>NC_080673.1:101800466-102455525 GCF_030445035.2 Dasypus novemcinctus
CATCACACAAAATGTTACATTAAAAAATAAAGGAAGTTCCCATATGCCACACTCCCCACACCTCCCACTTTTCCCACATCAACACCTTCTTTCATTAGTGTAGTACATTCATTGCAATTGATGAATACATTTTGGAGCACTGCTACACAGCATGGATTATAGTTTATATTGTAGTTTATGCTCTCTCCCAGTCCATTCAGTGGGTTATGACAGGATGCATAATGTCCTGCATCTGTCCCTGCAATGTCATTCAGGACAAGTCCAAGTCCCAAAAATGCCCCTTTATCACACCTCCTTTTCCCTCTCCCTGCCTTCACGGTTAAGTACTCTAAATCAACTCAGTTGTCAATGGAGAACCATAAAAGAGTCTTGAGGACACTAATGATATGATCTTTTTTGTATATTAATGCTGATCCCAAATTATAAATTTAGTAATCCTTCCTCTTACCTTTATTTCTTGATCCAAATAGTTTGGTATACAAACGGTATTCTCTCGGATGCCACTCTTGGTATTCATCCCTTCTGAAAAACAGGAACCAGCCCTAGAACATGCCTTTGGAGGTGATGGAAGAATTTTTGCCTTAATTTCTTCCTAAATAAAAAGTATAATATAATCAATATTAATTTTCATCCACTTATATTTCTAATAATATTAAATGTAATATGAATGAGAAATATTATAGTTAATAAGAGAAATCCATGGAAGTTTTAATCTACCCTTAAATCCTTATTATCAAGTATTGCAGGCAGAGACAGGACAAAGAATATGTGTTAGTTACATTTGGTGAAACCATTTTAAGTTACTGGCTAAAGACCAAGATAAATTGAAAAAATTTTAATGTATAACCTTTAAACAAATACTGTAGCCCCAGATAACAACCAACTCATGATACATGGGATTATCTGTTGACTTGGGGAAGATTTCTCTTTTAAGACTGGGAAAAGACAACTGGGAGGTTTTATGCTGTGTCTGTGAAGAAACTTCATGATGTGAATTGCTGCTTCCTTGCTCTGACAAACAGCAAGAGAGCTGGAGAGTTAGAGATGCAAACTAAATTACTTCTTTGGATTAGTTGTAAGAAGAAATAGAAAGGCAACTTTCTTGTTCTGTGAAGTAAACATACTGCTTGCAATTAAAAAAAAACTTGTGGTTGCTTTAAGTCCAAGAGGAGTTATGGAAGTCTTAGATCTTGCTCCAGGGAAGGTCATTCACCAGTGCAATAAGGAACTGTATTACTTGGTCAGTTCTGGTGGCTGGCTCCTGGTTTTCAGCACTAATTACTGGCAGACAGACCTGTCCCTTTTCATGGATGTTCAGGTTGTAGATCTTTGTTGTAAATGTGATCTTCAGGGAAGTAGACTTGGCCCAGTGGTTAGCGTCTGTCTACCACATGGGAGGTCCACAGTTCAAAACTCAGGCCTCCTTCACCCGTGTGGAGCTGGTCCATGTGCAGTGCTGATGTGTGCAAGGAGTGCCTTGCCACACAGTGCCACGCATGTGTGTCCCCGCGTAGGGGAGCCCCACACACAAGGAGTGCGCCCTGTAGGGAGAGCCACCCAGTGCGAAAGAAAGTGCAGCCTGCCCAAGAATGGTGCTGCACACACAGAGAGCTGACACAACAAGATGACACAATGAGATGACACAACAAAAAGAAACACAGATTCCCGTGCCACTGACAACAACAGAAGTGGACAAAGAAGAACATGCAGCAAATAGCACAGAACAGACAACTGGGGCAGTGGGTGGGGAAGGGGAGAGAAATAAATAAATAACTCTTTAAAAAAATGTGATCTTCAGTGGTTTGAATGGGGACTCTGCTGGAAAGTTGATTTTCATTCTGAAGGCCTTATTACCATATGAAGGGTTGTCAGGAACAATAAGCTCTTGCCAAGTCAATAAATTAGCTATATCAACCTGATGTTATGGAAATTTTTCATTTCACAATTGTGGGATTCTTCATGCTCCTTCATCAGCCTCCTGTTGGTTGCCATCTTGGATCTGATGCTGCTGCTTCCCCAGAATGCATTGCAGAGGCCCTGGTGGCTAAAGCCCAATGAGGATGAGTCTTAACTCTATTACTGGAGGCCTGTATAAGTGGAATGAAATTCAGATAGAGGGAGAGAAAGCCACAGGAACAAGAAGCCTCAAAGAGAAGATATAGACCAACAGATGCCACCATGTGCCTTGCCATGTGACAGAGGAGCCAAGGATCACCAGCAGGCAGCCCCAGAATGCCAGTCTTTGGGAAGAAGGTATTGCCTTGATAATTCCTTGATTTGGGCATTCTTTTAGCCTCAAAACCATAAGCTAACGAATTCACATTGTTTAAGCCCACTTCATGGTAATTGCCTGAGCAGCAGCCCAGGAAAATAGTATCAAAGAATAAAAATTGCCAGGGAAAAAGTGAAGAGAGAAACCTGTAATGTATGTATCAAGGTCAAGAGCCATTTTTGCCCTGAGGACATTATTTGATCCTGGAACATGAGCACTTTCCTTTTGACAGTGTGAAAGACAGGACTCAAAGCTCAGACCTAAATAAAGACCACTCACAAGCTACATTTTCAAGGTGAAGGTGACCTGGAAGCATAACAGTACTTGCAGAAATACAGTTTGTGATCAAGAATTGAACTTGGATGGGCTCCTGGGGAATGTCTAAATGCTCATTCTGCCAGAGTGGGTGACACCATGGGGTAGAAACCCAAGTAGTGAGAGTGGGGGTGGACCCACATCCTGGGGAGGACTAATGCCATCAAATAGAGGGAACTGTATCCCTCGAGAGAAAGGGTGGCTCCCAGGGCATTGGGGCAGTTGAGCAAGTTAGGCCCTGAACACTATTCCATCTATCTCTGGAAGTGGCTTCTCGGGAAACGGAGGTTGGCTGTCACTGTGAGCACCAAGGTGGAAGGGAAAATGGACGTTAAATGTGTGGAACCAAGGTAAATGGAGGGTAAGAGAGGAGTTTTGTGAGAGTACACAAGGATGGATATAAAACATGTAATATTACATCATAACATATAGGAGATGACAGACTGATAATGTAAACCATAATGTAAAACATAGGATAACTAAGAATTTAAAAAACTGTGTATCCTAAAGTATGCACCACAATGTAAGCACAGATGTCACCTTGTTTGAAAGCTATTGTCTCAGACTCTGTACATCATGTTAAGTGAATATGATGTGAATAGGGTGTAAGAGTATCGCTGTGGAAGGGAAAAGGTTTTGTGGTGGATGTATGGGAGTGCTGTATATTATATATATGCATTGCTGTGGTCTAGGGCTCCTGTGAAGAGAAGTTCAATAATTAGGGGGAAAAAAAAAAGAAAAAAGAAAAAGATAGGATGTAGAATTTTTTCCAAGTCAACATGTATTCTTTATCTAACCTTTAAACCCATCGCTATATGCCATTTCCTAGTAAGGGACCCTGACATTATATTGGGCTTCAAATTTCAGGGAGTTCTGGATCACAGAGTGGTTCAACAATGGCAACGGAGGAATACTGGTATAGGATAACATTGACAGGTGATATATGGCAGACAGGGAGCTGTACAGAACATATGTCTAGGGTGCATGGTAATGTTTGGATATACTCATAGTGGCAACAAAAACCACAGCAGGGGGGGTACTGGGTTCCTGGCCAGTGGTGCTCTGTCGTGGTCCCTAGGGGAGAAGCGACAGTCTCCCAGGTGCAGCGGCGGGGACCGGGAGGGAGTGAGGGTTCAACAGTGAGCCCCTGATGCTAATGACTATGCTTGTGAGCTGATAAGCCTAAAATAAGAACAAGGCCTAGAGCAGCATTGTGCCTGGGAATTTCCTCCTGTCAGCCTTCATGTTACTCAAATGTGGCCAGTCTTGAAGCCAAACTCAGCATGTAAATGCAATGCCTTCCCCCCAGCGTGGGACATGACACCCGGGGATGAGCCTCCCTGGCACCGAGGGACCACTATCCACTACCAACTGATGATGCAACTGGAAAATGACCTTATACGGAAGGTTCAATGCGGATCAGCAGAATATCCCTGTCTACATAAAATAACATGACTTTAAAATGCTGTTTGACCTAATGTAAGGGGGAAATGGAAAGGAGAAATGAGTTTATATGGCTACGAGTCTCTAAAAAAGAGTCTGGAGGCTGTCAGAAGGATTGCCCTTATGCACAACTGAGCAGAGTCTGAGAGACAGATAAAGCAGATACAACCCCCAGATAACGGTTCCTTTGAGGGCTAAAGAGACCCATGGGAGTTATGGTCATGGCCGATGGGGTTAACTACCAGGTCAGATGGCCCCTCTTTGGAACTGGTGTTTATGTGTGATGAATCTGGACTCAAGATGGGATCTCTCTTCATAAGACTTTCATGCTAATGTGCTGGAGTTGCAGTTAGTGTTGGGGTTTAAGATATATTTAGGGGATTTGAATCTCTGGACTGACAATGTGATAGCCAGGTCCTGAGCCTCAACAGACTCCAGCACCTACAATCTGATTTATTGGACTCACCACACTCAGCTAAGATGGAGTTGAAGAAGGACAACCACCACACCATGGAGCCTAGAGTGATTACAACTGAAAGTGGGAGGATTGCATCCAGCATCCATGTGGAATCTGAGCCTCCTCTTGACATAGAGGTGCAATGGACACAACCAATCCAATGTCCACATAGAAAAGGTGGCATTGGATTGGGAAAAGTGGACATGGTGGCTGATGGGTATGGGGAAAGGCAGGAAAAGATGAGAGGTGGAGGCGTCTTTGGGACATGGAGCTGCCCTGGATGGTGCTTCAGGGGCAATCACCGGACATTGTAAATCCTCACAGGGCCCACTGGATGGAATGGGGGAGAGTATGGGCCATGATGTGGACCATTGACCATGAGGTGCAGAGGTGCCCAAAGATGTACTTACCAAATGCAATGGATGTGTCATGATGATGGGAATGAGTGTTGCTGGAGGGGGGGGAGAAGTGGGGTGGGGGTGGTGGGGATGAATGGGACCTCATATATATATATATATATTTTAATGTAATATTATTACAAAGTCAATAAAAAAAAAAAAGACACAGTAGTATTAGCACAGGGACAAAGACCAATAGAAAAGAACAGAGTCCAGAAGTAGACATATATATATATATATATATATATATATATATATATATAGTCCTTTGATTTATGACAAAAATGACACTCTAGTATAATGGGAAGGAATGATCATTTCACTAAGCTGTGGTGAATTACTTAGATATACAAAATTTTATAAAAGCACTTTATCCCTATCTCAAACCATACACAAAAATAAGTCCCAAATGAATCATAGGTCAAATGTTGCAAGTAAACATCTGCTAAAATAAAACTTTCAGCAGAAATCATAAAAAAAAAAAAAGAAAAAAAAAAAAAAGAATTGAACTTGGTTTAAGTTGGTATAGGCTAGTAGATCCTCCAGGTTCCTGTCAGAAAAAAGCACAATTTCTCTTTGGAAGAAATCAACTTTATCAAGGGCTCCCAATAAATAATTTTTGGTACATATAGTCTAGCAATTGACTCATAGACCAAAGAAGAAATTGTAGTGGAAAATAGAAAATATTTTGAACTTAATGCTAATGAAAACGCTACATAGCAAAACTTGTGGAAGCAGGTAAAGCAATACCCAGATGGTAATTTCTGGCTTTAAAACATATATATTAGAAAGAAAAATGAAGTTAGAAAAAGAACCATAAGATAAAGTTTGTGGATGGAAAGAGAAAAAAGACGAGCAGAATTTAACAAAATAGAAAACAACTATACAATAAGGTATCAAAAAAATTAGTTCTTTGAAATACTAATGTAGCAGTTTAATATTATTGATGAATTCCAAAAAGAATATTGGATTATGTTTGTAAACTAGTCTTTTCCTCTGGGCATATGAGATTATACTGGATTAAGTACTCAAGTAAACCTCCTATGTCAGTAGGGCATTGAGTACCCACCTCTTGGTGGGAGGGAACTTGTAGATAAAAGTCATGGCAAAAGACAGTTGGGGGCTTTTAATGTTGGAGTTTTAATGTTGGAGTTTGATGCTGAAGTTGGAGCCCTAGGGAGAGAGACAGAGCCATTAGCCTGATAGTCTACAGCTGATCTTGTGGAGAAAACAGAGGAACTGAGCCCAGAGGAACCCAGAAAATCTGAACCCTCACAGATGTTGGCAGCTGTCTTGTTCCAACATGTGAAAATAGACTTTGGTTAGGGGAAGTGACTTATGCTTTATGGCCTGGTATCTGTAAGTTCCTATTCTAAGTAAATGCCCTTTATAAAAACCAACCAATTTCTGATATTTTGCAGTAGCACCCCTTTGGCTAACTAATACAGCTAATAACACTGATAAAGTTCTGTTGAAACTGGTCAAGAAAAACAGACAAAAATGACAAAAATTGATAAGCAAAAGGATATATCTGGGAAGTGGGTGTGGCTTAACCAGTCGGGTGCCAGCCTACCACATGGGAGGTCCTGGATTCAGGTCCTGATGACTCTTATAAAAAGATGAGCAGACGCCACCCCCACTGCAAGCAGATGCCACAAGCCAGGAAGTGCTGCAGCCTGCGGGGAGCAGATGTGGCTTAGGCAGTTGGGCACTCACCTCTCATGTAGGAGGTCCCAGGTTTGCTTCCCGGTACCTCCTGGAGAAGGCAAGCAAAACAATGAACAGAGAGAAGAGAGAACCATCTGGGAGAGGCAAGGAATAAGTAAAGAAAAAAATTAAGTAAATAAACATTAAAAGAAAAGGATATATCTTATAAATCCTACAAATACTGAAAAGAGAATATGAGGATATTATGAATCACTTTGTCAATAAATTTAAATTTTAAGTGAAATGAATAATTTTTAGAGAAAGAATATGTCACCAAAACTGATTAAAGAAGAAATGGAAAATTGAAGTTCTATGGTGAAATGAATTTTAAAGCAACGAATACTATCAGTAAGGATGATAGTGTGATAAAAGGGTCATTTCATCTAGAGGAACTAACAAACTCTTAATAAAAAAGCTTAAAAAATACATGATTAAAAACTGATAGAAATGAAAAGCAATATACAAAAATCCACAATTATAGATTTCAGCACCTCTCAATAATTGAAAAAGTAGACAGAAAATCAGGCTATAGGAGATTTGAACAACTTAATGACCTTCCTGACTTAATAAATACTTACATTAGGAAACTGAAAGAGAAAAACTGCCCATCAAGAATTGTTTATCCACAAAATTGTCCATCAAATATGAAGATAAGCTTAAAATATTCACAAACAAATAGAAACTAAGAGAGTTTGTAAAAAAGAATCCATCTTACAGGAAATATTGAAGGAAGCCTTATAGCTTGAAAGAACAAGAGAGGAAAGAGAGGCTTGGAGGAAAGTATAGGAGAAAGAATAGAAAGGATAACCAACCAAAAGAGTAAAAAAGACAGACAAATTGTTCTGCATGACAGATACAAGCCATTATACATTTTGTCTAAACCCATAAAATTTTGCAGTGCAAAGTATAAACCATAATGTAAACTAAAGACTGTGGTCAGTAGCAGTGTTTCAATATGTGTACATCAATTGTAACAAATGTACCACACTAATGAAAGATGTTAATGGAGTATAGTGTGGGAGGGGGAGGGGATGGGTTATATGGGAATCCCTTATATTTTTGATGTAACATTTATGCAATCTAAATCTTCTTTAAAAATTAAAGAAAAAAAAAGAAAGGAGAAAGCACAAATTAAAAATACTTAAAATTATCCAATGCATATTATGTCTTTAAAAAAAAAGACAGATAAAAATAAGATATGGCATATGAAAACCAAAGTATAAAGTGATAAATAATAAAACATTTACAGTAATATCATTGAATATGAATGGATTAAATTCCCCAATCAAAAGATATAGGCTGATAGAATGGATAAAAGAAACACAAGCTATCGAACTGGTGCTTAGATGAGACTTGCCTTAGATCCAGGGATACAAACTGGCCTAAAGGGAAAGGTTAGAAAAACATACTCCATGCAAACAATAACCAAAAAAGAGAGGAGTAACTATACTAAAATCAGCAAGATAGACTTTAAATGCAAAAAAGTTATAAGAGATACAGAAGGGCATTATATATTAATAAGAGTTACAGTCCCCTAGGAAGAAATTACAGTCATATATATCTATGCACCTACCAGGGGGCACAAAATACATGAGGCAAACTCTGGAAAAACTGAAGGGAGAAATAGACATCTCTACAATAATCACTGGAGACGTCAACACACCAGTCTCATCATTAAATAGAATGATTAGACAGAATAGACAGAAGCTCAACAAGCTCAATAATTTATCGTATTGAACAGAGAATTTGTACAATATGATAAATGAGCTAGACCTAACAAATATATACAGAACTTTGCACCCAAACTCAGTGGATTATACATTCTTCTCAAATGCTCATGGATCTTTCTCCAGCACAGACCATATGTTAGATCACAATGCAAGTCTCAATAAATATAAAAAGATTGAAATTATACAAAGCACCTTCTCAGATCATAATGAAGGACACTGGAAATCAATAATAGATGGGAAAGAGGTAAATTCACAAATGTGTAGAGACTGAACAACACAGTCCCAAATAATGAGTGGGTCAAAGAATAAATTGTAAGTGAAATTAGTAAATATATTCAGACAAATGGAAATGAGAACTCAACTTATCAAAACTTATGGGATAGAGCAAAGGTGGTCCTGAGGGGGAAATTTATAGCCCTAAATGCCTATATGAAAAAAGAAGAAAGAGCTAAAATCAATGATCTAACTGAACAACTGGAGAAACTAGAAAAAAGCATAGCAAGCCATTCCCAAGCAGGCAGAAGGTAAAAAATAATAAAGTTTAGGGCAGAAATAAATGAAATTGAGAACAACAACAATAACAAAACAATAGGGAAAATCAACAAAACCAAAACTGGTTCTTTGAGAAGATCAATAAAATTGACAAACCCCTACCTAACAAACAAAGAAAAAATGAGAGATGATGATAATAAACGAAATAGGAATGTAAGGGGGAAAGTTGCTACTGGCCCCACAGAAATAAAAAGGGATTGTTAAGAGATTATTATGAGAAAGTATGCCAACAAACTAGGTAATCTAGATAAAATGTACAAACTCCTAAAAATGCACAGAAAACCTACACTAATGCTAAAAGAAATACCAGAACTTAACAAACAAATCACATTTAAAGAGAGTGAATCTGTCATAAAATATCTCCCCAAAAAAGTAAGGCCAAGACCAGATAGCTTCACAGGTAGCTTCACAGGTGAATTCTACCAAGCATTTCGAGAAGAATTAACACCAATCCTGTTTAAGCTCTTCCAAAAAGTTGAAGAGGAAGGAAAACTACCCAGCACATTTTATGAAGCCAACATCACCCTGATAACCAAAGCCAATAAAGATACTACAAGAAAAGAAAATTACAGAGAAATCTCTCTAATGAACATAGATGCAAATATTCTAAACAAAATAGTTACAAATAGAATCCAACAGCATATAAAAAGACTTATACATCATGACCAAATGGGAATTATTCTTTGTATGTTGATTTTCAACATAAGAAAATCAAATAATGTAATACACTACATTAACATATTGAAGGGGAAAACCCAGAAGATCATCTTAATTGATGCACAATAGGCATTCGACAAAATCCAGCATCCTTTCTTGATAAAAAGACTTCAAAAGATAGGATAAGGAGGATAATTCTTCAATGTGATAGAAGGCATATATGAAAAACCCACAGCCAACATCATACTCAATGGAGAAAAGTTGAATGCTGTCCCTCTAAGGTTGGGAATAAGACAAGGATGCCCACTTTATCATTGTTACTCAACATTGTGCTAAAAGTTCTAGCTAGAATGATTAGACAAGAAAAAAAGAAAGAAATTCACCCAAGTAGGAAACAAGGATGTAAAACTCTATTTGCAGATGACATGATATGTCTATGACAAAGCTACTTGAGTTAATAAATGAGATCAGCAAAGTGGCAGGATACAAGATCAACATGCAAAAATCGGTAATGATTCTGTGTACAAATATTGAACAATCTGAGGATGAAATCAGGGAGAAAATTCATTTGCAAGAGCATCAAAAAGACTCAAATAACTAGGTATCAATTTAACCAACGAAGTACATGAATTATATGCAGAAAACTACATAAAATGCTAAAAGTAACCAGTGAAGACCTAAATTAATGGAAATACATTCTGTGTTCATGGATTGGAAGACTAAATATTGTGAATATGTCAACCCTACCCAAATTGATTTATAGCTTCAATGCAATAACAATCAAAATTCCAACCACCTACTTCACAGAAATAGAAAAGGCAGTTGCCACATTCATTTGGAAGGGAAAGTGCACCCTAATAGCCAAAAGCATTCTTAAAAAGAAAAGCAACGTGGGAGGAATTTTACTGCCTGATCTGGAAACATATTACAAAATTACAGTGGTCAAAACAGCATGGTATTGGGATAAAGATAGACATATCCATCAGTGGAATTGAATTGAGAATCCATAAATAGAGGTGAGCCGCTATGGTCAACTCATTTTTCACTAACCTACCAAAGCCATGTTAAGCGGATAAAACAGTCTCCTCAACAAATGGTCCTGGGAGAACTGGATAGCCATAACCATAAGAATGAAAGAGGACCCCTTTCTCACTTCCTGTACAAGAATCAACTCAAAATGGATCAAAGACCTAAATATAAAAGCCAGGACCATAAAACTACTAGAAGAAAATGTAGGGAAACTACTCAGGGTAACTAAAGAAAAAATAGATAACCTGAATAGCCTATATGTATGAGAGGAAAAAAAAATTGAAATAATAGTTAAAAGCCTTCATTCAAAGAAAACTCCAGGCCCGTATGGCTTCATCGAAGAAGTTTACTGAACATTTAAGGAAGAAATAATACTGATTCTATATGAACTCCTCCAGAATATTAAAAAGGCATTCCCAACTTATTCTATGAAATCAGGATAATGGTGATGCCAAACAGAAAAAGACATTACAGGAAAAGAAAACTATAAACGAATATACTTTATGAACCTATACACAATAATGCTAAACAATATTTTATCAATTTGAATGAAAAATTGTTTGATCATCTCAATAGATGAATAATAAGTATTTGGCAAAATCCAACCCCATTTCTGGTAAAAATTTTCAGCACACTAGGAATGAAAGGAAACCTCCTCAACTATAAGAAGGGCATCCATTAATAAAGTAAGCTAACATCATACTTAATTGTGAAATTCAAAGATATCTGCTCTCATTACTTAACATTCATTGGAGGTTCTCCATTGCAATAATGTGGGATAGAGGAATAAATAGCATGAATATTTGAAACTATAAAATTAAAAATAAAAAAAATTGGACTTTATAAAAATCATAAATTTTGGTTCTTCAAAAGATACTCTTACCAGAAAAGGACAAGTTTCAGACTGGAAGAAAATATTTGCAAAATGTATATGTGACAAATAACTAGAATATATAGAGACTGACTAAAATTAAAAAGACTGACCATATTGAGTTTTGGGAGGTTGAGGAGTAAAGGGAAATGTTTTCTTAACTGGAGTAGGGGTGGGGAGATGTCAGCTGGTAAAACCACTTTGGAAATGAGTTTGTCAGTTTCTTAAAAAGTTAAATATATACCTACTATAAGACCCAGCCATTATACTCCAAGAGAAAGGAATATATATATATTTATAAAAAGTTTTGTGCACAAATTCTCATATCAGATTTATTTGTCAAAAATTGGAAACAACCCAAATGTCCATCAACAAGTGAATGGATGAACAAATCGTACAATTGAATACTATATAACAATAAAAAGTAATGAATTCCCATGTGGGAGGTGGGAACTCAACTGCTTGAGCCACATCTGCTCCCCAGGAATGAACTTTTCATAGACACAGCACTGATGACTTTCAAGAAAATTATGCTAAGTTAAAGGAAACGTGATAAAAAAGAGAACTCACTGTACGATCTTATTTATGTAAAATTATGAAAAGTGTATGCTAATTTTGAGTGACAGCAGATAATTATTTGGCTGTGGGGAGGCCAGATGCTGGAGAGAAAGAGATTACAAAGGGTCATGAGAACATTTTGGGGAGATAGATATGTTCATTATGTTGATTTTGGTGATGATTTCCTGTGTATGTTTTTTGGTGCGTGTGTGTGTGTGTGTGTGTAGGCCAAAATCCATCAACTTGTAAACTTTAAATATGTGCAATTTGTATTATATTATATCTTAATAAAGCTATAAAAATATCGTGGAACATGAAAAAAGGAGAGGAAATTATAAAATTAAACTAAATAGGTAGCTTTAAATAACTGTTTCTTTACCTTTTTAATTACTAAGGGATTCTCGCTGGAAGTTTTGAAGCACTCCTTGATATTTCTACAGGGCTCTGAAATGAAAATGAGGAAAAACACTTAGCTCAAACAAAAGAAAAAAACCTCGCTGTTACATGACATATATGTCACTTGCTGAAATAGATGAGAATACATCTAAACTTAAATTAAGGTCAATTTAGGGATGTATTTATAAAGATGAGGAAAATTGTAATTGCCTTATAATAACATCAGCAAAACATATTTATATCATGAAACTAATTCTATGCCCAAGAAAATGATATAAAGAAACACTCCAATTGTTTTTTTATGTGATTAAAAAACTGATTTTTAAAAGTACACATTTCAGTATAAGACATATTTTTCTGTTCCCTATCTGTATGACTTTCACTTACTCTCATTAAAGAGATTCTATGTGTGTTGTTTGCCCTGTAGACAGAAGGAGATGTGTGCTGAGTTATAATTTTCTGTCTTGTTCCATCAGCCTGCCAACCCTACCTAATTCATTCATAATCACCTACCTAAATCCCTTTAAATTACCCTGACACCATTAAAGTTTTGTTTAATTCCCTTTACTCTAACTTGAAGATTTACTCTATGTTAGTGATGCTCTCTCTCTCTCACTGAAGCCATTGTTAGCACAAGTTTTTAAAAAGTGGAAATATTTTGTGCATATATCCCAGAGTAACTGAATTCATTAGCTCTAGCTGAAAAAAGAAAAACAGCATGTATACAGATACCTCTCACCAAGTAGTGAGAAAAAGTTATGGGTAGTAAGTTAGTATTCATTTGTAGGAAGCAAAAAGTTCTCTAGCAATTTTAAGCAGAGAGATAAACAATACAGGGAATTATGTACTTGTGATATCTTTAGAAGGGATGGAGTAGGAAACTCTAGTCTTGACCTTCACAAATGATTTCCAGAATAGCACCTGGGAACTGGCCCACCAAGAGGGCCACAGCATTTACCACAATCAGGAGGAAGGGCAGTCAGGTTGCCACTGCCATTTCAATTGCTGTCAACATCCGTGAAGCTAGAGATTAGGTACTGTAATCCTACTGCAATCAGAAAGCCATCACAGCTGCTGACTTTGCCTTTTAACACCTCTAAGCCCAGAATCTGGACACTGGTATGTTGTAGCAGGAAGATGTCATGTCTGCACAGTTGTACTTGATAGCAGAAAGCAATTGAAGAAGATGACCTTAGTCTCACATCTGCCATAGAAATCATACCTGATGGCACACCTAATTCCTGTGTAGAACTTTACATGCAAGGGACTCTTGGAAAGGTAATTTTCAGATTGTAGTTTTGTAATGAGTAACCTATTTCACAGTGCAGAGTTTTTATGATTACTTTAAGAATCACGGCAGCTGTATAAGCAATTGGTGGTTTGGAGGAGGCCTGAGGAAATGTTTGCCAGTTGAGAGAGACTCACCAGAATGAGGCCGTGGGGGCACGTTCGCAGTGTTGAGGGCAGGTGAGGCTCCTCTGACAGGGCTCTCCAAGGCTGCAGTGCTGGGCAGGTTACTGCATTTGGCAAGTGGTGCCTCATCATTCTCTATATGGTTCAACTGGTCGACACTCCAGAGTGTTCTGAATGAGTTCTCGTCATCATTCACAGTACAGATAGGAATGTTATTCAAGCCTGAATAAGGAAAAAAGCCAAAATAGATTGGGTGTTTGTCAGGTTTTCTTCAAGGTACCAGCAATTTCCCAACAATAATTGTATTTCAAATTGTATGAAACAGTGATAGGTGGACAACCTTTGAAAGTCAGTGCAGCTCATGTTTTTTGCAACACAAGCTTCCTTAAAAAGTTCTCCCATTTTATCAGCCTCCAAACCAGGCCCACATCTTTGATCTTTGTCTGGAAGCCAAGTGGAGTAAATTGGTCCTCTATTCCAGACAGACTCGCTTCTGAATTCTTAATAATGACTGAGAGGGATTGTGCTAATATTCTTCATGAATGTCAGATTTAGATTTTTGAAAGCATCCAGAAAGCCTCAATATAATAAAGCCTCCTCCTAAAATAGGTAGACTGGCTCTTCTTTTGTACCGCGAAAAAGTAAAATGCTGTTGGAGTGAGGAATGGGAGGCAGGAAGAGGTATTTATCACACCTGCCAATCCTTCCAAGTCTACCTCTGGTATCATCAGTCCATTCCCTTCTTCTGTCCACTCAGATAAGATAAAAGAAGGCTTGACAATCCTTTCTGAAATGTACCCCCTTGCTGCTTCCTATGCTCTTTTATTATTCTCACAATGTTTGTCACCTGTCATATTTTATCTGTTTGTTCTGGTCTGAGCTTCACTAGAATGTAGCTTTCATGACTGATGTGGAGAAAGTGGCCACGGTAGTTGCTGAGGGCAGGGAAAGGGAAGAAGGGGACATTTTTGGGACTTGGAGTTGACCTAAATGATAATGCAGGGACTGATGCTGGACATTATATATCCTGCCGTAGCCCACTGATTGTACTGGGAGAGAGTGTAAACTGCAGTGTAAACTATTATCCACGTGGTGCAGCAGTGCTCCAAAATGTATTCACCAAATGCAATGAATGTGCCACAATGATGAAAGAGGTTGTTGATGTGGGAGGAGTGGGGGGTGGGGGTGTGCGGGGTATATGGGAACCTCTTATATTTTTAAACGTAACATTTTTTGTGATCTATGTATCTTTAAAAAATACAATAAAAAATGTTGGGGATGGGGGTGGGGAGTGGAATATATGGAAACCTCATGTTTTTTAATGTAACATTTCGTGTGATCCATTTAAAAAGATAATTTAAAAAAAAAAAGAAAAAAAAAAGAATGTAGCTTTCATGAGAGCAGTTTTGTCTATTTTGTTTCCTATTCTATTCCCAGTGTGTAAAACAGTTCCTGGTATAGAGTACAGGCTCAATGATTATTATTGAATGAATGAAAAACAGTCAATTTTGAAGCTTTTATTTAGTCTAATACTTAGAACTTCATTGAAAATAACTGGTTCTAAAAGAAATGAGAATAAAATTCTTGAAGACAGCATCATATCTTTTTATCACAATATCTTAAACACTTGGATTGGATTAGCGATTGGCCCAGGTACATAGTGAAAAATTGCCTGCCAAATGCAAAGCAATCAATAGGAAAACCCTATTTTCTCTGCTGCCTTCTTTTTTTAAAATATATTTTTTATTTAGAGTACATAAAATGTTATATCAAAAAATATAAGGGCTTCCCATATGCCCCACTCCCCCATACCCCCCACTTTTCCCCACATTAACAACCTCTTTCATTAGTCTGGTACATTCATTGCAATTGATGAACACATTTTTGAGCATTGTCACTTAGTATGGATTAGAGTTTACATTGTAGTTTCACTCTCTTCCACTCAGTTCTGTAGGTTATGGCAGGATATATAATGGCCTGTATCTGTCATTGCAATATCATCCAGGACAATTCCTGAAGTTGCCCCCATATTACACCTCTTTTTCTCTCTCTGTGAAGATGGTGGCCACTGGATCTGCTACCTTCTTTATATAACGAAATGTGTGTTTAAAATATATATAGAGAGATATGAATATACTATATCTATATATATATAATAGAACCAGAAAAGTATTATATAAAAATGTGAAGAGTCAAAGGAAATAACATTAAAGTGGCTTTAGAGTCACATGGGACTACATTAAATGAATTAAAGTTAGTCAGGGAAATACAAAATTCAATCCATCAGTGAAGAAGTTTGGCTACAATCTTTGAAGGATTTCATTAACTTCCTTGAGTATACTGAAGAATTAGGTAATGGAGTCTTGAGCAAAAGAAAAACCAGCTCTTCCTACAGGGCATCAAGTTTCTATTACTACAGTGATTATAAATAGAGGCCTCCTTCTCAGCAAGTGTCAGGTAAAGATTCAAATCTCACATCCCTGCCTGATCTCTGATTAATGTACAAACTCACATTAAATGGATGAATGGCCTTTAACTTTGGGAAAGTTTAGAATTAAAGATAGAAGTGATGAAATAACAAAAATACATAGTATTTGTACTCACAGGTTAAGTTTAATAAAAACCAGTGTATTAAAAATGTATAGAATATTTAAGCTAATTTGGTATATTAGAATATCTAACAGGCTAGCATTGATATTCCAACTTAAAATGTATATAAAGTGATTTTATACTTCTGATATAAAGTAGAAAGGTATGAAAATATTAAGTTGATAAACAGTATGAGTGTTTTAAATAATGTGTTTCACCATATTTAAAGTTTATTTTATTTGTGAGCATTTGCCTTGAGTATGCCTGCACCCAAGTCTCAGGTGTGTATTCTCACTTCCTTTTCTCATTAAACCCTTTATTTGCTTGCCCAGGGGAAAAAAAATTACTGGAGTTATTTACATCCTTAAGGAATTTGCTTGATAGCAATGTGAAATATTTAAAAAGAAAATGATATTTAATGAGTAATTGTCATTTAAAATTTTAAGCATATTTAATTAAACAGTTTTTTAGTTAATTAAACTAACTAACTAATTTGGTCTCTTTTATGAACTAATGGGACCAAAAACTCATTAAAGATGTTCTTGGCATTGATTATTAAAATTTACTATATTTATAAGTTAAATTTAATAAGCTAAATTTTGAAAGTTAAGGAAAATAAAAAACTTAGAATTTTTCATTTAAAAATTAATTTAAAAATAATAAGCAAATGGTCTTTTTTGTGCCCAAAATTCTCCCTCAAGAATGCCAAAATTTTATATTAGCATGATGTAGCAGTTTGATATGGTTATGAATTTCAAAAACAGATATTGGATTATGTTTGTAATCTAGTCTGTACATGGGCATGATTAAGTTATGATTAGGGCTTTGATTGGGCCATGCCATTAGGGTGTTGAGTCCCCATCCACCAAGGGGTGGGGACTCACAGATAAAAGTCTTGGCAAAGGACAGAATTGAAGGTTTTTGATGTTGGAGTTTTGATGATGGAGTTTTATGCTGAAGCCTTAAGCTAGAGCACTGGGAAGTAAGCTCACAGAGGAAACAGAAGCAAGCTCCGGGAAGAGAGGAGTCCTGAGCCCCGGAAGAAACAAGCCCTGGGAAGAGAGGAACCCTGAACCCAGGAAGAAGCAAGACACTGAAAGAGAGGATCCCAGGAAGCTTGAACCCTGGCAGATGTCGGCAGCCATCTTACTCCAACACATGATAGACTATGGTGTGGAAAGTAACTTATGCTTTATGGCCTAGTATCTGTAAGCTCCTACTTCAAATAAATAGCCTTTATAAAAACCAACTGATTTCTGGTTGATATTTTGCATCAGCACCCCTTTGACTGACTAATACACATAGTTAGTGCTATAAAACTATTAGCTCTCAATTTATAACTTCCATTTCATTTTCTCCATAAGGTTTCATCTGGCTTCTACAGTATAAAAGAAGGGGGGATGTGATCTGTTTCTTTTCCTCTACCTTATTCTTCTACTCTTTCTTCTGTACTCACTGCTTCTAGCTCCTCCAGAGTTGGGGTGGAAGGATGAGAGGTGCTAGAGGATACACAAAGGATTACTGGCTTCATGGTATTTTAATTGAGTTTAGTTTAATTTAATTCTGTGAGGCAGAGAAGAATGCTGGCACTTTGTACCTTGGGGTACTTTTGTGATTCTTCAGAGACCCCAGCTGAGATCTCTGACACGGTTCACTGTCATGGATAATGTACCTCTCAGATAAGTTTTCAATCTCTTCCTCTTCCTCCAGGACCAAAGTAAAATCTCATCTTGTCTCTTTCAACTGGATTGCCCTGTTATAGTACTTGGTCCTATTGAGTTGGATCTTTTCAAGATAGTTCTAGGCCAGCTTCCTTCCTGAATGTATGCTGTAGCCTATGGGAATAAGACCCTTTGCCCTGTTTTCCATGGCAGAGCAGTTTAATCCTACCCTTGGCTCCTCTGACACTGGCAGCTCCAGCCAGCTCCAGCCAGACTCTTGTCTTTAGATTTTGGGAGAGAGTTTCTGTGTCCTCCATACAGGACAAGTTCACCCCAGGAACAGTCTCCCCATTCTCCACTGCAGAATCAGCATAGGGCAGACCCAGAACAGCCAAGGCAAGGACCCTACCAGTCAGAGAGGTCTCCATTTCCCTCTCTGCAGATCTACTCTCTACAAATGTTCTCTGGAAAACTCTGCAGGTGTAGGTGAAGGCAGCCCTGCTGCTCCTCATAGAGGGAAGGGAAAGGGCACTGACTTTTTTCCAAAGAAATCCTTACTTTCTCCTTTCAGTGAACCTACTCTTCTCTTAAACAGCCTGGAGGTAGGCAATGGTCATAATGGCAGGGCAAGTTTTTGGATCACTTTTCAGTAAGTTATGCAAAGATAATCTCAGAATTTTGGCCTTAGCCAAAATCCTGAAACAAGAAAAGCCTTGTTTAATCTTATAATAATTGCTTATGGTGTTTTGTGTCATAGGGTAATGATGGTCAAACTTCTTTAGCAACTATGCTTTTGTTCAAATATGTTTTACATCACCTTTGTGTTCTGCCTGGATCCCCAGGACTTGTACGAATACAGCTAGAAATCCTCTGCCAAGCAAAATTAAGATTTTAATATAATAATTTCTATAAAGTCAATCTTTTCTTATTCTGGTAGTGGGGCATATAGAGATCACCAGTTTGTTAATTGTGTGGAAATATTTTAGCTTTTACATGTGCTGATCTTTCTGTGGATGACCCCATTTATTGCTCTCTTCCTTCAAAAGCTTTCCTCTCTGTTTTCATGAGGCAACTGATTCCCGGTTCTCTTCAGCATCTGACCTTTTTTCTCTCTCTTTCACTGGTTTTTCTGTGTATACCCATTCCTTAGGTGTTATTGTTGTTGTTACAGTTTTTCTTCAGATTCTTTTGGGCTTTCTTGCTTTTTTGGCAATAGTGTTACAGTTTTAACCTATATGCTTACGACTTTTTGTAGCCCCACCTTAGTCCTTAGGCTCCAAGCTCTTATATCCATTTCTCTACTTGGACATTTCTTTTTGGACGTTCCATTGGCACATCAAGCACATTGAGTACAGTATGTTCAAAATGGAGCTTGTAATCTTATCCCCACATGTGTTCTTCCTCCTGTATTTTCTGGACTAATCGGTTGTTCCACCATCCAATCAACCAAGCTAGAAAGTTGGTAGAAATTCTAGACTTCTTACTCTTTTTCATCTTTTCCTTCTCCTCAATCCAGTAAATGCCCATGTTCTCCTGATTCTTTCTCAATATTTATCATATGTATTTTTCTCAATCAAAACATCTGTGAAGTGCATTTATGACACTCCTCCCGTGATTTCTCCATCTCTGTATTGTATCTGAACTTTCAGCATACTTCCATCATTGCACACACCATATTATAATTATTTCCTTGTATATTTGTCTTCTTCAATTAGATTGTGAGCCCCAACTTGGCTTATTATGTTTGTGTCCTTAGCAAGAAGCATAAGCAAAATAACTATCACAAATTTAAGATTTTAAATGAACATTTGTTGGGCTGAATACATTTATCGATGATTTAACATTTTAAGCAATAACTATAAGAACAACATTAGATATCACAGACTAAATATTCAAGTGTTGCTAAAATGGATTAAAAGTTACTTTGGGATAAAACTAGTGAAACTAGTTGTAGTGCTTGTGTGTTGAGTATGGCTTCAAAGCACATATTAACTTTTAACATGGCTGTTAATATTCATAATAGAGCAATTTGCCTCTCTTCTATTAGTCATACAATTTCAGCAGCCAGGTTTTCTAGACTTGGCATGGATATCTTTGACAGATTTTCAAACAAAATTTTCTGTTATGTTGAACATATATCTATGTGAATATATATTACTATGAGCAATATTCTGTGCTAGGCGTTGTAGGGGATTTGAAAACAAAAAACTCAGTACTTTGCCCTCCAATAGTTTTATATTGTACTATAGGTATAAGATAATTCAAGACAGACTGTGGAATAAAATACAGAAGAGGCATACATTGAGTACTTTCAGGCATTTAAAGTCAGAAAAAATATATATACTTAGTTTAGAAGTATTTGCTTTCCATAGAAAAGAAAGAGTTCCAATTAAATATGATTTTTTTTCACATTGTGGGTTGTGAAAAACTCTACTGTCAGATGTTGCCAAGACAATATATTCCAAGGCCATCTATACAGTCTTTATTGTAACATCTATTTGCTGACTTATGGCCTTTATTTTCCCAGTTTCTTGAAGGAGTTTGACTTTGCTGGTAACCCAGCCCTTCTCCTTGAATCTTGTTGAACACATAACCCTCTGTTGGTTCTCTTTGTGTTGTTCATTTGGGCTTTCCTCTTGCTCTGATCCAAAGTTCAATCTTTACTTCTTTGCTCTTCTCTCTGTTCTGGTCCATTCCCTTTCATTTCTCACTTGTATGTCTGAATTACTCTTTTAACTGATCTCCCAGCCTTAGGCCTCTGCTCCTTTTCACAATATAGCCAGAATGCTTTTTAAAATAATTTCTCAAGGATACACAATTACTAAATGGCTGAAGTAGAACTTGACCTTAGACTGTTGCTCTGAGGAACTATAGAGTGCTATAAGAAAATACCATAAGGAGATCTAATTTATATTGGCAATGTGGAGCCTGTTTGAAATGACATAATGGGAAAAAGTTTTATGACTCGTGATAACAGTATGTGTGAAGATTCAGAGGCCAGAAAGGGCTTGTTACATATTTAAGAAATGTAGACAAGTCCAATGCGGCATACATAAAATGAGGTTGTGGAGTGCTGATATGAGATGAATTATGATAGGCAGAAGCCATATAATAGGGAATTTTTAGCCTATGCCAAAATATGTAACATGCCCTAAATGCATGGAATGCTCTGGAGAAATTTGAGCAAGATATTTAAATAGTCAGATTTACATTTTAATACATTTTAATATATGATTAAATGTTGTTCCTGGAGAAGGGATTGGTTGAGGGCAAGGGTGGAAGTAGTCAGAAGAAGAGATAATAGTGGCCTACATTGGAGTCGTGATGGTGGCCATTGTGGTGGCTTTAAAAGTCAGACTTTCGTCTCCATTGTCTCTCCAAATAAATTAAGCTCATGTAAGTAGCTTAATTTACAATTTAATTAGAAGGAAAAGTGACAAGATCAAGTGAAATATTGCAAGAAGATGGGAAGGAGGGGGGAGAATTAAAGAAGAGGCTCAAATTTATGATGTCAATTTACTTGTTAAGGTAGACTGGTTGGATTACCAGGTTTATGAGAGAAGATCAAGAGTTTAATTTCAAAGAGCAAACCTCAATGTGCCTGTGAAGAATCCAAATGTCTCATGAATAGGTCAAGTAGGCAGGTCTAAATGTTAGGAGTCTGAGCCTAAAATATGTATTTGGAAGTGTTTGGCCTAGAGATGATATTTGAAACCTGTGAATGAGATCATTTGCCTAGGATCGCAGTATAAACTAAAAAGAGAACATGGCCAAGGACTGAACTATGAGGAACTCCAGCATTTATTGCAGAAACAGCAAAAAAGACTGAGAAGAAGAAACCAGAAAAGCAGGAGAAAATCCAGAAGAGTGTGGTGTTATGGAAACTAAATTTTAAAATATTAAAAAAATAAAGGAGAGATTGTGTCCTCTTACTGAGAGGTCAAGATGAGGATATAACAGGGTCTATGGTGGATAATTGTCATGTCTACCCAGAATTCATTTCTTCCTTCCCTTTATTAAGGTACCCAGATATTTTATTCCATTGTCCTCCTCTTATCTACTCCATAGAACCCAAGAAACTGTATGCTTTGGGGAAAGTTGAATCCTTTACTTTACCATGGTGATTGATTATCTGAACCATGGCCTACTAATTCATGCATGCCACTTCCTTGGTCACAGAGATTTGTTCAGGTATGGCATGTGACTTGTACATGTGTGCTGATAAGGAGAGTTTTGCTGGAGTCTGCTGGGAAAGAAGCCAGTGTTGCAGGCAGATGTGAAGCCAAGAGTTAAAGTAGCCATGTTGCCACTATGTAGGAAGCAGGACAGCTCTATCACGAAGCTGAACCTGTGGAAGGTAGAGTGGAGAGATGAAAGTAGGTTGTTTATGTCATCAGTGTGCCAAACCAAACCAAACCTGAAGCCTACCTAACTACTAACCTGTCACTTTCCTGAAACAACAGATGCTTTTTATTGTACAAGCTAGTTTGTTTTCTGTTACTTGCAACCACAAGCATTCTTAATGATATGTGCTTAATGTATTTGTCAAAATGGAAGATAGTGGTAACCGAAACAAGCCCAGTGTTTGCAGAATGGTGACTGAAAAGGCCAGGCTGAAGTGGATTGAAGAGGAGCTTGAAGGTGAGGAAGTGAAAACCATGAGTGCAGACATGTCCTTTGGCCGTGAAGGGATATAAATTCCTTAGCATAATATACAAAGCCTTTCCATACCTGGCCGCTTATCCACTTCTGCACCCTCACGTCCCTTTATCCTTTTTCTCCTCCCCGTATGCTCCATAAAGGGCATTTTGATCCTCTATGCTCACAATTTCCTAATTCTCTATGCTGTTTTTATTTGCTGTTCCCTTTGCTTCCCTTCTTCATATGCTGAACCATGATATAGGTATCATTATTATTACCATTTTACAGTTGAAGGAACTAAACACAGAGAGTTTACCAAGATCACATAGCTTGTGAGTTGGTTGACCAGGCAAGCATTTTGGTTCTAAAAGTCAGGCTTTTGCTTCTATTGTCTCTCCAAATAAATGCTAGTTGAATGAATGAAGAGGTGGTTAGATAAGTGACAAAATGAGTTAAGAGATGATCCATATTTATACCTTTAAATATCACCACTACACGATAACTCCCAAACGTACATCTAATTCCTGACTTCCCAGATCCCAGCATAGACCTGTGGGCAGTTCATTTCCATTTGGATGCCTGGTATGTCTACCACTGAACTGATTTCTTCTTCTGAAGAAGAAAAAATTCCCTACCATTACAGAGCTTAAAGGCTAGAATTTAAGCTCTGTGATGGTAGGGAATTTTTTCTTCTTCTTCATGGCTATATCTCCCACATCTATTACAGAGATTGATATGTATTAGAGATTGAATAAATACTTGTGGAAAGAAGTGACCTCACCTTCTCCCTCTCTACTTTTCTGTTTCATCAAACACACTGCATTCTTTTAAACAAAGGCATGGTAACTAGGGGGAGAGGAGGGAGAGAAGGAGATGTTCCTCTTTGATTTTGTTTCTCTTCTCCATGCTATTAAGTTAGTTGCCAGGACATTTTAATTTTTTCCTTAGAAACTCTCTCAAGCCTTGTGTTGGGACCATAGTGAGGATACTTGTCCTCGCATGTCTGGATAGGTGTAAGAACCTCCTTATTCTCTTCTCTGCCTTTTTCCAACAAGGGATGTTTCACTTTTAGCATGACTGTGGTTTTAGTCTCAAAATTTTCTGTCCCCAATACGCCACAGGAATATGACACATTTACGTAAACCGTGGGTCTTCCTATGGCAGCAATTCTCATTTAGAAAGTAATTCCTTGGTTCCTCAAGTGTAAGAATCTCTGGGTTGGTGTGAAGATACATGTTAAGCCCAAGTGATCTTAATATGCTCCTTTAGTGGGGGAATATCACACACTTACCTCATCCTGGGAATCCTGCTTCACACTATCAAGTTCAAACAATTCTTGTTTTCCATGAAATTTATAACCTTGATAAATCTACCTCTCAATGTATCAGTACATTTTCCCTCTTCTATTTGTTGTTTATTTTCTCTGTCAACTGAAAATATGTATAAATGGTGTATACTTCTTCATTCCAAGCTAACTTGTACAGCCTCTCATTGATGTCTAATTTTCAAGAGAATGTTGTCTAAATTATTGTATAAAAAGGAAAGAAGAAAATAAAGAAGGAAGAAAAGGAGGAATGGATAGGAGGGAGGGAGAAGAAGAGAAAGAATGAGACAGTGAGACAAAAGAAAGAAGGAAAGAAAGGAAGAAACAACATATGCTTCTCCAAGGCTGATACTTAGTACATTTCAGCAAGTCTGTATTAGTTCTTAAGATACTGAAATACTTTCATACCAGGTGATAAATAGCTGCTGCCCTGAGCTCCCTGAATGGTGCCCATTCCTCAGACCACTTTGATCCATTTCTAGGGTCCTTTCCTAACAACCAAGCAATCCAAATGTTAATTGCATGGCACAGAAGGACCCAGCAGACTTCTCCTGTAGCCACAGCGCTGGCATCTGGGCCCAGTAGTCAATGCCTGTGCCTTAGCAATGGTTACATATTTTGAATAGTACCTCCATGTTTACCAAGCAGAATCATCAAGTAGCACAAATGTAGAAGAGAGAGACATTCTAGGACGTTGAATCCCCTTACCTTTTATGTGGCAGACCCGTCTGGGATGAGGGGTGTGCCTGACTAGAAAACAACTTCCATTTCTATTCATAACTGAGCTGCCTTTGCTCCCAAACTGAGGAGAGGTTGTCGGGATTTGAGGTTCGTTTTTGTGGGGTGTTGATTTCCCTCTCTCCACTTTTGGCACAACAATTCTTGGGTCTACTGCTTTGATTAACCTCACTTCCAGATGTGCTCAGACCCTGAAATCACAGAATGACAATAGCTCTGACATGAAGTTTTTGACATTTTTCCATCTTCTTGCGTTGCTCTGAAATTGTTTCTCAGGTCAAAACAATGTGAAGCTACTTTACTTTTAGACCAAACTTTGGTGACACAGGGACAAATAGGAATAGGGAGAAAGAGAAAAAAAATTTTCCCCTGGAAAAATCAAAACATTTTTGAGAACTTAAAATATATTCTATTTTTAATTACACTTTGTTGACTTAAGAACATAAAAATATATCACATGGTTATTATCAATTTTGATATAGCAAATTAAAAGGATGACTTTCCAAAATCCACAAATCAACTTCATATTAAATTAATTTTCAGTGAGGACCTGTTACACTGTATTTTAAGAAAAACAGCCTTTTGTATTTGTATCATCTTCTAAGAGGATGGTAAAACCTAAAGGAGAAAAAATCCAATAGTGAAAGACTATTAGATCTACAATGATAAACTGGAGAACTTTTGACATATAGTTGTTTGAAATATTCAGTAATATTTGATTATGTTCCTTCAGTCATTCAGCAAACATTTATTAGACACTTACAGTGTTGTAGGCCTATGGGGTGAAAGCTGATGCTTATAGCTTTTGGAAAATTCACAAACTTGCAGGAAAGAAAATTTTTGGATTAATAACATAGGAAAGAATTATTTAAACTTTCTTGAAGACAGTATATTACTTTTGAAATCTAAGAAGGATGGTTGTCTGATGTTTGTTATGTATGGTATGACCTATCTTACATGGAAACCTTATTCATCATAGAAGTATTGGGAAATACACATTTTATTTTCATCTATGGCAGGATGGTTTTGTTTTGTTCTTTTTTAGAAGAATAATTTACAGTGTCAAGATACTTCCACATTCTAGATATTGGTCTCAAGATTTTATTGGGGGTGGTGGTAGATAGTTTTAGTTCATTGAAGATCTTTTCAGAACAGAGCAATCTATGTTCAAGATTTTCAAGGTAAAAATTCAGAGTGTATGGTGCATAAATTGCCAATTCTGTTGCCACAAAACAGCTAATTTTCAGGAATTTCATAAATATTATCCTGGGTTGAATAAAATATATTTAAGTATTTTTAATTCAGAAAATTCTATTATCTGACTATAAAAAGTATATTTTCTTATTGCTTCCTATGAATATCACAAAGATTTAGTAATTAAACATCTTTTTATAACTCAAACCTTAGACTTACTCATTGCTCTCTGTGGGACCTTTTGTACAAACAACTTAGTAGATTAATTCTATATAGGTACTGGGATAAAAAGGAGTATAGGAGACAATTTGGAAGGAGGAAAGGACACTAAACTAATGTTAAAATGGGATTTTTGTTTCCAGTTTAATCAGTAAAATGACCACAGATGAATTGCTTTATTCCCTAGATTTTGGTTTATTCATCTGTAACCTGAAGGAATTGACTTAGATGTCAGCTGGAATATTCAGTTACTCTAATATGTGTGTCTTCCCCACATCAATTCCTTTATGTTAGTTTGATATACTCTTTAAATTTTGGAATAAAAGGTCAACAAATAGAGAATTATTCATCTTTTGTGAAAATAGCAGTGCTTCTCCAAAGTATGAAATGCATCTTGCTCTTGCATTCTAAAAAGGTGCTAGCTATACTGCTTACTCTTAGTTTAAGAAAAGTTAATAGTCTGATGTTACAGCTTTTTATTGTTTCTACTGGAAAGATTAAAAATAATGTTAAAGATATAAAGACACTATATATTTCATCCATATACATAATTTAAACTCTATACTCTTTATTCTATAAAGAGTCTGGCTTAAAATTTAATTTTCAGAAATGTAGTAAATGGATTACTTAGGATCAAGCTGTAATTTGAATTTTTCTAGCAAGTGAGCTAATGATTGAAAAATAAAACTTTTTCAATCCTGAAGAAAAGAAAAACTGTTGTTTAATATTGATAATGACTCACATTTTTCTCTTCCACCTCAGCCTATATTGATTTCAACACTATTTGATTCACTGACTATTTGTTTCCTAATCATTTTACTGGATATCTTTCCAAAGCCCATGAGTTGGTTTGGAATAATATTTATTTATTAAGACTTTTCTTTATGACATGAAAAGTTTAGACTGTATTCTTTAAGACTTATAAACTAAGAAAAAAATGAAAGGATCAATCATCCTCATATGAAAGGGTAGATTTTCTTCTTTACAAAATACAAGAGAAATGAAAAAGATCCTACAGAAAAAATAAATAATAGATGTGGATACTAGGTGATATATTATTTACCTTTTAATAAATAAGTATTGCCTTTATTGGAGAATAAAAGATCTCATTTATTTTGTAATGAAGTGATAAAATTTTTGCTGAAACTAATATCAGAGATACCTATCAATGCAAAACTGGCTAATGGATTCTATAGAGTAGACCAAAATAAAATTATGGTTACATCTACAAATGTTCCATGAATTTTTCCCCCTTTTTTTTAGTTTATTGAAACAAAATCAAACAGATATTTAAACACTAATATCACTTCTCTTCCTAAGGATTTTTACCAATTTGATTCTGCAGCCATAGTTCCTACTTTGTCAAGAAATGTAAACAACTACTTGATATGATTCATAATTTGTAAAAAATTTATAAAGCTCCTTCATTTTTTGAAACCAAAAGTGTACATTTGAAGTTGATATCTTGGGCAGACATTTCCTGTGAGCATCCCTTGGTGCTGGTCAGGGTGTCATGGATTAGTTATCAGGGCTCAAGTATAGTCTTGTGATAAATACATAGGCTGAAAAGAATCCAGAGCAAAAGAAGTAAAACCAGACTTGTTTCCAGTGTTTTCGCTTAATAGATGTCTCTTCTATAATGTGGAACAGCAGTTAGCAGCCAATTTTCCCCAGAAAAATTGGGGAAACACAACAGATGATGTTTGGTGGAAGACATATTTTCACCACATACTCAGATTTTAAAGAATCCATCCCAAAATTGTGGGGGAGCAAAGTACTAAACAAATTTACAAACACTACATAAAAAGTAACCCTTGCTCAGAAGAGCTGTATAAACTGCTTCTGCCTCCATCCTTTCTAGGTAGGTAAGCACGTGGCACTGCAACTAAATTCTAGGGACAATATTAGAGAACTTGCTCTTCTTTATACTAACGTTTTCAAAAAGTAGACAATTTGCAAACATGAGCATTTTAGCTAAATATTATTAGGAATAAAGATCTTGGGTCTTGCTTCACTACCTTCATGCTGCAAAACCTAGGCTGAGATTACCTGATTTAGAGGATACACCCAAGAGATGAACTGAGTGAAAGTAGCTGAGTTCCGTTTATAACTATTTTAACTGTAATGCGCACCCTCTGTTTTCACTCTGAAGAGGAAAAGAAACATCTGTATAGAGCTAATCTGCAGAAATTTAATTTGAGTTAGTATTCACCATTTAGGGAATTGTGTAACTATTTCTGGGAGCAATATTTCCTTTCTTATTGCTTCTTGAATCTATCTATATAGTAGTAAATTATTGAATATTATTTAGACTAAATTACTCAAAATCCTCAAAAGATATGTGGTTTTTGAAAATTATTCATACACCTAGCCCTCATTCTGGCCATAGTTACTTAGAAAATACATTGTAAATCTGTATTAAATATTAATGCTTAACCCAAATAGTACATAGCTAAAATGTTTGCACACTAAGTTAGAATGCAGTAGCTAATTAATGAAGAATAGCTGAAAGTTACTATGAATTCCCAGGGATGTAAAAATTATTATTTAGGCAATGAATATTGAGTAATTTTGTGCTTGCAGATTACCAAGCCTAGATTGCTCTGCCCTCAGACCTTCTATGCCTCCCTCCTTCTCGTCATTCATTTCTCTGTCTAAAGGACACTTTCTCCAAAGGCCTCCTACTCCCATCATCCTAACCTCAGTCACTCTCTATCCATTATCTTCAAGCTACCTTCATATGATGTATTGCTTCCTGACATTATTTTTCACTTTTATTTATTTTCTGCTTCTCTCAATATGACGTAATAATCCAGAAAGAAGGGGCTAGCCCAGTTTTTCTTCTCTGAATTCTTAGTACTTAGAACACTGCCTCTCACATAGTATATGCTCAATAAATAGTTGTTAAATTGAAACTAAATCTTTTCCATGGAATAAATGTTTTATCCTGCAAATTTAACATATTTTATTTATATGATCCCCTTAAAATTAGGTGGTTTATTTTAAAAGATAATATTCCTTTCCTTAATACAAACTTACTATCATTTCACATAGTCTTGAAAAGAAAATGAACTTGAGGTTCATTCACTAACTTATATGTAAATTTTTTTGAAAACTACTTTAATGACGAATTTAAAACTATACCTGAGGACAGTTTGAATAGTGGATGATCTGGAAGGCAGGAACCCAAGTCTGTTGATATCCTCTCCTAGCTTTGTAATGTATAGGTTGAGTTTTCTTTGATTTCCTTAAATCTTTGCACCAGAGCTGAAAAATTTTAATTGGCAGAACAGCCTACTATCTAATGCTTCTAAAAGAATTTAGCTGTCTTCCTCCAGTTTCTCCCACTCTGACTCCAAGGAGTGGTTGTTAAGATACACTATACAGCTTAGCAACATGGTAACATTCTTTGGGGAAGTCTGAGTTCCAGAACGTCTTTACCTGTGGCTCTTCTCAGAGCTCTACTTGCCCACAGCTTGACAAAACCCCAGGGCTGCAAATGGCTTTTCTCAGTTTTGAACATTTAATAAAGTTGTATCAAATAAAAGAGAAAGAGAAAGAATAAAGATCAAACAAAGAGTAATTTAAATAGTGTCAATAACTCTTCTCATAATTCTGCTCAAGGAACAACATACCATCAGGTAGTACCCAATCTCAGTCCAAAACCTAAGAGGAGAAGATACAAATGTTTTCAACGTTTTTAAGTTTTTCCCAATTGTTGTCAATGAAATACACTGTTCTGATAGTACGCCAGTGCTAATGACTTATTCAACAGCTTTTAAGAAAAAAATTGTAATGTTAATTAAATTTAACAAGACTAATACAGTTAGAGGAGGTCATAAATCGACTATGAAAGATGAAGATAGAATCATGCAGTAATTTCATATACATATGCATACGCCTGCACATGCATATTGCTGAAAGGAATGTATACGCTGCTGTTTTCCAATATTTTAATTTTAAAACACATGTAATTTTAAAAAAAGATTTATTCTATTTATTTATTTCTCCCCACCCTCTCACTGTTTGCATTTGCTGTGTCTGTTCATCTTCCTTGTTTCTTTAGGAGGCACTGGAAACCTAACCTGGGACCTCTGATATGGGAGGGAGTTGACTAATCACTTGAACCACCTCCGTTCGCTGCTTTGTTTTGTCTCTCATTGTGTTTTTCTTCTTGTGTCTTCTGTTGCATCAGCCTGCCATGCCTGCCCACCACACCACCTCGCTGTCTTCTTTAGGAGGCACTGAAATGGCACCAGGGACTTTCCCATGTGGAAGGCAGGGAGCTCAATTGCTTGAGCCACATCTGTTTCCCTCAGAGCACATGCCATTTTTAATTTTTGAATTACAAGCTCTGATGACAAGTAGATACTTTCTGAAAGACAACTACTGATTTAAAACAATGGAAAAATAGAGCCTAATTTAGACTATTTTCTGGACTGGCCCCAAGAATTAAAGGCTCAATATTTCCACATGCTATAATTCATTCATGCCTTGTGCCTCAATACACCATACAGGAACTCTAGTAGACATAAGACTATTTTATTGTATTTTAGGAGAACTCAAAGTATTTTTTAAGGTAATTTTGACATTTTTGAGATTTTTAATCTATTCTTTGCTTCAGTTAGGAAGTTACATTACACGGGTATTAACAGAGACTGGAAATAGCAGTGCTTTAAGCAAGATAGAAATAGAAATGTATTTCTCCCTCACATTAAAGAGTTGCAGAGATAAGCAACCCAGAGGTGATATGGAAACTTCATTGTGTCATTAGAGATGGGGTTTGTCTACATTTTAGGTCTACCTTCCTTAACAAGTGGCTTCCTTTCTGAAGTTTTTTTCTTGTCCACCCAAGCTGGCTGCTTTATTTCCAACATCAAATCCATACTCCAGGCAGGAAGCAAGAGGAAAGGAGGGCAAGGACAGAAAAGAGCCCATGCTAGTTCTCTGCTACTTTTGTAAAAGCCTTTTGATGAGTCCCAGACAATAATCCAGATCCTATTGACAACTTCTAGCTGAAAGGTAAGATAGAAAATGTAGCTTCTTAACAGGGTGTTTTACCACCTATATTAGTATGCCAAAGAGGTTCTGATGCAAACTATCAGAAATCTGTTGGGTTTTATAAAGGACATTTATTTGAGGTAAAAGTTTACTGCCCTAAGGCCATGGAAAGTCCAACTCAAGGTACCATAAAAGGTACTTCCTCAAAGTCAGCCCGGTGCTGAAGCAAGATGGCAGGTGATCCCTGTGAGGTCTCAGCCTTCCTCTTTGGGCTTCCACCCTCAGGCTTAGCTGCTCTGAACCTTCCCAAGTGCAGCTGCAGCCTGGCATAGGGCTTATCTCTTAGGTCTTCCTGTATCAGTTTTGGTCGTCCCACTCTCTTCCCAAGGTCAGCTGTAAAATATCAGGTAAAATGGCTCATCTCTCCCTGGGGCTTCAGCTGTTTGAAGGCCCTTCTCCCTTCTGTCACGTAGTAGGATCAAAACTGACAGAACTCTCTCTTCCTGTCTGTCTGTCTGTGTCTGTTTATATCAGATCCAGCAAGTGGGTGGGGACTCAACCTGAGTCATACCCATTGACATAATCAAATCAAAATCTAAACAGGTAATCTAATCAAAGACACCTCAGCTGAATTTAATGCAATCAAAGGGTATCATACGCAGAAGAAGAGATTAGTTTATAAACATTATATTTCTCTTTTTGGGATTCATAAAATAACGTCAAACTGCCATACCCTCCCCATTCTAAAATAGAGGTTCAGTTACTAAGGAAAGAGGAAGAAATGTATACTGGATTGTAAAGAGCAGTCTGTAACATACATCCTGGCATTAGTACCTAGCCCTTAAGTAAGAAGCATCTATACTTTCTGAGGTTGTACCTTCCCTTAGAGAGGGCCAAGAGTCATTATAGGTAGACATACCCTTGGCTATTGTGATGGTTTGAAGCTGAATGGACCCCAGAAAATCATGTTCTTAAAGCTAGTCCATCATTGTGGGTATAAACTTATTGTAAGCGGGGCCTTTTGATTAGGTTACTTCAGTAAGGCATGGCTCAGGGTGGGCCTCTTACTGGAGTCCTTAAAAAGAGAATGAATTTCAGATGGAAAGAGAGAAAGCCAGGGAAGCAGGAAGCTGAAAGCAATGAAACCCAGAGGAGAAGGGAAAGCTGAGCAGATGCTGCCAAGTGCCTTGCTACATGACAGAGGAATCCAGAAGACTGGCAGCCGATCTTTAGGGAGAAAGCATTGCCCGATGATACCTTGATTTGGACATTTTTTCAGTCCTTGGAACTGTAGACTTGTAAGGCAATAAATACTCATTGTAAAGGCCAACCCATTTCTGGTATATTGTTTTTTGGCAGCCTAGCAAACTAAACCAGCTATGTGACTGTGTTACTGCTATATTACACAGGATTCCTTTTATGAAGACCATGGGGATTTTCCTTGCCTCATTACTGGTTAAAATGATGTAGCTGGTTTGTTTGGGCACTGTGTGCACTGATTCTGTCAGAACCAAGAGGTCAGAGGCTGCTCCAGTGCACTGTTCAGCACAGTATTTGTATCCTTGTTGCCTTGGTAACCAACAGACTGCTAGTCCAGGACACTCCATTATTTTCAGCAAGCAAATAAAATAGATGAAGAGATTTCTTGGAATACATGCATACATTCATGAATGGTGATCAGAGATTTTTCAAACATTCATTAGGATAATCACCATCAGGAAGCTGCACAGGTTGGTCGTTTTCCATAGACATTTTGGGCATGAATATGCAGGTCACTCTGTGAGGACTGATTTCTCCATGTAGAAACAGTGTGGCTATTTCTTGGAACTGTGAACTGGTTATACCTATTATTTTGATTGGTTAAAATCCTCACTTTGCATTTACTGTCAAAATGCCTTACTTACAATTCCTGGAAGACTTTGAGAGTTGAGTCAACACAAAAATTAAAAACAAAAATAAAAACCAATAAATGTCATAGGTGTCTGATTAACATATATGGAGGCAATGCAAATAATTTGTGAAACATAAAACTGCTAATTTAAACCAGTGTTATTCTGGTGTCTTGTTCATCCTATACTCTGTTCTGTTGAATTTGAAAATGTATGTATAGGTCAGCCTTTAGCTGGCAAAAGTTATCTGCAATCCCAGCTAGTACTCCTGACTCTGTGATCTCCAGAGTACAACAAAAGAGCTGATATAAGTGTGGCAGAAAGAATTTTAAGATGGTTCCCAAGATTCCTGTCCCCTGGTGCACACACACCCTGTTTATGCCCTTGTCGTGTGTTGGTGGGACCTGTGAATACCATGGATGCCACTCCTGTGACTAGGTTCCATTAGTTAGCAAAGGTGAAGAGATTTTGCAGATATAAATAAGGTCCCTAATCAGAATGACTTTGAGTTAATCAAAAGGAAGTAATCTTGGATGGGCCTGACCTAATCAGGCAATCTCTTAACTGAGGATTTAGGCTTTCCCTGAAATCAGAGCAATCCTGTTGGCCTTGAAGAAGCAAGCTACTGTGAGTTCCACAGCTGCAAGGAAATGAATTCTACCAAAATACAGGTGAGCTTGGGAGAAGAAACCTGAGGCTCAGATGAGACCCCAGTCCTAGCTGACTGACACCCTGATTGCAGCCTTGTGAGGCTCTGAGTATAGGACCCAGCTAAAGCTCAGCCACGCATGGCCTCATGACCCATGGAGACTCTGAGGTAATAAATGTGTGTTCTTTGAAGCTGCTACATTTGTGGTAATTTACTTTGCACAGTAGAAAAACAAAAAACAAGGAGTATCTCCAACTGCAAGTAAAGCAATTAAATCTCTCTGCCCCACAATATCTACATCCCAGAAGCAGTCAGAGCCGACATGCTCCCAAACCCCTCAAGAGTGAGAAATGAACAGAAATGGGTTGGGGGTGAGGGAATGTGACCACTGACCAAAGCATATCTATTGTTATTGTAGTTGTGAATTGAGTAACTTGCAGCATTGATACAAATAAGAAATTTTTTAAACAAAAAAACTAAGAAATGAAACTGATAAAAAATACTCATAGACAACATTCAAACATAAAAAATAAGACTTGCTTTCATGCATTAGATTGCCATCTCTTCACATGAGGAAAGTTGTATGCAGGATTCAGTCATAAAATACATCCGGGACTTCTCAGCTGTGGGCTAGCTAGCAAGAGTGCGTGGGCCATGCACGAGTCCTTCGTAGTGGCAAGCAGGCTGAGAGTCAGCTGCTGTGCACAGGTGGTGTACTGGTCATTTGCAACTGTGTCATTTCCTATTAGTTTATCATGTCTATTGAGTAGCATCCCTCACTATAGGATGATCTCTTTCTTCTTAATTTTGAGAGATTATTCAGAAGTGCCCAAACAAACCAGTTACTTAGGAGAAGTTATTATACTACTTAGATTTGAGATTTAAAATATCTCCTTATGAGTCCGTGGTTCAAACCCTGGGCCTCCTTGACCCATGTGGAGCTGGCCCATGCGCAGTGCTGATGCGCGCAAGGAGTGCCATGCCACGCAGGGGTGTCCCCCGCATAGGGGAGCCCCACGTGCAAGGAGTGTGCCCCGTAAGGAGAGTCGCCAAGCACAAAAGAAAGTGCAGCCTGCCCAGGAATGGCGCTGCGCACACGGAGAGCTGACACAACAAGATGATGCAACAAAAAGAAACACAGATTCCCGTGCCGCTGACAACAACAGAAGCAGACAAAGAAGATGCAGCAAATAGACACAGAGAACAGACGACTGGGGTGGGGGGGGTGGGAAGGGGAGAGAAATAAATAAAATAAATCTTCAAAAGAAAATAGATAAAATATCTCCTTATGGGAGCTCATATGGAAAGCACTGTTGATGTAGTAAGGAGGATAGAGTAGTTGGGCATGATTTAAACTACCATAGCATTTTATAGTATTATCAAAGCTTCACTCTCACCCATAATGATGCAAGGCCTTTCAGTTCCAACACACTACTCATGATATTAGTAATACAAACGGCGCTGGGTTTTCTTGGTGCCTGTCAGAAAGAAAGGAGAATAATGGGGAGCCCATCCCATAGAATTAAATTCTTAAAAGACTTAGAGATCACTGTGTAAGGAGGGGTTAAACCCTCTTCTTTGGATTTTTTTTTTTGTGGCCAAAGTGTGACTGTGTGTGTGTGTGTGTGTGTGTATGTTGTGTAGGTGGGGGAGGAACAACTTGTGGGAAGAAAAGGCAGGTGTGCACCATTTTAACTTCACTTTTTTTGGCTCTTTAGATTTATTTTTTTGTACCATGTCCTCCACAAAGACATTTTGAAAGCCAATTTTTACTGGAATTATAAGGGGGAGAATATTACTGGGCAGAATCTGAATGTGATGAGAAAGGGAGTTTATATTCAGAAGCTGAATTCTCCAGCTTTTGCTTCCTTGTCAATATGGATCATGCTCCCTTGCTGCTGTTCCCCAACACTCACTTTTCTACTCATTGCAGCTGAGGCCTCTGTGTTGTTGCATTTCCTTTTTCTCTTACTTTTGTGTTTTTGTTTTAATTAGTGAATGCTTCACTGCATGTGCTGCATATCATTAATTCATTCCCAAATAACTCTTACTGAAAATGTACTAGTGTCAGGCATGTGCAAGGGTGCTCAGTGGTGAACAAAAAGAATGATGGTCCCTTCCTTCATGAATCTTACAGTCTAATGAATAAAATGGATATAGGGAAAATCAATGCACATAAACATATGCTTACAAATGAAAATAACTTATATTAGTTAGGATTGTGTTAAATGCAAATAATAGAAACTCCTAAGGACAGTGGCTTAAACAGATGAGGCCTTTTTCCCATGTAGCATTGGGCAGGTAACCTCAGGTTAATGCAGAGGCTCAGCCACGTCACTGTGCACAGGCCTTTGTTTTCTTTCTGCTCTGCCATCATCAGCCAGTGTCTCTTGCTCTCACAATCCAAAGGGGGCTATTGCACTTCCAAGCATCTCTAAGCGTCGAATCTGCATTCCAGAAAAAGGAGAAGCAACCAGAAAGAAGTGGTAGCAATTATATAAAGAAAGCTACCATTTCCTGGGAAGCCTCAGCAGTCTTCTGCCTATGCCATGTGGGCCCGGACTGCCACGCAACTGCTGCCGGCTCCGTGGAAGGGTGACAAATGGAGCGTTTGGGCAGGGCTCATTGATGCCCTGATCAAAAACTGGGGCCAGTTATTAAGTAGATAGCAGTATCTTCTCCAGCAATGGGGAAAAGGACAGGGTCCCCTGAGAGAATAATAGAGGCATCCTCTGTCAGAAAAGGTGGCCACGCCTGTCTGAGCAAGTGTTAAGGTGAGACCTTCAGCAAGACACGAAGTGAGGAGAGAGGACAATCTAGCAGAGGGTAATAAATATGTTGATTTGCAATTTTAAATGTTTATTGTCACCTTGTGTGTGTTTTGTTATAGCGGAAATTGATTATCTATTATAACGTTAGATCCAAATCACATTCCAGCTAATTTAATCCCTAGGAAAGGGGAATGCTGTTCTGACATTTTGACACGAGGCTCATTGTAAACAAAGTTTTTTCTTAAAGTGGCAGATATCATTGCCCACCCAATCTTAACGTGCGCATAATTTAAACAAGAAGGTGTTCTCAGGTCTGGATGTCAAATTCTACTTTCACTTGTTTCAAGTCAGCATGTTTACAAGTATTTACTTTAGACACAGTTATCTTCTGAATTACTCTATCACTTGACTCGTCTACATATGTATGTAAAGCACAGAGTTGAACACATAAACCTATGTTATCTCCCAGCTTGCTCATCAAAAATTGTCCCAGATGCAATCTGGTATCTTAGACTGGATCCTGGAACAACAACAATAAAAGAATAATCTATACTGTGTCTTCTTGGGGGCTTGCTCCACTTCTGATTTTTTTTTTCCCATGTGCTCAATTGCCTACAGGATATCTCCACTTAGATGTCTAATAGGTGCCAGAGAAGATGTTTTCTATTTGGCCCGATAATAATAACATAACAATAGAATTTATTAAATGCACATTTTAAAATCTGGTGTCAGCCCTGTCACCAGGTATGTATGGATTACCTTTCTATGGATTACCTCATTTAATTTTCACAGCTCTTTGAGGTAGATAGTATTATTATATATTATTATTCTTATTTTATGTAGGACAAAATTGAGGTTTGAAACAGTTAAATAGTTGTTCCCCAGATCTGGAGGTAATATTGCGAGGAGTCTAACCTAAGTCTGTTTGAGGCAAAAACCCAGTTTAAATGCTACACACCACAATTAACTAAGATATGTGATACACAGACACTCAAAGACTCATCCTACTTCTGTTCTGAAGTTTAAAACTTTTTTTAAGGAAATACTTTGCACCAGGGCACACATGAGCACTTGGAATGTGGATTCCAAATTAAAGGTGCTCTAAGTACGAAATAAACCCCGCATTTTGAAGTCTTAGTATTAAAAAAAAAGTCAAATAACTATTAACTTTCAATATTGATCACATTTTGAAATGCCAACATTTTGAGTGTACTGGGTACAATAAAATACATTATTAAAATTAATTTCACTTATTTCTTTTAACCTTTGTAATGTGGCAATTAGAAAGCTTAAAATTTACACATGTGGCTCATGTTATAGTTCTATTGGACATTGCTGCTTTAGAAAACATCTTTAGCCTTGTCCCATTTGCAGCAAAGTTCTGCTTCTCACATGAATTTACTCTAAGTAAGGATTCTTAAAATTTTGAAACTTGACAAGGACGAAGGCTTTCTTCTTAACTGGCTTAAACTTCCAGCATATTTTTGGACTAGAAAGAATATTTTAAAGCTGCGACAATGGGATGTCACAAAAATTAGGGTTGATAACAGTTTTCTAATTTTTCTGAAAAGAGGAAAGATAATTTTTAAAAAATTTCGTTAATGGTTTTAATAAGCTTTTTATTCTGGAATAGTTCTAGAGTGAAAGAAAAATTGCAAAGATGGCACAGATAGTTCCTGCACACCCTTCATCCAGTTGGCCCTAACGCTATTATCTTACATCATGGTACATTTGTCATAACTAAGAAACAACATTGATACATTACTGTTAATTAAACTCAGATTTTATTTAGATTTCAACAGTTTTTTTCCATTAATATCCTTTTCGTTTTCTGCTCCAGTATCCAATCCAAGATACCACACTGCATTTAAGACAGTTAATTTTTGATGACAAGCTAGGAGATGACATAGATTTATGTGTTTAAGTCTGTGCTTTAGATATATATATGCGTAGAAGTTATCAGTTAGAGGAATTGAAATATTTTTATCTACTGTATATACTTATAAACATGCTGACTTGAATCAAGTGAAACCAGGCCTGGGAGTGCCTTCTTGTTTTAATTATGCCCACATTAGGATTGGGTGAGTGTTGCTATCTGGCACTTTAAAAAACTTTCTTTTGCTCTTTTCTTTTTCCATTGTTGTTGTCGAACATCTTTAAAAAAAAATATGAGAGGGAAGCAGATGTGGCTCAAGTGATTGAGCTTCTGCCTACCACATGGGTGGTCCCAGGTTCAGTTCCCGGTGCCTCCCAGAGAAGATAAGCAAGATGGCAAGTTGATGTGATGGGCTGGTGTGGCAGGCTGATGCAACAAGATAATGCAACAAGAGACACAAGGAGGAGAACATAATGGGAGACACAACAAAGCAAGGAGCAGAGGTGGCTCTGGTGACTGGGCACCTCCCTCACACTTGGGAAGACCTGGATTCGGTTCCTGGTGCCTCCTAATATGGAAGATGAGTACATAGCAAGTGCAAACAATGGGGGCAGGAGTGAAATAAATAAAATAAACCTTTTTAAAAATATGAGAATAGAGAAGACTGCTTTACTTAAAAAATGGAAGGAGGACAAAGAGATACTGTATTTGCATCTCTCTGGTTTAAATTAATTGGGCCTAACTGATGATGTATTGAATGTTTATGTGTGTCTGCTTCCTTTAGGCAACCATTCTACCAAGACAGCATGCTAGAGTGGAAAGAGCATGAACACTGGAGCCAGAACTTGAATACAGGCTTCTCTCCTGACTAGAATTTTACTTGGAAATCTCTCATCATCTATTCTCTCCATATACCTCTACCCCCATTATTAAGACTTTGCATTAGTGTTGTACCTTTGTTACAGTTGATGAAAGAATATTATTACAATTATGCTATTAATTATAGTCCATAGTTTACACTAGGGACCACAGTTTGTGTTGTTCAATCCTATGGTTTTTAACATTTTTATTCTAGAAGCATATATGCAACTTAAAATTTTCCCTTTTAACCATATTTAAATACATAATACAAGGTTTTTGTTTTTTTTTAAGATATACCCTTTATTTTTTTTATTTTTAAATTTTTATTTATTTATTTTTAATTTCTCTACCCTTCCCTGCCCCAGTTGTCTGTTCTGTGTCCATTTGCTGTGTGTTCTTCCTTTTTTTGTTTGCTTTTGTTGTTGTCAGCGGCACAGGAATCTGTCTCTTTTTTTCTGTTGTTGCATCATCTTGCTGCATCAGCTCTCCGTGTGTGCGGCACCATTCCTGGGCAGGCTGAACTTTCTTTCACACTGGGCAGCTCTCCTTATGGGGTACACTCTTTACACATTGGGCTCCCCTACATGGGGGACACCCCTACGTGGGGGACACCCCTGTGTGGCATGGCACTCCTTGTGTGCATCAGCACTGTGCGTGGTCCAGCACCACATGGGTCAAGGAGGCCTGGGGTTTGAACTGCAGACCTCCCATGTGGTAAACAGATGCCCTATCCACTAGGCCAAGTCCGCTTCACACAAAGTTGTTAATTACATTCACAAGGTTGTGCTATCTTCACCACCAACCATTACCAAAACTTTTCCATCATTCCAAATAAGAATCCTGTACATTTTAAGCCTCAACTTCCCATTCTCTCACCCCACTGCAGCCACTGGTAATCTGTATTCTAGTTTCTAATTCTATGAATTTGCATATTTTAATTATTTCATGTCAGTGAGATTATGCAATATTTGTATAATCTTTTGTGTCTGGTTTATTTCAGCAATGCCTTCAGGGTTCATTCATGTTTTTGCATGTATCAAAATTGTGTTCCCTTTAATGGCCACATAATATTCCATTGTATGAATATACCATAATTTACTTATCCATTTGTCTGTTGATGGACACTCAGGTTGCTTCAATCTTTTAACAATTGTGAATAATGTCGCTGTGGACATTGGTGTAGCAGTTTGGCATTGTTTATATTCCAAAAATAGATATTGGATTGTATTTGTAAACTGATCTGTTTCTCTGGGCATATTAGATTGGACTGGATTCAGAGGTTTCACTTTTACTTGGTTAAATAATGATTAGGTCTATGATGGGACCTTGTCAGTAGAACAGAGAAATGACATGGCAGAAGAGAAAGTTAGAGTTTTGATGTGGATCCTGGGGAAGTAAAGACATGGAAAAGGAGGACATAAAGGTGTTTTAATGCTGAAGCCCCAGGAAGTAAATACACAGAGAAACAGATACGTGAGAAAAAACAGAAGGCTCCATTAGTCACAGCAGAGGCCCCAGGATAGTCTATAGCTGGCCTTGTGGAGAGAGCAGAGCAGCTGAGCCTAGAGAGAAATGGGCCCTGGGAGAGAGATGAAACTTATCCCAGCCTACAGCTGATATTGGAAGAAGCTGGGACTACGGAGCCTTGAGAGGAAGAGGAAGTGTGAACCCTTGCAGCCATCAGCAGCCATCTCGCTCCAACACATGGCAACAGACTTTGGTGAGGGAAGTAACTTATGCTTTACGACCTGGCAACTGTAAGTTTCTACCCCAAACAAATACACTTTATAATTTCTGGTATTTTACATCAGCACCCCTTTGGCTGACTGATACAATTGGTGTGCAAATATCTGTTCATGTCCCTGCTTTCAATTCTTTTGGGTATATATAGAGAAGTGGGGTTTGCCAGGCCACATGGTAAGTGTATTTATCAAAAAGGAGTGCTGGATTTTGTCAAATGCCCTTTCTGCAACAATTGAAGTAGTTATCTGTGTTTCCCCCCCCCCCCCCCCCCCCCACTTCATTCTGTTAAGAAGGATATTATATTAATTTATTTTCTTATGTTAAACCACCCTTGCATACCTGGGATTCTGACTATACTATATATTTTTTCTGTGATGTAGAAAAATATTGTTCCAGAAACAACAACAACAAAAACAAAACAAAAGTCAAAATCACCATTTAAATCCATAATTCCTACTTTGGACAAGTGAGAAGACCCCAGAGAGCTCTGGGTCCTCATATCCACCTTAACTCCTGCTATACTAAGGAAAATTAGCTTATTAATAGATTAGCTAGTTGAGATCTTGGAAAGGACAAAGAGTTGGTGTGATGTGGGACAGGTATATTTAGAACAGCAGTGTAACAAATTGGTAAAGGCTCGTGTAATGCAACCTGGGTGACCAGGAGGAAGTGGAGGGAGCCTGAAGAAGTCACTACTTCTCAGGCTGACTGGGTAGGATGGACTGGGGCAGGCTCCAGTGTATGGGTCTCTCTCCTAAACTAGACTATGATTTTCCAAATTCTAAGGTCTGTATCCTACTCATCTTCATATTTCTTCCTGTGACTTTCACATAGGCAACACATACTACATGCTAGTGGGTTGAGGTCCTGAAAAAGGGAATATCCTAGAGCAGGATATGATAATAGAAGAAAAATGAGAAAGGCAAGGAAGGGGAAAAGGGTCAATATTGAAAGGAAAGGATAAGGAAAGACCTTAATAAGAAGGTGAAAGAGAGAGAGAAGTGAACTGGCAGTGACAGAATTAGAGAGGAGGAGACTGAGAGGTAGAAGAACCCATTACTAATGGATGAAGAGATAGGAAGCAAGGAAGAGTGCACCATTGTGGGTTGAGTTTGACTCTTGGTTCATACTGAGTCTGTTCCCGAAGAGTGAGTAGAGGTTAGAGGATAGAGATGGAACCATATTAAATGACCACCATTTATTGTGCTTAATCTGTTCAAACCTTTTACCTCTATTATCTAATCCATAAAATACTTCATGAGGTAGGTATTATTAGTTAGAATTTAGAAAACAGACACTCAGAGAGAATAAGTAATTTGTACCAGTTGTAGAGACATTAAACGAAGGTTAATTAGATTCCAAATCCAGTACTCTTAGCCCTGGCTATTGTTGATTATATTGTACTTCTCTCCCTTTTTTTGCTGAATAGTAATAATGACAGTATTCCATTGTTTGGCTATACCACAATTTGTTATCCATTCACCAGTTGACGGGTTATATTAGTAAAAGTTCTCCAGAGAAAAAGGACTGATATATACATAAAATAAGATTCATTACAGGAATCGACTCACACAACCATGAGAGTTGGCAAGTCTAAACTCTAAGCAGTCTGCAAGTTGGGAATGCCAAAATTAGGCCTGTCATTGTGCGTGTGTTCATTATATAAAAATATATGTGCGTGTGTATAATGTGTATGTGTGTGTCTGTACATATATATGCTTGTTTTACAGAATTTAGGTGTATATGGAGAAAAGGGGATTTTTCTGCCTTATATTTCCATATATTGAATTAAATCATAAGAACTTTGCTCTTCTTCAATGTAAAACCATAACAAAAATTATTTGAATACCAAATGACACCACCAACATACTCAAAGTTTTTACTTCCCAATATTGCTGGCGAGGACACTGATCCACCTGGTTCTCTCACTGCTGCTTTGGTTTATTTCCAAAACATTTAGCTTGGATTAGCAGTTTGTGGGTTTTAGACAAGCAAAGCTAAGTGGCATACACAGTTAGGTCCATGGCCTTGGTCTCAGGAGTAACAGTCTTGAGCCAATGCAGCTTGACCCATTATCTCACATCATTGAAGATTTTTGTGTCATTTCTAATAATGCATAACAGTTTATCTTGTGGACTAATTCACTTAGCCAATCCCCTCCCATAAAAGTATTAAGATAGGTAATAATAAACCAATTGTAGCTTTGCTCTAGGTAAAATGTTGAAAAGAATAAAGGGGCAAGCTTTGGTCTGGGGCAGCCACCGAGCTATAAATAAACACATTCAGAGCAAGGAAAGACTGACTGGGGATAGGAATATGTATAACTATAAGCAGCTAGAAATATAAGAAAGCCTTTCCTTTTGGTGCCTTTTAGTCAATGCTACTTTAATTCAGCTCTTTATCGTTAGCAATAATGACAAACATAGGCCATTCACCATTTTCCAAGACATTTTGAATGGAATAACATACTCTCACTTGATTTTTTTTTTTTACCCACTTCATTCATTTGATTTGTAAAAGAACCCTTGAGCTAAGCAGACATGGAGCTAACAGCCTCGTTTCGTAGGAACAGTAACACCTAATCTTGTACTCATTATAGGTCTAAAAACCAACATCAAGATGAAAATGGTGTATTTACAATCACAGGGAAATTATGCAGCACAAGCCAGTTTCCCAAGTATTACAAAATTTGTCTTTAGTGAAGTGAGTGAACATAAGTTTCGATTTCTATTGATTTTTACTTTGCTGAGCTTGTTAGTGGAAAACTAGCAGTGAAGAGTCATTTCTTCTTTCAGAACCTTCTGCCCTGGCAGTATGGAGGAAGCCCCAAGGATATGATCCCTTTGTAGCACAATACTGCCACTTAGTGGCAACTTCATTTAAATGACGGAAACACTGAAAAATTTGTGGATGCTAAAAACTTTTTCAGGATGCAAATGAAGAGTAGTGAAATAGAAAAGGCTCTTGATTTGGATCATGACAGAGTGAATTAAGGTTTTGCCACTGAGTAGCTGAATGAAATTTTGCAAGTTACTTTTGTAAGTAGCTGTTTCCTAATCTTCTTTTATTTTGCATTTTTATTTTGAAATATTTTCAAACTTATAGGACAGTTTGAAATATTTTCAAACTTATAGGACAGTTGTATCATTTCTGAATGATACAAAACCCATAAGGAGAACGCAAACATTCCCTATCACCTCAGATACCCAGAACCACCAATATTAACATTTTGCCACATTTGCTGTATCATTCTACCTATCTATCCATCTATCAATCCATCTAATCTATCTGTCTACATGATTGTCAATTCATTATGTGAAAACTTGAGTGTAGGTTATATACATCATGCTTCTTGTACACTTAATACTGCTAGGTACATTTCTGTTTCCTAATCTTTATAACAGTACTTACCTTTTGGGATTAAATGGGGATGAACTGTAGATAGATTAGATAAATGGGTACATAGATAGATAGATACAGATGAAATCATGTGCAAGATCTCCTTTGTGGTAGTAATCCATATAATCTAATCTCTGCTCATTCCCTCTTTCCATATCTAGCTACATTAACCAAGAGGGAAACAATTAATGACCCTGTATTACTCAGTCATAGGGGTGCTGGTGCAAAATAGTAGAAATCTGTTGGCTTTTATAAAGGGTATTTATTTGGGGTGGAAGCTTACAGTTATCAGGCCATCAAGCATAAGTTACTTCCCTCACCAAAGTCTATTGCTACGTATTGGGGCAAGATGACTGCCAACGTCTGCCTAGAGTTCAGGCTTCTCTTCCTGGGGCTCCATTTCTCTCTGGGCTCAGCTGTTGGGTTCTCTCCACAAGGCCAGCTGAGACTGTCAGACAAAAGGCTCTGTCTCTCTCCCTGGGGCTTCTGTCATGTCTAAGGAGCCATTTCTATTCCTCCGTGTTCTTCTCCTGTGTGTTCACTTCCCAGGCTCCAACTCAAAATTCCCTCCTCTGTCCTTTGCTGTGTCTTTTCTCTGTGAGTTCCCACCCACCAAAGGGCAGGGACTCAGCCCTCTACTGACATGGCCTAATTAAAGTCCTAATCATAATTTAATCAATTAAAAGTGTTACACTGACAGAACAGTTTACAAACATAATCCAGTAACTATTTTTGGAATTCATAAACGATGCTGAACTGCTACAGGCACCCTTCATTAAAAATAAAGAGATGTTTGGTGTCAGCCTTCACTCAAGTTGTTATTGGGATTTCAACACACTGAGCTTTGTAACAGCTCTCCCCATAAGCGGAGATGTGAACAGTGTTGAGAGACTAATCCCTAGGCCTCTTCTCACCTTTCTCTTGGTGAATGACCTTGCTCAAACAACTCCTTGTCAGCTGTGCACATGACCCTTGTAGTTGATCTTGCCTACTTTTTGCCCATGAAAGGAGGCTTTTCTTCAGAAAGTGTAGCTTATATATCTTAAATGCTAATGATTCAGACTCATTTAAGTTCCAAAGCATAGCAGCCCTAAACATCTCTTTTCCACCTATGCTTGCCACTGGATGGGAAAACATTCCTACAAAAAATCATATGTGTTTATGTTGCTTGAGCTCAGGCTCTGTTGCCCTGCTTTAAACTGTTCCCTTTTTGCCTGATTTCAACAGTTTTCATCACATGGCTTTTTACCTCCATTCTTGTTTTACCTTTTTATATACAGCTTGGTTGGACAATCTGCCAGACATTTGGTTTTGGTTTCCCCTAGATTCAGTCTCAGACTGTGCAAGACCTACTTTGCCCTGGCAAGATCCAGGAACTCACAGCCCAGTTCTCAGTTCAGAACTCTGCATATCCTTTGGTTTAGGATGAAGGTTTTCCTCTACTAAATAATTTAGACACAATTTCTTACACACTTGGCCAGGATGCTGATCACAGGATAACGTAGTAGGTTCTAATCAAATAACCTTTCACAGAAACTAGAAACATGTATACAAGTAAAGCCTTTTGTAGCCTCTGTAGACTTTCTTGAGGTTCAGATCTATGCAGATTAGGCCCCAATCTGCCCTAATACTATTAAAATCAGTAAACTATCATCTCTCAGAGGAGTTTGCCATCTAGTAAGGATGCAAATAATACATGGAAGCATATCCAAGGGCCATGGAAAGAAGGAAGAATTAGATTCCCATTGGAATAAAAGGGTTATGGTATGAGCAGACCTACTGGACATTCCAATCTAATAACTTAAATTGATTCTGAGAATCCTATGTGAGACTGAGGGCAGTAAAATAGATCCTATGGAAGAAATGGGTTTATTGTCCCTCAACAGTATAGTCGCGATCAATGAGTGCCAACCATGTGAATCCAAGTACCCTGACTTCCAATCTAGTGACTTTCCTGCTACTCCATATAGCTGTTTCGGCAGCACAGGACACACTCACTCTCTTCTTGGTGCATATGGCAATGTACAAGAGACATTAGGGAGAATATCTGGCCATAGAACAGAATACAGGCTACTCATTACTTTCACTTGAAGTTGTTGGTTTAACTTTAACTAACTGCTTACCAGAGTAGTATAGCATTTAAGAGTGTGGACTCGGGATTTATATAGGTTTGGGTTTAAATTCTGACTCAGGCACTTATTAATAAAGTGCCCTAATGCAAAGTAATATCTATCTCATAGGTAATTTTAAGGATTCAATAAGATAATGCAGGCAAAATGCTTAGGACAGAATTTTATATGTAACTTTCTCCATGCAGTATACCTATTATTGTTATTGCTATTAATACCACCAGTGAATGTCAACCAGATGGACCAGCCCTTCTGGGGAAACCTGTCAAAGCCACATGGAGGTACTTTCCCAAGATGCCCTAGTACTTTCTCGCTCCATTTCTTTCTCCATTACTGTGATAATGAGAAACTAAAACCAATGGGCGATTGTCCTATTCTGCAAAGCATTTTGGGGGGGGGGGGGGGGGGGAAGGTTGAGGGCCACTGATAAAGACAAAAAATGGAATTCCAAAAACTGTCATATTCTGGCATCTAAAGTTTTCTGTTTCTCCCATATACCATTGTAATACATTTAGCCAATGGGGCAGTACTGTCATAAGATGACCCTATGTTCATAACTATTTCTTAAAATATGTTAAAAGTCATATTAAGCAATGAATTCTGTTATTAAAAATAAACTCTATTGGTAAACAATATCAGTAACATAGTATAACTTATAAATATTATACAAATAACCAAAGAATAATTGCAAAAAAAATTTTAATAGCATGCAAACTTTGCTAGGAGTAGTGGAATAAGTATAGAGCCCAGTAAAACAATCTTGTCTTAGTTGTCAGGGCTGCTATAACAAAATACTGCAAACTTTTTGGCTTAAACAATGGAAATTTATTGGCTCACAGACTGAAGGCTGGAAGTCCAAAATCAAGGTTTTGGCATACCATGCCTTCTCTGAACTCTGTAGCATTGTGGAGGCTTGCTGGCAATCAATCTCTGCCTCTGTCACATGGCCATCTATCTCTTTCTGTCTCCTCCTGTGCTTGTGTGTCCATGTCCAAATTTCCTTTGTTTATAGAGACTCCTGTCTTCCTGGATTAAGGCCCATCCTGTTTCAGTTTGGCCTGACTTAATGGGATCTTTGATGATCCCATATATATACTTTTTGAATGTTTGGTGAAATTCACCGGTAATGTCATCTGGTCCTGGGCTTTTCTTTGTTGGGAGATTTTGATTACTTATTCAATTTCTTGTTGTATGTCTGTAGACGCCTTCTATTCTTGAGTCGGTTTAGGGTATTTGTGTTTCTGTGAAGTTGTACATTCATCTAACTTACTTAATCTGTTGGTGTGTAATGTTTATAGTATTCTCCCTTTTTTTTTTTTTTTATTGTGCAGTCACTTTTATTTTTTTTTTTTTAATTTTTTAATTTTTTATTGACTTTGTAATAATATTACATTAAAAATATATATGTGAGGTCCCATTCAACCCCACCCCCCCACCCCCCCTCTCCCCCCCCCCAACAACACTCGTTCCCATCATCATGACATATCCATTGGATTTGGTAAGTACATCTTTGGGCACCTCTGCACCTCATATACATTGGTTCACATCATGGCCCATACTCTCCTCTATTCCATCAAGTAGGCCCTGTGAGGATTTACAATGTCCGGTGATTACCTCTGAAGCACCATCCAGGGCAGCTCCATGTCCCGAAGACGCCTCCACCTCTCATCTCTTCCTGCCTTTCCCCATACCCTTTGTCCATTATGTCCCCTTTTCCCAATCCAATGCCACCTCTTCTATGTGGACACTGGATTGGTTGTGTCCATTGCACCTTTATGTCAAGAGGAGGCTCAGATTCCACCTGGATGCTGGATGCAATCCTCCCATTTTCAGTTGTAATCACTCTAGGCTCCATGGTGTGGTGGTTGTCCTTCTTCACCTCCATCTTAGCTGAGTGTGGTAAGTCCAATAAATCAGATTGTAGGTGCTGGAGTCTGTTGAGGCTCAGGATCTGGCTATCACATTGTCAGTCCAGAGATTCAAATCCCCTAAATATATCTTAAACCCCAACATTAACTGCACCTCCAGCACATTAGCATGGAAGTCTTATGAAGGGAGATCCCATCTGAGTCCAGATTCATCACACATAAACACCATTTCCAAAGAGGGGCCATCTGCCCTGGTAGTTAACCCCATCGGCCATGACCATAACTCCCATGGGTCTCTTTAGCCCTCAAAGGAACCAATATCTGGGGGTTGTATCTGCTTTATCTGTCTCTCTGACTCTGCTCAGTTGTGCATGAGGGCAAACCTTCTGCCAGCCTCCAGACTCTTTTTTAGAAACTCATAGCCATATAAACTCATTTCTCCTTTCCATTTCCCCCTTACTTTAGGTCAAACAGCATTTTAAAGTCATGGTATTTTATGTAGACATGGATATTCTGCTGATCCGCATTGAACCTTCCGTATAAGGTCATTTTCCAGTTGCATCATCAGTTGGTAGTTGATAGTGGTCCCTCGTTGCCAGGGAGGCTCATCCCCGGGTGTCATGTCCCACGCTGGGGGGAAGGCATTGCATTTACATGCTGAGTTTGGCTTCGAGACTGGCCACATTTGAGTAACATGAAGGCTGACAGAAGGAAATTCCCAGGCACAAAGTTGCTCTAGGCCTTGTTCTTATTTTGGGTTTATCAGCTCACAAGCATAGTCATTAGTATCAGGGGCTCATTGTTGAACCCTCACTCCCTCCCGGTCCCCACCACTGTACCTGGGAGACTGTCGCTGCTCCCCTAGGGACCACGACAGAGCACCACTGGCCAGGAACCCAGTACCCCCCCTACTGTGGTTTTTAATTGTTGCCACTATGAGTATATCCAAACATTACCATGCACCCTGGACATATGATCTGTACAGCTCCCTGTCAGTCATATATCACCTGTCATTGGTATCCCATACCAGTATCCCTCCATTGCCATTGTTGAAACACTCTGTGATCCAGAACTCCCCGAAATTTGAAGCCCAATATAATGTCATGGTCCCTTACTACGGAATGGCATATAGCGATGGGTTTAAAGGATAGATAAAGAACTTGGATAAAGTTAGATAAAGAACTTAGATAAAGAATGTTGACTTGAAAAAATTCCACATCCTATCTTTTTCTTTTCCCCCCCCCCCCCTAATTATTCAGCTTTTCTTCACAGGAGTCCTAGACCACAGCAATGTATATATATAATATACAGCACTCCCACACATCCACCAGAAAACCTTTTCCCTTCCACAGTGATACTCTTACGCCCTATTCATATCATATTTACTTAAAGTGATGTACAGAGTCTGAGACATTAGCTTTCTAACAAGGTGACATCTGTGCTTACATTATGGTGCATACTTTAGGATACACAGTTCTTTACATTTTTAGTTATCCTATGTTTTACATTATGGTTTACATTATCAGTCTGTCATCTCCTATATGTTATGGTGTAATATTACATGTTTTATATCCATCCTTGTGTACTCTCAAGAAGCTCCTCTCTTACCCCCCATTTACTTTGGTTCCACACATTTAACGTCCATTTTCCCTTCCACCTTGGTGCCCTCAGTGATAGCCAACCTCCGCTTCCTGAGGAGCCACTTCCAGAGATAGATGGAATAGTGTTCAGGGCCTAACTTGCTCAACTGCCCCAATGCCCTGGGAGCCACCCTTTCTCTCGAGGGATACAGTTCCCTCTATTGGATGGCATTAGTCCTCCCCAGGATGTGGGTCCACCCCCACTCTCACTACTTGGGTTTCTACCCCATGGTGTCACCCACTCTGGCAGAATGAGCATTTAGACATTCCCCAGGAGCCCGTCCTGCATCAGACCCTCCCCTCCGAGCATTCTAAACAGGTAACCCTCTTTATTATATTTTGATATGATTTTCTCGGCATTTTACTCTCCACCAACACCTGACCCTCTCCTGGTTCGTATGCTACCCCTCCTTCCCCCCACTTTTGGGCAACGTTACCCACCCGTCCCTCCCCAGCCACCCTCAAACCCGCAAAGCCCCAAGCAAAGGCAACCCCTTGCCCCCCTTTTATCTCTTCTTTGTGTTCATACTTACCACCATCTCGTCTTAAATTCCACCCCTGCAGACATCGGCTCATATCCTTCCTCCACCCTCCGATTTCCTGCAAGCCTATCGTTCAGTCTCTTGCTATCTAGGGCAGCTTGTTTATTTCATATCATTGAGGTCATGTAGTATTTGTCCTTCAATGTCTGGGTTGCTTCACTCAACATAAGGTTCTCAAGATTCATCCATGTTATCACATGTGTTTGTAGTGTGTTTGTTCTTACAGCCGAGTAGTATTCCATTGTGTGTATATACCACATTTTATTGATCCACTCGTCTGTTGATGGGCATTTGGGTTGATTCCAACTTTTGGCAATAGTGAACAATGCTGCTATGAACATTGGTGTACATATATTGGTTTGTGTTCTTGTTTTCAGTTCTGCTGGGTATATTCCCAGCAGTGGTATTGCTGGGTCATATGGCAAATCTATGGCTAGTTTTTTGAGAAACCGCCATACTGTTCTCCAGAATGGTTGGATCCTTCTGCATTCCCACCAGCAGTGGATGAGTGTTCCCCTTCCTTCACATCCTCTCCAGCACTTGTATTCTTCTGTTTTTTTCATAGCTGCCAATCTTATGGGTGTAAGATGGTATCTCATTGTGGTTTTGATTTGCATTTCCCTGATAGCTAGAGATTTGGAACATTTTTTCATGTGCTTTCTTGCCATTTGTATTTCTTCTTCGGAGAAGTGTCTGTTTAAGTCTTTTTCCCATTTTTTAAATGGATTGTTTGTCTTTTTATTTTCAAGATGTAGGAGTTCTTTATATATGCAAGTTATAAGTTTCTTATCAGATATATGATTGCCAAATATTTTCTCCCACTGTGTGGGCTCCCTTTTTACTTTCTTGACAAACTCCTTTGAGGTGCAGAAGGCTTTAATTTTGAGGAAGTCCCATTTATCTATTAGTTCTTTTGCTGCTCGTGCTTTTGGTGAGATATTCATAAATCCATTACCTATTACAAGGTCCTGTAGATGTTTCCCTACACTGCTTTCTAAGGTTTTTATGGTCTTGGCTCTTATATTTAGGTCTTTGATCCATCTTGAGTTGATCTTTGTATAAGGTGTGAGATGGTAATCCTCTTTCATTCTTCTACATATGGCTATCCAGTTCTCCAGACACCATTTGTTGAATAGGCCACTCTCTCCCAGTTGAGAGGGTTTGGTGGCTTTATTGAATATTATGTGGTTGTATATGTGAGGTTCTATATCAGAGCTTTCAATTCGATTCCATTGGTCTATATGTCTCTCCTTATGCCAATACCATGCTGTTTTCACCACCGTAGCTTTATAGTATGTTTTGAAGTCAGGTAGTGTGATTCCTCCAATTTCGTTTTTCTTTTTCAGTATGTCTTTGGCTATTCGGGGTCTCTTTCCTTTCCAAATAAATTTCATAGTTAGTTTTTCTAGTTCCTTAAAGAAGGCTGCATTGATTTTTATTGGGATTGCATTGAATGTGTAGATCAGTTTTGGTAGGATAGACATCTTAATAATGTTCAGTCTTCCTATCCATGAACAAGGAATAGTCTTCCATTTATTTAGGTCTTCTTTGATTTCCTTGAACAATCTTGTATAGTTCTCAGTGTATAAGTTCTTTACCTCTTTAGTTAAATTTATTCCTAAGTATTTGATTTTTTTATTTACTATTGTGAATGGTATTTGTTTCTTGATTTCCTCCTGATCTTGCTCATTATTGGTGTACAGAAATGCTACTGATTTTTGCGCATTGATCTTATAACCTGCGACTTTACTAAACTCATTTATGAGTTCTAGAATCTTTGTTGTAGATCTCTCAGGGTTTTCTATGTATAGGATCATGTCATCTGCAAATAATGAAATTTTGACTTCTTCCTTTCCAATTTGAATGCCTTTTATTTCTGGTTCTTGCCTCAGTGCTCAAGCAAGTACTTCTAAGACAATGTTAAATAGGAGCGGTGACAGTGGGCATCCTTGTCTTGTTCCTGAGTTTAGAGGGAAGGAGTCTAGGATTTCTCCATTGTAAACAATATTGGCTTTAGGTTTTTCATATATACTCTTTATCATGTTCAAAAAATTTCCTTGTATTCCAATCATTTGGAGTGTTTTTACAAAGAAAGGGTGCTATATTTTGTCAAATGCTTTTTCTGCATCAATAGATATAATCATGTGATTTTTTTCCTTCAATCTGTTTATATGGTGTATTACGTTGATTGATTTTCTTATGTTGAACCATCCTTGCATACCTGGGATGAATCCCACTTGGTCGTGGTGTATAATTCGTTTAATGTGTTGTTGAATACGATTAGCAAGTATTTTGTTAAGTATTTTTGCATCTAGGTTCATTAGAGAAATTGGTCTGTAATTTTCCTTTCTTGTGATGTCTTTGTTTGGCTTTGGTACTAGGGTAATGTTGGCATCATAGAAGGAGTTGGGTAATGTTCTTTCTGTTTCAATGGTTTGGAATAGTTTCAGCAGGATTGGTGTCAGTTCTTTCCGGAATGTTTTATAGAATTCACCTGTGAAGCCATCTGGCCCTGGGCTCTTCTTAGTTGGGAGATTTTTAATAACTGATTCTATCTCTCTGCTTGTGATTGGTTTGTTAAGATCATCAATTTCTTCTTTTGTCAATATGGGCTGTTTATGTGTTTCTAGGAATTTGTCCATTTCCTCTAGATTGTCATTTTTGTTGGAATATAGTTTTTCAAAATATCCTCTTATGATAGTCTTTATTTCTGTGGGGTCAGTGGTGATATCGCCTTTCTCATTTCTTATTTTGTGTATTTGCATCTTCTCTCTTTTTTTCTTTGTTAGTGTTGCTAAAGGTTTGTCAATTTTGTTAATCTTCTCAAAAAACCAGCTCTTGGTCTTGTTTATCTGTTCAAGTGCTTTCTTAATTTCTATTTCATTTAGTTCTGCTCTTATCTTTGTTATTTCCTTCCTTCTTCTTCCTGTTGGGTTACTTTGTTGTTGTTTTTCTAATTCCTTCAAATGTGCAGTTAGTTCTTCAATTTTTGCTCTTTCTTCTTTTTTGATATATGAATTTATGGCTATAAACTTCCCTCTCAGTACTGCTTTTGCTGCATCCCATAAATTTTGGTATGTTGTGTTATCATTATCATTTGTTTCAAGGTAGTCATTGATTTCTTTTGAGATTTCCTCTTTGACCCACTGTTTTTCTAAGAGTGTGTTGTTTAATTTCCAAATCGTGGTGTGAAATCTGGGCTTCTTTCCCTTGCAAATCTCCAGCTTGACTCCACTGTGGTCAGAGATAATGTTTTGTATGATTTCAATCTTTCTGAATTCGTTCAGCCTTTCTTTGTGGCCTAGCATATGATCTATCTTGGAGAATGATCCATGTGCGCTTGAGAAAAATGTATATCCTGCTGTGTTTGGGTGTAGCGATCTATATATGTCTATTAGATCGAGGTCCTCTAATATACTATTCAGATGTTTTGTTTCTTTGGTGATTCTCTTTTGAGATGTTCTGTCCAGAGTTGATAGTGGTGTATTAAAATCCCCCACTATAATTGTAGATGTATCTATTCTTTCACTTAGTTTTTCCAGCGTTTGCCTGACGTATTTAGAGGCACCCTTGTTAGGGGCATAGATATTTATGATTGTTCGATCTTCTTGACAGATTTTCCCTTTGACTAAAATGTAGTATCCTTCTTTGTCTCTCACAATTGTTTCACATTTAAAGTCTATTTTGTCTGATATTAATATAGCTACTCCTGCCTTTTTTTGGTTATTGTTAGCTTGTATGATTGTTTTCCAGCCTTTCACTTTCAATCTCCATGCGTCTCTGGGTCTAAGATGTGTCTCTTGTAGACAGCATATGGATGGGTCATATTTCCTTATCCAATGTCCCAGTCTGAATCTTTTGATAGGTGAGTTTAATCCGTTGACATTCAGTGTTATTACTATCAAGGAATTATTTGTGTTAGCCATACTTTGATTGGATTTGTGTTTGTCATATTTTGTTTGTATATTTTTTTTTGTCTTTTTTGTTGTTGTTGTTGGTCTTATACTCTCCTCCAACTTTGCCTTTCCTGTTTTTTCCTTTCTTCCTGCAGCACTCCCTTTAGAATTTCTTGAAGGGGAGGTTTCTTGTTGGTATACTCTTTCAGTTTCTGTTTGTCTGCAAATATTTTGAACTCTCCATCATATTTGAATGCTAGTTTAGCTGGATAAAGTATTCTTGGTTGGAAATTTCTTTCCTTTAGTACCTTGACTATATCATACCACTGTTTTCTTGCCTCCATGGTTTCAGAAGAGAAATCAGCACTTAATCTAATTGAGCTTCCCTTGTATGTGATGGTTTTCTTTTCTCTTGCTGCTTTTAGGATTTTCTCTTTGTCTTGAGCATTGGATAATTTGACAAGTATATGTCTTGGGGTGGGCCTGTTGGGGTTTATGACTTGTGGAGTGCGCTGTGCTTCTTGGATATGTACATCTGTCTCTTTCAGTAGATTTGGGAAGTTTTCAGCCATTATTTCCTGCAACACTCTTTCTGACCCCTTTCCCTTCTCTTCACCTTCTGGAATGCCTATAATACGTATGTTTGAGCGTTTTGCATTGTCATTCAGGTCCCTAAATCCTAATTGGATTTTTTCTATCTTCTTATTGACCCCTTCTACTATCTGTTTGATTTCTGATGTACTGTCTTCCACATCACTAATTCTCTGCTCTGTCTCTTCTAGTCTGCTGATATTTGCTGCCAGTGTATTTTTGATTTCTTGAACTGTGGTGTTCATTCCCATCATATCTGTTATGTTTGTCTTCATGTTGTCATGTTTGTCTTCATGTTGTTAACCTCTTTCATTACTGCATCAAATTTGTTGGTGATAAATGTTCTGAGATCTTTCATTGCTTGTGCCAAGTTTTGCTCCCCTTCGTGATTATTGGTTTGTTGATTGGATTCAGCCATGTTTTCCTGATTATTGGTTTGGTTCGTAGATTTTTGTTGCTTTCTGGTCATCTCTTTATTTTGACGAATTTAATCAGTTCCTTAGCTTCTTTGTCTGCTCTTGGAGGTTAATTAGTTGTTATTTTTGCACAGGTGTTATATCTTCTCTTTGTCACTTTTTTCTTCTTATTCTAGTTACTTGTTGTTGGTTAAGTTCACTTTAGAGGAAAGTATTAGTGTTGGGGAAAGGCAATTGTGTAAGCAAGGGATAAGTGTAAAGTTGTATTGGTGATGTATGTTAAAAAAGCAGGAATATGAGATCTGGAAGGATGGAGGTTAGATTCATGTAGATTGTATAGAGTTATAGCTGTAGGTAGAGTACCTTTTATGAAGTTGATGACTGAATTTGGGAGGAATATGGTATGAACTACACAGCTATTGTTTTCATGAGAGAGGGAAAAAGAAAAGAAAGGTAATAGTTTCAAGAGTGGATAATAGACAGAAAACAGAACAAAGGTATTAGAAATTAAGAGTTAGACACTTTGTGGATCAAAGAACGGGAGGTGGGGGGTGGAATATAGGAGAGACAGTAGATGATAGTGGATATCAAGATGCAGGGGAAGGGGGATAGTGTAGGTAGCCTAAATCAGTTCACACAGAAATGAGGCAGTGGAGGATGGGAAAACCCAGCAAATGTGAGGTGTTCCCTGTAGCACCTATTGTATACTTGAATTAAAGTAAAAATAAGTGGAAGATGAGGGACAAGAGGGAAAGAGAAAACCGAAAAAAAAAAAAAAAAAAACCTAATTATAATAAAGAAAAAAGAAAGGCAAGAAGAAAGGAAGAAAGCAAAAGAGGATGGGCAAACGGTGGGGAACGGATAGGGAGAAGAGAGATACAGGTACACACGTGTCACAATTGCAACACTATCTAAAATGACAACTTCCCCCCGCTTTGCCCTAAAACCCCCCGTCTGTCTGCCCAAATGGGTCTGCAAGCACCTCCCTTCCCACAAACCCCCAATAGGCCGCCCAGGGCCCACGAACTCCCCAGTACTGCAGATGCTCAAAAAAAAAAAAAAAAAAAAAAAATTTAAGTAAAATAAATTTAAAACAAACAAACAAACAAACAAACAAAAAAAAAAACAGAAACCCCTCCGCAGGCCCGGCTCCGCCCGCTGCGGAGGCTTGGACCGGCTCTGCCCGGCTCCTCACGTCGCCTAGGCCTGGCCTGGCTCCGCCCAGCTCCGCTCGCTACAGCGGCCCAGCCGGCTCCGGCGTCCACCTCCCGCCCCCGCGACCTGGACCGGCCCTGCCCGGCTCCGTACCCGCCGCGGCCTGACCCGGGCCCGCCCGGCTCCAAACGCTACCGCGGCCCACAGCCGGGGCCTGCACCGGCCCCGCCCGGCTCCAAGCGCTACCGCGGCCCCGCAGCCGGGGCCTGCACCGGCCCCGCCCGGCTCCAAACGCTACCGCGGCCCGCAGCCCGGGCCTGCACCGGCCCCGCCCGGCTCCAAACGCTACCGCGGCCCGGCTCGGCCTGGCTCGGCCCCGCCCGGCCCCGCTCACCGCCGGCGCAGCGCGGCCCGGCTCCGGCGTCCGCCGCTGCGGCCCGGCCTGGCTCAGCCCCACCGAGCGGGGCTAGATGCCTCGTCTCCGCCTACCCAAGGAGGGAATCCTCTACAGGTAGCTGGGATCTCCGTGTATATTTCACAGACGAATCCTCTCTGTTACCTTCCCTCCAAATCGATGTCCAGACACCTCCGGACCAGCAAAAATCCCGAAACCTATAGTATTCTCTCTTAATCCTTTAGTGAAGCTCCATTTCATTTCTGTTTTTAGTTATTTTCATCTTCTATTTCTTTGTCAGTCTAGCCGAAGCTTTGTTTGACAATTTTATTAATCATTTCAAAGAACCAACTTTTGGTTTTGTTGATTCTCTCAATTGTTTTTCTGTTCTCCATTTCTTTTATCTCTGTTTTAATCTTTATCATTTCCTTCCTTTTGCTCACGTTGGGTTTAGTTTGCCCTTCTTTTTCTAGTTTTCCCCATTACCCAGTTAGTATATTTGTCTGAGACTTTTTAAAAACACAGGCATTTACAGTTATACATTTCCCTCTCAGCACTGTCTTTGCGACCTCCTATAACTTTTGGTATGTTGCGTTTTCATTTTCACTTATCTCTATGTATTTTCTAATTTTTCTTGTGATTTTGTCTTTGACCCCATTGGTTAATTTCCATATTTGTGAATTTTCCTGTTTTTCATCGGTTATTAGTTGAGAACTTTGTTCCACTGTGATCAGAGAAGATACTTTGCATTATTTCAATATTTTCAATCTTACTGAGACTTGTTTTGTGACCTAACATTGGCTTATCCTGGGAAATGATCCGTGTACACTTGAGAAGTATAATGGTCAAGTGTTCTATATATGTCTGTTAGTTCTAGTTGGTTTATAGTATTTTTCAAGTCCTCTGCTTCCTTACTGATCTTCTGTCTAGTTGTGCTATCCATTATTGAAAGTGGTATATTAAAGTCTTCATTAGTCTTGTAGAATTGTCTTTTTTCTCCCTTTAGTTCTGTCAATGTTTGCTTCATATATTTTAGGGTTCTGTTAAGTAAATATATATTTATAATTGCTATATTTTCTTTGAGTAATTGATTCTTTGTAACAGTAAATAATGTCCTTCTCTGACCCTAGTAACAGTGTTTGACTTAAAATCTGTTTTGTCTTATAGTTAGCAGTGTCACTCCAACTCTTTTTTAGTTACTATTTGAATGGAATAATTTTTGCCATCCTTTCACTTTCAGCCTATTTGTGTCTTTGAATCTAAGATGAGTCTCTTGTATAGAGCATACAGTTAGATTTTGCTTTTTTTAAAAAAAAATCTATTCTGGTACTCTCTGGCTTTTGATTGGAGAACATACATTTACATTTAAACTAATTACTGATGAGGCAGAACTTAATTTAAAGCCTTTTTGCCATTTTTTAAAATGTATATCTTATGCCTTTTTGTTCTCCTTTCCTTCATTACCACCTTCTTTTGTGTTTAGCTGATCTTTTGTATTTAACCATTTTTATTCCATTCCCATTTTCTTTTCTGTATAAAATTTTAGATATTTTCTTTGTGATTACCATGGAGTTTAAATTTAACATCCTAAATCTACAAAAATATAGTTTACATTGATAACAACTTAACTTCAATAGTATACACAATCTCTACTCTTACATACCTCCATTTCCCTTTATGTTTTCCTATTACAAATTACATCTTAATACTTTGTGTACCCAATAACATAGATTTGTCATTATTTTTTTATGTATTTGTATTTTTGATCATGTAAGAAATGAAAAGTGGAATTACAAACTGAGAATTCAGTAATATTGACTTTTATATTTATTCATGCATTTATTGTGGGTCACTATTTCTTTTGAAATGAATTCAGGGTACTGTGTAGTGTCCTTTTCTTTCATCCTGAATCCCTTAGCGGTTTTTATTCCCTTTAGCTTTTTTTTTTTTTTTTTTAATAGAGCTGTCTAGCAGTAACAAACTCCCATAACTTTGGTTTCTCTGTCAATAACTTTATTCCTGCCTCAGTTTTTAAGGACAGATTTGTCTGTATAGAATTCTTGGATAGTTTCCTCATGTGCATGTGCTGATCAGTAATCAGCTGAATTCTTCAGGGAGACTTTTAACTATCTTGACTTCCCTGAATTTAAGCTCTGTCTCTTCCACTCAGGAAAACTACTTGTTTCCACATCCTTTCCTTCATGCCCTGGAAACTTTTTTCATTCAGTAAGTAGAAGATCATAGAGTTCATCTCATTTGTTTCCCTTTTCTCAGAGATGACGTTGTCCTTTGTTGGCTCATGTTCATTATCTTGAGAACCATTGTTTCATCTATTTTTTTCAGTATTTTATTAATAGTTATTATTAATTTGGAGGGTAAAGTCAGTCCTTGTTACTCCATCTTTGGTAAAAGCTGAAGTTCTCTGTTTTTATCTTTTTAAAGTAAGTACCAGGTTTTCTGTTTGTTTGTTTGTTTTAGGAGCAACTGCTCAACTACTTGAGCTAATCTACTCCCCTCCTTTTTATCTTTTAAGAACCAGGTCTGGAATATCTTCTCTGATCTTGAGATTAGGAAACCATTGTGTTTTCTGTTCCTTCCTATACTGGCTAAGTATTTGTAATACCACTTTATTATAATTAGTGTTTTAAGTTATCTCTGTATCCTGACTAGCATATTTGCTGTTTAAAGTGACTTCTTATTCCTCTCTGTGATGATAGAGCTTAATGAATAGTTATATTATGGAATTAGTGTATAGAAACTTGAGATAGAGCTGTCATGGCTATTCTGTGTCATTACTTAGAGGACAGTTTATACATCTTCAAAGATTTGAGCATTCAACTTTGAATCATCACAAGAAATGATGGGTGATTTCACTTATTGAGTATATGTTCTGGGTTTGCTTAATCTACTCCCTCTGCCTTGAATTATCTTCCCTCATTGTTTGCCCTGATCTTTCAAGGTATTCTTAAAGAGAAGTACTTGCATTAGATACCCTCAATTGATAACTTAGATAAGGGACAATCTCTTCCATAGCTCACCATTGTATCACTGGTTCCTGGCATAAACTAGGTGCTTTGTAAATACTTGTTACTTTAATAAATGAATAAATATTATTGAAAGAGATTCTAGAGGCCACAAATGGGCAGACTAGAAAAGGTGATTCTTACTGAATATCCTTTTTTCTGTATTTGATCATTTAATCCTATAAATTAGGAATTCTCATTCCCAGTCATGGCAACTGAGATTGAGAAAGCTTCAGTGACCTACTGCAGTCCACAAAATATATGGCTCAAACCCAACTCTTTGATGAACTTAAGATGGAAGATAGTGGATTCATGCCTTTGTTAAAAGAGAGTTAACAATGGGTGGAAACCCACAAGATAACCAAAAGAAGATTGAATTCTGGTCCTGGGGTATGCTGCTACACTCTCTAATAGAGTGGCAAGAATTCCCTGAGTACATGGGCAATGCCTAGCAAAGGAGGACAGACCATTACACCACGTCCTTCATATTGATGATTGTACCCATGAAACTTTTTTTGTGAAATTGACACTTTGCCTAGTATTACATATTACCTAAGAGTTACTCCTGAAAGCCTCATTGCTGCTCAAACATGGTCTCTTTCTAAGCTAAACTCAGCATATGGACTTACTACCTTCCTCCCATCATGGGACATGACTCCCAGGCATGAGCCTTCCTGGCACTGTGGGGTTATTACCAAGTGCCAACTAGCAATGCATGTGGAAAAAGACCATGACCCAAAGGAGTAAATATTAAATACAAATGAGTTTTTATGGCTAAGAGACTTCAATATGAGTCAGTAGGTCATTCCAGAGGTTACACTTATGCACATTTCAGGAGGATCTCATTTACTATCACAGTAAACAGTGCCTCAAACAATGGGCATCCTGGAGACTTTATAGTGACATCTAGACACTATAAGCAGAGCAGACAGTCTCAGAAATTCAGCACCCCTTTAGTGGGCCTTGGAATATATGCTCCCCAATGGAGACATTTATAATTTCCCTACCCATGGATCTTCTGCCCTTTTATTTGAACCTATAGTTAGCACTATACTTATTAATTATATGTCCCAGAGACCCAAATCTTTGGTCTCTTCATATGCCAGTTGAGCCATGAATCTCAGCAGATTTCCAACACCTACTCACCAGTTCATTGGAATCCCAGGAAAACTAACATGGAGATAATGATGGACAACACCCATTCCCCAAAATAGAGTATCTACAACTGCAAACAAGACAGTTCCATCTGTCTGCCCCATAGGATCTAAGGCCCTCTCAATCAGAAACAGAGAGGGCATTACCATCCCCAAATCTTAAAGATTGAAGAATGAATAATGGGCTAAAGCAACATTTTTATTCTATTATTATTCTATTATAGAATTATTATTATAGTAATGGAAGAACTCATATCATTGATATAAAAGTGTGGCCACAGAGGTTCTGAGGAGAGGGAGATGGAAGAATAGGTGTAACATGGGGCATTTTAGGACATTGGAATTGTCCTGCATGACATTGCAATGATGGATACAGGCCATTATATATTTTGTCATGACTTATAAAACTGTGTGGGGCAAAGTGTAAACTCTAATGTAAACTATAGTTCATGGTAAGTAGCAGTGCTTCATCAATTGTTCATCAATTGTATGTGTTCATCAATTGTAACAAATGTACTACAGTAATGAAAGATACTTCTCGTGTGGGAAAGTATGGAAGGGGAAGGGGTATATGGGAATCTCCTATATTTTTGATGTAACATTTATGTAATCTAAAGCTTATTTAAAGATAAAAATTAAAAAATTAAATAAAAGAGAAAAATTAGCCTTTGATAAACATTAAAGAGGGGAGGAATAAGAAAATGAATAAAAAAAGAGAATTTGGGAGGTATATTAGTCAGCCAAAGAGGTGCTGATGCAAAATACCAGAAATCAGTTGGTTTTTATAAAGGCTATTTATTTGGGGTAGAAGCTTACAGTTACCAGGCCATAAAGCATAAGTTATTTCCTTCACCAAAATCTATTGCCATGTGTTGGAGCAAGATGTTTACCGATGTCTGCAAGGGTTCAGGCTTCCTGGGTTCCTCTCTTCCTGGGGCTTGCTTCTCTCCAGGCTTAGCTGCTCTGCTCCTCTGTGTTCTCCTCCTTGTGTGTTTACTCCCTGGACTCCAATATCAAAACTCCTACCTCCTTTCTTTGGTTTCTCTGTGAGTCCCCACCCACTTGGTGGTCCTACTGACATGGCCCAATCAAAGCCTTCATCATTATTTAATCAAGTAGAAGTAAAATCTCTGAATCTAATACACTCTAATACACGCAGAGGAAACCAGTTTACAAACATGATCCAATATTTCTTTTTGGAGTTCATCAGTAATATAAAACTGCTACAGGAGGGTATCATGAGAAGTCTGTAATTTAGATTTACCATAGTGCTTAGTATATATTGTGTCTCTCTGGGTTCCTTAGAGGATTTTTGATGAAAGACTGTGTTATTTTCTCCAGGAAACAAATTCATCCTCTATTTTTACCTTAATGTGGAAAATATGCTCCTTGTTTGCTCTCTAAAGGCAACATCTTCAATTTAAAATGTTTTCTTAATTATTGACATCATTTTCATCATATACCTTCATTTATCTCTTACAAGATTTTGTTATTTGCTTCGCTAAGATTTGGTGGCATTTCTGCAAAAATGGCTAATAAAACCACCAGATTTACTGGTAAAGGAAAACCAATTTACCAACTCTTTTTTTTTTTTTAAGATTTATTTTATTTATTTATCCCCCATCCCTCATTGTTTGTGGTCACTGTTTGCTCTCTGTCCATTTGCTGTGTGTTCTCTATGTCTGCTTGTCTTCCCTTTAGGAGGCACTGGGAACTGAACCCAGGACCTCCCATGTGGAAGAGAGGTGCTCAATCACCTAAGCCACTTCAGCTCCCTGATTTGTTGTGTCTCTCATTGTCTTTCCTCTTTGTTTTTCTTTTGTTGTTTCATCTTGTTGGGTCAACTCCCCACGCCTGTCCACTGCACCAGCTTGCCTTCTCCAGGAGGCACTGGGAACCAATCGCAAGAAACCCCCCATTTGGTAGGCAGGAGCCCAATCACTTGAGCCACATCTTCTTCCCAGTATACCAACTCTTAAACATGAGCACAATCACTGAATACACAGTGTTAAAAAAAACTGCAATTGTCAAAATGATCCTTCTGTTCCACCAGGGAAAATCTGTCTGATGGGCTGTGAATTTATTACTGGTTATGAGCATCAGTAATTACTGCAAAGGTGAGAACTTTAATGATTGTATTTTGTTATCTGTCACAGTTTTCTGAAGGCTTGTTCATAGGCCCTTTCATTTTCTGCTTACCAGAAGTAAGTCACTCTCAGCTCTGGGATTCCTATGTAGAGTTGTTCTAGGTGGTAGTTATATAAAAAACTCAAGGCAAAAAAATAGACTATATATACAAGATGGCCTTTTTTTTCCTCGCTTATATGACTTTATTCTTTTCTTCCAGTCAAGGATGAATGATTTTACAAATTTTCACAAAATGAAAAGTATGACCAAACAAATAATGTTTTGTCAGGCTTTCTTATTGCTTGGCATATTTGCAGATATATACCTTAGTTTGTATCACTTGGATTTTTATTTGTTTTCTTGCTTGTAAAAAGTAATTCATGGCACAGGAGGACTGGAAGTAAGGATAGAGGGTGGGAAATCACCTTGTTAGGATTCTTGGAGGCATCTCATATAGTACTAGCATAAAGGTAGCATATTTTCTTAACTGTATTTTTAAAGCATGATCATTTAGAGAGCTTGTTTTAGAAGGAAAACTGGAGTATGAGTTTGCTGGTCTTCTCTTTTAATAGAAGATGAATTGCCCTCAAACACTTTACTCTGAGATATTTTTAAGTAAAGAATAGAAAAGGAAGAGAAAGCAGCTGTTCCATTTGTCCTTTGTCTCCAGAGATTTCTGCTTAAAATCTTTGCTTCAACTTTTAAGAGTTCCAAATCTATTTTGACCAGGAAAAACACCATTGCTTCTTTTTTTAAAACAAGGTACCAAGGAGTGAAGCCAGGACCTCATACGTGGGAAGCAGGCTCTCAACCACTGAGGCACACCGGTTCCCCCCCAAACCATTGCATTTTTGCTATTCGCATATCTGATGCCAATAACTTTATAAGCTTCCTATAGTACAATGGTAACAGGGCATTTTGCATACTCAGTGAACTGCTAGGAATAGGCAAGCCCCCCAAAAGTAAGACTAAAGAAGCAACTTAAGGTGCTACATCTCGAATTCTTAATAGGGAATTGCTAAGGGAACAAACAGTTCACAGTCAAAAAGTTTATTTCCTGAAAACAACCTGTTGGGGATGATTTTGCAAACTAACTGTCTTTTCTTAGAACAAATGGACCTAACAAGTTGTCTTCTTTTATACAAAGGTGAATAGGTTCAGGTTAAAATGGTATTCAGCTGCTCCTTGCTCTCTCTTTTCATTATTCTTTTATGAGTCTATATTTCTTATCTCCTTCCTTTTACTTCACATGTGAATAGGAGTAGGAGGTTTGAAGGGAATGATGTTTACTAAATGGATTGCAAGACAAATATTATATCAAAATTGGTTAACCTAATATTGATTAGAAGAGTAGTAGCTAGTATGGCCCTTTGCATAGATTTCATAGGAAATTATTAGTCCTTTATTGCTGTTTTTCATTCATGGTGACCTAATAAATATTACTGAAAGCTGAATGCCCAGTGGATGGGCATAATGGAAATTTATGCTGTTTTTCTTTGGTATAGAAACTTTCTTTTTCAAAGGTGGAAAGTTACATCTACAGCTACTGCTATTCATCTGGTCTTCAACCCAAAGAAGAAAAATTTCAAATTGTTCTTCCAGCCCTTTGGAGGAATGATAGTTTTGACAATTCTAATATTAATGTACTTATTGATTTCCTACATTCCTATAGGAAACCTTCTCCTCTGTTGTGTAGAGATTGGAAGTACTTTATATAAATTTCTTCTGTTAAGTCCATTTTCAAAGGAAACTACTACTTGAAATATTTAAAAGTTTAAAAAGAATGACTGACCAGATATATCATCTCCCTTTCCCAGCTAAAGAAGGCCCACTGTATCTTCAGATACCTTTGTCTTTTGATAATTTTGGTTAAAACCAGTTGTACATTGTGCTGTCTTTGGCCTGGGTGGAGTTGGCTTTTCTGTTATCAAGGGTTGTTAAGCAGCTCGTGCTTCTAGAATCATTGGTGTTGACATCAATGGTGACAAAATTGAGAAGGCATTCCCTCTCGATGCCACTAAATGCATCAATCCCAGGGATCCTAAGAAACCACACTAAAAGTGCTAATTGAAATTCCTGGCAACAAGGTGGTATATTTCTTTGAAATCACTGGGTGTGCTGAAACCAAGTTGTGCTCTTTAGCTTACATTTTTAAGGTGGAAGTTTTTATGGATGGGAGATCCATCTTAAATAGCGGAATGTGGCTTTTAATTACCTTTCAGAGTTGTGATGGGGACTTTTAGATGATCTAGTCCAGATTCTTTGCAGAACAGGGATACTCTATTTGATCTTGCTACATTAACACTTCCAGTGAGAGGAAATGTGTACAAGACAAGATAGACAAGATAGTCCACTGCCCTTTCAGAGGAAGGGGATAGTAGTTGTCATTTCCACTGTTTAGATACCTCTGTCCTTCTCTGGGTTTCCTCAGGTATCAGCAGTCACAAATGCAAGCTCTTTTAGTATTCCAGATAATAGATTGCTGACATTCAAAACTGCTACTTGCTTTCTTAGCACCTTTTGGCCTACATCAGGGTTCAATTATTCCTTAACAATATTTAGTCTATCTTTTATTGATCTATGAGAGTTTTCTTTACTGAATAGGTACAGGAAAAAGAAACGTTGAGTAGTTCTGCTTTCTTTATTTGTTCTTGTCTTTCTTTTTTTTCTCAATCCACATATCATTAAAAGTTTCCTGGGAAGCGGGCTTGGCCCAGTGGTTAGGGTGTCTGTCTACCACATGGGAGGTCAGAAGTTCAAACCCTGGGCCTCTTTGACCCGTGTGGAGCTGGCCCACACGCAGTGCTGATGCGCGCAAGGAGTGCCATGCCACACTGGGGTGTCCCCCGTGTAGGGAACCCCACGTGCAAGGAGTGTGCCCCATAAGGAGAGCCGTCCAGAGCGAAAGAACATGCAGCCTGCCCAAGAATGGTGCTGCACACCAGAGAGCTGACACAACAAGATGACGCAACAAAAAGAAGCACAGATTCCCATGCCACTGACAGACAACAGAAGCAGACAAAGAAGAACACGGAGCCAATAGACACAGAGAACAGACAAAAGGGGTGGGGGGAAGGGGAGAGAAATAAATAAATCTTAAAAAAAAAGAAGTTTCCTTATTTGCCCTTTGCTTTTTAAATTCTAAACAAGCTTCATGTCATTATTCAGACATTTTTTTTTCTTAACTTTTTTTTAAATTGAAGAGTTGTAAGTTTGCAGAAAAATCACCAGAAAATATAGGGTCCCTTTCTACTCCCCTCACAGTTTCCATATTAACACTGCATTAGTGTGGTTCCTTTGTTACCAATTGATGAAACAGTATTATCATAAATTATGAAATTAACTTTAGTACGCACATTACGTGGGGGTTCATTGTTTGTATGTACAGGTCTATGATTTCTTAAACTTTTATTCTAGCATCATATACACAACCAAAAACTTTCCCTTTTAACCATATTCAAATATGCAGACTTTTAGTTTTGAAACACTTTTCTTATAGCTCCTTAGACTCCTTTATTATCATGGATTGCATGACTCTCCTTTCATTTATTTTGTTCTATTTTTGTTGTAAGAGCTCTCTAGTACAGCCACTGTGGAATCATTAAATATGTATCCTCATTCTTCCTCAGAGCTTATTTTTGGAATTCTAATCCTTGTTTCCCTAAACTTTAAAAAATGTGGCCTTTCTAAAGCACAGATAAAGTCTGATTGTGCTCAGTGTTACTTCTTGAGGAGTCTCTGAAGATGGCACGGTCACTTTCCACCACATTACCAAATAATTTTTCCCTTTCGGTGAGAGTTAAGGCAAAAGAAAAAGTTCCCATATTACTCTGAATATTTTGGAAGATGCATCTTTTAGTAAAGTAAAAGCAAAATGATACTTCCAACACATAGTCAGTTCTTTTTTTAATCTAATCAGTGCTTTACATAATTTCTGCTGTATCCCTACACTTTATTTTACCTTTTGATTCTTTGTTCCAGTACTTTCCTCTACTCTTGAATTTTATTAAATTTTCATGGGATTTTTTAGACTCATAAAACATGTATTTCATTTGTAAGTAACTTTCTGACAAAGAGGGATCTTTTTTAATTGGGGAGAAAGGTACTGCTAAGCAGGAGCAAATCTGACCAGATATTTAAATGCTGTCTTAAAGTGAAAGGGTCTCTCCCATGCTCCCATCCCCAAATATCGTTTTTCTTTCTTTCTCTTTCTCTGCCTTTAAACAAGTTGACTGCCCTGAAATCCTGTAACAAGGATTATGAAAATATGTGATGGTGAAAATGGTTTCTTTAGGAACACACATTTTATTTGATCCAAGACTGCTATTTTTTGGATAAAAATGAAAAGATTCTATGTTTAGAGGTAAGGGGATAAATGGGACAGTGATTTTCAGTAAAAATGCTAACCCAGTCCTTCATAAGAGCTGTGTCTCCAAAAACCAGGTTGTTTTTCTACCAAATGATAAGGTAAATAAACCAGAATACTGAAATGTGAAGGAGAGACTTTAGTGGCTGTGAATTCTATTGATCTCCATCCCAGGCTACACTCTGCATTCAAAGAACTCACTAACTCCATCCCTCATCCCCCAACGTGCCAATGCATTTGTTTAAATATCCCTCCAATAGCATAAAACCAAAAATTAAACTGAACCAAAATAACCAATCAGCAATTAAAGGGGGAACATAAAATCAAGGCTCACAACCTTTAGGATGTCTTAAAAATCAAAGAGAAAAGCAAAGGATGACACTTTTTAACACATAGTTTCTAAATCTCTTCTAGATAGAGGTACTAGAGCACTTCATTTTCTTTCAACCTGCAAAGGTTTCATAATCACTTTTCCATATGCAAGATAGATGCAGCAAGTTCCTACAAATTGGAGAGAAAAGATCCTGTAAAATAAAAGGTTTTCTTACATATAATACATACCTATGGGAAAAGATCTGGAAGACAATTCTTCAAAATGTTAAAAACTGTTCTTTTGCATATAGGAATTAAAGGTAGTTTTGATTTCTTCTTCTTCTTTACATTCTAAACTTTCCTTAGTGAGTGTAGGAGGTTTGAAAAATTTCTTTTCAAGTTGAACAGCATAACCTGGTGTATTAGTCAGCCAAAGGGGTGCTGATGCAAATACCAGAAATCTGTTGGCTTTTATAAAGGGTATTTATGTGGGGTAGAAGCTTACAGTTACCAGGCCATCAAGCATAAATTACTTCCTTCACCAAAGTCTGTTGCCACGTGTTGGAACAAGATGGCTGCCAAAGTCTTCAAGGGTTTAATCTTCCTCTTCCTCTTAGGGTTCCATAGCCCCAGCTTCTTCCAATATCAACTGTTGGCTGGGATAAGTCTCACCTCTCTCCCAGGCCTCATTTTTCTCTGGGTTCAGCTGCTCTGTTCGCTCCACAAGGCCAACTGTAAACTACCAGGTGAATGGCTCATCTCTCTTCCCAGTGCCTCTGCCATGTCTAATGGAGCCTTCTCTCTTCTTCTGTGTTCTTCTCCTGTGTATTTACTTCCCAAGTTTCCAGCATTATACTCCAAACTCCATTCTCTGCCTTGTCTTTTCTCTGTGAATATTGGGCAGGGATGCAATGTCCTACTGACATGGCCCCAGCAGAGCCTCAATCATTATTTAATCAAGTAAAAATGAAACCTCTGGATCCAATGTAATCTAATATGCCCAGAGGAACAGACCTGTTTACAAACAATTGAATATCTATTTTTGGAATTCATAAACTATGTCAAATTGACACACCTGGGTTTTGCTTTCTTTCTTTATTAGAGAAATTGTGGGCTTACAAAACAATCAGGTATAATGTACAAAATTCCTATATATCACTTCACAAACAACTTGCATTGTTGTGGAATATTTGTTACAAATTATGAAAGAACATCATCAGCATCAGTCCATCGCTTATATTTGGTGTATTTTTCCCATAAACCAACAATGTCTTGTACAATCCATCCAAAGTGTACACTCAGTGGCTCTCACATAACATGTTTTCCTTAATCTGCTTTTTAAAAACAATTACTGAAGTATACCACTTATACATAAACACACATAAACAATAAGTGTATAATAATAGTTGTGAACTTACAAAACAAACATTTATAACATCATACAGGACTTTCATACCTCACCCTACCACCAATACCATGCATTATTGTGAAATCTTTTTAATGAATAATTAAAGAGCATTCTCAAAATATTACTACTAACCAAAGTATCTTATTATACATTATTATTATTATATCATTTATACATAACATGGTTTTGATTCTACAGTTTATGATTTTTTAAATTCATCTTAATGATATAAGTTATATAAGAATACATTATTACTGTCAAAAAATTCAAGGAATGTGGATATAAAGAATATAAAAAGTATAGTGGTATACTGTCCAGTATTGTAACCACGAGCAACATGTGGCTATTGAACACTTGAAATATGGCTAGTTCAAATAAGATGTTCTGTAAATGCAATGTAAAATATCTGATTAATACTTTTTTGTATCAATGACATCTTGAAATGATAATATTCTTGGATATATTTGGTTGACTCAAATACAGTATTGAAACTAATTACACCTGTTTCTTTTTACTTTTAATGTGGCTACTAGAAAATTAAAAGTTGTATATATGGTTTGCCATTTGTGGCTCTCATATATCTGTTGAATGGTGTCAGCATAGAGAGTACTCTCCTGGCATCCACTTTTTTCTATGCATTTGACCCTTTTACACATTTACAAAAAGAAAGCTCTTTTCCTATAAATTGGGATCATATTATCCGTACTGTTATACAGTGTGCTTTTTGCACTTAATATCAGGTACGACAGATATTATGCCATATACCACAGATACTATGCAATATACCACCCTAATACTTAGTGATTTAAAAGAAGAACAAGAAATCATTTTTCATGATTCTGTGGGCTGCCTGGGTGTCTTCTACTACTCTCACTCATGCCGCTGTTTTTGGGTAGAGGCAGGCTGAGCGGGAAGGTCTAAGAGGACCTCACACTTCTTTCTGGGCCCTTGTTGCTGGCTGCGGCCTGGAGTACCATGGTTCTCTGTCACAGGGCTTCTCATCCTGCGGTAGGCTGAAACAGCTTCTTATGTGGCTGGTTGGACCAATGTTCCAAGAGAACAAAAGTGTAATCTTTCACTCAAAGGCTTAGGCTTGGACGTTATATAATGTCACTGCTACAGCATTTTATTTCTCAAAGGAAGTCACAGTGTCAGCCCAGATTCAAGGGGAGAAGACAATACCCTCACTTCTTAGTGATGAATAGCAACGTCATCTTGCAAATGGATGTGGGTGGCAGCGTTGTGTCTGTCCTTCCAAACAGGCTAGCACACCAGGTTAACACATAAAGTTCTACCTCATTCTATTTAGCTGACATCTAATGTGTTCTTCCATGGATGTACTACAAAATATTAAATGTTTTTCCTTTTTATAAATTTTTAATTTGTCCTCAGTTCCCCCCCATTCTAAGTAATGCTAAATGAACAAATTGTGAATGTATATACAAATTTTTCTTCAGAATTAGGTATCTAGATATGGAATTGTAGTGTTAAACGATATGTGAAATTAAAGTTTATTTGTTACGTAAATTGGTAATGTCTGACATGGCAGAAAATTCAAATTGTACAAAGATTATAGGGTGAAAAGTAAATTCCTCCCCTGTCCTCCTGTATTCTAGTTCTGTTACCAAGGCAATCATTGTGACAAATTTCTTGTATTTCCTTTCAAAAGGAGTCTATGTAGAATATGTCCATTTGAATTTTTAAAGAGTTCTTTTAAATAATCTCCCACAAAGATTGTACCAGTTTATCTTCCTCCAACAGTATCTGAGAGAATAATTTCTACTTTACTCACTAATGATGGAAAATGTTTTTCTTTGAGGACCAAAAAGAAACCTTCTTTTTAAAATATGGAGTTTCCTAATTATGCATGAAGAGGGCCTCTTTCCCTGTTTATATTGGTCATTTGTATTTCCTCTTCTGTCAATTGCTCAGTCATTCAGTTTGCCCATTTCTTTTCCCCTTTGGTTGTACATCTTTTTTTTTTTTTTTTTTTTAAAGATTTATTTATTTTATTTATTTAATTTCCCCCCCTCCCCTGGTTGTCTGTTCTTGGTGTCTATTTGCTGCGTCTTGTTTCTTTGTCCACTTCTGTTGTCGTCAGCGGCACGGGAAGTGTGGGCGGCGCCATTCCTGGGCAGGCTGCTCTTTCTTTTCACGCTGGGCGGCTTTCCTCACGGGCGCACTCCTTGCGCGTGGGGCTCCCCCACGCGGGGGACACCCTTGCGTGGCACGGCACTCCTTGCACGCATCAGCGCTGCGCATGGCCAGCTCCACACGGGTCAAGGAGGCCCGGGGTTTGAACCGCGGACCTCCCATATGGTAGACGGACGCCCTAACCACTGGGCCAAAGTCCGTTTCCCCATCTTTTTCTTTTTTATATGGTAGAGGTTTTTTAAAATTTATATCTTAATTAGTCATCTTTTGTTATTTATGTTTCAAATAAATTCTTCAAGTCTATTACTTGACTTTCAACATTGGTAGGGAAGTGGTTAAGTGCATAGATTCTACATCAAGAAAGGCTGGGTGTGAATCTGGACTCTTCCACTTACTTGCTCGATGATCCTGAGTAGGTTCCTTAACATTATCCTGTCCCAGTTTCTTTATCTGTAACACTTGCACAATAATAGCATGTAACTAATGGTATTGTTGTAAGGGTAAAATTGTTAATTCATGAAAAATGTTTAAAATAGTGCCCTGTATAGAGTAAACACTCAATGTAAGTCAGGTCTTACTACTTTTCTCCTACTGTTAACTTCATGTCTTTGCTATATTATTATCAAATAAAACCACAATATAATTCATTGAAAAATTTGGAGATCTTTATATATTCTTCTTTTCTTAATATTTATTTATCCCCCCTCCCCCCATTGTCTGCTCTCTGTGTCCATTCACTGTGTGTTCTTCTGTGTCTGCTTGTATTCTCACTAGGTGGCTCCAGGATCCGATACTGGGACCTTCCGGAGTGGGAGAGAGGCAATCACTCTCTTGTGCCACCTCAGCTCCCTGATCTGCTGTGTCTCTTACTGTTTCTCCTCTGTGTTTCTCTTTGTTGCGTTATCTTGCTGTGCCATCTCTCTGTGTGGGCCAGCATTCCTGCATGGGGCAACACTCCTGTGTGGGGCAGTATTCTGCATAGGCCAGCACTCTGTGCAGGCCAGCACTCCACGTGGGCCAGCTCGCCAATTGGGACAGCTTGTCTTCACCAGGAGGCCCTGGACATCAAAACTTGGATCTCCTATATAGTAGATGGGAGCGCAATTGCTTGAACCACATCTGCTTCCTTTATATATTTTTGATATAAGTACTTTTTAGGGTACATGTTTTGCAGATATTTTCTCCCAGTCTGTGGCTTGCCTTTCCAGTTTTCTAAATAGTATCATTTGAAGAGAAAAAGTTTATTTTTTCTAAAAAATGTTTATTCTTTTATATTTCTTTCTTTTTGTATCCTATTTAAGAGATTTTTGCTTAACTCTAACTCTTACAATTCAGTAATAATGAGACCAAAAACCCAATTAAAAACTGGCAAAAAATTTGACATACACCTCCCCAAAGAAGATTTACATGTAGTATATGAACACATCAAAAGATAAGTTGTTAGTAAAATGCAAATTAAAACTATGAGATATCACTAAACACCAGGTTGGCTAAAATTAAAGCTACTAACAATACCAAGTAGTGGTGAGAATGTGGAGCAAAGGAAGCTCTCTATATTGATCACATTTTCTCGCTTCAGTAAACTGATGCTTTAACATCTGAAGGCATCTCCAGGTGGCCTACCCTTATCTATACATCTATTACTCCTAATAATTCTGACTCCAGTTGTGGGGACACCACTTTCAAATATAGTCAGCCCCTCTCACATTGACATGTCATTGTCCCATTCTTGCATTATTCCCACTGAAATTACAAATAAAAACACTTTCTCAGTCCCACTTGCTCTCACTGGCTAGTAGTACACCCTGGCTATTTTCCCATGTGGCTCTGCAGGGCATGCTGCCCTCATGCCAGAAACTTTCAAACTCTTCTGGTCTCTCTCTCTTGATCTGCATCTGGCCTTACCACATCTCACATGAGGGTATATAAAAGATACACTCTTGAACATTGCTTGTTTAAATGTAAAATGGTACAGCATTTCCAAAAGCCAAACTTTTGGAAAAGTTTGGAAGTTTCTTATAAAACTAAGAGTACACATACCCCACACTAGTGTTCCTCCCCTGCCATAGTTGAACCTCTCTGTGGTCCAAAACTTCTTAAAAAAATGAAGCCTAATATATTGCCAATTTCCATTAATAGTAAAATGGAATATAGTAATGGGTGTAAAGGTTAGATATAGAATACATACTAATTTAGAAATTAAATAAAGAAAAAATAAACTGGGGTATCAAAAAATGAAAAAATGAAAAAGCTTTGTTTTTGATGTTTTGCCTTTCATCACTACAATAGGTGTTGCCCTGTATGTATAGTGGCAAGGCAATTTCTTTCATTTCTTCCTCAGTGTCTTCATCCTTTCTTTTTTTTTTCTTTCTTATTATCAAGTTTGTCTTCACAAAAGTTTTAGATCACAGTAATTCACATATACAATACATGGTACTCCCACATATCCAACATCAAACACTTTGTCCCTTGCCCAGCAATGATCTTTTTACATGTTCATATTATCTTTGTTACAGCTGATTTATAGATATTGAAACAGAACTTTCAAACATGGTTCCGTTTTGGTTTTCATTATGGTTTATATTTTAGACTACACAATTTTCTAAATTTTTAGTGATCTTGGATTTACCTTATGGTTTACTTTTTAGCCTATAGGCTTTTATACATTTTTGGTGTAATTTAACATATCCTATATCCATCATTGCATGATCTTGTGGAACACTTCCATTTTCCCACAGTTACACTGATTCCAACTATTCAACACTTTTCCCCTCCCCCCCTCAGGTCCCACAGTAACAATCAATCGCCATTACTTGAAGGACCATATTCAGAGATACTTGCAACAACGTTGAGGGCTTGATGTACTCGACTGCCCTAACCCATTGGAAGAGACCAATTCTCTCAAGAGATACAATTCCCTCTGTTTGAGAACATCAGTCCTCCCCAGGATGTGGGTATGCCTTCATTTTCATTGTATGGGTCTCCACCTAATGATATAACCCACTATGACAAAATGAGCACTCACACTCCTTAGAAGCCTGCCTTGTGTCAGATGCCCCCCCCCCTCCTTAAGCATCTTAAACAGGTAACCTTAGAAACACTGGTGTGGGGTATTGTTGATGGGGGGCACATGGTTAGGAGGGAGTTCTCCAGTGCATGTATACAAGGTACATAAAAATGTTTGGATATTTTCACAGTAACTGTTAAAAATGACAACTGAGGGAGTGCTGAGTTCCTAGTCAGAGGAGCTCTATCACATTCCCCAATGGAACAGCAACAATTCCCCAAGTGCAATGGCAAAGATCAATAAAGAAGGATGGTCCAACAATGAGCCCTTGATACTAATGACTATACTTATGAACCTGTGCACCTGAAATATGAACTAGGCCTAGAGCTGCAGGGTGCCTAAGAGTTACCTCCTGAGAGCCTCCATGTTGCTCAAATGTGGCCACTCTCTAAGTCAAACTCAGCATGTAAATGCATTACCTTCCCCCCAGGGTGGGACATGTCTCCCAGGGATGAGCCCCTCTGGCACCGAGGGGTTACAATCAAGCACTAGCTGCTGATGTAACTAGAAAAAGACCTTGAATAAAAGGGTCAACTCAGATCAGCAGAATATCTCAGCCTACATTTAGTATCAGGTGTTAAAAACTGCTTTTTGACCTTGAATGGAAAGGACAAATGAGTTTATATGGCTTTGAGTCTCCAAAAAAGAGTTGGGAGGTCATCAGAGGGGTCACGCTTAAGCACATCTCAGCAGAGTCCCAGAGAAAGCCCAAGTAGATACAACCCCAGGTATTGTTTCTCCTGAGGGCTGCAGAGACACACAGGTTCTATGGTTGTGGCAGATGGCTCTGGAGTTCTGTGTCATGTCATTTGGCCCTACTTTGGAACTTGTGTTCCTGAGTGTGACGGAGTTGGACTCGGATGTAACCTTTCTACACATGCCTCTTCCGTCACTTTTACTGGACCTGTGGTTGGCACTTGGTTTGGTATATACTCAGGAGACCTGAATCTTTGGACTGTCCGTGTGACAGCCAGGCCCTGAGCCTCAGCAGACTTGCAACTCCTACCCTCTGGTTATTGGACGTACCCCAGCCTGCTAACAGGGAGGTAAAGAAGGTCAGTCACCACACAGGGAGCCAAGAGTGCCTACAACTGCAAGTAGGAGAATTGCATCCACCATCCATGTGGAAACTAAGCCCCCTCTCAATATAGAGGTGGAGTGGACATACCCATCCCAGGGTCCACAGGATGGAGAATTAGAGTATGGATTAGCATGGACTTACTGATATTCTACTATGGAACTATTGTGATTAGTAATGGAAGAAATTGTAGCATTGATGTGGAGAAAGTGGCCATGGTACCTGCTGAGGGTAGGGAGAGAGAAGAAGAGATATGATGTGGGGGCATTTTCAGGACTTGGAGTTGTCTTGTCTGGGTGGTACTGCAGGGATAGATGCTGGACATTGTATGTCCTGCCATGGCCCACTGGGTGGACTGGGGGAGAGTGTAAACTACAATGTAAACCATTATCCATGTGATGTAGCAGTGCTCCAAAATGTATTCACCAAATGCAATAAATGTTCCACAATGATGAAAGAGGTTGTTGATGTGGGAGGAGTAGGGTGAGGGGGTGGGATCTCTTATATTTTTTGAATGTAAAAATTAAAAAAAAAAAAAGAGAAGAAATGAAGTAAAAAAAAAAATACACATACCTTATGATCCAGACATCCCACTCTTAGGTATTTTTTTTAAAAGATTTATTTATTTATTTATTTCTCTCCGCTCCCCCCGCCCACCCTGGTTGTCTGTTCTCTGTGTCTATTTGCTGCATCCGCTTCTGTTGTTGTCAACGGCACGGGAATCTGTGTTTCTTTTCGTTGCATCATCTTGTTGTGTCAGCTCTCCATGTGTGCGGTGCCATTCTTGGGCAGGCTGCACTTTCTTTCCCACTGGGTGGCTCTCCTTATGGGGTGCACTCCTTGTGGGTGCGGCTCCCCTACGCTGGGGACACCCCTGTGTGGCAGGGCACTCTGCGTGCATCAGCACTGTGCATGGGCCAGCTCCACACAGGTCAAGGAAGCCCGGGGTTTGAACCACAGACCTCCCATGTGGTAGATGAACGCCCTAACCACTGGGCCAAGTCTGCCGCCCACTCTTAGGTATTTACCCCAGGGAAATGAAGACATGTCCACACAAAGACTTGTATTAAAATATTCATAGGAATTTTATTCATAATTATTCAGTACCAAACTGTAAACATCCCAAATATCCATCAAATCAAGAAAGGCTAAGCAAATTGTATAATTTCCATATAATGAAATACAATGCCCCAATGAAAGAAAACAAACTACTGGATAGGTGTAACCTCATGGATGAATTTCAGAAAGTATTTTGCTAAATTTAAATAAAAAAGCATAAAATATTACATACTGTTTGATTAAATTTGTACGAATTTCTGGAAAATCAAACTGTGATAAAAAGCAGATCAGTTTTTCCAGGGCCTGAATGGAAAGGTTGACTGCAAAGGAAGCCATGGAATCTTTTGGGATGATGGAAATGCCCAATCTCTTTATTGTGGTTATGGTTATGTGAATGTACAGTGTGTCAAAATTCATCAAATTATATCCTTCAAATCAATGAATTTTATTGTACACAAATTATACTTCAATAAAGATAACCAAAGGAAGTTTAGAGAGAATGGTTCAATATGTTACATTACAAATAAGCTTTCACTGTTTTAATCTGCTTATTTGGTATATACTTTTAGATTCTTTGTAAACTTATATGCCTTTTTATATTGATTTATCTTGTCTAACAAACTAGATTGTAAATTTATTAAGGAAGGAGGCTTTGTAGACCAAGAAGCACTTAGTATAGTGCCTTGACATAATAGACTTTAAATTAATAGTTTGCTGATTGATCAATTTTCAAGAGTACACATTAAAGAAAAAGACGGATAGTATCAAGTATTTATGAGGATGTGGAGTAGATGTATCTCTTATAATCTGTTGGTGGGAACGCAAATCGGTATAGTCAATACCAATTTTATGATAAGATTTACCAAAGGTAAATCCATATCCCCCACATAAATGTATTCATGTATTTACCAAGAGATATGAATAAGAATATCCATAGCAGCACTATTTGTAATAGCCAAAATTGAAAATAGCCCAAATGCCCAATAAAAAGAAAAGGGATAAATAAAACACAATGGGCTGGTGCAATGAGCTGATTCAACAAGACGATGCAAAGAGATGATGCAATGAGGAAACACAATGAGAGACACAAGAAGCAGGGAGTGGATGTGGCTCAAGTGATTGGGCACCTACCTCCTACATGGAGGTCCAGGGTTTGGTTTCAGTTCCCCCTTGAAAAAAAGAAGGAAGACGAGCAGATATATAGATCACACAATGAACAGGCACAGAGAGCGGACAGTGAGTGCAAACAACTGGGGGTGCGAGTGAGAAACAAATAAAATAAATATTTTAAAAAAACACACAATGGAAATACTGTATGGCATGAGAATGAATGATCTATGACCACCCACAAATATATGATGAATCTCACAAACATAATGTTGAGAGAAAGAAGTCAGAATCGAAAGAGTATAAGCTGTATGCTTCTTCCATTTACATAATAAACAGATATAGACAAAACTAATCTAGCAGTTTCTAAATCTCATTTTGAATTAGAAATGAGAATATGAGTTATCCTTGTGGAGGGGGAATTACTGGAAAGGAGCACAAGAAGCTTCTGGATACTGGTTAAATCCTGTTTTTGAACTGGGTGCTTATTACATTTGTAGGTTCAAGTTGTGAAAATTCATTGAGCTATACACTAATGCGATGGATGGTTATATGTGTGCATATTATGCTTCAATTAGAAGTTTTAAGAATTAATGTTTCCACAGGCTTAGTGAAAATTTGGGGGACCAGAGCCAGGAATTTGCATTTTAGAAAGGATCCCTGCCTACCCTCCCAACTAGACACATACACCTACAGAGATTTTTATGCCTACTAATATTTAGGGATCTTTTAAACAAAGGCAAAAATGTGATTAAAATTATTTTTCTAACCTATAAGTATTTATAAAACTAAAAAACAAAAAATAAAATAAAGCCTTCTTTACAGCCTAATTGTATTTAATCCTCCTGAGCAACATAAAAATATAACCCAATACAAAATCCCACCTTCTGGCATATGTTCATTTTGATTTTGTTTGTTTGTTTAGGTTTGAAGAGCTAAGAAGATGCCTGCAAACTTGTTTCTGATTTTATGGCTAAAAAGATTAATCTAGATCAATTGATAACTCACATGTTGCACTTTGAACAAATTGAAGAAATAATTGACAGGTATCATTCAAGAAAGATGTGTGTGTGTGTTTAATATATTGCTGTTCATTAAAAAAAGAAAAAAGTGGAGGGGACATTTGAAGTAGAATTGAAATACCAATATATATTTATCACAGTAATCAGGCTTATTTATCACAATAATCAATCATATTTATATCTGAATGAAATCTTTTTCTATTTGCCCCAGATTTATCTATTTCTAATATAGAATGTTCAAGTTAAGTGGTTCTAAGCCTAATAAGTCTTCAGGTGAATATATTTCTATTTTTCACAGCCACCATGAAATTATATAAGCAATGAATAGATACAACCCAAATTCTTCAGTGCCTTGAGAAGGTCTCTTTATCTTTCCCTTATGATCCTAGAGAAAAACAGAAACAAGTCTGGAATGCAGGGAAGTCTTCATTTCCAGTCAAACCATCTTTAAACTTAATGGAAGAATTGAAGGTCAAAAAGGTATAAAAGTTAAGAATACAAAGTATCAAAATGGCAAATGAAAGTCCTGCATTATCAGTAGATACTTTAAATGTGAATGGATTAAACTCTTCAGTTATAAGACAGAGATCAGCAGAATGGATATGAAAAAGCATGACTTAATTATATGCTGTTTACAAGAAACTCACCTTAAATTCAGAGACACAAGTAGGATGAAAATAAAAGAATGGGGAAAAAAATAACACCATGCAAACTGGAACCAAAGAAAGGGCTGTAATATTTATACTATTGTCAGAAAAAAATAGTATTTTAGTCAAAACTGTTATGAGAGACAGAGAAGATCATTATACAATGATAAAGGGGTCAGTTAAACAAGAAAACATAATGATTATAAATAAATATGCAACTAACAACAGAATGCCAAAATATAGAACTAAATTTGACAGATCTGAAGGGAGAAATAGATAATTCTACATTAATAGTAGGAAAATTCAATAAACCACTTCCAATAATGGATAGACCATTTCAGCAAATCAATAAAGAAATGCAAGACTTGAATGATACTATAAATAAAGTAGACCTAACAGAAGACTTCACCCAACAGCAGCAGAATATACATTCTTCTCTAGTGCACGTGGACCAAATTCCAGGATAGGCCGTATGTTAGGTCACAAAACAATTCTCAATAAATTAAAAAATATTGGAATCACCCAATATATTTTCTCTGCTCTCAATGGAAGGAAGCAAAAAATCAGTAACAGAGGGAGAACTGGAAAATTCATTAATATGAGGAAAGAACCAATGGGTCAAAGAGGAAAGCACAAGGGAAATTAGGAAATACTTTGAGACAAATGAAAATAAAAACAGAAGATTCCAAAACTTATGTGATGCAGCAAAGGCAGTGCTGCAAAAGAAATTTATAGATTTAAGTGCTTACATTGAAAAAGACAGTTCTCAAATCATAGACCCAACTTCACAACTGGAGGATCTAGAAAAAGAAGAGCAAACTAAACCCAAAGCAAACAGAAGGAAACAACAAAGATTAGAGCAGAGACCAATGAAAAAGAGAATAAAAAACCAGTAGTGAGAACAAAAAAAATCAAAAGTTGGTTCTTTAAAAGAATAAACAAAATTAAAAAAAAATTTTTTTAACTAGACTGACAAAGAAAAAAAGAGGACAAAAATAATTAACATCAGAAAGGAAAGGTGATGAATTACGAACCCCACATAAATAGAAAGGATTGTAAGAAGATATTATGAACAACTTTATGCCAAAACAAGTTAGGTATGCTATATGAACATATTGCTAGAAATACACAAGCTACGTATGCCATCTCAAGGAGAAACAGAAAATCTTGACAGACTGATAACTAGTAAAGAGATTGAATCAGTCATCAAGAGCCTCCAACAACAACAAAAAAGCCCAGGACCAAATGGCTTCACAGGTGAATTAACAAGAAGAATTAACAGCAATCCTGCTCAAACTTTCCCTCAAAAATTGAAGAAGGAGTACTCCCTCATTCTGTGAAGTCAGCATCACCTAATACCAAAGCCAGATAAAAAATATGACAAGAGAAGAAAACTACAGACCAATATCTCTTATGAATACAAGTATAAATGTGTAGCTGCTTTGGAAGACAGTTTATTGTTTCCTAGAAAGCCTAATATAGAATTGCCACATGATCAGGTAATCCTAATTCTAGATACATACCCAACAGAATTGAAAGCAAGGATTCAATCAGACGTTTGCACACCAATGTTCAAAGAACACTACTCACAATTGCCAAAAGATGGAAGCAACCCAACTGTCCATTATCAGAGGAATGGATAAGCAAAGTGTGGAGATAGATACAATGAAGTATTATTGAGCCATAAAAAGGAATGAAGTTCTGATATGTGTGACTGCGTGGATGATCTTGAAGACAACATGTTGAGTGAAATAAGCCAGACATAGAAGTACAAATATTGTATGATCTCACTTATAGGAAATCAGAATAAGTTAACTCATAGAGTCAGAAGCTAGATTACAGGATGTCAGGGACCAGAGTGCGGGTACGGAATGAGGAGGTAATGCTTAAATTGTACAGAGATTCTATTTAGGATGACGAAAAAGTTTTGGTAATGGATGGTGGTGATGGTAGCACAACATTGTGAACATAATTAACAGCACTGAATTATAGACTTGAACGTGGTTGAAAGGGGTCATTTTAGGTTGTATATATGTTACTATAACAAATAATTAAAAATCCATAGGATTGTACAACACAAACAGGGAACCCTAATGTAAGCCATGGACTATAGTTAATAGTACAATTATAACAATATTCTTTCATTAATTGTAACAAATGTAGCATACTAATGATAGAGGTTAATAATATGGTAGTATATGGTATCTCTGCCTTTTCCACAAAGTTTTTCTACACAAATACAACTTCTCTAATAAAAAAAATTAAAAGATGCTCAAATTCATTAGTAACTAGTACATGCAAATTAAAACCACAAAGAGATATAATTTCATATTCCATGTGTTGGAAAAAATTAAGGAGTCTGACTATATCAAGCACTGGGGACTATGTGGATCAGAGAGAACTTAAATACACTATTGCCAGCATCATAAATAGATATAAACACTTTGAAAAATAATTTCACTTTCTAGTAAGTTTGAAACCCTGCAATTCCACACCTTAGTTCCAACTCTCATACCTGTACACAAGAACATCCATATAAGAAAATTCATACTATCAGTTCTTTTATAATATACGTATATACCTCAGCATATTCGTACAATGGAGTACCTCATAGAGTGAAGTGCAAAAATAGCAGTTACATATATATCATGAATAAATTTGGAAAACATATGTGAAAAGTATGCTGAAAATGAGTTTATAAGAATTTCAAAAAGAAACACCACTAAATAATATGGTATTTAGGGACAAATATATATCAAAGTTATAAAGAAAAGCAAATTAAACATTAATATGAAATTCAGGAAAATGATTCCTTGGAAGAAGAGAGAGAGAAGCATTGGGGGGAAAGTGGGGCACATGAGGCTTCCACAGTAATCTGAATTTATTTCTAAATAAGGAGTATGAAAAATAATTAAAAAGAACCTCAGTAATCTATAACCAGAAATACTAGTCTCATAGCTTTTGCCATTAAGTTATTTTCATAGAAGAACATAGGCATAGAAAGATTTTTGAAGTATTCACAGGAGATTTGAACCTGATGTTTTTATCCAAATCAGAAGCAGCTTGAGGAAATAAAGAGTAGGTGTGTATTAGTTTCTACTTATATTCTTTTTCTTTCAAAAGAGATTTTTACTCCTCACAGTTTAAGTCCCTTTTCACCACTAGGTGGTGGCAATGGACTACACAGAAGCTTCACTGCAGCCCACTTAGCTTGAGCTGAGAGGAGACATAAAGGAAATTTCTGGAGCAGGGAATACTGTGACCATCAGGTTCTTTAAACTAAGAAACCCCTTTGAAGATAAAAATTAATGAAGGCTTATGTATAACCCTGTAAGTAAGGTACTCCTGATAAACTGGAACATTCTGCAACAGATTGCTGAGCCTAGTAAAACTGACATCGTGGTATAGTCATTTACTACTAACCTCAATGATCTTCAGGCTTCTCTTCACTAAGGGGAGGCTATAAATGCTGTGTCCCAGGATAACCACGGTGAAAAAATAAAATAATTCCTACAAAAATGTCTCGGAACTCAAAAGTGCTAGACAAATATGGGCCACCATTGACTCTTAAGTTATTATTCCAGAATGATACTTCAGAGAATAGTTCTCAATCCTGGGTGTGCCAAATAATCATTTAGGGAATTTAAAGAATGAAGATTCCCAGGTTCATACCTTGAAATTCCTATTAAATTGGTCTAATTTGAGACTGGGTGCCTCAAAAATTTAAAAAAGCATTCTAGAAAATCCACATATGCAGCCAGAGTTGAGAAGCATTGATTTTCTTGAAGGAAGGGTCCGCAGGCAGGCAAAAATATGGCTGGCACAAGTAGCTGAAACCAGGGTCTGAGGTGGATACGCGCCTCCCCTGCAGGCATCAAGTATGAGGCAGATAATCCGCCTCCTTGAAAGCCCGCTACAAAGTACCAGCCATGTTGCCAGGTGCCGGGCCCTTGGCTTCAGGCCCTCATTTACCCTGACAGCCGCCCATTAGTACCCGCCCTCAGATTTCAAACCTCCCTAGCAACCGCCTATGGTAGCCAATCAGAGGCTTCTAGTGGCTGAGCCAATGAGCGTCTTACACGTCACCCTGTGCCCTATAAAAGTGTGTGCACTTCCGCAATAAAGCAGACCTGCGCCATCAGCCAGTCTCCGTGAGTATCCCTTGCGTCGGTCTTACCTGCTGCGAGGCCCTGCCTGCAGTGAGGCCCGCCGGCTCTCGCCTTCATTTTCTCCTTTTAAATTTTATTGTAGTACCATATATAACCTATAATTAGTCATTTTAACCATTTTTAGGTGTAGAATTTAGGGGCATTACTTAACATTTACAATACTGTGCTACTATTACCACCTTCTATTACCAAAAATTTTTCATTACACAAAACAAAAACTATGTACTCATTAAGCAACAGCTCCCCATTTCACCCTCTCCCCAGCCCTAATCTACTTTCTGTGAATTTACTTATTCTAGATGTTTCATAGAATTGGAGTTATGCCATATTTGTCCTTTGGTGTCTGCATATTTCACTTTGCATGATTTCAAGGTTCATACAGGCTGTAGCATGTATTATAATTTCATTCTTTTCTATGACTGAATAATAGTCCAGAAATAGGTGGAATTCACTCTTGTGGTAGCTCAATAACTATTTACAGATTGAATAAATTAATGCATACATGGAACAAGACTGGAGGAGGTGATAATAAAGGGCACTGCATTAAAGACAATTTTTTTTCTAGTAGAGAGAGCATAGAGAAGGTACTTGCAGTGGTATGCATTGTGCTTTCAAAACAATTTGGGTAACTGCAATAACCATGAAGCACCTGGATATTAAGACCTATAGCTAGGTGTAGCAGTTACCAGTTTGAGAGATTCCCTCAGAAAATGGTAGATATGTGAATATCTTGTGCTAGGACTTTATGCCAGCTTAACAAGCTGGTCCTATTTCTTGTCTATGGGTGGTAGCCCTGGCTGAAAGGTGAAAATTAGTATTCCAATCCTAGGATTTCCTAATTATTTGCTTTCTTTGAAGGCTGATATGATTAGTTTGTGCTTGGCTATGGTTCAGAAGAGGGCTATAGAACTATGTATGGATCTTATTGGGATTCTGATTCAAACAAATAAATTAAAAAAAGATCTATAGGCCAATCAAGGACTGATAAACACTGGATATTAGATGATAATAATTCTTTGTCTGTGGCTAAGAGTTGTTTCAGATAAGGGTAAAAATGGGGAGGTGCCCACAGCTATCCTTGGGAATGATTGCTACTAAGACAATTCCAATTTCCTGGTTTTCTTCATTTGCTTAAGATCCATTTAATTTTTTTCCTAGAGTCTATTCACTGGAAGCACTGCTTCCTTTGCCACAGTCCAAAGCTGTACTCTGAGCTACCACTTTGCCAGGTCTTTGTTCCTTTGGTTATCTAGCTCTAGGGGGGAAAAGTTCTTGTAGAAGGTAGTAAATGGAAATGGAAAAAAACAGCTGTTTAGGAAATTTTTTCAGTGTGTTTATTATTCCTTCTTTAATTATTTGCTGGGTTGGAAGAAAGTAAAGTATCTACTTTCCTTTCAAGCAAAAGTATATGCAATTGCATCTCCTAAGAGTTATAGTCCGCAGAGGATTTGGAGTCCACATATGTGATTATTAATATAATAGAAGTGAAGGCTAGATTCAATTGTTCACAAAATTTCTTTAGCCATGAATCATCTCCCACTCTCTCATTTTGCTACAGTTCCTAAGAGGACTCAATAAAGAGCACTCTAAATCTCTTATTTGAGATATTTGAAAAAGGTAAAACTCCAGACACAGTGCAAGTTTATGGGATAGTTGACTATTCTACTGGAAGAGATATTACAGAATATACTGATACTGTTGTAGAGAAATTGGGCGTGCATGGTATTGAAGGCCAGGACACGAGAACACCGAGAAGGAAGTTGGTTTATTTCGACTGGCCGGGCTCGGCGGACTCTTTACCTAATAAAAAACTGAGCCCCGAATAGCCTTTTTCGGACCCTTTTATACAGAGGAAATAGGGTGAGGGAGACAAACGGTGGTTGTATGCAAACGGCCTTTTGGTTAGTTACTTCAGTGTTTTATCTGAGTATCAGATCGGTTATTTCCTCCAGGTAAATTTGATTTAACACATATTCTCCACATTCCAAGCCAGCTTTGATTTAGCCTATCTACCACATTCTGTCTGGATGCAACCTTGAATACACATTCAGTCTTACATCCTTTCTGAACATTCAAAGACTGTAGGGCCTATATTACTTACTTGAACTTTAACGAACTAGGTACACTTGGAAACAACTTTGAATTTATGCACAGGCTATATCAATACTATAGTAGTGGGGGTTGATTGATGAATGGTTAGGACTATTGATCTAGAGGAAGTTTGGATTCAAATCTACTGCTTCCTGTCTGTGTGACATTGACCCAGTTACTTACCTTATCAACATCTCAGTTTACTCATCTATATGCCATGATAATATTACTTACTTCATAAAATTATTTTGCAAAAATAAAATGAAATATTGCATGTAAAATACTTAGCACAGTAATCTGGCATATAATAACCAGGCAAATATTAGATAATGCTTTATAATTATATCTATGGGCACCATGAATTTCTTTTCATCACACTCAGAGCAGGAAACATATTGCCCAATTTAACTTCAATCTATTATTTATTTATTTATTTTTATTTCTCTCCCCTTCTCCCCGCTCCCTCCCCCCAGTTGTCTGCTCTCTGTGTCCACTTGCTGTGTGTTCTTCTGTGACTGCTTCTATCCTTATCAACAGCACCGGGAATCTGTGTTTTTTTGTTGAGTCATCTTGCTGTGTCAGCTCTCCATGTGTGCAGCACCATTCTTGGGCAGGCTGCACTTTCTTTCACACTGGGTGGCTCTCCGTATGGGGCGCACTCCTTGCCCGTGGGGCTCCCCTACGCAAGGGACACCCCTGTGTGGCATTGATGTGGGCTATGGGTGGGAGGCTCTTTGTCTCTTCAGAGATAACCTAAGTTGTTTGACTTGTGGGTGTGGAAGGGTAAGAGGCTGCAGTCCTGCCCTTAGTGACAATGGCAACGACTCCAGTCCCAGGAAACAGTTTAACAATTCAAGGTCTATAAACTTTAAGTATTTAAGGGAAATGCAAACAAAATATGCTAAAAGCTTATCTAGAATGTCTGGAGTCCATGCTAAAAGCTTACCTAAGATGTGGAAGATATATATGCTAATTCAAGCTTATTGAGAACTGAAACAAAGGGACCATTTGGCCTTTCCTCTCTGTATAAAAGAAATTTGAAAACCTTGTTCGGGGTTCGGGATTCAAACAGAAAGCTCCCGAGTCTGGCCGGCTGTCAATAAACCATTTTTCCTTCTCAAAATCATTCCTGAGTCCTGGCCTCTCTATACGCAAATAATTGAACCTCTCTCAAATTCTACAACAGCATAGCACTCCTTGTGTGCATAAGCATTGCGCATGGGCCAGCTTGACAAGGGGCAAGGAGGCCTGGGGTTTGAATCACAGTGCTCCCACGTGGTAGGTGGACCCCTATCCATTGGGCCAAGTCCACCTCCCTCAATCTATTATTGATGCTTTTCAGTCTGAGACCATCAAGAACACATCTGCAATCAAACAAATTTGGATTTATTTGCATGTTGCAATAAGAGACAGCACACCCAAAAGACAGTATACCGTCAAGGAATATAAATTATCTCCATAAGAGAGTGTTAAAAAGAACTTATTGTAAGATTTATGCTTGTTTTAGGTGTGTCTGGGAGGCTTAAGGAAATGAGGCTTTGGTCTGGATTAGATACTATGAGAAAGCAGGGGCAATTTTAGGATTGGCCATTTTAACTCTGATCAAGGAGACAGGAGGAATAAATAGTTGTCTTTGCTGTGTAAAAAAATATCTTCAAATGTAGCAGCTTAATATAACACTTATTTGTAATCTCCCCCTGTTTCTGATGGTCAGGAATTCAGGAAAGGCTTAACTGGGTGGTTCTGGATCAGGGTCTCTCATGAGGGCTCAGTCACTCTGTTAGCAGGGGCTGCAGTTCCTGAACACTTAACTGGGGCTGATGCTCAGCTTCTAACCTCACTCCCGTAGCTGTTCACAGGATGTGACAGTTCTTCTCCAGAGGACTGCTCACAAAACGGCTTCCCCCAGTGTGACTGAGCCAGGAGAGGGAAAGAACATGAGGAACAAACTGTGAATTGAGTCACAGAGTCCAGTCCACTCAAGGGGAGGAGACACTCTACCTCCTGAAAGAAGGAAAGCAAATAATTTGTGGACATGTTTTTTAAACAAACACACTAGGAAAGTAGGATGCTATGTCATTTTTACAATTTGGTTAATGTTCTTGGGTTTTCTTTGTGTTTCTGTGTGTGCAGCATGATTAAGGAGTGGCCATATTTTGTCCCAGTCCATCTGTAATAAGGAATTGTCTAATAATGGCTTTCTTATTTAAGTGAGGTAGGACATCACAGCCTGGCTGTGAGTTTAGCAGCTCTTAGCAACACCAAGGTTGGCAGTGAGTGCCAGATCAATTTCCAGCTATCAGGGACTATACTATTCCTTTGTACTATGCAGAATAATTTAAATATTTAGGATTGTGGCAGACACTGATATATTGCTACCCAAAGCCTGTTCCCACCTAATTATCTTACATCAGTGGCAGCCATCTTGCTTGCAAGAGAGGGAGGAGAAAAGTCAAGCAAAAGCCCTGGTGTCATTGAGGCCCTAGGACAAAGACAGCAATTATCAACCACAACGCTCCTTACCATGCATGAGTTAAAGCAAAAGATAAAAATTATTTTAGAGTAGTCTGTGCCCCAAATGAAAATGAATTCCTAATTACTGTAAGAGATTACCCTGAGGTAAAATTGAGTTGTTAACTTCAGGAAATGTATAGAACAATACAATAGAATAAAAGCTGTTTTTGTCCAGGTGTTATTCTTTGTCAGGTACAGTGTAACATTTCTCAGAGTGGCAAATTTGTTTGTATTGAGTTAAGTGCTCCATATATTCTCATTGCATTCTTACAGAATCCCTGTGTGGTAATTAAAACCTTCCCTTTTTGAAAAGCTTTAAACTAAAACTCAGACTCAGTAACTGGCTATGGTGAGCTGCTAAGTTTCAAAGGCAGAATTTTCACCTATGTCTGTTAGACTCCAAACCCCAACTTGTTTATCTTAACACCAGCTCAATTTAAAGAGTCACATGACTCAAATCAAAGTCCAGCTGTTTTTCTGCTAAATGACATTGCAAAGTACTTCCTCTAGAGTGGAAATTAAGGAAATCTGAGACTATCAAAACTGAAGGAGGGAGATCCAAGATGGTAGAGTAGGGAGTGGCAGGGCTCACTCAGCCTCCACAAACCGCAAGGAGATGGGCAGTGGAGCTTGGATAAAGCAGGCCTTCTGCCCTGTTGTTCAGGAAGAGAGCTGCCACTCCAGTCTTCAGAGAGGAAGGGACATATTCCACAGGGATTGTGGAGAGGCTGGCTGCCGCACCAGTGTATAAGAAGGTAGATTCTTCACCCCAGTCTTCAGGAGGGCATGGCAGCTGTAGAAGCACTGGGAAAGGGTGGGGCTGCTGTCCCATCAGGCCCAGAGGACAAATCAGCTTTCCACAGATGATACTCAGACCTTGAAACCTAAAGGAGTATGCCCTGCAGGGTTTCAGAATTGTTTGCAAACGGTGATGTTTTCCAATTATCCTATGCCTGTCCCTCCTTTGTATATTGAAAGTAGATAACTTGTTCTCTAGGTTTCACAGGTCCAGGACAGACCATAACTAAAAGTGATTTTGATGAGATTTTGTTCTTAACATTACTTTTGAAATGGCGTAAGGCTTTCGGGATATTGTAGTGGAGTTAATGTATTTGTTTACGGAAAGAACATCTTTTTGGGATCTAGAGGGTGAAGTGTAGTGGTTTGAAGCTTTGTGTACCCCAGAAAAACATGTATTTAAATTTAATCCATTCCTGTGGTGTAAACACCTTGTAAGTAGGATCTTGAGATGCAGCTACTTCAGTTAAGGTTTGACCCACTCATTCAGCAAGGGTCTTAATCCTCTTGCCGGACTCCTTTATAAATGGAATGAATACAGAGAGGGAAAAAAAGCCAGAGAAGTAAGAAGCTGCAATCAACAAAACCTGAAAGAGAAGGGAGATACCAGCAGATGCCACCATATGCCTTGCCATGTGGCAGAAAAACCAAGGATCACCAGCAGCTGGTCTTCAGGGAGAAAGTATTGCTTTGGTGATGCCTTGATTTGGACATTTTCATGGCCTTAAACTGTAAGCTAATAAATTTCAATTGTTATAGCCAAAAAAAAAAAAAAAAAGAATATGGGCAGGTTTGTTGGTGCTGGGAAAGCAGCAGGGCACAGGGGAAGTGATGCGGATAGCCTACTAGGGAGGCCTTGCCAAGTGCAGGGGAAGTGAAGCAGAAGGCTCATGAAGGAGGCCATGCCAGGTATGGGCGGAAGTGGCATGGATGGCTTGCCCCACCACTGCTCTGAGGGGGTTGGGCCTGTAAGTCAGAGATTAGGGAGAATATTGCCATGGCTCCACTCTACTAAGGGGATTGAGACTGTTCCCCAGAGATTGGGGAAAATGTGGCTGTCACCCCAATGTTTTGAAGGGTGAGATCTGGAGCTCAGTCATCAACCCAAATGTTTCATGAGGGTGGAACCAAGAAAATGAGCATTGGGTAAGCCTGTGAAAAGGGTGGGCCCCCATGAGACCCTGAGGAGAAGGCATTTTTCTAGAGATGACACTAGGACTTTGAAATCTATTGGAGTATGCCCTGCAGATTTTTGGAACTGTCTGGGACCCATGATGCCTGTTTCCCTCCCAATTTCTCCCTTCTATAATGTGAATGTTTATCCAATGTCAGTTCTTCCTTTGTATATTGGAAACAGATAACTTGTGTTCTGTTTCACACTTCTATAGCCAGAGGAATATGTTGCCCCAAGACCAACTGTATGCCTATAACTGATTTACATGAGATTTTGTACTTAATATTGCTGCTGAAATGATTTAAGGCTTTGAAATATTGTGATGTAATGATCATATTTTGCACTTGGAAAAACATGTCTTTTTGGAATTCAGTGGATGAAGTATGGCAGTTTGAAGTTCTTTTGTGAATCTCAAAAGAAAAAGATAATATGTTGAACTAATCCATTCCTGTGGGTGTGAAATCTTTCTATTGGACTATGTCAGTGTGACTTCACTCAAGTTGAGTGTCCACCCTCTTGCTGGGTCTGATATAAATGAAGATAGAGAGAGACAGGAAAAGAGAGCTCTGCCATAGTTGATCCTGCATGTGAGAGAAAGAGCTTCAGGTTTTCCCACAGCTGAGCTCAAAGAGAGAACTTCTCAGAGGCTCAAAGTGCTGAGGCCCAGGAAAGCCGAGCCATATGCCTGATAGCTTGCAGCTGAATTCAGGAAGAAAGCAGAGCAGCTGAGACTGATAGAGGAGGCCCAAAAGAGAGAGGCCCTATGGCTGGTTCCCCACAGCTGGGCTCTGGGAGATTGTAGATTCTGAAGGGGAAGGCAGAGACCTCAGCAGAGGTCAGAGACCACAGATCAGATGACAGGATCAATGGTAGCTGACTTTGTTAAGAAAGCACCTCTGATGATGCCTTGATTTGGACATTTCATGGCCCTGGAACTCTAAGATTTTAACTCTAACAAATCCCTTTTATAAAAGCCAACCCATTTCTGGTTTAGACTGGCAGCTCTATGCTTTCATCTTTTGACAAATGCCACTAATGCCTCTATGAACATCACTGCAGTATTGGCCCCTATGAACATCACTGTGCAAATATCTGTTTCAAGCCCTGCTTTCAATTCTTTCGGGAATACACCTGGTTGTGGGCTTGTTGAGTCAAATAGTAGCACTGTACTAAGCTTTCTGAAGAGCTGCCAAACTCTCTTTCACAGCAGCTGCATCATTTTACATTGCCATCAGCAATGAACATTTCTATTTCTCCATATCCTCTCCAACATGTCTTATTTTCAAAACAAACAAAAACAAAAACGGCCATTCTAATGTGTGTGAAATGGTATCTCATGGTGGTTTTGTTCTGCATTTCCATGATGGCTAGTGATGTTGATCCTCTTTTTATGAGCTTTGTGGCCATTTGTAAATATTCTTTGGAGAGATGTCTGTTCAAATATTTTGCCCATTTTTAAAATTGGGTTGTTTGTCTTTTTGTTATTTAGTTAAATAATACTGGGTATTAAGCCCTTGTTAGGTTTACAGTTTCCAAATATTTTCTCCCATTTTGTATGTTGTCTTTTTACTTTCATGATAAACGTCTTTGAAGAAAATTAAAAAAAAAAAAATAAAATTTTATTTTGAGGAGGTCCTGCTTATTTTTTCTTTTCTTGCTTTTACATTGGGTGTAAAGTCTAAGAAACTGTTGACTTACACAAGATCCTGAAGATGCTTCCCTATACTTCCCTACATTTTTTAGGTGTTTAATAATTCTAGCTCTTATATCTAAGACTTTGATCCAATTTGAGTTGATTTTTGTTTACAGTGTGAGGTAAGGATCCTCCTTTTTTCTTTTTTTCCCAAAATGAAGATCCAGTTTTCCCAGCACCATCTTTTGAGGAACTAGTCTTTCCAAATTAGGTTGTCTTTGCCATATTGGCAAAAAGCAGTTAGTGCTTTCAGCCTCTGCTGCCACCCTGGTGCCCATGAAAAAACTTGTGGTGAAGGGGGACAAAAAAAGAAAAAACAGCAGGTTCTGAGGCTCACTCTTGACTGCACCCATGGAATCATGCATGCTGCCAATTTTAAGCAGTTTCTACAAGAAAGAATCAAAGTTAATGGAAAAGTTGGTATTCTCAGTGGAGGGATCGTAACCATTGAAAGGAGCAAGAGCAAGATTACTGTAACCTCAGAGGTGCCCTTTCCCAAAAGATAGTTGAAATATCTCACCAAAAAATATTTGAAGAAGAATAATCTACCTGATTGGTTGCACATAGTTGGTAACAGCAAAGAAAGCTATGAATTACTTTACTTCCAGATCCAGGACGAAGAAGGGGAGGTTGATGAGGATTAAAGCTCACTTATCCTGGAATATTTTGTGTGAGTTGTTGAATAAAACTTGGGAAACCAAATGGTGGTGATCCTTGTATCTCTGCCCTGTGGATTGAACAGAAAATTGGAAATCATAGTAAAAGGGCTTCACTTGGGCTGCCACTCACTTAATTGTAGTAAGATTTTTTTTTCCTGCCTGAAAATTTCTGTTTGTTTTGTATTACCAAAACAGAAAGGCTAGTTTAAGGGACCTGGTGATGGCCTACCATGGGGTGGGTGGATGGAGGGGGCTGAGCAGTCACTTTTCTAAAAGCGTGACAGTTTAATTGGTGCTTTTCTGAAAGAGCAAGTTCAAGAATACAAATAGACAGATTCCTATTTAGACATGTGACTTCTGAAGTTCTGGTCTCCTGAGAAAATGGCAGTGTCAATGAAGAATGCAGGTTTTGGGGCATTTGGCTTTTTCTGAATTACAAATCACTCTTGGTACTATTATGTATGTTAATACTTTTCCTTACTTTAGAAATAAAATGCCCCTCAGAATTGCTACATATTCTACTACTCTACAGAAAAGGGTTTGGAGAGTGAATGTAAAATTAAGTGAATCTGTTTTAATTAAGTGAATCTGTACAAAAATGAATTTGTAAAAAATCGTTTCTGCAACTCTTGGCTTTGTAACAAACGGTCACTTTGGCCTCCATCAGTGGGAGCTGGAGCTGAGCACTAGATGACCTCCAAGCGTGGATCCCTGTGTGTTGTAAAATGTGGATTTTTTTGATGTAGAGAGGTCGGCAGTCTTCTCATTGAGGGTGGGGCACAAAGAACAAGTGCTGAGGATGTTCAAAAGAAATTTGAGATTCCAGGAAGTAGTTGTTTCCATGCCGTTTAGGCTATCTGATTTGAGTGTCAAAAATTATACTTCAAATTAACATAAATAGCCAAACTGTGAAAGTGTGTTCCTGCAAGATAATGGGGGAAAAGCCATGTCTCATCTTGGGATTTTGTTGCCATGTGTGCAGAGGCTGGAGAACTGAATGGTTATTAAAGAGGCTGTAAAGATGTAATTGTTACCAAGTAAAAAGCAAGAGTATTTGAGGGTGGATCTGTAAAGAAACCCTGATGCCTTGTGGTGCCCATCTAAAATCTAAACAATTCTGCCAAATACCTTGTTTTATAATTACAATGTATAAAATTCATGTTTCTAGAGAGCTTGCCTACAGCTAATTTCCACACCTGAGCATCTTGTGATCTGGTTGCATAGTCAGAAATTAAAGTGTGCATGTCCAATGTGGGCTCAATTTAACATTTGGTTCTCCTTGGATTGAATTGAATATGTTGCGGCTTTGCAATTTCATTTGTAGTAAAAGCTTTACTATGCTTATTTCTATGCATATTTCTTGAAGCAGAATTGTTTGCCCATTTCTTCTCTACCCTTGCAGAACGCAGGATTTTGAAACTTCCCCGAGGCATCAGTTGCTCTTGGCATTGTCATTACTGTCCTTGTGGTGACTATTAACTTGATGAGTAAATTGTGACATGGGTTTGCAAATTTTACTTGTTTGATTTATGTTCTCATGTAGCAATCCTTAGTTTGGTTGTAAAAATTAACCCTGAGCTGGAATTAGCATATAAGGCTATTATTATTGTTTTTAAACTAAACTTGCCCCAGATTTAAGAACTTGTAATAAAATTGAGGCTCATTGGTTTTTCTATATCTCTTTGAACTCTTGTAATTGAGGATTTTAATTACAGTTTATATTAAAGTGACTGACATGGCTACAAAAAAAATAAGCAGTTGGCCATTAATGTTGTAGTGGAAGCTGAGAGGACTCATTGCTTGCATATTGAAGGTTAGGACTCAGGAATCTCTGAGAAGGGAGATTTATTATGATCAGCCAGGCCTGGTGGATTCCTGTCCAAAAATCTGAGCCCTAAGTAGGGGTTTTAGGTTATTTTTATACAGGAGACACATGGGATGGAGCCAGAAGAGGTTTAGGTATTTGTTTGAATACCAGCTAAACTTAAATTAACATATTGCCACATTCCAGGTAAGCCTGAATTAACGTATTGCCCACATTCCGTTTGGATGTAACTTTGAACACACATTCAGTCTATATTCTTTCTTAATATTTAAAGCCTATAGGGCCTATATCACTTAATTGGCTTTCTAGAAACTAGGCACACTTGAACAGAATTAGATAAGTTTGAATTCATGCACAGGCTATATTATATCCCCCCTTTTATACCTTGATTACGTTTGTTAAGCTTTGGCATCATTATTTTCAGTGTTATGAGATGGGCTGCTGTCTGTGTTCTTACTGCATTATTTATTGAAGTGTGTACTTTAGTTATAATTAAGGGGAGGAAGCTTGGAAGTATGATGAGAGCATGGGAGGAGTTTCAGCTGTTTACTATTTTGACTGCTCATATTTTCAGTAATGTTTTCAGGAGGGCTTAATGATAGAATCTCTGGGAACATCTACAGCTTTTCTTGGCTTTTGGAGGAAGTCTTCTTCCAAGTGGTGGAATCTTGGGGAGATTTTCTGCTAGATTCCAGATCTGTCTACCAATTTCCTATCTTACTAGCCTGTTCTATTTTTTCTCTTTTAGAGAGTTTATACCTTTAATCTTAAAGAGAGTGCTGAAGGGAGATGATCTTTTTTCTGTAGCTATTTCCTGCTGGTCAGGGGCAGTTGACCCTACCTGTCAAGGGGTGAAACTCTTGCTATTTTTTCTTGGTTGGAGGAATATGGATGTGGCCTGCTGGATAAAGCTGGATGAAGTTTTCATATGGCTAACAAGATGCTGATTCTGGAAGAAATAAACTTAATTAGAATTTTGAGAATATATGGTCCCACTAAGAGGGCACTGGATCAAAGAGTAGAAAAGGTCAGGTGCCTGCAAAGGTGGCATTTTCCTAAAGTTGGTGGGAAATAGTATGTATGTGTGTGTGTGTATGTATGTGTGTGTGTATATATATATATATATATATATATATATATATATAAAATTTTAAAGTTACTTTATGCTGTTGGTTAACTTCAGAGAAAAATTGCAATAGACAACGGGGTTGGGTATAAATTGTTAATCCCAGTTTCTGTGATAGAGGAGAGGAATGAGAAGAGGGATTTCTCTTTTCAGTTAAGCTAAAAGAGATGAAAAGAGGCAAGGTTTTTAAAGGGAAGTCTGGTTTGCCTTTTTTTTCCTAGCAATAAGCATTTGGGCTAGAGTTAGAGGAAACAGTTGATTTTGACATAGACACTACTTAGCTTTGTCTTTTGAAGAGGTATTTCAGGCTGTTCAATGACTGGCACTCGTATGTTCCATCAGGTGCTTCTGGTGAACTGGCACTCTTGGGCAGCTGACTTTATTTAGGATTAGTGCACCAACCTGGACATTCTTTTAGCTTTAATTGCTGTGGGAGTTACAGAGTAAAAGGAGTTACAGAGTAAGAGCTACAGAGTAAAATTTTTATATTTTGGCTCTAATTGAATGACTCCTGATAATTTCTTTGACTGTTTTTACCAGGCTTTGTCTTTTGAAAACCCATTTGGCTAAGCTGGTTAGGGCATTTCTCTCCAAATGAGTGCCTTGGTGAAGTTCATGAAGGACTTTCCACTGCATTGCTCCTGACAGGTAGACTTGAGCATTTCCAACAAGCCACCCCTCAGTTTCCAGGGTGAACCCCAAGCTAGCTGCCCTGGTTTGTTCATCCTGGGTATACTGTGGAAATTCAAGTACTGGTACAGGTGCTGGAATAAGGGGTAGGAGGGAAACCTGGGTTTGTGCTGCTGCTTTAGTAGCTGTGTTAGCTTGAGCATTTCTTTTTGCTATAGCAGTGTTTGTTGTTTGATGCCCTGGATAATGCATTACTGTAATTTCCTGAGGTAACATTATGACTAAGTAAATCTAGGATTTTTGCCTTTGTTTAATAGTTGACCCACTACTGGTAAGCAAGCCTTGCTCTCATTACACAGCAGAGTGAGTGTGTAGGACAAGGAAAGCATACTTAGAGTCTGTGTATATATTAGCCCATTTCCCAGCTGCTGGCTGTAAACTTGGGGTAAGGGCAACCAGCTCTCCTCTCAGGGCTGAAGTTTCAGGGGGAAGAACTCCTGCCTCTATGGTTTTAAATTGAGGAATGACTGCACAGCCTGCCCCCTTAACTCCTCTTTCAATAAAATTGCTTTTATTTGTGAACCATTTAATGTTTGGGTTCACAAGAGGCTTATCCTTTAGATCTGGCCTGCTTGAGTAGTTTTGGTAAAGAGTCTCAGGCAGCAATAGAAAAGGCGTTCTTCAGGATCTGACTTGGCCCTCTACTAGTAGTAGGGTGGCTGGGGTGAAAGTTTGACATGCCCTTATCTGCGCCTCAGGGGTTTTTAGTAATTGAACCTGGTGTTAATTAACAGGCTACTTGTAAGCTACTGGTGGCCCAGGGCTCAAGCACATCCTTCACCTAGTGTGGAGTAAAGGTTGTGAGAGGTTGCCCCCAAGTTAATTTTTTGTTTTTTTCAATTAAAAGGGCTATTAGCCCCACTGCTCTCAGGCAAGGTGGCCATTCCTTTATCTTACAGACATGTTCATTAACTACTCAGAAAATGAAGTTGATCAGGACTTTTAGCATGTTCAATGCCCTTCTGCATATGATTTACTGGAAGTATTACCATAATCAGACATATATCTAGAATAAGATATAGGTACAGTACTTAATTCTAATTAATGTACTACTCAATGAGTAAGTATCTCCTTGAGCTACAATTAATAGCTTTAAGTTTCAGGTTTGCAATACCATACAGCTTATTTATCCATGGGTTCAAGCTATAGTGCCATTTGTGCTTAAGTTCTACTCACAGTACTCTGGAATTCATTACTCTACTTCATATGTTTTTCACAGAAGCTGAAGCACCGTTGACCCTAGAGAGAAACTAGGAAAGTAGATTCCAGTATTTTACCGACTTGGTGCCTAGTGCTCTTTGGCATGAAACAGTGCCAGTTTGGAGATGATATCCATTGTACATTTGGCTGTACTGAGGCATTGTTGGCTGCTGCAGGAGTTTGAAACTGCAAAGTAGTTTCCATCCACTTCAGGAGCACAACCAGAGATGTAGTAGATACTTTTATTGTTTTAGGGGTCAGAGACCAACCTAGCCAAAAACTCCTATGGAGCAGTACCCTGCAGTGTATTGGATGCCTGGTTTGAATGCATAATTTGACAATGCTGAAGTTTATCTCTTGATTTTCATATAATTTTAGAATATTTTTAATGCAATTTGTTATATATTAAATGAACTTTTAGTACTTTGCTTTTTACTTCTACACTTTTACCATGAAGATGTAAATTACACAGGTATTTGACTTTAGCAGTAAACGAAAAACTGCTTTTTCTATTTTTAAAATGAAAACTGAAGATCCCCAGTGGAATCAAGGTAACTTTTCATTATCACTATTTGAATATGTACATTGAGGTGACTTCCAGACAGGTTTTATTGTTATGAAGCTATTTTTTGCCATTAACAGTAATTTAGATTTTTAATTAATAATGGTTTTTTAGAAGTATCTATTCAAATGCTTTAATTAGGAAGATGCTCTTACAAACTTTTTATACATAAGCACAACTACATAGACTGGTTAATTTATCTTAGATTACAATTAGCAACTGATGGATTTTACTTTATGCATTTAGAAGAGGGCAGATCTACATTTAACTTAATTTCATTAAACATGAACTTACAGCCTTTGTCATTTTAAAGATTTAGTCCATATAATGTTAATTTATAAACTTGGTATTTTATAAACCAAAGAGATAACACCCAAGCTAAATAAATTGAAACTGTTATTGCTTATACAAAGAATTTTTTTTTCTTTTCTTTACAGGGGCCTAAAACTTCTTGTCTTTGATAAAATACTAAAACAGTGAATAATCTTAAAAGCATACTGACTTCTAGGCTCTGGAATATATTATAATTATTTAATTTGCTTTAATTATAATTTAGTAAGGATTTTTTTCATAGCTTTTACGACTTTTCCTTTTCTACCGATATTTGGTAATAAGATTAGTAATTATCATTATTTAAGGTAAAAGGTTTAAAATGGGCAACTATAGGAAAATCTGACTTCTGTCCCCAGCCTAGATGACAGAGTTTCAATTCAACAAACCTGGCACCCCTTCAGAGCTCTAAGAGCTTTTCCAATAGTTTTTTTTCCTTTTCCAATTGTTTTTATATTCACATTTCTATATGACTTTTCATACTGTTTAGCCTAATTTGGGTTCTAAGAATATTTATTACATATATAACTGCATATTTATTTTTTTAACAATTTGAACATTTTAAAGAATTATTTATTAGTTTGATATTATTATTCTGATATATGTAGATATACACTGAGCAAATAGGCAGACCAAATAGGTTGACACAGAAACACAATTTAGTTACTTAAAACTTTCCTTTTATTTTCTTTTTTTACAAAACAAGTTCAACTGTAAAACAACACTTGAAAGATCTCCCTGAAGGCTTTCCTTTGATGGCTTCTCCAGACAAGGGGTTCATGGTTTCCCCCATTTGTGGCTTTCTTAACTAATGGCTTATAACCAAAATGTTTCCAATGTTTCCAATACAATTTTTATTTGCTTCAGAATCATAAGCAGAGGGAAGGGATGGGGCCAGGCTTGCAGAAACTGTAAATAAAGGCAAACTCAGTTTATAATTACCATCACAATAGTTGAAGTCGAGGGGCTAGGTGAGGATAGTTATAAAATAACCATAATTAAAGATAAGCTTGGGCAACAGACTTGGCCCAGTGGTTAGGGCGTCTGTCTACCACATGGGAGGTCTGCGGTTCAAACCCTGGACCTCCTTGACCCATGTGGAGCTGGCCCATGCACAGTGCTGATGCACGCAAGGAGTGCCGTGCCATGCAGGGGTGTCCCCTGCGTAGGAGAGCCCCATGTGCAAGTAGTGCGCCCTGTAAGGAGAGCCGCCCAGCGCAAAAGAAAGTGCAGCCTGTCTAAGAATGGCGCTGCCCACATGGAGAGCTGACACAACAAGATGCAGCAAAAAGAAACACAGATTCCCGTGCCGCTGACAACAACAGAAGCAGACAAAGAAGAAAAGATGCAGCAAATAGACACAGAGAAGAGACAACTGGGGTGGGGAGGGGAGGGGAGAGAAATAAGTAAATAAATCTTAAAAAAAAAATAAAGGTAAGCTTAAGTTATAATTGCAATTACTATAGTAAGCACTAGATAGACTTGAAGTAGCCGTAAACAAATGTAAATTAGTTTAAGATTACCATTGCAATATCTGAAATTTAGGTTACATCTACTCTGCTGTAATAATTTCAGTTATTAATTTTTTTTAATTTTATATATGAAAGTATTTATACAATGATTTCAGCTCTTAGTTTTTAGAAAGTTTTTACTTAAAATCAACTTGGACACCTTTATTTATTAACTAAGCAATTAAAACAATTTTATTAGTAACAACTTTGTGTAGTTTTTCTGCTTTTCCAGCAATTAAATAAATTTCAGTGATCTATGCATTAAATCCACTAGTAAGACAGTATTGGCATTTAAAATTCATTTTTAGGTTACCTTTCACCGTTATCCAACTTGTAATGGGTGAATTCCAAATCTGATTTCCTAGGCACAAGCAAACTGACAAAGTTAAATACAGATTTCAAAGTTGAACACAAGGTTATGCATAGATTAAAACAGAAGAATTTCATATCTTTAGCATTTCTAGGAATTCTTTGACCTTAATTGATGGCACATGAGGTTTCTTTATTTTGATCAATATTGACACCTCTTATAGGCACAACCAAGTTTACATTAATGGAAGTTTGAGGTTTATTTCCTTAAGGAGACACAATATGAGGTTTCTAGGCCTCAGATCTATCTGTTCCTTTTTTACACTGGTTTATCTGGAATTCCGGGTTTTATACAGATGCTACTCTCAGCCAAACTGTGGCCATGTAGACCAGCAGTAGGCAGAATTTCCTGATTCCTGAGAAGAGGCTCCTATGGGAAGTATACTGGTGGGCTAGAGACCATGCCCTTTATTCTAGGAAGAATGAGGAGACACTCTTTTAGTTGACTGACCTGGTGTCCCAGAGGTCCAGCCTAACCAAAGTTCACCATTTCACACAATTCAATACCACCATCTAGAGGCATGAAAACATAGACTGGCATCAAATAAAAGGACAAACATTAAAAAGCCATGGCACACAGTCAGAAACACAAAGCCCATCAATTTAACTCATAATTTCCATTTCTCCAGTATGGTCATTTCTGAACTTTTTACTTTTATTTTCAGGAGGCTTTTTTGTTTAACTTTTGGGAAGTGCCATCATAGACTATGGGGGGAGGGTGCTTATCTTTCTTTAAGGCATATCAGGGGGAAATGACAAGCTCATTTGCAATCCAGCAGCAATACAAAGGCCTCTTTCTGGCCAAACCTTTCCCCCAAGCTTCATTACAAAAAGCAATCCATTTTTCTGTACCAAGATCTTCCAAATCCAGACCAATTTTCTAGGATGCATCCCAGTGGAAAGCACTGGGATACTGATTCCTCATTTCCTATGGTGGCAGAAAGAGAGAGAGAAAGAGAGAGCAGCCAAAATAAAGGCACAAGAGACAGCAGGCTTTTATTTTTTTTTTTTAGCCTGAGGTAGAGTTGGACTTAAACCCATGAGCAACTCTCCCACTGTAACCAAACCTTCACTATCCTAGTGAAGGCAAACCTGATGCCAACCCACAGTCAGCTAAAACCAATCATCAGGCCTTTTTTTTTTTTCTTTTCAGACCTGGAGAAGATGGTTTCGCCCCAAACTTTTGGGGGTACTAAGATCCTTCTTGGGAGTTGATCAGGCCCCTCTTCTAATGTTTACAGTTAGGCTTCTCTTACATTATGCCCCCGGGGCCTTACCCATCTGGTATGCGGAGCAACTTTTTCATTCTCAGGATTTCCCTTTAGACCCTTCAGTGTGTCCAGTTTTTTATCCCCAGGAGGGCTCCAGTGGAGCCTGCAACCGCTTTCTGGACTAGTAGTGTAGTGGTCCAGGGGTGCCCTGGGCTGGGCTTAGCCTTAGCCCTCCTGGCTTCCTCTGAGGTGTCCAAAAAGGGCAACAAAATGCTGCCATCTCTGGCCTTCACTGTGATCCTGGATAAGCCTCCAGGAAATGTAGTGGAAGCTGAGAGGATTCAGCGATCATGTATTGAAGGCTAGGACTCAGGAATCTCTGAGAATGAAGATTTATTATGACCAGCCAAGCCTGGTAGACTCCTGTCCAAAAAGCAGAGCCCCAAGTAGGGGTTTAGGTTATTTTTATACGAGACACATGGGGTGGGGCCAGGAGAAGTTTAGGGGTTCATTTGAATACAAGCTAAATTTGAATTAAGATATTGCCCACATTTCAGGTAAGCTTGAATTAACATATCAGCTATGTTTCCTCTGGATGTAACTTTGAATACACACTCAGTTTATGTCCTTTCTGAATATTTAAAGCTTACAGGGACTATATCACTTAATTGGCTGTCTAGAAACTAGAACACTTAGATACAGAATTAGGTAAGTTTGAATTCATGCACAAGCTATATTAATGTGAAGTTTGTTTTCTGAGTTCTTAGTTCTATCCTTTGGCCTGTTCTTATGCCAGTACCATGCTGTTTTGATTACTGTGACTCTGTAATAAGTTTTAAGATTGGGAAGTGTGAGTTCTCTAACTTAATTCTCTTTTTATCAAGATGACTTTTAGCCTTTGAGGTCCCTTACCCTTCTATAAAAATTTGATGATTGGCTTTTTGAAATCTGAAAAGAAGGTTGTTTGAATTTTTATTGGGATTGTGTAGACTTCACAAATTGCTTTGGGTAGGACTGACATCCTCTTTTTAAACTTTATTGATACACATTAATAAGGCATAAATCTATCCAAAAATGTTCAGTCAATGGTATTCGGTATAATCACATAGTTATGCACTCACCATTTCAATCATTTTTAGAGCATTTACATTATTTTAATAATAATAATAAACATACAACTCATCACCTCTTAATCTTTCTATGCTTCCTTTGCCATACATAGTTACTATTTGTTTCCATCTCTCTAGTTTATTTATATTTATATTTTATAAAAATAGTCATATATGCAATAGCACACATGTTCATATTTTACATAAGGTTTCACTATGTTATACAGTTCCATGTTACATTTTTTAGCTTTCCTTCTAGTAATACATATGACCTTAGACTTAACATTTCAACCACTGCCATACCCATATAATAGCGCTGCTGGTTACAAATGTTATGATGTGCTTTCACCATTTCTATTCATTTCCAAAGATTTACAAACAACATTTTTATCAGTTTTTCATAGATTAACCCTCAGCTTTCCATTCTCTACCCTCATTCTATTTTCTGGTGGCCCCTATTCTAATTATTAACTCCATAAATTTACACAATATATTTATTTCATAATAGTGCAATTGTACAGTATTTATCCTTTTGTGTTTTGTTTACTTCACTCAACATAATGTCCTTCAATTTTATCCATGATGTCATATGCTTCATGACTTCATTTCTTCTTACAGTTGCATAATATTCCATCATATGTATACACCACAATCTGTTTATCCACTCATCATTTGATGGACAGCTGGGCTGTTTCCATTGTTTGGCAATTGTGAATAACATCATTATGAACATCGGTGTGTAGATGTCTGTTTGCATCACTGCTGTTAGCTCTTCTTGGTATATACCTAATAATGGTATTGCTGTATTGTATGGCAAGTCTATATTCAACTTCTTTAGGAACTGCCAAACAGTCCTTCACAATGGCTGTATCTCTCTACATTCCCAACAACAGTGAATTAGCTTTCCTATCACCACACATCCTCTCCAAAACTTAGTTTTTTGACTTTTTAATAGTGGCCAGTCTAATAGGTGTGAAATATTAATCACTGTAGTTTTGGTTTGCATTTCTCTAATCACTAGTGATGTTGAACATTTTTTCATGTGTTTTTTTTCCTACATTTGTATTTCTTCTTTGAACAGTTGTCTTTTTAAATCTTTTGCCCACTCTTTAATTGGGTAGTTTGTCTTTTTAATGTTGAGTTATGGTGTCTCTTTATATATCATAGATATTAAATCTTTATTGGGTATGTAATTTCCAAATATTTTTTCCCATTGAATCAGCTGCCTTTTTACCCTTTGACAAAGGCCTTAGAGATACAAAGTGTGTAATTTTAAGGAGGTCCCTTTTATCTATTTTTTCTTTTGTTGTTTGTGCTTTGGGTGTACGTTTTAAGAAACTATACCTGCCACAAGATCTTTAAGATGTTTTCCTACATTTTCTTCTAGGAGTTTTATGCTTGTCACTCTTATATTCAGGTTCTATACCCATTTTGATTTAATTTGCATATAAGGTGTGAAATAGGGGTCCTCTTTTTTCTTTTGGATATGGCTATCTATTCTCCCAGCACTATTTGTTGAATAGACTGTTCTGACCCAGCTGGGAGGTCTTGACTGCCTTGTCAAGTATCACTTGACTGTAGGTGTGAGGGTCTATTTTTGAGTTCTCAGTTTGGTTTCATTGGTCAAAGTGTCTGTCTTTCTGCAAGTACCATGCTACTTTTACTGCTATAGCTAAGTTATTTGTTTTAAAGTCAGGAAGTGAGAGTATTCCTAGGGCTGAAATCTTAAAGATATTTAATTTTCCAATCCATGTACTGCAGGGGTTCTTAACCAAAGGTCAATGAGTTTGGATTGAAATTCAAAACCACATTATTCTTGTGGGGACATGTTGGTGCAGGTGTGATGTATTTATTAACTAAGACATAGTATAGTGTGGGTCCATGATTTTTACTTGACTGTTGCATTGCTAGTTGGTGCTTGGTAGTAACCCCTTGGTGCCAGGGAGGTTCTTCCCAGGGAGTCATGTCCCACTCTGAGGGGGGGTGGTAATGTATTTATATGCTGAGTTTGGCTTAGAGAGAGGCCACGTTTCAACAAAATGGAGGCTCTTGGGAGGTCTTTGGCACCCTGAAATACTAGGCTGTTTCAATTACAAGAGCAAAGACTCATAAGTATAGTCATCAGTACCAAGGGCCCATCAGTAAGGACCAAACTTCTTCACTAGTCATTGCCCCTGTAGTTGGGGAATTCTGCTTTTCCATTAGAGAATGTGGTAGAGTCCCCCAGGCTGGGAATGCAGTATTCTTTCACTTATTGTGTGAATCTCTACCCACTATGACAATGTCCCATGAACATTTGAACACTTTTATATACCTTATATGGTGTGCCCAGGTGAACTTCCTCCCATGTATCCCCCATCACTGACACCCCACACCAATGACCCTCCCCTGCCACAAGTGTTACCCTTTTATGATCCAAAACTTCTTCAAAAATGAAACCAAGAATATTGTCAAATATAATTAATAGGAAAATGAAATAGTGATAGGTATAAACATAATAAATAAAATACATAACAATTTAGAAAAACTAAAAATAAAATAACAAAATTGGGATATTAAAAATAATAAAAAATTTTAATTTTAAAAATATTTTGCCTTTCATCACTGTAATATCTGTTGTCCTGTATGTATAGTGTGACATTTTCTTCCATTTCTTCCCCTAGTGTCTTACTTTCTTTTCATTTTGTCTTCAAGGAAGTTTTAGGTCACAGTGAAATCATATTCAGAATATAGGGAACTCCCATATACCCAACATCCTCACCCCTTTCCCCCTTCCCATGTTAATAACCTTTTTATATGTAGATGGTACATTTGTTACAACTGATGTACAAATATTGGAACATTTCTACCTACCATAGTCAATGGTTTACATTAAGGTTTACATTTTAGACCATACATTTTTATAAAATTTTGATGATATTTAACATGGCCTGTATCCACCATTGCAAGATTATGCAGAACACTTCCATTGTCCCCTAAATATGCACTATTCCATCTATTCTATTCCTCCATCACCCTCCCCTCAGAGCCTGTGGTGACCACCAGGCTTCAATCCTTAAAGGACAAGATTCATAGTTTCTTGCAACAACACTGAGGGCTAGACACACTGGTCTGTACTCCCCTGTTAGGAACCACCCATGCTTTCAAGAGAAATCCACCCCTCTGTTTGAGAACAAATGGAGCCTCCCCAGGTGGGGAATTCAACTCCTTCCTGCTCATTATGTGGGTGTCCACCCACAGATACAATGCACAATGACAAAATGATCACTCACACATTCTCTAGAAGACTGCTTCAGGTGTGACCTGTCCCAAATGCCCCCCATCCAACCTCCTAAACTAGTAACCTTTCCTTGTCATATTGCCAGAAGTGCTTTCTCAACATTGTACTTTCAACCACCTACCCACCAATCCCCAGTCTTCACCTGCTCCCTCCCCCAACCCTCCCCCCAGTTCCATGGGCCATCCAACCCATCCTCAAATTACCTCCCTGTCAAACTTGCACTGCCCAACCCAATAGTATCCCTACACCCCTTTCACATCCCTTCACTGCACGACTGCTCACTTCCACATTATCATAGATTTCACTTGTATGTGTGTTGGCTCACAACTTTCTTTTCCCTTTCTATTTCATGTAAACCTATATTCCAGATTCTAGCTCTCTGAGTCTGCTTGATTTGCTTAATTCATATCAGTGAGATCATGTAATATTTGTCCTTCAAAACCTGGATGGCTTCACTCAACATAAGGTCCTCAACTGTATTCCTTCTTACAGTCAAATAATATTCCATTGTATGCATATATCACATTTTGCTTATCCATTCATCTGTTGATGGGCATTTGGGTTGATTCCAACTTTTGGCAATAGTGAATAATACTGCTATGGACATTGTTGTGCATATATCTGTTCATGTCCTTGTTTTCAGTCTTCTGGGTATATACCCAGCAGTGGAATTTCTGGATCATATGGCAGATCTATACTTAGTTTTTTGAGAAACCATCAAACTATCCTCCAGAATGCTGGACAATTCTACATTCTCACCAGGAGAGGATGAGGGTTCCCATACCTCCACATCCTCTCCAACACTTGCAGTTCTGTTTTTTTTTTTAATGGCCACTAATCTAATGGGTGTAAGATGGCATCTCATTGTAGTTTTGATTTGCACTTCCCTAATAGCTAGTGATGTTGAGCATCTTTTCATGTGCTTTTTAGTCATTTATATTTCTTCTTTGGAGAAGTGTCTGTTCAAATCACTTGCCCATTTTTTAAATGGATTATTTGTCTTTTTATTTTTGAGATATAGGATTTCTTTATATATGCTGGATATTAGGCTCCTATTAGATATATGGTTACCAAATGTTTTCTCCCATTGGATAGGCTGTCTTTTCACTTTCCTGGCAAACTTCTTTGAGTTGCAAAAGTTTTTTAATTTTGAGGAGGTCCCATTTATCCTTTTTTTTTCTCTCGTGCTTTGTGTATGAAGTTTATGAAACTGTTTCCTATTACACGGTCCTGTAAATGCTTTCCTACATTTTCTTCCAAGGTCTTTATGGTATTGGCTCTTATATTTAGATCTTCAAACCATATTGAGATGATCTTTGTATAAAGTGTGAGATGGTGTTCTTTTCTCATTCTTTTGGGTTTGGATATCCAGTTCTCCAAGCACATTTGTTGAAGAGGACATTCTCTCCCAGTTGAGTGGGCTTGGTGGTCATTGAATAACTGATGACTGTAGATGTCAGGATCTATATCAGAACTCTTCATTCGATTCCTTTGATTGTTATGCCTATCCTTGTGCCAATACTATTCAGTTTTGACCACTATAGCTTTGTAGTATGTTTTAAAGTCAGATAGTATGATTCCTCTAATTTCATTTTTCTTTTTCAGTATTTTTTTTTTTGCTATTCAGGGCCTCTTGCCCTTCCACAAAAATTTCATTGTTAGTATTTCCAATTTGGTAAAAAATGCTGTGTTGATTTCTATTGGAATTGAATTAAATCTGTAGATTAGTTTGGGAGGATAGACATCTTAATGATGTTTAGTCTTCCCATCCATGAACAGGGAATATTCTTCCATTTATTTAAATCTTCTTTGATTTCCTTTAATAGTGTTGTGTAGTTTTCTGTGTATAAGTAATTTACATCCTTAGTTAAATTTATTCTTATGTATTTGATTCTTTTAGTTGCAGTGTAAATGGGATTTTTTTTCTTGATTTCCTCCTCAGATTGCTCATTATTGGTGTACAGAAATGCTACTGATTTTTATCATTGATCTTATAACCTGTGGTTTTACTGAACTTATTTATAAACTCTATAAGCTCTGTTATAAATTTCTCAGGGTACTCCATGTATAGGACCATGTCATCTGCAAATAGGGAATTTTTGAATTCTTCTTTTCCAATTTGGATGCCTTTTATGTCTTTTTCTTGCCTAAGTGCTCAAGCAAGTGCTCTTAACACAATATTAAATAGGACCAGTGATAGTGGGAATCCTTGTCTTGCTCCCTAACTTAGAGGGAAATTTTTAGAATTTCATCATTGCATATGATGTTAGCTGTGGGTTTTTTTAAATTTTACTTTTTATATGAACCCCCTTGTGGCTTTTTATGTGCTGTCTGCTCTCTGTGTCCATTTGCTATATGTTCTTCGATGTCTATATTTTATTTATTTTATTTCCCCTCCCTGCTTGTGGCTTGCTTGCTGTCTGCTCTCTGTGTCTATTTGCTGTGGGCGCTTCTGTGTTCTCACTTGTCTCCCTTCTTTTTGTTGTGTCACCTTGCTGAGTTGGCTCTCCATGGCGACTGCAGGCTGGGCAGTGCTCTGCAGTACTTGCAGGCTGGGTGGGGCTCGATGGTCTGTGGGCTGGGTGGCTCTCCACAATGTGTGGGCAAACCTGCCTTCACAAGGAGGCCCTGGGACATGAACCAAGGGCCTCCCATATGGTAGATGGGAGCTCATCTGACTGAGCCACAGCTGCTTCTCAGCTGTGGGTTTTTTATATATACCCTTTATCATGTTGAGAACATTTCCTTTTATTCCTATACTTTGCAGTGTTCTTATCAGGAAAGGGTGCTGTATTTTGTCAAATGCTTTTTCTGCATCTATAGAGATGATTATGTGATTTTTTTCTTTCAATCTGTTTATGTGGTATATTATATTGATTGATTTTCTTATGTTGAACGATCCTTGGATACCAGGGATGAACCCCACTTGGTCATGGGCTATAATTAATTTGATGTGTTGTTGAATATGAGGGTTTTAGCATCTAGGTTCATTAGAGAGATTGGTCTGTAATTTTCCTTTCCTGTGGCATCTTTGTTTGGCTTTGGTATTATGGTAATGTTGGCACTATAGAATGAGTTAGGCAACGTTCCTTCTAGTTCTATTTTTTGGGTGAGTTTAAGCAGGATTGGTGTTCCTTCTTACTGAATATTTGGTAGAATTCACCTGTGAAGCCCGCTGGTCCTGGAATTTCTTAGTTGGGAGGTTTTTGATGACTAATTCAATATCATTACTTGTGATTGGTCTTTTGAGTTCATCATTTTCTTCTTTTGTCAATGTGGGCTGCCTGTGTGTTTCTAGTAACTTGTCCATTTCCTCTAAATTATCTTTCTTATTGGCATATAATTTTACAAAGTATTCTCTTATGATATTCTTTATTTCTGTGGGGTCAGTGGTGATATTCCCTTCTTCATTTCTTATTTTGTGTGTTTGCATCTTCTCTCTCTTTTTCTTATTAGTCTAGCAAAAGGTTTGTAAATTTTATTGATCTTCTTGGAGAATCAGCTTTTGGTTTTATTTTTCTAGTTTTTTTTTTTAGTTCTGCTCTAATATTTGTTATTTCCTTCTTTCTACTTCCTTTGGGTTAGTTTGTTGTTCTTTTTCTAATTCCTCTAAGTGTGCAGTTAGGTCTGATTTTAGCTCTTTCTTCTTTTTTGATGTATGAATCCATGACTATGAATTTTTCTCCAGTACATCTTTTGCTGTGTCCCATAAGTTTTGATATGTTGTGTTGTAATATTCATTAGTTTCAAGGTAGTTAATGATTTCTTTCAAGATTTCCTCCTTGACTCATTGTTTGTCTAAGAATGTGTTGCTTAACTTCCATATCTTTGTGCCTAATCTGGTTCTCTGTCCCTTGCAGATTTTCAGCTTCTTTCCACTGTGGTCAGAGAAATTATTTTGTATGATTTCAATCTCTCTGAATTCATTGAGACTTTCTCTGTAGCCTAGCATGGGGTCTATCTTAAAGAATGGTCCACGTTCCCTTAGAAGAATTTATATCCTGCTTTATTTGGGTGTAATGCTCTTTATATGTCTATTAGGTCCTGGTCCTCTAATATATTATTCAAAGCCTTTGTTTCTTTATTGATTCTCTGTTGAGATGCTCTGTCTAATGATGATAATGGTGTATTAAAGTCCCCCACTATAATTGTAGAGGAATCTATTCCTTTACTTAGTTTTTTTTTTTTTTTTTTTAAAGATTTATTTTTATTTATTTAATTCCCCTCACCTGGTTGTCTGTTTTCTGTGTCTTTTTGCTGCGTCTTGTTTTCTTTGTCCGCTTCTGTTGTCGTCAGCGGCACGGGAAGTGTGGGCGGCGCCATTCCTCGGCAGGCTGCTCCCTCCTTCGCACTGGGCGGCTCTCCTTACGGGGCGCACTCCTTGCGCGTGGGGCTCCCCTACGCGGGGGACACCCCTGTGTGGCACGGCACTCCTTGTGCGCATCAGCGCTGCGCATGGGCCAGCTCCACCAGGGTCAGGGAGGCCTGGGGCTTGAACCGCGGGCCTCCCATGTGGTAGACGGACGCCCTAACCACTGCGCCAAAGTCCATTTCCCTCCTTTACTTAGTTTTTCCAGTGTTTCCCTCATGTGTTTGGAGGTGCCCTGGCTAGGTGCATAAATGTTTATGATTGTTCTTTTTTCCTGAAAGATTACTCATCTTCCTAATATATAGTGTCCATTTTTGTCTCTTAAAATGGTTTTACATTTAAAGTCTATTTTGCCTAATATTAGTATAACTACTCTACCCTTTTTTGGTTCTTGTTTGTTTATATTATCATTTTCCAACCATTCACTTTCAGCCTTCTTGAATCCCTGGGTCTAAGGTGGGTTTCTTATAGACAGTATATATGGATCATATTTCCTTATCCATTCTGCCAAATGTGTCTCTTGATGGGTGAGTTTAATCCATTAACATTCAGTGTTATTTGCTGTCAAGGAATTACTTACATTAGCCATATTATCTTTGAGTTTATGTATGTCATATGTCATTTTTAATTCTCTTTAAAAAAATTTTTTTTTGCACTCCCCTCCATTTTTTTCTCTTGCTCTTTTCCTTAAACCTGTAGCACTCCCTTCAGTATTTCTTGAAGTGTAGGTTTCTTATTGGCATACTCTCTTAATTTCTGTTTATCTGTGAATATTTTGAATTCTCCTTCATTTTTGAATGCCAGTTTTGCTGAATAAATAACTCTTGGCTGGAAATTTTTTTTTCTTTTAGCACCTTAACTATTTCATATTACTGCTTTCTTGCCTCTGTGGTTTCACATGGGAGATTAGCACTTAATCTTATTGAGATTCCCTTGTATGTGATGGTTCTTTTTAATCTTTCTACCTTCAGTATTCCCTCTTTGTATTGAGCATTGGACAATTTAACAAGTATATGTCTCGATATTTGTTTGGACATCTCTGATTAGTTGTTCCATGTTCTGCTTCTCATCCTGGTTTTTAGTTTGTTCACTGGAATGGGCAGTGTCTTCCTGTTTCTTAGTATGGTTTATAGTTTTTTTTTTGGTGTTTAGGCATCTCTTTATCTTGATGGGTTTATTCAGTTGATTAGTTTCTCTATTCTAGGGTTTTATTTAGTTGCTGTTTTTGTGTGTGAGATAAGTTTTCTCTTTGATACTTTGTTCCTCTTATTCTATTTCCTTGCTGTTGTCTGTTTCCTTGAAAGAAAAAGATAAGAGCCAGAGAAAGGGAAAGAAGTAAGAAGAAAAAAAGGATAACAGTATTAATAATAGTAAAAGGTAGAAGAGGAACTATATAAACCTGGGAAAATGAATAAGAATCTCATGTAAGAAATGCAGAGGTTTAAGAATAAAAAAGTGGGGTACAAACAAGGAAGTGAAGAACCAAATAGAGAAAAATATTTAGAATGAATTAAAAGGCCAGAATGATAACAGAGGGAAAGACAAAAGAAACAAAAAAGCAGTAAGAAAAAAGTTAAAAAAATAAAAACAGAGAATAGAGAGAGAGAAATAAAAACAAGAAAACTAAAAAAGAGAGCTGGAGTATAAGAATAAAAACAGAAAGCAGCAGATAGGAAGATGAAGGAAGGAAAAGAAATAGCATAGGTAGACAAAATTGATAAACAAAAAAGGGGAAGTAAAGGGAGGTGGACACACAGCAAAGAAACAAGACAGCAGTACCTAATTTAAAAAAAAATAGGGGGAGAAAAAAGTGGGGGGAAAAAAACACAAAATACAAACACTCAAGCAAGCAATCAAACAAAAACTCAGGAAAAACAGCCTTCCCTCTTAGGCCCCTGAGGAGCTTCTTGGGCTGCTGGTGTTTATCCATCAATTATCCTGTCCTCTGCAGGTTTTGAGTTGCATTTTAGTGAGTAAACTAAGTTAAATTTTAAAAAAGGAACCCTTTTAATAATAAGATACCAAAGAGAAGCTAATACAAAAATAATGTCTATCTGTTCCCTGTCCTCAAGTATCAGCTGAGTGTTAGATAACCTGGTGGCTCACTGCTCTGAGGAGAGCCGTGTATTGAAAGCGGAGACTCCTCCACTGAGCTAAACTTTCTTGTTGGGTCAGTTAGCTAGAGAGCTATCCAGTCACTTCCCCTAGGTAGGTTTCACTCCTTGCAGTTGGGAAGATTACTTCTGATTAGGAGCCTGTCTGTCCCTGCCCCCTTGCTATTATTATTGCTTTCTCTCCCAGGACAGCAGGACACAATTGCCTGTGTGATTGGATACCCCCTCACCCCTCCTGGTTAGGCTGAGTTCCCTTTGGAAATTCAAAGGGGACCCTGGTATCCAAACTCACTGCAGAGAAATGACTCTCAACCCTCTTCCAGATCTCCCCCTTCTCTCAGGGAACCCTAAACAGTCCTTTGGAAGGTTATTAAATGCTTCCTACTGCCAGCCTCCCTTAGGGGCTTTGGAATTTTGATAGTTTCCAGCAAAATTACCTGACTCTGCCCTCTCCCAGTCCAAGTTCCTCTCTGCCAGGTGGGCTAAGCAAATCAGGCTTGAGGAGATTTTCCTCTTTCCTCTTCCTGGGGCCACATCTTGCCAGCTGGTATGTTCCCTCAAGTTAAAAGGGGATTCAAGTAACCAAACCCACAGAAAAGAAACCCCTCTCCTTCACCAGAACCCTCTTATTCCTGGAGAACACTCCCTCCCACTCAGTGACTGATGGGAATCAGGGCGTTCACAGCGGCCTTTGCTTTGAGGGTGGGCTTAGCCGCCCACTGTTTCCAGCCACCAGGGTTAGAAACTCACGGTTTTCCTTTGGGTTTTTAATCTCTTTGTCCAGTTCCCTCAGATCGATGCCCTGAAGTCTCCTGCTCTGTGGGTTCCCCAAACAGCTCACTCAGGCTGAGAGAGCTGGTGAGTGCCCATTTAAACTGATGCCATCTTGCTAGATCGCATTGTTTATTGGTTATTTATTATTTTAATTTGGAATAAATTAAATGTTTTGCTTTAAAACAGTGATTATATCCCCTAAGACAAATAGATGCTTCCAAAACAGTATAAACTCCTGCTTTCTGAATTAGTGAGTGTTTTCCAACACATAATTATATATAAGAGTTACCTGATGATCTTCTGATCTCTTTCATTCATAAAAAATCTAACTTATTAGTTGAACAACTACAGTAAGGGGCAAACCTCTACACTAGGTATTTTTCGCTCTTCAGTAATCTGTGTGTGTATACGTTAGTAAGTATCCACTCAGTCTTCTTGAAGTTTGTGATACTACTGTGCAGACAGTTTTCTGAAAGCTGAAACCTGAATGGATACTGAGCAAACCGATTCAAAATATATGGACCATTAATCTTGTCAAAAGAGAATTTGGCCCCAGTTACAGAATTCCCATTTTCTTTCCATTTTTGTTGTTGTTGTTGTTGTTGTTTTGGCCCACTCCTAAACAATGTGAGGTATTTGATAGGCAAATAGAATTTAAACCACTTCAATAAAATTGTTACTTATAATTTACAAAGGACAGTGAACAGAGGTATTTTGTGCAATCATCAATTGCTTATGAACCAAATGCTAGGTGTTTGGGTATGTAATTATAAAATACATATATTTACCCTCACTCTACTTCAATTTCTGTGTAATTTTTTACTGATTTTCCCAAATTGATTTTTCTTTCTAATCCTAAAGCAGTTTATGGAATTTGTAAAGTAGCAAATAGTAATACAAAGCTCCCCTGTATTTTTATTGCTTGTTTATGTACTAATGGGATTTAGTCTGTGTATCAGAGCTGTTATTTAAAATACCAATACAAAATCTTCATCTTCAATCTTTGAAAATTTCAAAAACTGAAAAATTTCTCCCCCCAGCGCAGCATTCCAAATTGGCGGCTAAGAGGGCAAACTGTACATACATTCACAGAGTTACACAGTTTTGGTGACACCATAATATATGATAATTCTTGAATGAAATAAAATTCTAAAATAAAAATAAAATTTCTGGGAGTCACTAGGACATCCTGGACTAATACATGGTTACAGGGCCAATAGATTTGAACCACTCTGGGGGTTCCCTTTTACTTTGACTTAAACTCGCCTCCTTCCCCAACAATGTTAATGACCCAAGAGAGCCATGTTTGGGTGTGAAAGTCACCTTTGCCCCCCAGCCTTCACACCACATGGAGGTCTTTGCCAGACTGTGAGAACACTGACAGTGCCCTTCTATTCCCAACCCTTCCCTACTCCCTGCAATCTGTAAAGGATTTGGGTTGGAGTTGGATGTATCCTTTGTGCAACCAGTGGAATTATATGCCAGTTTTACGGTCATGTGCATTTAGAAAACCCTCTCCTTTCTCAGGATCCCACATCATCACCACCAAAATAAAAATACTGGCGAACCCATCAACAGGCAGTGTCCCATGATTAATTTTAGGTACATTGTGAAGACTGCCATTATCCTCAATATCTCCTTCAGTGTCTTTGACAATATAATTAAATTATTCCCAGATATACATGGTTCTTCAGTTTATACAACCCTTCCACTAGCTTCATCTCCACAATCTTCCTAGAGATGTGATGGGTGGTAGAGTGGTTTTAAAAATAATGGATAAAACAGACTCATAATGGTTGAATGACCTACTGAAAGTAACATAGTAAGTAATAGATCATTTTCTCCACCTCTGGAGTTCTTTCCACAATCTTAAATAAAAAGTAGATATGGCACAAATAGCCATTCTGAAATAAATATATAACTATAAATAAACTTTTCTTGATACCTTAAAGATAAAGCTCAAAATGTACATTTTCCCCTGGAAGTGGGAAAGCAATGTCAAATAGGTGTCATAGGTTCTATGTATTTTAATTATTCACCTAATTCCAGGGATATGGAGTGATGTAAGTAATGAATGTTAATAGATTGAAAATAATCTTGTAATAATGTACATCTCTATATGTGTATATATTTCTGTGGTTTGGATGCTTGTGCCATTTCTTGATAATCCATTTACACGGTGAGTTCAACATGGCTTCATTACTATCCCTGTACTTCAAGCCACCTTATTAATTTATTTTTTACTTTAAAAAAAATTTATTGAAATATATCACTCATACATACACATAAACAATAAATGCATAATAGTTGTGAATTTACAAAACAAACATATATAACATCAAACAAACATATAACATCTCACCCTACCACTAATGACTTGCCTTGTTTTTAAAACTTTTTAACTAATGATTACAGAGAATTGTCATAATATTACTACCACACAAAGTATTTTTCCCCTAACCAATCCAATTATTATTATCTTCATATCATTTATATATGAACATGCATAAACAATTAAGTATATAGTAAAAGTTGTGAACTTACAAAGCAAACATGCATGACATCATACAGGGGTCCCATACATCAACCCTCCACCAACACCTTGCATTGCCATGAGATGTTTGTTACAAACTATGAAAGAACACTGTCAAAATCTTACTACTGATCATAGTTCTTATTTTACATTTGGCGTGTTTTCCCCCCAGCTCACCCTATCATTATTTTTTAAATATATTTTTTTATGACAGAACTTGTGAACTTATAAAACGATCATGCACATGTGCAGAATTCCCAAACAACACCCCTCTATCAACACACCACAACACACCACAATGACACACCACATTGTGGTGTGCTATTTGTTACAGGTAAAATAATAATCTGGTTATTGCCATGTCCACAGTGGACATTTGGCTCAAATTTTCCATACTGCCTCATTATCAACACATTACATCTTTTGCATAGATGCAAAAATATCATATTATTACTACTAACCACAGTCCATCAGTCAGTCCAGCTGTATTTTTCCCATGCTTCTCCATTCTCCCAACACCCTGCAGTAGTGGTATACATTTGTTCTAGCTCACAAAGGACACTCTTGCATCTGTACCATCAACCATAATTCTCATCCACCTCTTAGTTTACTGTGCTATCCAGGTCTTAGATTATTCTCAAGCATTCTGTTAACTGGCATTTACGTAACTACACTACCATTTTCAATCACATCCCCATTTATAAGCTAGCTGTTACTCACTCTGTGTTATCATCCACTCTATACATTTCCACAATTTTACAGTAAAGCTAATTAAAATGTCTGCATACATTAAACATCAGTAGTCCACTCTGTCCTTCTCTTATCTCCTTTAAGAATCCACCACCTACCACCAGGTCTTGAAGATGTTTTCCAATAATTTCTTCTAGAAGTTTTATGATTCTTGCTTTTATTTTTAGTTTCTTGATCCATTTTGAGTTAGTTTTTGGATAAGGTGTGAGATAGGGGTCCTCTTTCCTTCTTTCAGCACCATTTGTTGAATGGATTGTTCTGCCCAAACTGTGTGAGTTTAACAGGGCTAGTCAAAAATCACTTGACCATACCTGTGAGGGTCTGTTTCTGAACTATAAATTTGGTTCCATCGGTCTACTATGTCTGTCTTTAGGCCAGTACCATGTTGTTTTTTCCACTAAAGGTAGGTATTATGATTTAAAGTCTGGAGATGAGGGTTCATTTTACCTTTTTATGATGTTTCTGGCTATTAAGGATCCTTACACTTCCAAATAAATTTAATGACCATGTTTTCAATTTTTTCTTTAATGCTGGTGGAATTTTTATCAGGATTGCATTAAATCTGTATATCAGTTTGAGTAGAATTGACATCTTAATGATGTCTTCAATCCATGAGCATGGAATGTTCTTCCAGTTATTTAGGGCTTTTTAAATTTGTTTTAACATTGAGTTGCAGTTTTCTGAATACAAGTGCTTTACATCATTGGTTAAGTTTATTCCTGACTATTTGAGTTTTATCTGTCATGTTTTATTTTCACCACTCTTTTGACACTTTCAGTTACTTTTATTGATATCATCTTCATTTCTAAACTCTCTTCCAGGCCCCTCTCTCCTGTCTTTACTTTTCAGGCTCTAGCACACCCTTTAGTATTTCCTGAAATTCTAGTCTCTTTGTTAGAAATTCCCTAAGTTTCTGTTTATCTGTGAATATCCTAATTTCACCCTCATTTTTGAAAGACAGTCTTGCTGGATATAAGATTCTTGGCTAGAAGTTTTTCTCTTGTAGTATCTTAAATACATCAGACCACTGTCTTCTTGCCTCCATGGTTTCTGGTGAGAAATCAGCACTTAATCTTATTGGATATCTCTTATATGTTATGCATTGCTTTTCTTTTGCTGCTCTCAGAATTCTCTCTTTGTCTTTGGCCTTTGAAATTCTGATGTCAAAGAATGTCAAGGAACTATAAATTTGGTTCCATTGGCCTATTGTGTTTGTCTTAAGGCCAGTACCATGTTGTTTTACCACTGAAGGTAGGTATTATGATTTAAAGTCTGGATATGAGAGATGATCTATTGGATTTTTTTGGATGGGAATTCATTGTCCTTCTTGGTCAGAGATCTCTATGTCCTTCAAATGGTTGGGAAATTTTCTACCATTATTTCTTTAAATATTCCTTCTGCCCCTTTTCCCTTCTCTTCTCCTTCTGGGACACCCATGACACATATGTTTGCACACCTTTTGCTGTCATTTAGTTACCTGATGAGACCTTGTTCAATTTTTTTCATTCTTTTCTTCATCTGTTCTTTTGTATGTTCACTTGCAGAGGCCATTTCTTCAAGCTCACCAATCCTTTTTTAAAATTTCATTTATTGCACCTTTTATTCCCATAAGATCTGATATTTTTCTATGTATGCTTTCAAATTCTTCTGTATGCTCATGCAATGTCTTCTTAATATCCTTAATCTCTTTAGCCATATCATTGAATTTACAAAGGAGATTTGTTTGAACATCTATGATTAGGTGTCTCAACTCGTTTATGTCATCTGGAGGCTTATCTTGTTCCTTTAACTGGCCCATAGCTTCCTGCTTCTTGGTGTGAATTGTAATTTTTAGTTGGTGTCTTCATATCTGGCTTACTCAAGTATTTTTTCTGAGTGCAGTTTTTCTCTCTAGTTTAGGGCTTCCTGTTGTTTCTCCCTTGCTGGTTATGCAGTAGGAGCCAGGCATGTAGTTGGTGCTATAAGCTGTGGAGGCTCAAGCTGCCCTCATTGCTCCAGAAAGCAATGAAGTTTCTTCCAACTTTCTCCTCTGCCAGGGGTAGGGACAGAGTCACAGCTGTGTGGAATAATTCATGTGCAGGCCTAGACTGCAGTTGCCCAGAGAGATGGATGAGGCTTCACATCCCTTTCTACCCTACCTGGGGCAGGGATGGAGCTGCGGGTGTGGGCAGCAATCTATGCAGTGTGGGTCCTAAGATGACTGCAGTTGCCCTGGTAGACTTCTGATTTTCAGTCTATGCCAGCCAAAGTTCCCTGCAGTTATCTGTATAGGCTGGTGCAGGGCTTCTCAGCGTCTTCCCTGCCAGAGGCGGGGCTGAAGCCTAGGTGGGTTGTAGGCTGATAGGTGTGAAAGAAACTGTCAGCCCAGCTTCCCCTCAGGCTGGGGATGGAGTCAGAATGGTGGCTACTGGCCTCTTTCTGACTTGGACTGGTTCTCACCCCAGCTGTTCCCAGGGTTGTCTCTTAGCCAGCCAAGTCTCCCAATCAGTAGCTGAAATCGGCAGCCAGTCGTCTCCTTCTCCCCTGTTTCTGGGAAATGGAGCTTCCAATTCCCATCACAAAGCAGCTCCTGCAGCAGGTTGTGCTGCCAGAGTAGGACAATCACCAGCCTCCACGGCTTGGCTGGTAATTTCCCAGAGAGGCTGGCACAGGTCCCCACAGCTTCCTCTCTGCTGGAGGTGGCACTGGGGCCTAGCCTAGACCTGCAATATGATCTGGATGGGAAGAACCAATCTCCATCAGCACTGGGATTTTCAGTCTGCCCCGCTTCTTCTCATGCCAGGTGCAGAGTTAAGATGGCAGCTCCCAGCCTCTTTCTGACCTGGCATTCTCAAACCTTAGCTGTGCTCAGGATCATACTGCAGCCCACTGAATTTCCTCATCATAGCTGAAATTGGTGCCCAACCATCTCTTCCTTTCCCGTTTTGGGGAAGTGGAGCTTTCAATTCCAGTCATGGAACAGATCCTGGGGTGGCTTGTGCCTCCAGTGGAGGATGAGCGCCGGCTTCCATGGTGTGGAGTGCTCTACTTATGGGTCTTCTCTGCAGACGAGTAGTCTCCTCCTTCCACTCCCCCAAGGACATTGTAGGATGCTCTTCTGGCCTCCTGGAGCCTCCATACAGGTGCTTCAGCTAGCTCCAGAGAGCTCTGGGTGTTTGCTAACTGCCCTGTAGCAGGAGCTGACTCTAGGAGCTTCTTACTCTGCCACCATCTTGCTGGTTCTCCTCCACCTTATTAATTTTTAATCACCTTATACCTCAATTCTTGATCAATGCTAATCAGTAAGATCATTTCAATAATTAAGCATTTTAATGAGCAAAAATTACCAATATTTTGAATTGGTTCTTGGAATAGTTTAGTTTTCCCTTTAATATCTTAACCTCACTTTTTAGCTTGTAGCAGGAAACTTATTTTTATTTCAAAGGAAATCCAATATTCACTGCATGTAAACAGTATCAGTAGTAACAACCAATTTCCTTCACATTATGAAAATAGGTGGTATTTCCCTTGTGTTACTAAGAATTACCCTGAATTTAGGAGATCTGGACTTTCTCCACTTATAAAACTGATTATATATAGTCTTACGCTAAATTTTTCCCAACAACATTAAACATTTCATAAGAAGGGAAATATAGGTGGGAGGAATAGAGGTAGAAGTTGATGACTACAAGCACAAGAGCCCATCACGTGTGTGTTGGGGACACAGATGATGAAGCGCTCCCCTCACTGGGCTTCAGTGACTAGGGGAAGCAGAGGCTTAGGACTATCTTTACAAAATGGGAAAGACAGAACACATAGAAGGATCAAGAAGGAAAGTTTATCAGCCTCTGTTACCCAGGTGATGTTCATCATTTCATTTGTCTCTCCTTTGGAGTTCAAACATTAACTTGTGAAGTGATTTCAGTGAGCACAGGGCATTTTTAGGGTAGTGAAACAATTCTGCATGAAACCCTAAACCCATAGAGCTATACAAAGAGTGAATCTAAAGTAACCCATTAGTAATTTAGATAATAATAATAATTTGTAAGTATTGGTCTATCAATTTTTACAAATGTACCACACTAATACGATGATAGAAATAGAAAAAATTGCTCTAAAGGGTGGGGAAGAGCGAAAATACGGAAAGTACTTGCTGGGGAATTTTTCTATAAATCTAAAATTGCTCTATGAAAAACAATTACAAGTAAAATGTCATAAAATACTTTTCACAGTAATTTCTCTTTTTTTTGGAATGTTTGCAGTATATTTATTGATATCATCATTGAAGAGCAGATTCAGTACTGTTGCTTGACTGGTGTTTTAGGTGATAATGGCATGGAACAGTCAGAAGACAGGTGTAAGTGAAGGCGTCTGCACAGTCTCAAATTTTCAGGACAGAACGGATACTGAAACAGTACAGAAAACATATTAATTATTTTAAAGCTATATATTTGATACACTTCCTCATGAGAGTCCAAGGGGTATAAGATGTGCCTCATGGAAACTTACCTGTGTTTCAGCCACCCAGTTCCCATCCCTATACATTTAAGTACAAACAAATGAAAAGGAAGCTCATCTTTTACTGGTTCTCTCTCATGTTTTCTTAAAATTTAAGCTCACTCACTACCTTGTAATATGACCTTTAGAATTTATTCTACTTACCATCTTCAAAAATTATTTTTGAATTCCTAGTGCCTGGCATATTAATGAATATAAGACAAGAATGGCTAAAAACCATTATATATATATAATAAATTCTTGCTATCTGCCAAGCACTTTGTAGATGCTCTTCATGCTTTGTCTCACTTATACTTCAACTTAAGCAAAGATATCAAGAGACAATGACTCCGATTTGTTGACTACTATGTTTCCTATTATTTATATATATGCACATATGTAACATATATTATATATCAATATCTATATACAATCAATATATAATATTATATATGTAGCTCACTCTTTGTGTGTAAAGTTTATGAAAACATTTCCTATTACAGGATCTCATAGGTGCTTCCCTGTATTATGTTATAGGAGCTTTATGTTCTTGGATCTCATATTTACCTCTTTGATAACATCTTGACCTAGTTTTTATAAAGAGCATGAGATGGTGATCCTCTTTCATTCTTTTGGTATGGATATCCAGTTCTCCCAGCACCATTTGTTGAAGACATGTTTCTGGCTCAGCTGAGTGTGCTTGGCAGCCTTGTCAAATATCAGTTGATGATATATATATATTAGGACTCTCTGTTCAGTTCCATTGGTCACTATGTTTATTCTTGTGCCAATACCACACAGTTTTGACCACTGTAGCTTTGTACTATACTTTAAAGTTAGGTAGCATGATTCCTCCAGTTTTGTTTTACTTTTTCAAGAAGTTTTTGGCTATTTGAGACCTCTTACCCTTTCAAATATTTGATTTGGCTCTCCAAGTTCAGTAAAAAATGCTGTTGGAAAATTTTCTTGGGGTTGCATTGAATCTGTAAATCAATTTGGGTAGTATAGACATCTTAATGATATTTAGTCTTCCAATTCATGAACATGGAATATTCTTCCATTAATTTGGGTCTCCTATGATTTCCTTTAGTAATATCTTGTTGTTTTCTGTGTATATCCTTTACATCTTTGGCTAAGTTTGTTCCTAGATAGTTGATTCTTTTAGTTGCTGTTGTAAATGGAATATTTTCCTTGTATTTCCTCCTCGGATTGCTCCTTATTAGTGTACAGAAACTCTGCTAACTTTTGCATGCTGATCTTAAATCCACCCACATCACTGAACTTGCTTGTCAGCTCTAGAAGCTTTCTTGTAGCTTTTTTGGGATTTTCTAAGTATAAGGTCATGTCATCTGTAAATAGGGAAAATTTTATTTCTTCCTTTCCAATCCAGATGTCTTTTATTTCTTTTTCTTACCTAAGTGCTCAAGCAAGTACTTCTAACAAGTGTTAAATAAGACTAGTGACAGTGAGCATCTTGTATTTTTCCTTATTTTAGAGGGAAAGTTTGCAGTCTTTCTCCATTGAGTGTGATGTTAGCTGTTTTCATATATGCCTGTTATCATGTTGAAGAAATTTCTTTCTGTTCCTAGTGTTTTTATCAAAAGAGAATGCTGATTTTGTCAAATGCCTTTTCTGCATCAATGGAGGTGATCATGTGATTTTTTTCCCCCTTTGATGTGTTAAAGTGGTATATTACATTGATTTTCTTTGTTGAGCCATCCTTGCATAACTAGTATAAAACCCTCTTGATCATGGTATATAATTTGTTTGATATGTTACTGTATTTGATTAGCAATATTTTATTGAGGATTTTTTCCATCTAATTTCATTAGAGACATTGGTCTTTAGTTTTCTTTTCTTGTAGCATCTCTATATGGCTTTGGTATTAAAATGATTTGGCCATCATAAAATGATTTAGATAATGTTCCTTCCTCCTCTTCTTCTTTTTTTTTTTTTTTTTTGCTTAGTTTGAGTGGGATTGGTATTAGTTCTTTCCAGAATGATTGGTAGAATTCACCTGTGCAATCTTCTGGTCCTGGGCTTTTCTTGGTTTGGAGGTTTTTGATGACTAATCCAATCTCATGACTTGTGAATGTTCTGTTGAGTTCTTCTATTTCTTCTTTCACCAATGTAGGTTCCTTGCATGTTTCTAGAAATTCATCCAGTTCATCTAAATTGTCCATCTTGCTGTCACACAATTTTTCAAAGTACACTCTTATGATACTCTATTTCTGTGGTGACAGTGGTGATATACTCTCTCATTTCTGATTTCATTTATGTGCATCTTCTCTTTTTTCTTTGTTCGTCTAGCTAATGATTTGTTGATTTTATTAATCTTCTCAAAGAACCAGTTTTTGGTTTTATTTAACTCTTTCTAATATTTTTATTCTCAATATCATTTAATTATTTTCTGATCTTTGTTATTTCCTTCCTTCTGCTTGCTCTGCAATTAGTATTCTTCTTTGTCTAGTTCCTGTAGATGGGCAATTAGGTCTTTGATTTTAGCTCTTTCTTTTTTAATTGGGCATATAGAGCTGTACATATATAGGTGTGTCGAAGTATAAAGTTCTCTCTCAGTACTGCTTTACTTGCATCCATAATTTTTTAACTTTATTTTTAAAGAAGGTTTAGATCATAGACAAGTTACATCATAAATATAGGGGAATATCATCTACTCCCTTTCCCCTCTCACATTTTCCCCTATTAATAACATCTTTCATTAATGTGGTATATTTGTTACAACTGATGACTCTACAATTTTATAGGTTTTGACTAAATGTATAATGGCTGTATTCATCATTGTAACATCATGCCGAACAATTCATAGGGCCCTAAAAATGCCCTATGCTCCGTCTATTCATCCCCCCTCCCCTCAGAACCCGTGTTATCCACTAAGTTTCAATTTTTCAAGAATAAGATTCATAGTTACATGCTTTAATATTGAGGGCTAGACATACTAATCTGTTTTCTTATATTAGGCACTGCCTATGTACTTCTCTTGCTCCTCTTTTTGAGAATATAGCAGGACTCCTTGGGATGAGAATTTGATATTTTGTTGTTTATTGTGTGGGTCTCCATCCACTGAGATAGCACCCTATGCCAAGATGAGCACATTCATATTCCATGGAAGCATTCTCCAGGTCCACCCTTTTCCACACATCTTCCCCACCACAGACACCCTGCACCATTGACCCTCCCCTGCAATATTTGCCAAAAGAACATTCCTACTGTTGGTCTTTGATTTTGGGCCTTTGATTTTAGTTTTTTTCTTCTTTTTAAATAAATATAGACATTTATGGCTATAAATTCCCTTCTCAGCACTTCTTTAGGTGCATCCCCATACATTTTGACATGTAGTATTCTCATTTTCATTCACTTCAAGATACTGATTTCTCTGAAAATTTCCTCCTTGATCCACTTGTTTAAGCCTGTGTTCTTTAAATTCCATATATTTGTGCCTATTCTGGTTCTCTGCTCCTTATTAATTTCCATCTTCTTTCCATTGTGGTCAGATAAATTGCTTTGTAGATTTTCAATCTTTTTAAATTTGTTGAGACTTCTTCTATTACCTAGCATGTTATCTATCTTAAAGAATGATATATGAGCACTTGAGAAGACTGTATATCCTGCTGTTTTTTGGTGTAATGTTCTGTATATGAACTTTGGGTCTAGTTCCTCTAACATATTATTCAAAATCTCTATTTCTTTATTGAATCTGTATCAAAATGTTCTATCTAATGGAGAAAATTGTGTACTGAAGTCCCCCACTATGATTGTAGAGGCATCTATTTCTTCCCTTAGTTTTTCCACTATTTGCCTCATGTATTTTTGGGCACCTGGTTAAGTGCACACCTATTTATGATTGTTTTTTCTTCTTGGTATGTTACCCTATTTTATTAATGTATAGTGCTCTTCTTGGTCTCTTACAACAGTTTTGCATTTAGAGTGTATTTTGTCTGGTATATGTATAGCTACTCCTGCCTATTTTTGTTACTGTTTGTGTGGAAAATCCATTTCCATCCTTTCACTTGCAATCTTTTTGTGTCCTGGTCTAAGATGAATTTCTTGTAAACAGCATATAGATGGATCATATTTCCTTACCTATCTGCCAATCTGTGTCTTTGGATTGGAAAGTTTAATCCATTAACATTCAATGCTATTATTGTGAAGGCAGTACTTACATAAGCCATTTTTTCTTTAGGCTTATAAATGCCAAATTTTATTTTTTATTTCTCTTTTTTTTCCTTTTAGTTACTCTTACTAATACTAATAATCTTCCTTCTACTCTATCCTCCAACCTTATCCCTCCTGTTTTTTCTTTTCAATCTGCAGAACTCCCTTTAGTATTTCTTGAAGGGCAGGACTCTTGTTGACCAATTCTCTCAATTTCTATTTATCTGAGTATTTTAAACTCACCCTCATTTTTGAATGACAGTTTTGTTGGAGACAGAATTCTTCACTGACAATTTTTTTTTTCTTTCAGTCCTTAACTATGTTATACCACTACCTTCTCACCTGCCTGGTGTCAGATGAGAAATCAGCCCTTAATCTTATTGAGCTTCTCATATATGATGGACCTCTTTTCTCTTGCTACTTTCCAGAGTGTGCCTTTTTCTTTAGCTTTTCACAATCTGATAAGTATGTGCCTTCAGGTAGGTCTGTTATGATTTATTGTTCTTGGAGTATGCTGCACTTTCTGGATATGTACATCCATGTTCCTCATAAGAGTTGGGAAATTTTGAGCATCATTTGCTCAAATAATCCTTCTGCCCTTTTCCTTTCTCCTCTCCTTCTGGGATGCCCATAATGTGTATGTTTGTGTGTTTAATGTTGTCATTCAATTCCCTGAGTCTCTGCTGATTTTTTTCCATTTTTTTCTCTATCTGTTCTACTATCTGCAATTTCTGATGTGTTATCTTTGGTGTCACTATTTCTTTCCTCTGCCTGTATAAATTTGTTGTTATGTGCTTCTAGTTTATTTTTAATACCCTACATTGTACCTTTAATCACTGTAAGATGTTATCTTTTTATGTACATTTAAAAATTTTTTTCTGTATGATCCTCCAGTGTCTTCTTGATATTCTTTATCTCTTCATTTCATTGAGTTGATTAAGTGTATTTGGACATTCTTGATTAGTTCTTCCATGTTGTGCATCTCCTCTTGCTTTTTCAGTTTTTTCATTAGACTAGACCATGACTTCCTGTTTTTTAGTATGGCTTATAGTTTTTCGCAAATATTTAAGCATCTCTTTATCTTGATGAGCTTATTCAGGTCATTAGGTTCTCTTTCTAGTATAAGGTTTTATTTTTATTTTTATTTTTGTTAAGGGCCCTTTTTAACATTTGGTTTTTACTTATTCTGTAGCTTTGTAGTTGCCCGTGTTCAACAGCAAAAATATTAGAGCCACTAAAAAGGAAAGAAGAGAAAAAAGAAAAAAACTGTAAAAGGAAGGAAAAAAGAACAAAAAGAGGCAGAAAAATTAATAGGGAAAAATAGTAAAAAGGAATGACAATTTAAGAAGGTGAAAAAAAGAAACAGGAGAAAATACAATACAATACAATGTAAGACTAAATAAATGAAAAGAGAAGAAAGAAATGAAAACAAAACAGGGGAAGGCAGAAAGGAAGAAAAAAGGAGAGGAAGAGGGGAAAAAAATGAATGAACAAAATGAAAATGAAAAGAGGAAGGAAAGGGAAAAAGTACTAACTGGCCTCCATCTCAGATGATCAGTCACCATCACAGGCTGCCTGTGCCCACCAATTGATCAACCCCATGACCTGTACCTCCACAAGCACATGGAGGGGGGGGGGGGAGAGAGAGAGAGAGAGAGAGAGAGAGAGAGAGAGAAACAACATCAACATCATTGTCATCATCAACATCATCAACAACAACAACAACAACAACAACAAAACCTCTGCCTTGGTTCCCCATTGCGAGTCAACTTACCCTGTGGCTCTCCCTCCCCTCCATCCCAGTGGAAATTGACTGGGTGCATGTCAGCCAGCCTAATCTCTTCCTCCTCCCCATTCCTTGGAGCTGGTTAGGTGCCTCCCCAAATTCTTCTCTCCCCCAGAGCTGGCTGAGAACCAGTCCATCAGCCCTATCACATCTCGATGGCTCCCCTCACCCCCTGATCCAGCTGGGTGCCAGCCAGCACTCCTGGTATCTCATTGCTCCCCTAACCTTGAAAACTGGCTGGATGCCAGCAGCACACTGATGGCTCTTCTCTCCCCAGGGCAGACTGGATGCTGGTTCATCTGCTGATTGTCCTCCCCTCCCTCTGAGACAGCTGGGTGCTAACCCCCCTACCTGATTGCCCCATGGCATCCCTCTTCTCAAGAGCCTGGGGGGCACCAGCATGCACACCAGGTCATCTGGTGACTCTCCTCACTCTCAGAACCAGCTGTGCAATGGTCTGCCAGTCTCATCAACTCTCTGGGTTCCTCTTCCCAGAGCCAACTGGGACCCCTCTCTGCCACTCCCTCCTATAGCCCTTGCAGTCCCATGGGCTTCCCTTATGACAGGCAAGGCTGCTTACCTTCTTACAGTTTCTGGAGGAGGAGTACAGCCTGCCATTCCCTACTCCACCATCTTGGATCTGCTGCTTTGCTTTGATTTCTTTATTTCATATTAGACAGCTTGAATCTCTCCAAATTTGTGTGCTTTTTTATTTTTTTCTTTTGGGTAATTGGGCAGTGACAAGCGTTTTTGGAAGGTCTGAATACATGTGAAATTAGTTGGCAGTGGGAATTAAAGTCTATGATCAGGTGAGCTTTATTGATGGGAAATCTCCAAGGTCCTTACGTTTTGGTCATTTTTCCTGGGTTGGCAAGATTTTTCAGAGGATTTTCTGATTTCCTCAGAGCAGAATAAATATTCAGCTGTCAGTGTTCTGGAGTTGAAAAGACACTTGAAGATACGAATATTAGCCATCTTAATTTATCATTCAATTGGTATTTGGCCATTGAGCTTTTTTTTTTTTGAAATAATGAAAATAAGAATAGCTTTAAGCTGTTCCATAATTATCTATGAATATTTGCCATATAAATCTTTTTTGATTTAGTTATAATTTCTTTATAATTTAAGAAAGTAATAAAATAATAAAGCTGATTAAAAGCTCATTGTCAGTGACACAAAACGGTTTTAGATAAAAAGTTAATACTGATTCTTGGATTCCCATTAGCTCCAGGAGCCTGAAATATACTGGCCTGTTTTGTGCATTCTTATGCCTTTCTCCATGCTCATACAAATTATTTCCATATAAACTGGAATTTAAATTTATTTTCATCTTTTACAAATATTGGATCACACAGTACACATTATTCTGAAACTTGCTTATCATAAGTAAGGATATATAATATTCATCATATTCATTCCTCTTTAAAGATATAATCTGCTCTTTTAAAGAATCACTGAATATTCCAAAATAGTGATGCAATATATATATTTTTTTAAAGTAGTGGGGCCAGGGATTGAACCCAGGACCTTGTATGTGGGAAGCTGGAACTCAACCACTGAACTATACTGGCTCCCCATGATGTAAGATCTTTTATTCAAAAGGTATTTGTCAGTCAATTAGACTGTTTAAAGCTTTTTTTTTTTTTTCTTCTCCAAACAGGACTTTATAAATGGCCTTGTCTTTATTTCTTTTGTTTCTAATGTACAGATTTCCAAGGGTGGTATTATGGGGGAAAAGGAAATGTTTATATTAAAATTATAACAAATATTTCCAATTGCTTTTCAGAAACATATAACAAAATTGGCATTTCCACTAGGAGTGTAAACTAGTAGGTGAGTAGTGACATCTCATTTTGTTTTATTTTCTTTCACTGACTACTAACAAAGAGACTTGGCACTTTTTCATATGCTTGCTGGCCATTTATATTTCCTCTGCTATGAATTTCCATTATTGTCCATTTTCCTATTCAGTTTTCTTTTTCTTATCAAGATATTAATTTTTGGTCAACCATGTGTGGCCAATAGTTTTCAACATTCTTTCATGAAATTGTTAAAGTCAATCTACATATTCATTTGAATTTACATTTCCCATGAGAATTTAAAGAATGAACATGGTATGTTTTCATATACCTTGCACATTTCCTACTCTGTCCTCTTCACCCATGACTCTGCTATCCCAATAATGCTTTTTGAAATTCTCATAACATTTGACCAGCTCTGCCCTGTGTCTGTGGTAATAATTGCTTGCAGATCTATCTCATAATTTTGTGAGAGAATATATTTATATGTAAATACATGTAATTAACTATTTAAACAATTTGCCCCATGGTAAAAATTGTTTTATCCAAAATATCAGTATTTGGATAAAGCAATAAATAAAAAGAAATATATTTCAAACACTTGATTTAAACAATTTGGGGGCTGGCAAGTTCAAAAAACATAGGGTAGACTGACAAATTGGAAACTCTTAGCAGGAGCCAACATTGCAATCAGGAGGCAGAATTTCATCTTACTTAGGGAAACCAGTTTTGTTCTTAAGATGAGATCTACCTACATCATGGTATATTCTTCTTTATTTAAAGTCAACTAATTGTGGATGTTAACCATCTCCACAATATGCATTCACAGCAACACCTAGATTTGAGTTTAATTGCAAAACTTGATGCTACAGCTTAGACACTTTGACCCATAAATCTTACCCTCACATCCAATTTTCTTGAAACTCTTGACGAAAGTCACTGCTACATAAATTGCTATAGCTCTCATTCTTAAAAAATTACAATAGTTAAGTATCAAGACTGTCCTGGTATGCACTCTACAGTCATGATGTGCTAGGCAAAATACCAAGAGTTCTCCTAAGAGCCCACTATCTTGTGCTTGCACCTGGTACAGTCCCCTACACTTTAATGTGGTTGGAGCCTGTGACTATGATGGGATAGACATTTCTTTAATAGTTTTCTTAATATAGTCATTTGTGATGGTAGAGACACTGTCCTGATTATATTTCCTCATATAAGGCTCTGTATTAGTATTGGAAGATTATTAGAAGTCACAAGATTAGAAATGTGAGAGGGCTTTGTCGTAAGGGTGGTCCACATAACAAGGAACTGTGAGCAGTCTCTAGGAACTGAGAGTAACCCTTTGCCGTAAAGTCAACAAAAGATGGGGCCTTAGTCCTATTATTTCAAAGATGTGAATTTTGCCAAAAACCACATGTGCTTGAAAGAGAATTCCAAGCTACAGATAAGAAATATAGATCAGTTGTCACCTTGATCATTGATTGAGTAGATAAATCAGTCATGCCTGGACTCCACTTGAATATCCTAGAGGCATTACAAACTTGTCAAATTCATTGCCCAATGTAACATCTTCACCCCAAAACATGATGCTGTTCTTAGAAGTTAAGAGGATGAATGGGTATAACGTCCACTCCCAGGGGGCAGAACAAACACTTTGCATCAGGGTCAGTTATTCCCCTTTTACCCTGCACTCCACGCTCTTTTTGCCAAGTCACTTATAAGTTCTAAGCATGTCTCATTGATCTGATGCTCTACTTCCCCATCAACATTGCTCTAATTAAGTTTCAACTATCCCTTGCCTTTACATAGGTAAAACCTCATCAGTCTCCTACCTTTCCTCACCTCTATTGCATCTAACCTAGTGCAGGAAGAATGTTTTCCATGTGGCAATCCTGTCACCAATCTTTTAAAAAAAATTTAATAGTACTGCCACTGCTCAGGGGATAAAATCTGGAGCTCCTGCATGGTATTTAGGAATCAGTGGTTACCAGGCCAAGACATTTCCCATTGTTAGTTTATGGGGCAACAATACTAAATACTTCTACTTTTCTAAACACAATCTGCCCCTCCTTTAGGAACCCTCTGCTTAGGATGTCCACCAATATTCTTTCTGTCAGACTTATCCTCAACCTATATATTTTTGTGTAAATATCTGGTCTAGCTAGAAAGCAACATAATCACAGAATTTTAGGTAAAGCACTTCTGATTTGTTAGTTGTTAGTTTTGAATATAATTTTAATTCCCTCCCCTACCTCCTCATTCTCTTTTTTATATCCTTAAGGCTATTAGAGAGATGGAGACTCAGCCAGCTCAGGGAGACTCCCATCTCTCTCAAGCTCACAAGTCAAACAACATTTCAAGGTTCTCCTTTTTTGAACGTCTTAAAGAAAGAAGCAAATGTAAAATAAATGGTCAATAATTCCTCCAAGTACTTTTGCTAGTCATTATTATTTGAAGATTTTGGAATTTATTATCAAGTGCTTTCATATTTACTCTTATTAATATAATAATTTGCTTCATTCCTGTTTTTCTTTGCTATCTTATTCCCAGAATCTGAATTCTGAAATATTTAGTCCTGAAGTCAGTTGCCACCCTTCCCTTCCACTCACACAGCAACATGGTGTCATTAGGGAATAAGTATTATTTTATAGACAAATAAATATATTTTAAAATTTTAGACTATAATAATTTCTCTTAAAATGTGGATATCTCCATAAACACAGTAAATTACTGTTTTCAGGGTGAGTGGTAGTCATTAAATATCACACTTAAGTAAGAATTATCTGCTGATCTGTCTAATATGCCTTCATTCATAATCAATCTCCTGAATTATTTGTTGACATGTCATATACTTCAAAGAGCAAGTTTAGACAAGGACACCAGATATTTTTAGCTCATTAGTTATTTTTGCATGTGAGTCAGTAGGCAGCTTCCGGGTTTTTCAATGTTTCTTATAGCACCATGCAAAAGTCCCCTGGACCCTGAGAACCAAGTGAATTCATTGAGCAAACCAAGTTCACAGATATGACCATTAAATCTCACTAAAAGAGTGGTTGGCCCAATCTATAGGGCTTATTCTATTTATAGTTTATTATTGTTCAAATAAACCAATTTTAGTTTCTCTTCTTATGCAATGGCCCATTTCTTACATATTGTGAGGTATTTTATGGATAAAGAATTTAACATATTTCAATAAAATTCTCATTTTTAAAATTTCAGAGAATAATCAGATGTCATCTGTGCTAGAATCATTTGCTAAAACTAAATATTAGATATCTTGCTTATAATTGTCAACTACATCTTTTCTCTTGCTTTCAATCTCAGCAATATTTTAATGATTCTGTCAAATCAATATTCTTTCTGATCCTAGAGCAGTTTATATGATATATATAAATAGCAGGTGAAGAATACAAAGTTCCCCCATTTTTCTAATTTTTTTTTTTTTTAGTTTATGTACTATTGCCAAATTAGCTAATTCAGTTAACTAACATCTGAACTATTACTTTGACCATCAACATGAATTTCTTTCTTTCAGGCTTTCCAAATTGTCTCTTTCTGGCTAATAGAAACCAATATCCTTTCTTTATAAAAATGAATGACATTTCCTGTTCATTAGTAAGAAATTCACTGCATTTAGGAAGTCTGGATATTCTCCACTTATGAACTGTGGCTACACTGTTCTATTCTGCAATTTTTACTCTAGTACTTTGGTATGTTTCATAAGCAGGGGAATACAGACAGTGGAACTAAAGGAAGTGGTTGATAACTTCAAACACAGTAGTCTATCCTGTGTGTGTAAGGTGCACAAATAATGACGGCCTTCCCTCTCTTGTGGACTTCAGTGACTTAATGTAAAGCAAAGAAACAAAAAGTACATGAAGTCACAAGAAACACCTTTGCTCAGTCCAAAGAAAACACCCATAGATTAATGAAGAAGGAAAGTATATGAACCTTGATTATCCACCTATTTCTCAACATTTTGTCTTTCTCTCACTGAATAGTAAACACTTGCTGGCAAAATGATTTCATGGATTACAGAGCATTTCTTGAGTAGTGAAACTACTTTGTATGATACTCTAATAGTAGATACATGACCATTTGACAATTATGCCTTTCTTAAAACCCATGGAAACTGTGCAACACAAACAGCAAATCTTAAAGTAAAAAATGGACTTGAATTAATAACAATGTATCATTACACCAATTTTAACAAATGTGTCACATTAATGCAATATCTTTATTAATAGATAAAATTCTGTGAGAGGTGGAGACAGATCCAACGAATTGTCTGGTACTTTTTGCATGGTTTTCTGTATACATAAAACTGTTCTAAATATATTTATTTTTTAAAATTCACAATAGTGATTACATACCAATTTTGTTTCTTAGGAATGCTTCAGTATGTATTTATTGATAGCATCTTTGAAGAGCAGAGTCAATGTTGTTGTTTGGTTGGTGTTCTTGATGATGAAGTGCAGAGTGAGTTGCTATATGATGCACCATGGAAACAGAAGCTCAGGCACAGTAGAAACTTCAGCCAAACTTTCTTCCTAAGGAGCAGAGGAAGAGACCCCATCATGGCTGGTCTCCTGGGAGATCAACTTTTCTGATCATGGTCAGCAGTTGGCAGCTCTGTATTCTAGACTTTGAGCAATAAAGAGACATGCCTGTACTTCTCGAATGTAGGTATTTTTACCACAGTGGGAGAGGGACTTAGACTGTACAAAGACCATGTATGAAGCAACATTTTTGTAGAGTCCTACCTGATTAGCAACTATGATTGCTTGTTTCAGGTTTTTGGTTCAAGTAGTATCATGTTATCCATTCTATTAGACCTAAGGTCTCTCCTGGGCTGTGAAGTGGAAACATAGACATTCTACTGTGCACAGTAGAAAAGGAGGCAAAGGGAAGGGAGGTGCTAGAGATGACCAGTAGGTGTGCCCCTGACTTCCCCAGCATGAATGAATGAAGTCTGAAGGTGGCTACAATTGTAGCTTCTACATGATCTCAAAATGTCAAGATTGCATGGATACTAAAATACAAATAAAGATATAATTGTTTAAGCACAAGATAATCAGCACTAAACACTCTTCCACTTGTGTATCCAAGGAACTTTCGCTGTGACTTGTTGGAACCTATTTGTATTGCCCCAGTCACTCTATACCCATTCCTAAGCATACCTGTAAAGTCAAATAATGTGGAAGTCAATTTTTCCTGTTTCCCTTTCATATTTTCTTCAAGCTTAAGCTCACTCACCAGACCCTAATTATGACTTCTGTTTAGACTTCATTCTGTGTTACCAAGGTGGTTTGAGGTTGTTTTTATCCCAGAATAACATGTTCTAAAGTCTAATTCATTCCTGGGGGTGTAAACTCATATCAAGTAGGACTTTTGATGAGATTACTTCAGTTAAGGGCTGGCCCAGCCAATCAAGACGTGTGTTAAATCCTATTACAGGAATATTTTATAAGTAGAATGACAGATATAAAGAGAGAATGCCTTTCTAGGCAATAGCAGGTACTTTCGGCCAACACGACCTGGACTGGTGGGTACTTGTGGATCTACCCTCACCTCCCAATAGAATAGAAAGGAGCTGGTGTTTCCTCCACCCTTCTGGGCAATGGTAGCTACTTTAGGCTCACATGGACTGAACTGTTGGACATCTGTGGTTCCATTTCCACCCCCTAAAAAGCAGATGGGACAAATGCAGGTGCATTCAGCTCATACACATTAGGTTGTTGGACACTCCAGAAGGTCCATCCCCACCCCTGGCAAGGAGGGGGGACAATACTACATCAGTCTATCTGGGCAACTGTGGTTGGACCTACTCAGCATAGATTGCTGTCCACACTTCCAGCTCCATCCCTGCTGCAGGCAGGGAAGAAAGGGGTATGAACTTTCATCAGTCTCTCTGGGCAACTACAGGCAGTCTTGGCAGGCATGACTGGGGTTATTCTACATGGCTGTGGCTCTGGCCCTATCTATGGTAAGGAAGAATAGTGGGAGAAGCTTCACTGGTCCCTGGGCAATATGGGCAGGTTGAGCCTCCACAATTTACAGCACCAACTACATCCTTGGCTCCTACTATACATCCAGCAAGGGAGAAATGTCAAGAAAGCCCTAAACTAAAGAGAGAGAAACTGTACCTGGTAAAAATACACCTAGTAAGCCAGATGGCAAGACAGAAACAAAAAATTAAAATCCATACCAAGAAACAAGAAAATATAGCCCAGTTAAAGAAGAAGATGAGCCTCCAGATGACATAAAGGAGCTAAGACAACTAATCATAAATATTCAAATAAATCCCCTTAATAAATTAAATGATTTGGCTAAAGAGATTAAGGATATTAAGAAGACACTGTAAGCACAAAGAAGAATTAGAAAGCATACAAAGAAAAACAGCAGCAATTTGCAGCAAGATGGTCGCTGAGTGAACTTGCCTTTGCGGTAGGTCCCAGGAAGAGACGGTTGGGCGCAGCTACAGGCTATCCAAGGCCGGGCTTTTTCGGGATTTTTGCAGGGCAGAAGTGCCTGGACATCGATTGGGTGGAAAGGTAACGGAGAGGATTGGTCTAGTAGATATAATTTGGGTTCTATTGCCCGTAGGTGAGACCCGCGCACGGGCTCCTCCCTATTGGGGGTGGGGGGAACCGCGGTACAGCCCGGCGGCACCGCTTTTAGACGGCTCTGAGCTGTTAAGGAGTTCGCGAGTTCTGGGTGAGCTGTGGGCGGGTTGATGCGACGGGTTGCCTTTGCGGATCGATTTGGGAAGATAGATGGTGTTTTGTTGTGAAGCGGGAGAAACTTGTGATTGCGAACATAAACAATAGCGCTTCCGCCTGAAGCCCCGCCCCCAAAAGCCCGGCAGCCGGTCTCCGACCCAAATAGGCTGTAGGCAATAAAGAGACGTAATCGGAAAGTTGTTTTAGGCTGCGGCAAGGGAGGGGGACACGTCTGGAAGCCGATTAGGGAATATTTTGCGAAGCTTGGGAATTCCGGTTTTCGGATCTGTTTTCGGCGTCACAGGCTGGGCTTCAGATCTGTACCAGCAGAGTGGCTGCGGTGTAGAGGCGCCCTCTAGTGGCAGTGGTTTGGAATCACAGGACGGGAGCTGTCCAAAAGCTGAAGAGAGATATACTAATGAGCCCAGCTAAGTAAATGAATTGCAGGGTTCAGTCATAATATAGAGTTTGCAGATCTGACTTCCCCCATAAGGCTGGCACCCAGCTGTGGGGGATCCCTGAGGGCTGTGTTACACTGTGGGGCTCCAGGCTTCCTGTAGACCAGATTGGAGGTTGCCAGGTCTGAATTCCCTAAAATCTGGTGGCCCACACCACAGAGACTCACATCTCTTGAGTCCTCAATATCTCAGACTTTCCATCCCTGAATCCATCATGCACTGAGGTCCATCTGAGGTCCTTAAATGCCCTAGCCTTCAACGTTGGCTTTTTTCTATATCGTTTCATTTTGTTTTGTTTTTATTTTCATTTTGACATATTCTTTACTTTTTTCAATTTCCTGATTGCTAACACCGCATTATCCCCTAGTCTTCTCTCACAGCTTATCCCCCAAAGTCTTTCTTTTACTCAGTTATTTAAGGCTTTTTTTTTTGTGGTAGGTGCTGTGTAGTGGGTGTTTTAATTCTGGGTCGTGCATATCTGTTTTTTTTTTCTTTCCCCTACCTGTTCCCCAACCTTTTCCCACCCCCTTTTACTTTCTTCCTCTCGTCCCTTCCCCCACTTTCTTTTTTTTTTCTTTCTTTTTTTCTGTTGTCTCTCTTCCTCTTGTCCCTCATATTCTACTTAGTTTATTTTAACTCAATTATACAATAGGTGCGGCAGGAAACACCTCACATTCGCTGGGTTTTCTCATCCTCCACTGTCTCATTTCTGTGTGAACTGATTTAGGCTACCTACACTATCCTCTTTCCCCTACATCTTGATATCCGCCACCATCTACTGGCTCTCCTGTATTCCACCTCCCACCTCCCTTTCTTCGATCCACGAAGGGTCTAAGTCTTAATTTCTAATACCTATGTTTTGTTTTCTGTCTGTTATCCACTCTTGAAACTATTACCTTTCTTTTCTCTTTCCCTCTCTCACGAAATCAATAGCTTTTTAGCTCATACCATATTCCTCCCATATTCAATCATCTACCTCATAATAGGTACTCTACCTACTGCTATAACTCTACACAATTTACATGAATCTAACCTCCATCCTCGCAGATCTCATATTCTTGCTTTATTAACATATATCACCAGTACTACTTTACACTTTTCCCTTGCTTACACAATTGCCTTTCCCCAACACTAATACTTTCCTTTAAAGTGAACTTAACCAACAACAAGAAACTAGAATAAGAAGAAAAAAGTGACAAAGAGAAGATATAACACCTATGCAAAAATAACAGCTAATTAACCTCCAAGAGCAGACAAAGAAGCTAAGGAACTGATTAAATCCGTCAAGATAAAGAGATGACCAGAAAGCAACAAAAATCTACAAACCAAACCAGTAATCAGGAAAACATGGCTGAATCCAATCAACAAACCAATAATCACGAAGGGGAGCAAAACTTGGCACAAGCAATGAAAGATCTCAGAACATTTATCACCGACAAATTTGACGAAGTAATGAAAGAGGTTAACAACATGAAGACATCACTTGGAGGGGAAATTGCAGACATACGCAAAAACATAACAGATATCATGGGAATGAACACCACAGTTCAAGAAATCAAAAATACACTTGCAGCAAATATCAGCAGACTAGAAGAGACAGAGCAGAGAATTAGTGATGTGGAAGACAGTACATCAGAAATCAAACAGATAGTAGAAGGGGTCAGTAAGAAGATAGAAAAAATCCAATTAGGACTTAGGGACCTGAATGACAATGCAAAACGCTCAAACATATGTATTATAGGCATTCCAGAAGGTGAAGAGAAGGGAAAGGGGTCAGAAGGAGTGTTGCAGGAAATAATGGCTGAAAACTTCCCAAATCTACTGAAAGAGACAGATGTACATATCCAAGAAGCACAGCGCACTCCACTAGTCATAAACCCCAACAGGCCCACCCCAAGACATATACTTGTCAAATTATCCAATGCTCAAGACAAAGAGAAAATCCTAAAAGCAGCAAGAGAAAAGTAAACCATCACATACAAGGGAAGCTCAATTAGATTAAGTGCTGATTTCTCTTCTGAAACCATGGAGACAAGAAGGCAGTGGTATGATATAGTCAAGGTACTAAAGGAAAAAAATTTCCAACCAAGAATACTCTATCCAGCTAAACTAGCATTCAAACATGATGGAGAGTTCAAAATATTCGCAGACAAACAGAAACTGAAAGAGTATACCAACAAGAAACCTCCCCTTCAAGAAATTCTAAAGGGAGTTCTGCAGGAAGAAAGGAAAAAACAGGAAAGGCAGAGTTGGAGGAGAGTATAAGACCACCAACAACAACAAAAAAGACAAAAAAGAAATATATACAAACAAAATATGACAAACACAAATCCAATCAAAATATGGCTAACACAAATAATTCCTTGATAGTAATAACCCTGAATGTCAACGGATTAAACTCACCTATCAAAAGATTCAGACTGGGACATTGGATAAGGAAATATGACCCATCCGTATGCTGTCTACAAGAGACACATCTTAGACCCAGAGACGCATGGAGATTGAAAGTGAATGGCTGGAAAACAATCATACAAGCTAACAATAACCAAAAAAAGGCAGGAGTAGCTATAGTAATATCAGACAAAATAGACTTTAAATGTGAAACAATTGTGAGAGACAAAGAAGGATACTACATTTTAGTGAAAGGGAAAATCTGTCAAGAAGATCGAACAATCATAAATATTTATGCCCCTAACAAGGGTGCCTCTAAATACATCAGGCAAACGCTGGAAAAACTAAGTGAAACAATAGATACATCTACAATTACAGTGGGGGATTTTAATACACCACTATCAACTCTGGACAGAACATCTCAAAAGAGAATCACCAAAGAAACAAAACATCTGAATAGTATATTAGAGGAGCTGGATCTAATAGACATATATAGATCGCTACACCCAAACACAGCAGGATATACATTTTTCTCAAGCGCACATGGATCATTCTCCAAGATAGATCATATGCTAGGCCACAAAGAAAGGCTGAACGAATTCAGAAAGATTGAAATCATACAAAACATTATCTCTGACCACAGTGGAATTAAGCTGGAGATTTGCAAGGGACAGAAGCCCAGATTTCACACCACGAATTGGAAATTAAACAGCACACTCTTAGAAAAACAGTGGGTCAAAGAGGAAATCTCAAAAGAAATCAATGACTACCTTGAAACAAATGATAATGATAACACAACATACCAAAATTTATGGGATGCAGCAAAAGCAGTACTGAGAGGGAAGTTTATAGCCATAAATTCATATATCAAAAAAGAAGAAAGAGCAAAAATTGAAGAACTAACTGCACATTTGAAGGAATTAGAAAAACAACAACAAAGTAACCCAACAGGAAGAAGGAAGGAAATAACAAAGATAAGAGCAGAACTAAATGAAATAGAAAATAAGAAAGCACTTGAACAGATAAACAAGACCAAGAGCTGGTTTTTTGAGAAGATTAACAAAATTGACAAACCTTTAGCGACACTAACAAAGAAAAAAAGAGAGAAGATGCAAATACACAAAATAAGAAATGAGAAAGGCGATGTCACCACTGACCCCACAGAAATAAAGACTATCATAAGAGGATATTTTGAAAAACTATATTCCAACAAAAATGACAATCTAGAGGAAATGGACAAATTCCTAGAAACACATAAGCAGCCCATATTGACAAAAGAAGAAATTGATGATCTTAACAAACCAATCACAAGCAGAGAGATAGAATCAGTTATTAAAAATCTCCCAACTAAGAAGAGCCCAGGGCCAGATGGCTTCACAGGTGAATTCTACAAAACATTCTGGAAAGAACTGACACCAATCCTGCTGAAACTATTCCAAAAAATCGAAACAGAAAGAACATTACCCAACTCCTTCTATGATGCCAACATTACCCTAGTACCAAAGCCAAACAAAGACATCACAAGAAAGGAAAATTACAGACCAATTTCTCTAATGAACCTAGACGCAAAAATACTTAACAAAATACTTGCTAATCGTATTCAACAACACATTAAACGAATTATACACCATGACCAAGTGGGATTCATCCCAGGTATGCAAGGATGGTTCAACACAAGAAAATCAATCAACGTAATACACCATATAAACAGATTGAAGGAAAAAAATCACATGATTGTATCTATTGATGCAGAAAAAGCATTTGACAAAATACAGCACCCTTTCTTGATAGAAACACTCCAAAATATTGGAATACAAGGAAATTTTTTGAACATGATAAAGAGTATATATGAAAAACCTAAAGCCAGTATTGTGTACAATGGAGAAATTCTAGACTCCTTCCCTCTAAACTCAGGAACAAGATAAGGATGCCCACTGTCTCTGCTCCTATTTAACATTGTCTTAGAAGTACTTGCTCGAGCACTGAGGCAAGAACCAGAAATAAAAGGCATTCAAATTGGAAAGGAAGAAGTCAAAATGTCATTATTTGCAGATGACATGATCCTATACATAGAAAACCCTGAGAGATCTACAACAAAGCTGCTAGAACTCATAATTGAGTTCAGCAAAGTCGCAGGTTATAAGATCAATGCGCAAAAATCAGTAGCATTTCTGTACACCAATAATGAGCAAGATCAGGAGGAAATCAAGAAACAAATACCATTCACAGTAGTAAATAAAAAAATCAAATACCTAGGAATAAATTTAACTAAAGAGGTAAAAAACTTATACACCGAGAACTATACAAGACTGTTCAAGGAAATCAAAGAAGACCTAAATAAATGGAAGAATATTCCTTGTTCATGGATAGGAAGACTGAATATTATTAAGATGTCTATCCTACCGAAACTGATCTACACATTCAATGCAATCCCAATAAAAATCAACACAGCCTTCTTTAAGGAACTAGAAAAACTAACTATGAAATTTATTTGGAAAGGAAAGAGACCCCGAATAGCCAAAGACATACTGAAAAAGAAAAACGAAATTGGAGGAATCACACTACCTGACTTCAAAACATACTACAAAGCTACGGTGGTGAAAACAGCATGGTATTGGCATAAGGAGAGACACATAGACCAATGGAATCGAATTGAAAGCTCTGATATAGAACCTCACATATATAGCCACATCATATTCAATAAAGCTACCAAAACCCTCTCAACTGGGAGAGAGTGGCCTATTCAACAAATGGTGTCTGGAGAACTGGATAGCCATATGTAGAAGAATGAAAGAGGATTACCATCTCACACCTTATACAAAGATTAACTCAAGATGGATCAAAGACCTAAATATAAGAGCCAAGACCATAAAAACCTTAGAAAGCAGTGTAGGGAAACATTTACAGGAACTTGTAATAGGAAATGGATTTATGAATATCTCACCAAAAGCACGAGCAGCAAAAGAACTAATAGATAAATGGGACTTCCTCAAAATTAAAGCCTTTTGCACTTCAAAGGAGTTTGTCAAGAAAGTAAAAAGGGAGCCCACACAGTGGGAGAAAATATTTGGCAACCATATATCTGATAAGAAACTTATAACTTGCATATATAAAGAACTCCTATATCTTGAAAATAAAAAGATAAACAACCCATTTAAAAAATGGGAAAAAGACTTAAACAGACACTTCTCCAAAGAAGAAATACAAATGGCAAAAAAGCACATGAAAAAGTGTTCCAAATCTCTAGCTATCAGGGAAATGCAAATCAAAACTACAATGAGATACCATCTTACACCCATAAGATTGGCAGCTATGAAAAAAACAGAAGAATACAAGTGCTGGAGAGGATGTGAAGAAAGGGGAACACTCATCCCCTGTGGTGGGAATGCAGAAGGATCCAACCATTCTGGAGGACAGTATGGCGGTTTCTCAAAAAACTAGCCATAGATTTGCCATATGACCCAGCAATACCACTGCTGGGTATATACCCAGCAGAACTGAAAACAAGGACGCAAACCGATATATGTACACCAATGTTCATAGCAGCATTGTTCACTATCGCCAAAAGTTGGAATCAACCCAAATGCCCATCAACAGATGAGTGGATCAATAAAATGTGGTATATACACACAATGGAATACTACTCGGCTGTAAGAACAAACACACTACAAACACATGTGATAACATGGATGAATCTTGAGAACCTTATGTTGAGTGAAGCAACGCAGACATTAAAGGACAAATACTACATGACCTCAATGATTTGAAATAACCAAGCTGCCCTAGATAGCAAGAGACTGAATGATAGGCTTACAGGAAATCGGAGGGTGGAAGAAGGATGTGAGCCGATGTCTGCAGAGGTGGAATTTAAGACGAGATGGTGTTAAGTATGAACACAAAGAAGAGATCAAAGGGGGGCAAGGGGTTGCCTTTGGTTGGGGCTTTGCGGGTTTGAGGGAGGCTGGGGATGGGCGGATGGGTAACATTGCCCAAAAGTGGGGGGAGGGAGGGATAGCATACGAACACAGGAGAGGGTCAGGTGTTGGTGGAGAGTAAAATGCCAAGAAAATCATATCAAAATATAATAAAGAGGGTTACCTGTTTAGAATACTAGGAGGGGAGGGTCTGATGCAGGACGGGCTCCTGGGGAATGTCTAAATGCTCATTCTGCCAGAGTGGGTGACACCATGGGATAGAAACCCAAGTAGTGAGAGTGGGGGTGGACCCACATCCTGGGGAGGACTAATGCCATCAAATAGAGGGAACTGTATCCCTCGAGAGAAAGGGTGGCTCCCAGGGCATTGGGGCAGTTGAGCAAGTTAGACCCTGAACACTATTCCATCTATATCTGGAAGTGGCTCCTCGGGAAATGGAGGTTGGCTGTCACTGTGGGCACCAAGGTGGAAGGGAAAATGGACATTAAATGTGTGTAACCAAGGTAAATGGGGGGTAAGAGAGGAGTTTCGTGAGGGTACACAAGGATGGATATAAAACATGTAATATTACACCATAACATATAGGAGATGACAGACTGATAATGTAAACCATAATGTAAAACATAGGATAACTAAGAATGTAAAAAACTGTGTATCCTAAAGTATGCACCACAATGTAAGCACAGATGTCACCTTGTTTGAAAGCTATTGTCTCAGACTCTGTACATTACGTTAAGTAAATATGATGTGAATAGGGTGTAAGAATATCGCTGTGGAAGGGAAAAGGTTTTGTGGTGGATGTATGGGAGTGCTGTATACTATATATATGCATTGCTGTGGTCTAGGGCTCCTGTGAAGAGAAGCTCAATAATTGGGGGGGGGGGGAAGATAGGATGTAGAACTTTTTCCAAGTCAACACGTATTCTTTATCTAACCTTTAAACCCATCGCTATATGCCATTTCCTAGTAAGGGACCCTGACATTATATTGGGCTTCAAATTTCAGGGAGTTCTGGATCACAGAGTGGTTCAACAAAGGCAATGGAGGAATACTGGTATGGGATACCATTGACAGGGGATATATGGCTGACAGGGAGCTGTACAGAACATATGTCCAGGGTGCATGGCAATGTTTGGATATACTCATAGTGGCAACAATTAAAAACCACAGCAGGGGGGTTAGTGGGTTCCTGGCCAGTGGTGCTCTGTCATCCCTAGGGGAGCAGCGACAGTCTCCCAGGTGCAGCGGCGGGGACCAGGAGGGAGTGAGGGTTCAACAGTGAGCCCCTGATGCTAATGACTATGCTTGTGAGCTGATAAGCCTAAAATAAGAACAAGGCCTAGAGCAGCATTGTGCCTGGGAATTTCCTCCTGTCAGCCTTCGTGTTACTCAAATGTGGCCAGTTTTGAAGCCAAACTCAGCATGTAAATGCAATGCCTTCCCCCCAGCGTGTGACATGACACCCAGGGATGAGCCTCCCTGGCACCGAGGGACCACTATCAACTACCAACTGATGATGCAACTGGAAAATGACCTTATATGGAAGGTTCAACGTGGATCAGTGGAATATCCCTGTCTACATAAAATAACATGACTTTAAAATGCTGTTTGACCTAATGTAAGGGGGAAATGGAAAGGAGAAATGAGTTTATATGGCTACGAGTCTCTAAAAAAGAGTCTGGAGGCTGTCAGAAGGATTGCCCTTATGCACAACTGAGCAGAGTCTGAGAGACAGATAAAGCAGATACAACCCCCAGATAACGGTTCCTTTGAGGGCTAAAGAGACCCATGGGAGTTATGGTCATGGCAGATGGGGTTTACTACCAGGTCAGATGGCCCCTCTTTGGAACTGGTGTTTATGTGTGATGAATCTGGACTCAGATGGGATCTCTCTTCATAAGACTTTCATGCTAATGTGCTGGAGGTGCAGTTAGTGTTGGGGTTTAAGATATATTTAGGGGATTTGAATCTCTGGACTGACAATGTGATAGCCAGGTCCTGAGCCTCAACAGACTCCAGCACCTACAATCTGACTTATTGGGCTCACCACACTCAGCTAAGATGGAGTTGAAGAAGGACAACCACCACACCATGGAGCCTAGAGTGATTACAACTGAAAGTGGGAGGATTGCATCCAGCATCCATGTGGAATCTGAGCCTCCTCTTGACATAGAGGTGCAATGGACACAACCAATCCAATGTCCACATAGAAAAGTGGCATTGGATTGGGAAAAGTGGACATGGTGGCTGATGGGTATGGGGAAAGGCAGGAAGAGATGAGAGGTGGAGGCGTCTTTGGGACATGAAGCTGTCCTGGATGGTGCTTCAGGGGCAATCACTGGACATTGTAAATCCTCACAGGGCCCACTGGATGGAATGGGGGAGAGTATGGGCCATGATGTGGACCATTGACCATGAGGTGCAGAGGTGCCCAAAGATGTACTTGCCAAATGCAATGGATGTGTCATGATGATGGGAAGGAGTGTTGCTGGGGGGGGGGGGGGGGGAGAGGTGGGGTGGGGCTGGTAGGGTTCAATGGGACCTCATATATATATATTTTTTAATGTAATATTATTACAAAGTCAATAAAAAAATAGTTAATGTAAAAAAAAAAGAAAAAGAAAAATAGCAGATCTTATAGGAATGAAAGGTGCAATAAATGAAATTAAAAACACACTTGAGGCATATAATAATAGATTGAGGAGCCAGAAAAAAGGATTTGTTAGCTTAAAGACATGGCCTCCAAAAGTGAACATACAAAAGAACAGATGAAGAAAAAAATGGAACAACTTCAACAGGGACTCAGAGAATTAAATAGCAGCAAGAGATATGCAAACCTATGTGTCTTGGGTATCTCAGAAGGATAAGAGAAGGCAAAAGGGACAAAAGGAATATTTGAAGAAATAATGGTAGAAAATTTCCCAACCCTATTGTAGGACATAGATATCCATGTCCAAGAAGAACAACATACTCCCATCTGAATAGATTTGAATTGACCAACTCTGAGACACATACTAATGAGAATGTCAAATACCAAAGACAGAGAATTCTGAGAGTAGCAAGAGAAAAGTTATGCATAACATATAAGGGATACCAAATAAGATTAAGTGCCAATTTCTCATCAGAAACTGTGGAGGCAAGAAGGCAGTGGTATGATATATTTAAGATACTGAAGAGAAAAATTGCCAGCTAAGAATCTTATATCCAGCAAGATCGTCTTTCAAAAATAAGGGCCAAAATTCACAACAAAGTTACTGGAACTAATAAATGAGTTCAGCAAAGTGTAGGTCTACAAGACTAATATGCAAAATCAAAAGGGTTTCTATACGCTACGATGTGTAATTTAAGAAGGAAACCAGAAAAAAATTCCATTTATAATAGCAACAAAAATGATGAAATATTTAGGAATAAACTTAACAAAGGACATAAAAGACCTGTATTCAGTAAACTGAAAAATAATGCTAAAATAAACGAAGAAGACTTAAATAAATGGAAGGAAATTCCATGAACATGCATTGGGATACTAAATATCATTAAATGTCAATTCTACCCAAACTGATTTACAGATTAAATGAAATCCCAATAAAAATCTCAACACCCTTTTTTAACAGAAGTGGAAAAACCAATGATCAAATTTATTTGGAAGGGTAAGGAGCAGCAAACAGCCAAATATATCTTAAGAAAGGAAGAATGAAGTTGAATGACTCACTTCTGTACTTAAAAGCATATTACTTAGCTACAGTGGTAAAAATAGTACTGGCATAAAGACAGATACATTGATCAATGGAACTGAATCGAGAGCTCAGACACAGACCCTCACATCTACAGTCAAGTGATTTTTGACAAGGCAGTCAAGCCCTCCCAGCTGGGTCAGAATAGTCTATGCAACAGATGGTCCTGGGAGAACTGGATATCAATATCCAAAAAAAAAGAACGAAGACCCCTATCCCACACTTTACACAAAAATTAGCTCAAATTTAATCAGGGGTTAAATACGAAAGCCAAAACCAGAAAACTCCTAAATGAAAATGTAGGAAAAGATCTTTAAGATCTTGTGGTAGGCAGTAGTTTCTTAAACCTTACACCCAAAGCACAAGCAACAAAAGGAAAAAGAAAAGATAAATGGAACCTCCTCAAAATTAAACACTTTTGCACCCCAAAGGACTTTGTCAAAACGGTGAAAAGACAGCCGATTCAATGGGAGAAAATGTTTAGCAGCCACATATCTAATAAGGGTTAAATAAATATCCATTATATACAAAGAGATCATACAACTCAACAATAGAAAGACAAACTACCCAATGGAAAAATGGACAAAAGAATTGAAAAGATGATTGTCCAAAGAAGAACTACAAATTGTGAAGAAACACATGAAAAAATATTAAACATCACTAGTCATTAGGGAAATGCAAGTCAAAGCTGCAAGGAGATATTGTTTCACACCTGTTAGACCGGCCACTATTAAAAAGTCAGAAAACTGTAAATGTCGGAGAGGATGTGAAGAGATAGGGATGCTTATTTACTGTTGATGTGAATGTAGAATGGCATAGCCACTGTGGAGGATGTTTGGCAATTCCTAAGGAAGTTGAATATAGACTTGCCATGTGATCAGGTAATACCATTACTAGGTATATATCTAGAAGAACTGATAGCTGTGACATGAATAAACATCTGCCCACCAATGTTCATAGCAGCATTATTCATGATTACCAAAAGTTGAAAACAACCAAGGTGTCCATCAACTGATGAATGGATAAACACTTTGTGGTATATACCTATGATGGAATATTATGCAGTGATAAGAAGAAATGAAATTGTGAAGCATATAACAACATGGATGAACCTGGAGGACATTATGTTGCATGAAGCAAGCCAGACACAACAGGACAAATATTGTATTATTGTGCTATTATGAACTAAATATATTATGTAAACTCATGGAGTTTATAATTAGAATATAGGTCACCAGCAAACAGAAGAAGGATAGTGAATGGGGAGCTGAGTGCTCATCTGTGCAGAACTGTTAGAAAGGTTATTGATAATACTTGGAAATGAATAGAAATGGTTAAAGCATATCATGGTGTTTGTTACTAGCAGTGTTATTGTACGGGTATGATAGTTGTTGAAAGGGAAAGTCTAAGGTCATGTATATTACTAGAAAGAAAGATAAAAACTATAACAGGGACTGTATAAGATAGTAAAACCTCATGCAAAACACAACTCTGGGTGATATTATATGTATAAGACTGTTTTTTACAAAATATAAATACAAATATATAAGATAGAAGGAAAAAGAATAGCAGATATGTACAGAAGGGGAAGCATAGAAAGATTAAGAGTTGATGAAATTTTTTTTGTTTTTTGTTTATTATTATTGGAATAATGAAGGTACTCTAGGAATGACTCATTGGACTGGTGAATGCACAAATATGTGATTATACTAAATACTATTGATTGTACACTTTGGACAGCTTTATACTTTATTAATATGTATCAATAAAATTGAACCATTAGAAAAAATGAGGGTGAATTTAGAATATTCACAAATAACAGAAACTATAAGAGTTTAAAACAAAGAGACCAGCTTTGTAGAAATACTAAAGGAAGTGTATAGCCTACAAAGAAAAGACAGGAGAGAAAGGCTTGGAAGAGAGTCTAGAAATGAAGATCATATCAATAAAAGTAACTAAAAGTGTCAAAGGAGTGGTAAAAATAAAATATGACAGACAAAACCTAAAGGTCAGAATGGATGAAATAAGAACTGCCTTTACACCAATAACATTGAGTACTAATGGATTAAACTCCACAATCAAAAGACACAGACTGGAACAATGGATAAGAAAATATGAGCCATCTATATGTTGTCTACAAAAGACTCACCTTAGCCCCATGGATACTAATAGATTGAAAGTGAATGATTGGAAAAAGATATTCCATGGATGCAGCAACCAAAAAAATAAAAGCTGGAGTAGCTATACTTATTTCAGATGAAATAGACTTTAAAAGCAAAACTGTTATTAAAGACAAGGAAGGACATTATATATAGATGAGGGGCAATTCATCAGGAGGAGATAACAATCATAAATGTATATTCAGTTAACCAGGATGCCCCAAGATACATAAGGCAAACACTGGCAGGACTGAGGGGAGAGATAACTATCTCTACAATAATAGTTGGAGACTTCAATACACCACTCTCAGCATTGGATAGGACATCTGGGCATAGGATCAAAAAGAAAACAGAATGTTGAATAATATTATAAATGGAACCGATAGACATATATGGAACATTGCTTCCCCCCAAAAAGCAGTATATACATTCTTCCTGATTGCTCATGGATCTTTCTCCAGGATGGACCATATGTTGGGTGACAAAGCAGATCTCAATAAATTCAGCAAGATTAAAGTTATATAAAGTCCTTTCTCTGATCATAATGGAATAAAGTTGGAAATCAGCAAGAGGCAGAAAAAGTTCACAAATATGTGGATATTGGACAGCATGCTCTTGAATAATCAGTGGGTCAAAGAGGAAATTTCAGGAGAAATCAAATACCTCAAGACAAATGAAAACAACAACACAACATATCAGAACATATGGAATGCTGTAAGGGCACTGCTGAGAAGGAAATTTATAGCCCTCAATGCTTACAATAAAAAAGAAGAAAGAGCTAAAATCAAATACCTAATTACACAGTTGGAGGAACTAGAGAAAGAACAAAAGCTGGCCCCAAAGCAAATTGAGGGAATGAAATAAAAAATATCACAGCAGAAATAAATGAAATTGAGAACAAAAAAATAAAGTAGAGTTAGCAAAACCAAGGGTTGGTTTTTGAGAAGATTAACAAGGTTGACAAACCCTTAGCTAGACTGAGAAACCCTTAGCTAGACTGACAAAAAAGAGAAGATGCAAATAGAGTCCATCAACCAATGAATGGATAAACAAAATGTGGTATATACATATGATGGAATACTGTATTGAAGTAAGAAGAAATGAAATTGGGATACATATAACATGGATTAATCTTGAAGACATTATCCTGAGTGAAGTAAGCCAAACATAGAAGGACAAATATTGTGTGGTCTTCATTAATATTTAATAAATACAAAGAATAAATGTGTGGAGTTAAAACTTAGACTGTAGTGTATTAGGAGGTAAGGAGGACTGAGAAGGACTACTGATGTTTAATGTATGTAGAATTTTTAATTAACTGACTGAAAGAGTGTAGAAATGGATAGAGTTGATGGTAACACATTATAGTGAGTAGCAGCTGGTTTATAAATGGGATTGTGACTGAAAAGGGTAGTCTCAGGATATAAATGTCAATTGAAAGAAAGCTAGAGAATAATTTAGGAACTGAATAACACAGTGAACCCAGAAGTGGATGAGAATTGTGGTTGATGGTACAGATACAAAAGTGTCCTTTTGTGAGCTAGAGTGGCTGTATATCACTTTTGTGGGTTGGTGGGAATGTGGAGAAGTGTGGGAAAAACACAATTGCTGTGATCTATGGACTGTGGCTAACAGCAATATTATAATATTTTTGCATCAATGCCAAAGATGTATTGTGTTGATAATGGAGGGGGGTATGGAAAAAGTGTGCCGAATGTATGCTATGGACCACGGTTGGTGGTAATAGTCTGATATTATTTTATAATCTATAACAAATGTTCCACCATGGTGTGGTGTGTTTACTGGAAAAGGGGTGTTGCATGGGAATTCTACTCATGTGCATGATTGTTTTGTAAGTTCACATTCTCTGTAATAAAAGTATATTTCAAAAAGTCAGATGGGTTGGGGGAAAATACAACAAATATAAGATAGGGACTATAATTAGTAGTAATATTTTGAAGATATTCTTTAATAATTTGTAACAAATGTTTTACAACAATGCAAGGTATAGGTAGTGGGTGAGGTTTGGGACCCCTGCATAATGTATGCATGTTTGTTTTGTAAGTTCACAACTTTTACTATAGACTTATTGTTTATGTATGTTCATTTTGGGAAACACAAGAGATAAGACAGATAAAACACTTAGTGGAGAAGATTGTGCTCTGTGAATCTGTTTCTTCCCTTAGGATATTCGTCTGGTGAAGTATCTAGTGTAATATGTTGTGTATGTAAGTGTCTAAGGAATAATATTTAAATTAAAAACTTCATGAGAATCGTAGGATAGCAGGAAAAGCATAGACTAGAATGCGGGGATTGAATACAACTGCTTTTACTAGTTCTGCCTTATATAAATATATACAAAATTCATCTTAGCTTGTTGGAAAAGTAAAAGTTTAGACTTGGTGAATGGAATTGCTTATATTTTTAAGCTTTTTTTTTAAAATAACATTTTGTATCTTCCTTCTTACAATGTTTTATTTTTGAAAAATTCTTTCTAAACTGCAAAAGAAAACAAGTCAATTTTTGTATGAAAAAATACAAAGATCTGCACAGAAAAAATCCCAGTGCAGCTCCATCTACTTCCATAATGCAAGTTTTGAGATGCCCTGAATATGATTTAAATTTCCAGTCATTGAGGATCCTGACTTCATCAGGTCAGTTGGGAGAGGCTCCAGGGGCTGCAGAGTAGATGAATGCTTCTGACTCTGATGCTCTTTCCTTGCCAGGACAGGTGTTCTCCCATTTAGAAGTGGTTCTACTCGTTCAGATTTGTTCTAAGCAATAGAGTTCTGCATTAGCAGAAAATGAGATGCAAAAGAATTGTCCTTAGCTTCTTACAATAAGGTGTTAAATGTTCTACATGCCAAGAGTGGAAAGGGAAAACCTAGACATTTGACTGATTGTCTCATCCTTCTGTCTACCTTCTCATAGACAGATGTAATTATTGAGCAAAAGATATTTTCCTTTCTGGAAGCCAACCCTCCACCACAAAAAGAAACTTAAAATACATCTCTTCCCAGGGCAAATCAGGTCAAATCATTCATTTATTTTTCAAAAGATAAAACACGAGTTATTAATGCATTCCGTGGAAATTTGCTGGCCATAAAACCTGCCCCATGTTGGGAGACAGAATCTTTATTACTAAAGTCAGAGAAGATGAAGACACATTTTAAGTGGAGAATTGGAGAAGAAAAAGTTAAAAAAAAGTCAGGGAGTGGATGTGGCTCAAGTGGTTGTGTGCCTGTCTCCCACATGGGTGGTCCTGAGTTTGGTTCTCAGTGCCATCTGAAAAAATAAAAACAAATAACAAGCAAAACAAATAAAAAAAAAAACCCAACTCAGGGAAGCTGGTGTGGCTCAGTGACTGAATGGCGGCTTCCCTACAAGGTCCCAGATTCATTGCTCCTAGTGTAGTGGAGAAATTCGGGTATGTGCGGTATTGAAGGCCAGGACACGAGAATACCGAGAAGGAAGCTGGTTTATTTCGACCGGCCGGGCTCGGCGGACTCTTGTCCTAATAAAAACCGAGCCCCGAACAGCCTTTTCCAGACCCTTTTATACAGAGGATATAGGATTAGGAAGACTAACAGTGATGGTAAACAGACCTTTGGTGAGGTTCTTCAGATCTTAGTATCAGATAGGTTATTTCCTCCAGGTGAGTTACATATTCTCCACATCCAAGCCAGTTTGGATTAGCATATCTTCCACATCGTCTGGAGGCAGCCCTGAATACACACTCAGTCTCACATCCCTTCTGAACATTCAAAGACTGTAGGGCCTATATTACTTATTTGGCCATCTTGGAGACTAGGTACTCTTGGAAATAATTTTGATTTAATGCACAGGCTATATCACTAGTACCTCAAAAAAAAAAAAAAAAAGGAGCTTCCACATACTGCTGTACTAGAACTTGTAGAAATAGTACACCTTGATATTCATTTGCAGCAATTTTATTATTTTTTTATCCCCAAAGATTAATACTAGAGTTTTTAGTTATCTGCTCTTTCATAGAGAAATTATATTATCATTTTATGCCCAAACTCATGAAACCTATTTAACAATTGTTTAAATTTGAGAAATGTGTGTAGACAAGAACCATAGTTTGATATCCTGTGATCCTGTGTCATACAAGGTATTTATGCAATTAGTAGTATCAAAAAAGATTGCCTAAAGATCCTAATTAGTTTATAGGGACAGGGACACTATAAAGTCTTTGTTGGGACCTTCTTTCTGTGTTAGTTCTACATCTAGTTCATTTGGAGCCTAAAGATAAAGCAAGAATTTTAGTTTATTTTCAAGCACACTGTTTTTCAAAACCTGGCCTTGTCACTTGTAAAAGAGAACAAATCCTATAGTAATAAGAATTTGACCCACAAACCTAACTACATACCAACAAAAATTGTTCCGTTCCAGATGTGTCCTGTCAACAGTAAAATAGGGAGAGATTTGGGGAACCAGAAAGAACCCTTATAAGTACTCTTCATCCATATGCCTCCTGACAGCATGACAGGGCATTCACCTGAAATGGAACTAATATTCACCATTGTTAAAGTTAGCTTTCTGATCATTCCATTCATGATACACAGTTTGATTCATGTTATACTGGCTTAGTTAATTTTGAAAGCATGGAAATTAGAGATTATGTCTTTTGCTTCTTTGTTCCCCTTTGTGACTCGCTTAGTGAGTGGGGCTAAAGAATAGAGCTGGTTGCTGGTTTCAATGCATCTTCACTTACAAAAGCCAAAATCTTGGCAGCCTCTCCTTTTGTCTTCTGATGCCATGGTCTTCCTAAATGTGCAATCTGATTGCTACATTACAACCTCATTAATTCCAATCTTTTTTTTTTTTCAGTTCATTTTTCTGGTTGTGGGAGCAAAGTGTGAAATTTCCTACTCTACCTTTTTTTCATCTTCAAGACTGTGTCTTGTCCTGGGCTTGTTAGTTGTTTTGGAATTCCACTGTTTACAGGAGTTTGGTTGTCCCCTTTGTTTTCTAAGTGACAGACCTTCCTTTCCTGGGTATCTGAAACCATCAGGCCTTTGTCACAGTGTGTCCAACTCTATTTTTTTAAACTCCTTTGGTTGTCTCACACTGCTTTTGCCTGGAGGACAAATTTTGTGAGGGTCACCCCAGGGAAGACTTTACCAATTCCATCTTTTCCAGCCATAATGGGGCCTGGGACTCACAAAGGGGGTGAAGGCAGCCTCCAAAGTGCCCTGTGAAAGGGGTCAGGAAAGGTGCCAAAATCTTCTCTGAAGGCTCTCCAAAGTCGAGCTTTCCTCTTGTCCAGTAAATGCAGCCCTTCAGCTAACTTTGCTCGGCAGCCCCCAAGAAGCCCTGTGTCTTTAAATCTCCACTGTCTCTCACCCTGTTGGGTTGAAACTATGACTGCCCCTGCCTTTGTCCAGGGCATGGTTGAAACATAGCTTCTCTCAGAGCCAAGTGCCAGGCATCTGAATTTGCTAATTAGAAGCTGTGATCAATGATCAGCTGTGCATAACCCTGCATCTTGGGAAAGAGGATTTTTACATCCCTTTCTGTCACCAGTCACTAGCCAGGGACTACCTCCCTGCCATGAGAATGGGTCATGGCTGCCAGTAGCTGCCGTGTGGAGAAAACAATTTTGAGTACTTTACTGTAATATATCAGCCTCTTTATCCCACTCTTCCATGCATCCTGTACATTGTTCTTCTGGCCTCGGAGTTTCAAAATAGTTGTTTCAGAGAGTTCCTGCTTATTTAATAGTTGTTTTGGAGGGAAGACTGAGTTTTGGTACTCCCTACTCCACCATCTTCCTTGGAAGTCTCCCATCCATAAGTTTTGATATATTGTTCTCTTGTTTTCATTCATCTCAAAATATTTATTGATTTCCTTTTGTAATTTTGTCTTTGACCCATTGATTGCTTAAGAGTGTGCTATTTGACTTCCATATATTTGCGTGTTTTGCTGTTCTCTGCCTGTTATTTATTTGCAGCTTCATTTCATTGTGGCCAGAGAATATGCTTTGATATTTATTGAGACCTGTTTTGTGACCCAACAAGTGGCATATTTGGAGAATGATCAATGTACAATTCAGAAGAATGTGTATTCTGCTCTTTTGGGTTGCAATGTTCTATATCTGTTAGGCCTAATTCATTTATCACAATATTCAAGTTCTCTGGTTCCTTATTGATTTTCTCCCTAGATGTTATATCTATTGATGAAAGTGGTGTATTGAAGTCTCCCACTATTATTGTAGAGATATCTATTTTTCCTCTCAGTTTTCCCAATGTTTGCCTCATGTATTTTGGAGAACCATGGTTAAGTACAAAAATGTTTGTGATGGTTATTCTTCTTTGTGGATTGACTCTTTTATTAAGATATACTGTCTTTTTTAGTCTCTTGTTACAGCTTTTGACTTAAACCCTATTTTATCTGATAGTATTATAGCCACTCCAACTCTCTTTTGGTTAGGATTTAAATGGATTTTTTTTCCCCATCTTTTTGCATTCAATCTATTTGTGTCTTTGGGTCTAAGGTGAGTCTCTTGAAAACAATGTATAATTAGGTCATGCTTTTTATCCATTCTGCCAATCTGTCTCATTTGAGTGGGTGGTTTATTCTATTGACATTTAGTGTTATTATTTTAAGGGCAGTGCTTAATTCAGCCTTTTTGTCTTTTGCTTTTTATATGTTGTATCATTTTTTCTTTGTCTTTTCCATATTGCAGCCTCATTTTCTGTATAGTTCATCTTTTATTTTTGATATATGTAACTGATCCATTTTTCATTTCCATTTCTGTGTATTCTTAAAATACTCTACTTGTGGTAAGCCTGGGGTTTATTGTAGACAACCTATGTCTACAAGCAACTAATCTGAAAAGATACCAACTTAACTTCAACAGCCAACACATTCTCTGCTCCCATAACCCTACATTTCCCTTCTTTTTGTTTTTTTTGTCCCATATTACCTCTTTATATTTTGTGTGTCCCTTATCAGGAAATATGACTATTTCTTCTTCAGTTGTATTCTACCTCTTAGAGGAATTAAAGCGTAGAATTATATATTGAGGATCCAGTACTTTTGGATTTTGCATTTATCCATTTAGTTACCTTTCCTGAAGAGCTTCACTTCTTCACACTGCTCCAAGTCACTCTCTACTGTCTTTTCCTTTTAATCTGAAGGATTTCCTTTAGCAATTCTTGTAGGACAGGTCTTTTGGTGATACATTGTCTCAGTTTCTGTATCTGTTAGTCCTCATTTTTCAAGGACAGTTTTTCTGTGAAAAGAAAGATCGGATGGCAGTTTTTCTCTTTGAGTACCTTAAACATATCACACCACTACCTTCTCACCTCCATGGTTTCTAATGAGAAACTGATACTTAATCTTATTGAGGATACTTTGTATGTAACGAATCACTTTTCTCTTTCTGGTCTTAAAATTCTTATCTTTAGCAATTTACATTCTTATTAGTATGTGTCTTATGGTAGGTCTATTATGGTTTATTCTATTTGGAGTAGTTGGCATTCTGGACATGTATATTTATGTCTTTTAAAATATTTGGGAAATTTTCAGGTATTATTTCCTTAAGTATTATTTCTGCCCATTTTCTCTTCTTTTCTCCTTCTGGGATTCCCATGGTGATTATGCTGATATACTTTATGCTGTCACTCAAATTCCTTAGACACTGCTCAATTTTTTCTATTTGTTCTTCTGACTGTATGATTTCAATTGTCTCTTCTAATTCAATTTCTTTCTTCTGCCTGTTCACATCTGCTATTCTGTCCCTCTAGTGTACTACATATCTTCATTATTGTGCCTTTTATACCCATTATTTCTGTTATGTTTCTTTTTAAACTTTCTAATTCTTCTTCATGCTCACATTTTGACTTCTTAATATCCTTTATTTCCATTTCACCATTAGTTTATTTCTATCCATATTTTCCTTCATCTCCTTGAATTGATTTAGGAGATTTGTTTGAAATTCTTTGATTACTTTTCCCAAAGTCTGTGTCTCCTCTGAAGTTTTAACTTGTTCACTTGACTGACCCATCTTTTCCTGTTCCTCAGTCTTGTTAGTAAATTTTTGCTGATGTCTGGACATCTGGTTATTTTGATGTGCTAACTTCGAAGGGCAGTTTGTCCTGCTTGTCTAGGGTTTAATTGTAGATTGACCATATGTTAAGTCTTTTCTTTGATGCTTGGTCCAATTTATAATTCTAGAGTAACTGGTGTTTTTCAGATTTTCTCAGGTCTTTTGCATCTGATTTTTGCCCTAGATATGTGGCACGATTTTTCAGTTTGTCCTTTTATATGCAATTATTTCACCTCCAGGAAAAAACTTCCTTTCCTTTCTTCTTTCCCTGAGAATTCTGATATATTCTGTTGGTTTGTTTTGTGAGTGTGTTAGTATGTGTGCAGAATTTTCTCCCCAGTTTCTATGATTTGTTTACCTTCTCTCCCTCCCTATGTCCCCTCAATCTTTTAAAAATCATTCTTTCCATTTCTAGGAACCATCCTGTCTTATAGAAATTCAGTTTCCCTCCCCTTTTTCTTCTGTGAAGGTTTTCTTCCTCTAGCTCCTTCCCCTTTAGGGTATCCTGCCATAGGGAGTCATACTGGGTCAGTTCAAAAAGGTCCACTTTTTCATTTACGTGATTCAGCAATCAGAGACTGGGCTGAGAATGTACACCTCTTGTAAACAGTTCTGCTATGGTCTCTTATTCCTGGGGGACTTTCTGTATGTACACACTAGTCAGTCACTTTTGCTCCACCCTGAGTCTTTACAGATTTAGGTCCCTGTTCTTGGATGTGCATGGGGTTCTGACTCACTGCTGTGAATGACTTTATGATCTGAATTCTTGGCAAGAGGTCCCTGGACCTTGTGTGGGACAGGGTGAGGAGAAGGGGTCTGGACTGGTGGGTCCACATAAGGAATCTTCTAACCTTTTGTTTTTTTCCTTTCTTTCTTTTTTTTTTTTTTCTGATTCAGCATTTAAAGAGTCCTCCTCCAGTCTCTGTCATCCTCCAGAAAGAAAGTGGGATTTGTTATTTTATTGTTTGTTTCTGAGGACAGACTTTTCCAAGGGATGTCTTACATTCCTCATATTGATGATGTCACTAAGAGCCCTAGTTTCTTGAATGCCTTCCTAAAAATGTTATTGGAAGTTTTAATAAAATAACCCATATAAATTGATCTATTAGTGTCAGACAATTTTGGGAGTACTCATGGAGAACTCAAGTATTTAGTCTTGTCCCAATTTCCAGTGCTGACATCAGTATGTTCAGAAATGTCAAACCACTTGGCATCTATTCTAATTGGTTGTGGATTCATTCTGATTAATTGGTGCCCATGCCACTTTAGGTTGATAAATATTTCAACTATCACAACCATCCATCATGTTCCTTATGCAGAATCATGAATTATTCATGTTGTACATGAATAAATTATCTATTAAAATTTGACTTCTTGTATATAAATCTTTTATGAATATCACTCATATGAATTGGCCTTCAGAATCTAATTAAACTTAATCACACTAATGAAATCAAGTTCTTGAACTTGCAAAGCTAAACGTTTCTAGAACTGAGATAATCTCATCATACTACAGAACTCCACAGAGATGAGATCCAACATTATCCTGGATCTACTCTTTAAGACTCTTAAAGATTATATGAAACCCAAAGAGAATCTAGGTGGAGTAGCAAAAGAAAAATAGCTGATTCACTATGAGAGCAGCATTCTCATTGTACTTGGAGAGGCTGGGACAGTGATGAACCTTTCAGCAGCTCACTTAGAAAGACTGAAGGAAGTAGTTAAGAAGTTGAGAAGTTTTGTGGTTCTTATTTTTGTGTGTGTGTGTGCCTCTTTTTCCTCTCCCTCACTTGTCCATTCTTATAAACACTCCCCAATTTCTCATATATTGATAAACATTTTAAGGTTAATGTTATATAATCATTTTTGAAAACTTACCTCCCAAGGAATCTCTAATTTCCCTGCTGGGACATTTTGATTCAAGTTTGGCTTTCATCTCTAGCAGTCAAAAATATCAGTGTACTAAGGTGAATGAAAGAAGTCATAATTACCTTGTGTTTTTGAGCCAAGTTATGTGCTACTTTGATACTCCTTTCTTTCATTTCTAATTATGTTTAATTTCCTAGATAGTATTGTTATCTAGTCTAACTTATCCAACAATGCAACAGAGTTTGCTCTGTATTGTTACTTGCAGATGGTTCTGTCCTTTTAATGATAAGCAGCTCAAAAACTTTTATAAGATAACACATATAATACTGGAAATTTATTATTAATACTGAGACCAAGTTAGTCTAAAGAAACTCACTCATGTCCCTGCTTCTAATACTTAGAAGCCCAGAGGAGTCTCCTCTTTTTCTCAAACAAAGGCTTGCCAATATAAAACAGGTAAAGAAAAATCATTAGAATTAAAGTAAGGTTGGGGTTGATGAGCCTACTCTCGTGGCTGCCCCATTATGTTCAGCACCACTGCAGAGATACTTCTGAGAGTTCCCTCTGAATATGGTATGGACCTCTGGCATGGAGAGTGTCTACAGCTACTTGTGGTGCTGACATTCTGGATTCAACTGTATATTGGACTGAGATAAAACCTGAATGGAGCTCTGGAAGTAGATATAAAAGAGAACACATCGCTGAACTTCACTTAATGACATGCAATGCTTCCCAGAGCCATGTCTTTCTTCTTCCCAAGAACATGTCCTCTGCCTTCTAGTTCTTAAGCACATTCCATTTTTAATTGCTAAATTGTTCTGTTGCCATCCTTCTTTGTAAGAAACAATCCCTAGTTTCATTATCTGCAGAGAAGAATCGTAGGCTTTGGTGCCTTGGGTGTATTTTCAACATGTCCACATCTAGGTGTATGGCAAAAAACGATCAGTCTGTGGAATTTTTAATGAAGATCATGAGGGTGGAAATACTGGATTCCGCACCACCACCCCACCCCCACCAATTCCTGCCTTCCCTGAATTGAAATTCTCATCAGTTAGCACAATCAGTTGGTGAGATGAGTAAAATGGAGAGTTTTCGTAGAGCAGATATGAAGACCTTGCTTATTATGGAAAATTTGCTTTGGATTGTTTTTTTTGGGCAGAGTTTGCATGCAAAAGAAAATCTTCTGAAACTGACCAGCATAATCTCACGCAGTTTTTCAGAAAGCTGCCTGAGCAAGGATTAGCAAAAACTTTACCCGTCAGGGCAGAACTACAGAAGTCCCATCTCAGCACAATTAAGCTCGGTTGATGGTACAAAAGAATGAGATTCAGCTTCCTTCCAGCTATATGACTCACCTTCCAGCATTGGAGAAAGAAAATTTTAGGAACAAAGGTCACAATGAAACTTTACCCTCCAGTTTTGGTGTTTGCTAAATCACAGCGACTATTGTTTTAGTAATTGCAATTGCATACCTCTTTCTGCTGTTAAGAATGATTCAGCAATAAATTGAGATCCATTTCAATGGGCACACAGGGACTCTTTTCATATCTTTTGTTTTTGAAATATCACTTCTTGCAACTTTCAACAGTTGAATAAGCATTTCCACACATGTACCTCCCTTGTGCTTCAACAGTTGAATAAGCATTTCCACACACATACCTCCCCTGTGCTTCAAAAGGAGCCCTGAGGCAGATATTATTTCCTCTGCTTTTTGAAGTTCAGAGTACTTAGTGTTTTGCCATAAGACCAATTATTCTTTAGTTTAAACTTAAACATAGATCTTCTGACCTCTTTTGACTCCAGCCCCTCTTTTTGTTGTAGAATTTGAGAGAAGTTTAATTATTTGAGTATAGAGAGGCCAGGACTCAGGAATGATTTTGAGAAGGAAAAATGGTTTATTGACGGCTGGCCGGACTCAGGAGCTTTTTGTTTGAATCCCGAGCCCTGAACAAGATTTTTAAATGTCTTTTATACAGAGAGGAAAGGCCAAATGATTCCTTTGTTTCAGTTTTCAATAGGCTTCAATTAGCATATATATCTTCCACATCTTAGGTAAGCTTTTAGCATGGACTCCAGATATTCTAGATAAGCTTTTAGCATATTTGGTTTTTGCATTTCCCCTAAATACTAAAAGTTTATAGCCCTTGCATTGTTAAACTGTTTCCTGGGACTGGAGCCATTGCCATTGTCCCTAAGGGCAGGACTGCAGCCTCTTACTGTTCCACACCCACAAGTCAAACAGCTTAGGTTTTCTCTGAAGAGACAAAGAGCCTTCCACCCATAGCCCACATCATTCCCCCCTTTTGCCAAAGTTTAACTTGCTAAGCTTTGGCATAATTATTGTTGGAGCTATGAGGTAGATGGCTGTTTGTTGTTTTGATTGATTATTTATCAGTTTTTAGTACAGCATCCAGGACTGTTTTTAGAAGTTTAGAACTTTTTATTTTGGACAACAGAATCTTGGGCAGGGGCTTTCTGCAGTTATTCTGCTGCCACTGGCACTCACGTGGATTTCTAGTTAGGTTTTAGATCCATCTATTACTTTTCTTTTACTTAGAGTTTACACTTTTAATTTAAAAGGGGTGCTGAAGGGAGATGATTTCTTTTCTGTAACTGCTTCCTGCTGGCCATGGGCTGTAGTCATTGCCTAATAAGGTGTAAAACTCTTATTAATTTATTTTAACTGGAGGAAGATGGATCTGGCATTCTGTACGAAGTTGGATGAAGTTTTCATATGGTTAATAAGATGTTTACTCTGAAAGAAACAAACTTAATTAAAAATTTGGAATACTCCTTTTTAAAAGAGGACATTGGATTACAGAGGTAGACAAGGTTAGGTACCTATAAAGATGGCACTCCTTCTTAAAAGCTGGTGGGAACAGCATATATATTCTTTTTTTTTTTTTTAAATTATTTATCTTCAGAGAAAAATTGCAACAGATACTTAGCTTTGTCTGAAGACACATTCTAAGCTGTTTAATGATTGGTACTCATTCGCTCTGTTAGATGCTCCTGGTGAACTGGCACTCCTTGGGCAACTGGCTTCACTCAGGATTAGAACACTAAGTTGGAAATTTTCTTGGTTTTCACCTGTGGAGTGATTAGAGCTACAGAATAAAGGTTTTTTTTAACACCTTGGTTTTAATTGTATAATTTCTAGCAATTTTGACTTGTTCAATAGGTGACTCAACATCAGCAAGCAAGCCTCACCTTTGCTACACAGCAGAGCACAGTAGAATATAGAAGTTGACTGAGACTGGCTGAGACTGCCACCTTATTCTATAGACATGTTATTAACTGTTTAGAAAATGATTTTACCAGGAATTTAACATGTCTAATATACTTCTGCACTTGATTCAAAATAGAAAAGATAACATTACAATTATTAGGCATGTATTTAGTACAGGATAAAAGTACAGCACTTAATATTAACTAATGTATTGTTAGTGCATAAGGATTCAGAGTTGCAATTATTAGTTTTGAGTTTCAGGTTTGTAATACCTTACATGTTATCTCTCCATGAGAGCAGGCCATAATGCCAATTGTGTTTAAGTTTCACTTACAGTATCCTGGTATCATGGCTCCACTTAGCATGTTCTTCAACGCAGTGAGCAAGTTGCAGCATCCTTTATCTTAGAGAGATTTTCCAGTATTCTACTAGCCTGGTGCATAGTGCTCTCTGGCACCATGGAACAGTGCCAGTCTGGAGGTGATATCCATTGTACACTTGGCTGTACCGAGTCATTATTGGCTGCTGCAGGAGCTTGAAACTGCAGTATAGTTTCTATCGACTTTAGGAGCAGAACCAGAGACTGATATAGCACATATTTTAATTGAGGGGTCAGTGACTAGCCTAGCCAATAACTCACATGGAGAGGCCACCTGTAATGTATTCAAGGCCTGGGTTTGAATGCACAAGAGTTTGACAATGTTAAAGTTTATTCCTTGTTTTTATATATATTTTAAACAACTTAATGCAACACATATATCAAATGACTGTTTACTTACACAATTTTACTATGAAGATAACAGTAGGTACTTTACTTTAGTAATAGAGGAAAAATATTATTTTTCATTGTTAAAATGAAAACAGAATATTTCCAATAGAATCAAGACAACTTTTTATTACCATTTACTTAAATGTGTACTTTGCAGTGGCCTTTAGACAGGTTTTATTATTACGAAGTTATTTCTGCTACCAATACCAATCTAAGTTTTTTAGTTAACAATGACATCTACAACTAGAACTATTTAAACATTTTTAGTTTGGAAGATGTTTTACAAACTCTTTGTAATTGACTATAACCACATTGACTAGCCACCTCACGTTTAAATAAACTTACTAAATTACAGTTACTAATGAAAGAAATTTACTCTTTATTTAAGAGAGCATATTTACAATCTTTTTCCTTTAGCCTAATTTCACTAATGTGAACTTACAATTTTCATTACTGTAAAGATTTTGTACATATAATGTTAATTTAGTTTATAAATTAACTATGGGAGATTACACTCAAGTTAAATAAAATTGAAACCATAATAGTTTATGCAAGGAATGTTCTCTTTTTCCCTTACAGGAAGCTAAAAACTTCTTTTTTTTTGTTTAAGTTATGAAAATTAATAATTTAAAAGCATACTGACTACTAGGTTTTAAAACACATTACATAATTATTTAATTTTTTTTTTAAAATCATAACCCAGGAAAGATTTTTCCATAGTTTTTATGGACTTTACTTACTGAAATTTGTTAATAGAGCCACTAATTACTTTTATTTTGTTGGAAAGAAATCTTCTGAAAGAAAATAAGGCTCACCAGATTGTGGAGAAGAATTTATTCTCAATCTTGCAAGAAGGTGCACAGAGCCAGATATGGCTGGTGCCCCGAACAAAGAAGAATGACACAATTTATACCCCTAAGCCTAGCATGCAAGCTCTTCCTCTGTTTTTCTATAGATTGGATACTTCAGAAGTTACAGCTTATTTGAGATCTAACCTTCCCACACAAAAGTTTGTGATTTAACTGCTTCCTCTATTACATTCCAACCATTTTAGTTTTTACCTGCTCCCCTTTGTTAAATAAGGAATAGAATTTAGTGCTGAAATGGCATTGACTTAGTCCTTCTTGCGCATCCTTTCACTGCCCATAGGACTGGCCTAAACTGGTCTCCTCCACTGCTGTCCAACCCGGGAGTGGGAGACTGAGGCAGTGGGCCGCCAGGTTACACTAATCAACAATTTTTTCCTTATGTGAAAATTAACCTAATCTTTGTTTTTTGTTTTTTGTTTTTTTTTTTTATTTTATGGCTGACAAAAGGTTTAAACTGGGAAATTACAGGGTAAACTGATTCTTAATTCCCTAGCCTAGTAGATAGGTTTAATTTGCCACACCTAGTCTTACCTTTAAAGCTCTTGCAAAGAGGAGGCCCTTTCCCAATTGTTTCTATAATCAGATTTCTATGACTTTTTCATTCTGCTTAGTTTAATTTGGGCTTTAAGAATATTTACAAATATAACTGCATATTTAATTTTTAACAATTTGAATAGAGCTCTTTTAACAATTTTTATTTGTTAATTTGATATTATCCTGATGTATGAAGACATACATGAGCATTTTTTTTTAAATGGGCAGACACAAAGAGTTAGATACAAACACAACTCATTGATATTACTTATAATTTGCATTATTTTATATACTGTTTAGCTTAATTAATTAGGGGTCCAGAAATACATATTACTTATATAACTGCATATTTAACCTCAACAATTTGAGCAAATAGGCAGATATAAATAGTTTGAGACAAAAACATAACTTTAATTACTTTAAACTTCTAATCTTTACAAAACAAATGTGACTGCAAACATTTCAAAGACTCCTGAAACTTTCCTTTATTTGCACTATGACCATGCAGTTTACCACAAGAATCTTCTTTCTTAATGAATTGTAATAATCAAAATGTTCTCAATGCTTTAGCACCATTTTGTTTTAGAACTTTATATTTTACTTTGAAATTAGCAGAATTTTGGATAAACAACAAGATTAATCTTATATATTTACTGAGGCTATTTGAAGACTCAGGGAGACAGACGTTTCTCTCATGAATTGCCACTCTTAGGGACACTGACTGTCCAGGCAGGAGACTTCTCTCCCTCCACCCCTCTTTTGATTTTGGAGATAATAAAACTCCAGTGGTCATTTAACCTTATTCCATCAGGCAGCAATTTATTTAGTTTACACTTGAATTCATGAGAGAAAGGGTTACTAATACCAGGACAGGAGACAGTGATGTCCCAGCTCTTCTCTGGCCTATAGGGGCAGAAGCTATTATGAAATAACCATAGGCAAAGGCAAGGGATGAGGTTAGCCTTGAAGTAACCATAAACTAAGGAAAGGTAAAGTTTAGAGTTTACACTTAAATAATAATTTTAGGCTAAATTCACCCAGCTATAATTTCAGTTATTACCTTTCCACTGGTTTATAATATAAATGCATTTATAAATGATTTTAACGACAAAGTCATCTTTTGTTTCCTTAACAATAAAAACACATTTCATATTTCCTACATACTAAGTTACCAGGCAAACTTCTTACAACATATAATTGCCATTAATACTAAAAAGCTTGTTAAAATAATGAACTTTTCTTCACTTTAAATACTTTAGCATGTAATACCAGAAACAGTTTCTTTGGAAGCAAGTTGGCAGGGGAGGCTGGCTGCCAAATAAATTTGTTATAAAATTACCTTTTATTATTATTATTATCAATTCAGTTTTTATTTAAAAATGACTTTCTACAATTTGCCATTTAAATACCTTAATTTAAACAATGGTTTGTAAAACCTTTATAATTATTTATACCTTTAAGACAAATTTTACCTTCACAGAACACATTCTCTTACTTAAGATACTACAATACCTTCTAAGAACCTGGGCAGAATGCAAACGTATTTTGGCTTTGACACCCTAAGGAGGGAACTTTACTGCATTTATTCTGATTTTGCTTTTCACCCCCTTCACTTCCCCCCTTCCAGGCAGTCAGGTGCACAACAAACAGGAATGCGGCTTATGAATAGAAGGGTGGACTCACTGGAAAGGGGCAAGCCGCTCTCCCCTTTTCAGCTTTCAGCCAAAATGGGCAGACAGAACCTACTCAAATTTGGCAACTCTCCCAGGGACCCAGTCACCCTGACTGGGACATCCCCAACAAACTTGGGTGTGTGGCGTGGACACAGATGGCCTCCAAGCCCCAGCAAAGGGCCAGACCAGAGACAAGACAGCAGAGCATGCACAAACACCTAGACTCCGCAAACATCCAGACTCCTCAGCTTTTGCCCCAGAATCATTTCACCCCCTTGCCAATGGCAAGGGAGGGTTCCAGCTCAGCTGTAGTTCTACTTTACATAAGGACACAATTCCAACACTAGCATTGAGCTGACATAGACAGAAGCACAAAGGTCACTAATCTGACCCACAAGTTTATATATTTATTTTCACCATGGCTGCCCCCACAGCCATCACAAACCTCAGAACACTTAACATTTGGTATAAAGCGAATTCATTCACAAATTAGCACCATAACAAAAGATTTCAGCTAGACTTTTCCACTGTTTAACTTTACACCCAGACCAAGCTCCACTAGAAAATCCAATCCATTTTTCTGTAACCAAGTTTGTTTGTTTGTTTTTTTAATCCAGACCAATTTCCAGGACGTTAGGACTTGAACCTATAAACAACCCTTCCTATTAAAATCAAGCCTCCACTCCTTTAGTGGATATAAGGCTAGTACCAGATTCTAACATGCAGTTAGACAAACCCAAAACACCAGGGTTTTTCCCCGGTTTTTCTCCTTTTCCCAAGCCTAGAGAGAACAGCTTCCCCCCAACCTTCTGGGGCTACTAGGGTTCTCTCGGGAGGTGATCAGCCTCCCCTTCCTAGCAATTAAAGCTAGGGCCTTCCAGACTGTGCTCACCCGGGGAGTCTTACCTTCTTCCATGTTCGGAGTTCTTTTTCGTTCCCAGAATCTTTCTCTTCAGACCTTCCATTGCCCTCAATTTTTGTCGGGAAGATTCTGGTGGAGCCCACATCTTTTCTGAATTAAATTTAATCCATAGGCACCCAGATTTGGGGTTCACCCGAGTCCTCCCGGCTTCCTCGGGGATTTGGAAGGGGCAGCAAAATGATACCGTCTCTGGCCTTCATTTGTTGTCTCGGCAGAGTCGCCAAAAATGTTGTAGAATTTGAGAGAAGTTCAATTATTTGAGTATAGAGAGGCCAGGACTCAGGAATGATTTTGAGAAGGAAAAATGGTTTATTGACAGCCTGCCGGACTCGGGAGCTTTTTGTTTGAATCCCGAGCCCTGAACAAGATTTTCAAACATCTATTATACAGAGAGGAAAGGCCAAATGGTCCCTTTCAGTTTTCAATAGGCTTCAATTAGCATATATATCTTCCACATCTTAGGTAAGCTTTTAGCATGGACTCCAGATACTCTAGATAAGCTTTTAGCATATTTGGTTTTTGCATTTCCCCTAAATACTGAAAGTTTATAGCCCTTGCATTGTTAAACTGTTTCCTGGGACTGGAGCTGTTGCCATTGTCCCTAAGGGCAGGACTGCAGCCTCTTACCGTTCCACACCCACAAGTCAAACAGCTTAGGTTATCTCTGAAGAGAAAGAGAGCCACCCATAGTCCACATCATTTTTACTTCCTTGCTGTCTTTGTGAGGTGATCAGAGTCCTGGATGGGGTCCATGACAGAAGGCTGCTACTAAAGGGTAGAGGAGCAGAATGCTCTGAAAGTAGGGCTGATAACCCACTAGAACCTACACACACTGGCTCTGAGGTGACTGACAGATCATGTGGTATGTGACCAACTCTTCACAGTTTCCCTGGGACTATCCTGGTTTTTGCACTGAAAATCCTGTGTTTTGAGAAAGGCAGACAAACCAAGATCACTGGTCACCCATGTATGGATCATATTTTTCAACTTTTGTTCCACTTGAATTTTTTGTAGCACCTCCTTCTTTGGAAGACTTAGCTGCAAACTTATCTAAGGCTTCTAGGACCACCTGGCTGATGTCTGCAACACAATTTCCACTGAACCTGGGTTCTAGGATATTTTGTCTCAAGTGGTTACATTTCAAATATTTAAAAATGCAATCACTTGGTCACTATGCTGGTTTGAGTCTCTTATGGACCCCAGAAAGTTATGTTCTTAAGCTAACCCATTCCTGTATGCGTGAAACCATTATATATGAGAACTTTTGGTGAGATTCAGTTAAGGGACATTTTGATTAGATCACTTCAGTTAAGGGCCTTTGATTACATTTCAGGATCCAGGGTGTGTTGTAATCCTCTAGTAGAGTCCTTTATAAATGGAGGACTAAAACCTGCAGACACAGAGAGAAGGTTGCATACTGAGGAATCCTGAGAGGCTGAGAGTGACAAGGGCCAGAGGAGTGGTGAGGGACGAGCCATATGCCTGGTTGACCACAGTTGAGCCTGGGGAGAAAGTAAGTCTGCAGGAGAAGGCAGAGACAGGCAGAGCTGCCATTAAGCCCTACCATGTTCTTGATCGCCCACAGCTGCAACTTGGTTGAGACCCCAACTCTTGATAATGCCATGATTTGGACACTTCCATGGTCTCAGAATGGTAAGCTTTTAACCAAATAAATTCCTATTGTAAAAGCCAACAGTTTTCTGGCATATTGCTCCCAGCAGCTTTTAGCAAACTAAAACAGTACCAATAGGAAACAAAGATTAGTAAATTTGCTACTGATTAGGAGCCAGGCAGTATCCTAAGTGCTTTATGATCCTCACCACCAATACTTGGGACATCCAATCAATGTGGTTATTAATTTCCCCAATTTCTGAATAAGATCATACATCCTCAAACAATGCTCTACGCCCTGAATCAGGTGTCTGATTCCAAAGCACATATTCCTGTAGCAAACTTCTCAAAGTTCTTCCAGGTTTCCCTGTATCCTGAGCCAAGCATGTTAGAGTTGCAGGGGAACCCTGTGACAAGCACACTTCCTTAAAACCTCTTGTAAATGTGGAGCAGAGCCAGGCTTACAGCAGTTAGGAGACTGAGTAACCTGAGAGCTTGAGCTTCAGATTTTCACAGAAACAACTGTATTGGGATTTATGGGATTCATTTAGTAACTTCTCCAAATCTGAAACTATAACATACCTTCTGTAATATTCAACTTGGCCAAGAACATTTTTAGTTTAACTTATTCTTTCCCTTCAAATTTCAAAGTCCAATTAATTCTCATAGTGAATGGATTAAGATTAGTAAGATCTATACAGATATTAAATCTCTTTCCATACATATTTTCTGTAAAATTTTAGTTCTTATGGTATAAGATCTTTCCAAGCCCTTAGAAGTGATTCTATCAACTGAGTATTTTGTCTTCGTGCTGGCACCCTCTATTTTGATACTCTTATGCATTTGTTCATAAGTAAACAAATTGTTGTTGCAGAGATAAAGTTTGGTTTCTTTGCTTTTCAAGTTGATACTCAGAATACCTGCCTTTGTCCACACCTGCTTAACTTTAGCAATACCTGCAAGAAGTGCTGAATTTCTTCAGCATTTACTGATAAAACAGTGCTCACGTGCTCACGTACAAGCTTGGTCCACTGGTTATGCTTTTATCTGGTTCATTTACTTTGGCTAATCAGTTCTAATCATTCATTCTGAATTAGGCATAAAGATATTTTAAATAGTACCTATGACATTTAATATATTACATTAAAAGTGATATTTATGATAAAGTTTACATAAATAAATAAAGTTTACAGTTTTTCAAAAGAAAGTTTTTTTCCCCACATATGCTGATTCAAAAATAAATTCTGGCAAATTTTTTTCAGAGTGGATAGGTGTCCAAATTCTGGATTTCATAGGCTGAACAGGTTTGTCTGAATACTTAGAAAACCTCACTGGATCACTCCACAGTAGTAAAATCTCATTTGTGCAGGCTGAGTTTACTTAGGAGTGAAAATGTGCTTGCTTGCTTATTAAACACTGTCAAAACAAAAAAATCTTCTACATCACTCTTCTGTTAATGCAGTCAGTAGATTCAGGGAATGCCTACCTCATTGCTTATTATTTTAAGCACTAGTAACCTGTAGTGATTAAAGAGCTGCTTCAGAAGAGCCTAGCCCTTGCCCATGCAAATAAAAGCCCTTTGGAATTAGAGAGCCAGTATGCAGGCAGGAGTTTGGTTTGCACAGCCGCTCTTCTGGGTACCTGTGTGTAGTTCACAAACTACACAACCGTATAAGACAACCCTGTGTTTGATGGAGAATTGGGTACAGATGGAAAGCTGTGTATGTGCAGGGGCAACAAGTTTTACACATCTTCCTATGCTCAAAGTACCTAGAAAATATAGTCATCCATATCTATGTTCTATATATCCCTAACTCTTCCCCAACCTTGACCTTCTATTCCAATTTTTTTTATATTTCCCTAGCACTACTTTTATTTTTATTTAGATACATGTTTCCACAAACTACCTCAAGTCTTTGTAGAATAAAGTAGAGCATAAAAACAAATCTACATGTACATTCCTAAAATCACCTGTGACTAGCAGAGCAGCTTGCACTTAAGCACACAATACACTTTAAAATTTTTTTATTCTTTTTTTTTACACTTTTACTAAAGAAGTTGTGAGTTTGCAGAACAATCATGCACAAAATATAGAATTTCCAAATACTACTCTATATTAATACCTTCCATTGGTTTAATACATTTATTACAATTGATGAAAGCAATTTTTATAACTACTATTAGTTATAGTCCATGATTTAACTTAGGGTTCATGGTGTTACACAGTTCTATGGATTTTAAAAATATTTTTATTCAGTCACATATACAACCTAAAATGTCCTCTTTTAACCACATTCATATATCTAATTCACTGTTGTTAATTATGTTTTCACAATACACTTTTACTGAACTGTGTTGAAGTGAGTTAAACTGACCTCTTTTTATATCCCTAAATATAAGGTGGGTAAGAATGTTTTCAGTCCTTTCAATAGGTTTGCTTATCCTGTCTGGTAATGTCTAGATATACTCATAGTGGAAACAATTAAAAACAATAGCTGGGGGGGGGGTACTGGGCCCCTGGCTGGGGGGACACTGTCGTGGACCCTAGGGGAGCAATGGCAGTCCCCCAGGTGCAACGGCAAGAACCAGGAAGGGAGGAGGGCCCAACAGTGGGCTCCTGATACTTATGGGTATGCTTTTGAGCCTATACACCTGCAATAAGAATAAGGCCTAGAGTAGCACTGTGCCTGGGAGTTTCCTCCTGACAGCCTTCATGTTACTCAAATGTGGCCACTCTCACAGCCAAACTCAGCATGTAGATGCAGTGCATTCCCCCCCAGCGTGGGACATGACACCCGGGGATGAGCCTCCCTGGCACCGAGGGATCACTACCACATATCAGCTGAAGATGCAACTAGAAAAGGACCTTGAATTAAAGGTTCAACACGGATCAGCAGAATATCCCTGTCTACATATAATAACATGACTTCAAAATGCTGTTTGACCTAATGTAAGGGGGAAATGGAAAGGAGAAATGAGAATATAAGGCTATGAGTCTCTAAAAAAGAGTCTGGAGGTTGTCAGAAGGAATGCCCTTATGCACAACTGAGCAGAGTCTGAGAGACAGATAAAGTAGATACAACCCCAGGTATTGGTTCTTTTGAGGGATAAAGAGACCCACGGGTCCTATGCTCATGGCAGATGGGGTTCACTGCCATGGCAGATGGCCCTTCTTTGGAGCTGGTGTTTCTGAGTGATGGAAGTGGACTCAGAGGGGATCTCTTTTCACAAGACTTGCATGCTACTTTAATGGAATTGTAGTTGGTGCTGGGGTTTTAGATATATTTAGGGGTTCTGAATCTCTGGACTGATAATATGACACCCAGGCCCAGAACCTCAACAGACTTCAGCTCCTACACTTTGATTTATTGGACTTACCCCACTCAGCTAACATCGAGTTGAAGGTCAACCACCACACCATGGAGCCTAGAGTGTCTACAACTGAAAGCAGGAGGAGTGCATCCAGTATCCATGTGGAATCTAAGCCCCCACTTGACATAGATGTGCAATGGACACAACCAATCCAATGTCCACAGAGACAATGTGGAATGGGTGTGGGAAGGGTAGCCATGGTGGCAGCTGGGTTTGGGGAATGGGAGGAAGAGATGAGATGTGGAGGCATTTTCGGGACGAGGAGATGTCCTGGGTGGTGCTTTACAGACAATTATGGGACATTGTAGATCCCCCCAGGGCCCACTGGATGGAACGTGGGAGAGTGTGGGCTCTGATGTGGACCATTGACTAGGGGTGCAGTGATGCTCAGAGATGTACTTACCAGGTGCAATGGATGTGTCATGATGATGGGAGAGTTGCTGTGGGGGGAGTGGGGGGTAGGGGCGGGGGCGTTGAATGGGACCTCATATTTTTTGAATGTAACTTTAAAAAAATAAATAAATTTAAAAAAAATTATGAATCTAAAAAATAAATAAATAAATAAATTATTTGGAGAGTCTGTGTTCATAGGACCTAAAATTACTACTCATTATAATTTTCAACAATTTCTTAGGTTATTAAATGCAAGGCAGTTGTGCTTTAATTAACAGAGGAGACCCTTTTCCATTGAAGAAACAGATGTTGCCCCACGAAAGCTAAAAAAGTTTGAATTAAGGTAATGATCTTTAGAGGTGTAAGTCTAAAATGTTATCAAGCCTATACTGAATATATTATTTTTATGATGTTGGATTCTTAAATAAAGAGACAATTCTCAATTTTATATGTCAATTCTTTCATTAGTTTTTTTTAAATTTTTATTTTATGTTTTGAAGTACAGGGGCTGGGGATTGAACCCAGGACTGTGCATGTGGGAAATCAGTGGTCAGCTCAACTACTGAGCCACCTCAGCAATCCTGAGCTGGCCTTCTCATTTGTTTTGCTTGTCGTTTGTTTTTGTTTGTTTGTTTTTAGGAGACACTGGGAACCAAACTCAGGACCTTCCATGTGAGAAGCAGGCACTCAACTGCTTGAGCCACATCTGCTTCCCCTTTCACTACTTTTTAATTATTTCTAAGAATCTGCATCTGAAATTAATGACTTAATTATCCATTAAAAAACAACAGTGCCAATCTGCATCACACCTTTCATTTGTTGAATTTTTATAGATGCAGAGTCGATAAAAATGGTCAGAAATCATTATTAATGACATTTTTTTCTTCTGGGGATCAGACAGTATTGAGATTACTTTTCATAAAGAATGAGGAACTCATTTGTGCCTGGAGAATGACGACTTCCCCATCCCCTACCCCCACTTCCCAGATTCCATTTGACAGAGCCTAACCCTTGGTTTGGACACCAGGTTGCTGCATAGGTGTTGCTGCTGTTCTTTCCTTGACCTTTTCCTATTACCTGAGCAACATAGTAAACAGTAAGATTTTGCCCTTTACTTTTCTTGTATGCAGTTCCCTCTACTTTTCCTTAGGAGAGTCCTAGGAAGGCCTAGAGGTGAAAATCTACATTTATGCCTGTCACATGGCAGAACATCTGTGTCCGTTTCCCTCACAAGAGCACCATCTTACTAGAGAAAGCCACCAACTTCTATAGTAGGGTCAGAAGTAGCAATATTGTAAGCCGGTTGAAGAGATGGATCTTATTTTACAGGTTATAATAGTCTTAGAATTTTCAGAGTCAACACTGTTATACCAGGTGTAACAGTTTGATATTATTTATGAATTCCAAAAAATATATTGATTATGTTTGTAAACTGTTCTGTTCCTCTGAGTGTGATACCCTTTGATTGTATTAAATTCAGAGGTTTTATGTTTACCTGATTAAATCAAGATTAGGGCTTTGATTTGACCACATCAGTAGGGAGTGACTCAGGGTTGAGTCCCTGCCCCCTTGGTGATAGAAATAAGCACACACAGAAGAAGACATGGAAAAGGAGAGAACTTGGATATTTCAGTCCTGCCATATGCAGAAAGGAGAAGGCTCAAACAGCTAAAACCCTGGGAGGAGACCTGAGCCATTTGCCTGATAGTTTGCAGCTGAAGAGACCTGAGCCCTGTGCAGCTGAGAAGGCCCGGAAAGAAACAAGCCCTCCAGCCTACAGCTGAGATTGGAAGAAGCTGGGCCCACGGAGCCTTATGAGGAAGGCTGAACCCTGGTAGAGATCAGCAGCCATCTTGTGTTAACACATGGCAACGGACATTTGGTGAGAAAGTACCTCTTATGGTACCTTGAGTTGGACTCTATTTAGAGACTTGTAACTATAAGATTTTGCCCAAATAAATATCCTTTGTAAAAGCCAACAGATTTCTGGTACTTTTCATCAGCACCCGTTTGCTGGCAATCTTATCAAATGAACAATTATAAATTCTTCAAAAGTGAGTTAAATATCCTTCCAACTGTAAAAATGACCAGTTTACTGGTTGGTCCAATATTCTTATTATTAAATACAGATTTTGGCAACAGGAAACAGTCATACAGATCATCATGTTATAAATGGAGCAATGGTGTCTAAAAGCTGTGGGGTTGTGGAGGGCTTTGGTGAAGGAATCCCTAATGGGAAACCAGGTGAGCAGATGTTGATTAAGTCATAAATTTGAAATAAGCAGAGTTTTGATTGTCCTAGCAAAGGAAATAGCACACACTAGGTAATCTAGAGAGATTTAACAAAGTTTAGAGAATTATAATAAAAGAATACAAGGAGAATGGATTGTACAGAGTGAAGTTTAGTTTGTCAAAATCTCAACCTTTAACATATAAACTTTATGGTGCTTATAAACAGAACATTTTAAGGAAAATCTTACATTTAGTATAGCTCAATTCACATTTGTTTATTTCCTATTTTATTGTTAATGAATAACATTTTATATTAGCATCTTTTTTTTTTTCTCTAGGTGATGAAGTCATCCCTCTCTTTCTGCCACAGTGCAGAGAATACAATACTTCCTGCAACCCAAATGGCAACCTTTGTATTGGGGCTGAGGACGTAGCAGTCATTTTTACTGAAATGCCATGTATTTATTTATAGTGTTAATAAACATATTGGGCTTTCTTTAAAAATTAAGGAAGTTGTACATTTACAGAAAAATCATTCATAAATACAGAGTTCCCATATACCACCCTATTATTAACAGCTTGAATTAGTGTGGTATATTTGTTTCAATTGATGAAAGAACATTTTTATAATTATGCTGCTAAATACAGACCGTGGTTTACATTAGGGTTCATGTCGTTTCTTTCGTCCAGTCCTATGTTTTTTTTTCTTTATTTTCAAAGGTGCTTTAGATTACATGAATGTTACATAAAAAATACAAGGGATTTCCATATAACCTAACCCCTCCCACACTTTTCCCCATTAACATTTTCATTAGTGTGGTACATTTGTTATAATTGATGACCACATATTGAAGCTTTGCTACTAAGTATGGACTATAGTTTACATTGTGTTTTACACTTTGCACTGCACAATTTTATAGGTTTTGACAAAATGTATAATGGCCTGTATCTGTCATTGCAATCATGCAGAAAAATCCCAGTGTCCCCAATATGCCCCATGTTACACTGATTCTTCCCTCTCCCTCTTCTCAGAACCTTTGGTGACCACTGTCTTTTTATCAATGTTACAAGTTCTTCCATTACTATAATAATAATAAATCTACTTTAGTCCATAGTTGCATTCCCCCCTTGTTTGTTCATTTCTCTCTTTTGATGATTTGGGGATGGTGATGCTTACTCTGCTTCCAATTGAGAGGGGACTTAGATCCCATGGGGCAAATGGGTGATAATGTCTTCCTTGAAAGTTGTAGATACTCTGTTTTTTGGGCAGGGCATTGTCTGTCACCACCCTTTTGTTAGTGTCCTGGGTGAGTCCAGTGAACTGGAAAGTAGGTATTGGCTGCAACTCTGCTGAGAACAGCCAGAATATTTAAGTCTCTGGGACTTATATTTAATGGGTACAGTGCTAACTATAGGTTCAAATTAATGGGCATAAGAGCCATATGTAGGAAAATTATAAATGAATCTAACTCTGATATATTGGGAAAGATGGGTTATCATATATTCCAAGTAAGGTCCACCAATGGGGTACTGATTTCCTGGGTTTTTTTTACCCTGCCTACAGTGTCTAGATATCTCTAGAGCCCTCAGGAGGACCCCTACTTGAGGCATGTTTACTGTGGTAGTCAGTGAGATTGTCTTGAGGCATGCATAAAGGTAACCTCTGGAATGTCCTCCCGACCCACTTTAAAATCTCTTAGCCATAAAAACTCTTTTGTATTTAATATTTCATCCTTTTGGTCTAGGCCTTTTTCCTAGACCAAGTAACAAGCAATGTTATTTGGTTCTTTATAATAATCCCTTGGTGCCAGGGAGGCTTATCCCAGGGATCGTGTCCCATGTTGGGGGGAAGGTAGTATATTTAAATACTGAGTTTGGCTTAGAAAGAGACCACATTTGAGCAACAAGGAAGTTTTCAGGAGGTAACTCTTAGGCTATATATTTTACTAGGCTAAGTTTTATTTTTTTCACTTTATTTTCTGAGAAGCTTTAGGTTACAGAAAGTCACATAGAAAATATAGGGGGTTCATATATAACTCACTCCCTCTCCCCACATCCTTCTCTACCAATAACATCTTGTATGAGTATGGTACATTTGTTTTAATTGATGGAACAAATATTGAAGCATTGCTCTTAACCATGGTTAATGGTTTACATTATGGTTTACCTTTTGTACCATGTATTAGTCAGCCAAAGGGGTGCTAATGCAAAGTACCAGAACTCTGTTGGCTTTTATTTTATTTTGGGTAGAAGCTTACAGTCAGAAGGCCATAAAGCATAAGTTATTTCCCTCACCAAAGTCTGTTGCCATGTGTTGGGGCAAGATGGTTGCTTGTCTCTGCAAGAGTTCAGACTTCCTCTTCCTCGTAAGGCTCCATGGTTCCAGCTTCTTCCAGTCTCAGCTGTAGACCAGCATAAGGCTTGTTTCTTTTCTGGCCTCAGCTGTTCTGCTTTCTCCACAAGGTCAGCTGTAAACTAACAGGTGAATGGCTCAGCTCTCTCCCGAGGGCTCCAGTGTCAAAAACCAAACTCTCTCCTCTGCTTTGTTGTTTTCTGTGTGAGTGTCTGCCCACCAACAGGGCAGGGACTCAACATCCTACAGACATGGCCAAATCAAAGCCCTAAACTTAATTTAATCAAGTTAAAGTGAAACCTCTGAATTTAATACAATCAAAGGGTATCCTGCCCAGGCAAAAAGACCAGTTTACAAACATAATTAATATCAAGCTGCCACATACTGAATACTTTAATAGGTTCTAACAAAAAGCATAAAGGCCTGTATTGGTCATTGCAAGTTCTTGCAAAAACACTTCCAGTGCCCCAAAGATGCCCTATGTTTCACCCATTCTTTTACCTTCCCCTCAGAGCCTATGGCAACCAGTAAGTTTCAGTTTTTGAAGAGTAAGTTTCATGGTTACATGCAGTAATACTAAGGGCTTGATGTACTGGTCTGTTTTCTTTTCTTAGGTGCTACCTATGTCCTCAAGATATTTTTACCCTCCATTTGAGATTGTAGCAGGACTTTCCAGGATGGAAGTTTAATATTTTCTTATTTATTGTGTGTGTCTCCACCCACTTAGCTAATACCCTATGCCAAAATGAACACATTCATATTCCACAGAAGCATGCCCTAGGTATACCCTTTCCCACATATCCTCCCCCCACCAATATGCTGCACCTGTGGCCCTCCCCTGCCATATTTCACACACAAAAAAACCCATTCCCATTTTAGTTTTAACCACACACCTACAGGTCCCCAGAGTTCATTGATTTCTTCCTCCAGTCCTCCCCTCAGTTCCCTGGATAGTCCATCCCAATATCCAACCCCCCTACTCACCTTTGCACTCCAGCACTGTCAACCCCATTTATGTCTCTGCACTACCATCACCCCCTCCACTGCCAAACCACCTTTCTACTTTATCATGGGTTTTGCCCATATTAAGCATTGTCTCACCCCACTCTACTCCATTTTTGTCTCCTGATAACCTAACTTACAGACTCTACCTCTTTGAGTCTGCTGAATAGGCTTAAATCATATCAGTGATGTCATGTAATATTTGTCCTTTTGTGTTTGGCTTACTTCAGTCAATATAAGGTCTTCAAGATTCATCCATTTTGTCATGTGTGCCAATACTTCATTCCTTTGTACAGCTGAGCAATATTCTATTGTATGTATATAACACATTTTGCTTATCCATTCATCTGTTGATGGACATTTGGGTTGCTTCCAACTTTTGGCAATAGTGTGAATAATGCTGCTTTGAACATTGGTGTGCATGTATCTATTTGTGTCCCTGCTTTCAATTCTTCTGAGTATATTCCTAGTAGTGGGACTGCTGGGTCATATGGCAATTCTATACTTTGCTTCCTGAAGAACCTCTAAATCATCCTTCACAATGGTTGCACCATTCTCCATTCCCATCAGCAGTGGAGGAGGGTTCTCATTTGTCCTCATCCTCTTCAACACTTGTAGTTCTCTGCTTTTTAAATAGCTGCCAGACTAATAGGTGTAAAGTGATATCTTACTGTGGTTTTGATTTGTATTTCCCTAATAGCTAGTGATGTTTGGCATCTTTTCATGTGCTTTTTAGCCATTTATATTTCCTCTTTGGAAAAGTGTTTCTTCAAATCTCTTGCCCGTTTTTAAAATGGGTTCTTTGTCTTCTTATTTCCAAGATACATGATTTCTTTATATATACTGGATATTAGGACCTTATTGGATAAGTGCTTCCCAAATATTTTCTCCCATTGAGTAGGCTGCTCTTTCACTTTATTGACAAACTCCTTGAGATGCAAAGGTTTTTAGTTTTGATGAGGCTCCATTTATCTATTTTTCTTTTGCTGCTCATGCTCTAGGTGTAGTTTATGAAACCATTTCCTACTACAAGATCTCATAGATTGTTTTCTACATTATCTTCTAGGAGTTTTATGATCTTGGCTCTTATGTTTACGTTTTGATCCATCTTGAGTTAATTTTTGGATAGGGCAAAAAATGGTGATCCTCTCTCATTCTTTTGGCTATGGATATCCACTTCTCCCAGCACCATTTTTTGAAGAAGCTGTTCTGTCCCATTTGTGTGGGTTCGTCAAATATCAGATGACCATATATGCCAGGATCTATATCGGAATTCTCAATTCAGTTCCATTGTTCAGTATGGCTATCCTTTTGCTAATACCATGCTGTTTTGAGCAGTGTAGCTTTTTTAGTGTGCTTTAAAGTTAGGCAGTATGATTTTTCCAATTGTTTTTTTCTTTTTCAATATGTTTTTTGGCTATTCGGGGTCTCTTGTCCTTCCAAATAAATTTCATAATTGACTTCAAATACCATTTAAATTGTTCCATACTAATTTTTGAATTGAATCGACTAATAAGTGTTTTTGACACATCAAATAATCTTACTGATCCTGGAGTGCTGGCTGACAGCACTACCAGGTTTACATGCAAGGGCAAACCAGTTTATCACTTCTTCAACACCAGTACGTTTACTGAGTACACAGTGGTGGATGAGTCCTTTTTGTAAAGATTGATGATGCTCCTCCTGAGAAAGTCTATTTAATTGACTGTGGATTTTCCAGTGGATATGGGGTTTCTATCAAAACTGTCAAGGTAAGAAGCAGGATGGGCTAGGTTCATTCTTTCCTTCCTCCCTTACTCCCTCCCTCTCTCTCTTGCTTTCTTTCATTTTCTTGGAATTCAAATATTTTTAAAAACAAATTTAAAAAGTTTTGACAACACATCTCATAATCAAGATGTTTCTTGACAATGCCAAATCAACTTGAAGAAAAATGAAAAATTCAGAATAGAAATTTATTTTTAAATAAGTAGAAATGAAATTTCTGGAACCAAGGTATGTTTCCTCCATGTTTCCTTCAGTCTTAATTCATAAAATTAATATATTTTCCCTAAAATAAATATTGCTGGTATATAATATGAAAGCATGACTGAGTTTTTAAAGTGAGTAATTATTTGGACATAATCTTTGCTATCCATGTGGAATCAAAGGAGTAAGTTAAATAACATAATTCACATAGCTAGTCTCCCAAGTACTCCAAGCAATCCTCATGTTGTGGAGGTCTTATTCAATACCAAAGACTTAAATTATTGTCCATATGTTAGTTGATTAAAGCTCAAGCTCTCTGAGCCCCAAATTCTTTTAAACATCTCCCTACCTGATATCTACATTTGGATGTCTCACTTGCAACTCAAATGTTATAATATAATACACAAAGTCCCTTTGACTTACCTCCAAAGCATATCTTATCTCTGTATTTGTCTTCTTTGTGCTACCATCATCACATCTTGACTGGACTAATGCAGTGGCCCATTTACTGTTTTCCTCATTACTATTCTTGACCATCTCCAGTAATTCTCCATTTAAAAGTCACGTTGTCTTTATAAAACACAAGTTGTGTCACATTATTTTTTTGTTTAAAATCCTTCAGTAGTTTCCCATTATATCTGGAACAACCTCATCTCCCTATTATCCAGCTACACTTGCCTCCTTTGAGATCCTTGATTCTGCCGAGTTCTTTTCTGCATGAAGGTATTTACAAATACTATTCTGATTGTCTGAAATACCTTTATGTGGCTGGATCCTTAAGCATAACTCTCAGTTTAAAACCACCTACTTCCTCAGAGGTTTTTTTTTTTCTGTCTATCCTATCTAAGTATCAACCCCTTCCCATTATTCAAGGAGCCATGTTTGCTTCTTTAGTAGTGTGTATCCCATATCTCAAACCCTCTTTATCTTTTAGTTTCCTCCATTAGACTACATGGACTTTATTTACTATAGAGCTTAGCAAGGATTTGACCATAGTAATAATTCATGATAAATATGAGTTGAAAAAATAATGGGATGTATGAAGGAAAAGGAAAGGGAAGTCTAAATATGTGGAATAGGAAAAAGGTGAAGGGGGTCTGTGGAAAACACACATACAGGTGTTGAGGTAGAATTATTTTTCCCAAACATTGGCTTAAGATAAGTTTGAAGTCTATGAATATATAACATTAGCATGCCTGCACAAACCAATGGCATATGTTACTCACCACTTACTTCTAGATTTCTTGGCAAAATCCTTTCCAGGTTGTTTTTGATGTTTCCATTAAGAATTTTCAGTCAGGACAGAGGTAAAAGAAGGGACACTGGATATAGCTTTGCATTATTATCTGCAATATTTAATTGCATTTGATGTATTGACACCTTATTAGTACTTGGCTAATATAATATTAACCAAGATATTCTGCACATTCAGATATAGTTTTTTCCTGGAAGCTATAACTTAAAGCAAATCACTTGAATTAACATGCATACTTGCTTTTGTATCTTTGAAAATAGGCAAAACTTACTTTGAATATACCAGTATATTGAGGGTCTCCCAAACTCCCACAGTGTGATGATTTGCCAGAAGTATTCACAGAACTCAGAGAAGCTGTTAAATAGTTATTGTTTATTACAAGGAAGGGTTCAGGTTAAAATAAGCAAAAGAAAACGATACATAGGACAGAGTCTAGAATAGACCAGCCACAAACGTCTAATTGTCCACTCTCAGTGGAGTCTCATGAACAGCACTTTTTTCTCCCAGTAACTATGTGTGACAACACATGAGAAGTGTTGCCAACCAGGGAGGCTCACCCAAACCTTGAGACCCAGGGTTTTCATCGGAGATCAGGCATGTGGTCATGATCAGAGGTCAAACTGATGTAGTGTGACTTAAAGCCTTGGGCATACAAAAACAGTCATTTACCATGTCACATTGTAAGCATAAACTATGTGGTATGGCCCATGGTAAGGCACTCTTCAGACATGACATTCCAAGGGCTCAAAGATTATCTTCAGGGGCTTGTCAAGGTTCAATCTTGAAGACTTTAAATTGGTGAAATAATAATTTTTATTAAGGAACAACAAGGGATCAGAGCAGTGAAATAAAACAATAGTAAGAAGTGGGACTTTACTATATTTTAAATTTGCAAAATAATTTAAAATGTTCTATAATAGACACTTATTTCAGTTTAATGTTTTCTTCTATAATAATGATGTGGATTATTCATTATTGTTATTAATCTTCAGTTCCCATTCCTTGAGATAGGAAGGTTGGGAAAAGGTGGGAAGTTTTTTGGGGTATGGGGTGGGGCACAGAGAAACATCTGATGTTAACAGAGACTAGGACCATTGTCTAACTAAAGGTTTAGAGACCGGGTGACTGGAGGATCAAGAAATTCTATCACTTTACAGATAAGTCACTGAGACCTAGGAGATGTCTTTAGTGATTCTGTTTCCTAGTTGTTAGGACTACCTTTCAGGGCCACCATGATTGAAGCCTTACTGGAAATGAAAGTAAAGAAATCTGAATGAGGTCCCAGAGGACAGATCTAGGATCATATGATTTAAACCTAAATTCAGAGCCTAAAATTTAATCATCAACAAAACTTCCATTTCGAACCCAGAAGATAAAACTAACAGGTAAAGTTGGAAAAAAGGCAGGGAATAATCAGTTCAGTTTCTGGCATAAGGCACTGACCACTAAAGAAAATATCAAAAACCTTTGTTGAATGGGTGAATGAATGATTACATGATACTTGAGAGAATCACTGTATTGACTCCAAAGCTCAAATGGATGTCATAGCTGAAATTAACACTTATGGAGGGTGGGTGCAACACATCTTTACATAGCAGTTGTGAACATTTCAAAACATACATATCTTTACATAGCAGTTGTGAACATTTCAAAACATACACATACAGCTATTTTTTTTTCAGGTAATTCCTGCAAGAGAGGGTACAGACAGAAAACAAGGAGGTCTTAAAACAGGTCCTCATCAACCATAAGGCTTTGCATACACACTCACACACACACACACACAGAGGAATGAAACAATCACAAAGAGCACCATACCTATTGCGTAGGTCTCTCAGTGTTCAGCTCTGTCTGCTATCTGACATGAAATTGGATCAGGCCTCTTCTTGCAAGAAAATGATTTTCAGCTAGAACCCTCTTTAATGTAGCATGGTTTAGGGTAAAAAGTCCCCAAAGTGACTTAATTACATTTACTTCCTGGAATTACACATGGATCATCTAATTGCAATATGAATGTTTGACTCTGTTGAAAATACTAGCTTCTTTACAAATGGCTCAGAGTTATGGTTTTTAAGAAAATGCTTGTCAGAACAAACTTAAAGCAGATTTAGTATGACTTTGTGGAGAAGAGTTGACAGATTTTTAGCACTCATTTAATCTTGTTAGAAGGAGAGTTAGATGAGGTTTTAGGTGGTACCAGCAAGGTTGCAAAGGTCTGATGTGTCCTTTATAAAGGGTTTTCATTTGTCTGAAAAATACTGTTTTTCTTCCTTTTTTGTTCTCAAGCCTGATTTTTCTAGTTCTCTTTATGGCAGGCTTCACTTTTTGACCATACCTCCATTTACTTGAACTTTTCTCTCCACAGGTCACCCCTGGTTGCACTTATGTTGTCTTTGGCTTGGGAGGAGTTGGCCTTTTGGTTCTTTTGGTTTTCATGGGCTTTAAGTCAGCTGGTGCATACAGGATCATTACAAGTGACCTTAACAAAGACAAAATTGAGAAGGCCAAGGCTGTAGGAGCCACTGACTGCATCAGCCCCAAGGACTACACGTAGCCTATCAATGAGGTGCCTTCAGAAATGACAGGCAACAATGTGGGGTACACTTTTGAAATTATCGGATGTTTTGAAACAATAGTAAGAGCCAAGATTAAGGAAACCACAAAATGTCCAATCTGTTTGATAGGCACGGGGTAGTGTGGGGGATTCATGTCCCATAGCTTTATTAACAATCAACTATGGAAATAACTGTTATCTGGGCAAAAATGGTTATAAAGCATTTCTGCCTGAAAACGCAAAAGTTTAGAGCAGGTGTCCATGACCAAAAGCAGTTTCTCACCTTTCAATTTCCAAGCTGGTCAGCAGATCAATCTTTCCCCATCAGTGAGTCTTTCCACTGGGTTTTTTCTTTCAACCTCTCCTTTATCCTGTTTCTGGTCTCGCCAGAGCCGTGATTCAGAGCAGGCTCAGCTGGCTAAATTCACTGAAGAGAAGCCCTCCAATATACCCTCCTGCTTCCCTTGTAACAGCTGACAGGGAGGAAGATGTCTGTTCCCCTCTCAGCAGGCTGCAGTGAGCCAGGGGTTTTATCCAGGCCCAAAGTTTTGAGGATGGGGGATAGGATCCCTTCCCCACCAACTCAGGTATTTAGTAACCCAGGTTTTTTGTTTTGGGTTCTTCTTATCTCTGTCTTTTGCCTTCCTGGAAGTTGTGCAGCAGTGTCTTGGTCTGCTGGCCCCCAAAGCAGGTCCCTCAGACAGCTTTTGGCCATTTCTCCATTGCTTTTGTGAAAGAGTTGAGCCTTGTTTACCTACTCTGAGGCCATCTTCCCGGAACTTCCTCTGTCTCCTTCACTTTGAACTCAGATGGATTCCCTTGTATCCTGCCATGTGAACCATGGTACCAACCTGGTAATAAGCACTCCTCCATCCACCCAGATGCTCACCTATGACCCGATGCTGCTCCTCACTGGACACACATGGAAAGGATGTGATTTTGGAGGTATGGTGGACAGAGCCTCTGGCCTGGGGAGTGGTGGCTTTAACTCTGACCATGCTTTGGCAAGTGAGATAAACCTATTGTCCATCACATCTCCCTTTAAAATCTTTCTTCCAAGGATGGATATGATGTAATCTAATATCTATGACCAGGAAAATAAAAGCCAATTACTTACCCTCACCTTGATTTAAGGCTGATATTATTGGACACATTTTTAATATTAGCTCCTGCAACTGAAATTCCCCAAAGTCTTAATTCTGCCTGAATTAGAGGTAGCAGAAATTTTGTCCTGAGATTATTTTATATGACAGGAATTTAATCTGTTACTTTTCTCAAGAAACACAAGAACATGTATGAAAAACTGAATTTATCCTATTCACAAAAGCACCAGCAAAATTTCTGGATTGAAAGCCAGAACAAAAAATAAAAAGATACTGTCATGTTTTATAGGAATAGTACAGATTTAGAGTCGAATGAGGATCTAAGGAGTAAAGATGGAGTCATTTGTGGAGAGTGCACGGGAAGAAGCCCCTCTCCTTGTGGCAGGTGACACAGTAAATCCTTATTTGTCCTGCACGAGGTCTTGTTTTCTAATGTACTAGGCATTTTGGAGGTATTTCCAAAATTTGAGCCTGCCTTGTGACACTAAGAGAATATAAGACATCTAAATGCTTATTATGAATATTAAAAGGAGAAGAATATGATTTTGTCATTTTAGAGAAGTATCCAAGTGAGTGGAGAATGAAAATATATATATATACACAAGAAAGAAGCAATTTTAAAATAAATGTAAACCATAAATAGAAAAAAATTATATGAGAAGAGGTGGAACTAAATGTGTTAGTTTATTTTATTTTTCAAAGTAACCATGTAACATAGGTATGTATGACTGATAGCACTGGGACTTGGAAATCTTAAGTACTCTTCCCCCACAGTTGTGGCTTAAACTATTTCCATATGAAGTCAAATCCTTGTTCTCTTTCTACATCATTACCTGGGTCACAAAACAAGTCTGGTTGGTATGGTTGAGCTCAATTAGAGAAGGCTCCTTGGAGGATGCAAGACTTGAATTGAGGAACAAAGCAGTATAAGATATAAGCTGAACCTCCTTCCTTTGGCTATTTGTGTGATGTGGGGAGATTACAGGATTATTTAGGGATATCAAAAGTAAAATTCAGCAAGTATTTATTGATTGTAGTACTTCAAAGGGTAGGAAATAGAGCTGAAGCAAAACAGACCAAATCCCTTCTCTTTAGAAGAATGAGAACTTTAGCATTTCAGTGTGGAGTGACTGACAATAAAGAAACAAGTAAAAGCAGAGTACATCATGCCATGACAAGTAAGACAGAGAGAAATAAGGCAGACGAAGGCAGATAGATCTATAGCACCAGGTAAATGGGTGTGTATATGTGGTAGGGATGTGATTTTACAAAATTCAGAGATGGCATCCTTGATAAGGTGACATTTGATCAAATATTGGAAGGAAATTGACTATGCAGAAATCTTGGAAAAGAGTATTCCAGGAAAATCATTGTAAATGAAAAGGTTTTAAGGTGCAGTGCTTGGTACAGCTAGAAGACCAGTGTGGCTACAGCACAGCGAGAACAGGAGAGTAGCAGCTGGGATCAGAGAGGGAGCAAGACACTGTGGGGCCCTTGTCAACCACCATAAGGTTTTTGGTTTCTATTCTGAGTGCAGAAGGAAGCCATCAGAGGGTTGGAGAGAGGTTTGGCCTGACCTGACTTCCGTTTTCACAGTTTCACTCTGTCTGTGCAGAGTATTCTATGTAGGGGGAGGGGCAAAAGCAGGGAGACCATTTAGGAAGCTCTTGTCATATGTATGCAGGAAGGAGATGGCATTGGCTTGGACTGGTGGTGGTAGTGGTGAGAAGTGGTCAGATCCTGCATATATTTTAAACACAGAATCAACAGGATTTGCTGAAATACTGATTGTATGAGGAGAAAGAGTGGAAGCCAAGTTTCAGGGCCTGAGTAAGAGAAATGATGGAGCTGTCATTGAGATGGGAAGACTGTGGGAAGAACAGGTTGGGGGGACAGGGGAGGAGGTGGAAATCAGAAATGGCTTGGGGCAGGTTAAGTTTGGAATATCTATCAGATATCTGAATGGAGATGTCAGGTAGGTGATTGGAGATGAGCATCTATAGTTTCAGTTGAGGTCTGAACTCCAGCTATAAATTTAAGCGTTGTAAGCAGAGGATATTTAAAGCCTTGAGACCAGAGGAAATCACTGCACAAGCTTAAAGAAAAGAAGAAGTCTGAGGACCAAGCCCTAGGACACACCAAAATTAGTGGTCTGGTAGATGTGGAGGATCCAGCGAAGATCCCTAGAGCTAGGAGGAGAGCAGCAACAACAACCAAGTCATATCTAAAAACCAAATGAGGGAGGCAGATTCAGCTCAACTGATAGAGCATCTGGCTACCTTGTAGGAGGTCCAGGGTTCAAACCCAGGGTCTCCTGACCTGTGTGGTGAGCTGGCCTACATGCAGTTCTGATGCATGCAAGGAGTGCCGTGTCATGCAGGGGTGTCCCCTGCGTAGAGGAGCTCCATGCACAAGGAGTGCACCTCACATGGAGAGTTGCCCTGCGTGAGAAAAGCGCACAGGAGTGGCACAGCACACATGGAGAGCTGATGCAGGAAGACGATGCAACAAAAAGAGACACAGATTCCCAGTGCCACTGAAAAGAAAGCAGGCTGACACAGAAGAACACACAGTGAATGGACACAGAGAGCAAGACAATGTGGGGGTGGTGGGGTTGGAAGGGGAGAGAAATAAATAAAAAATAAAAAAAAAAAACCCAAAAAAACAAAACAATAAAAGCCAAATGAACAAAGTGGTTTAGAAAAAAGGAGCCACCAGCTGTTTCAAATTCTGCTGATAGTTCATGTAGGAACAGGACTGAGAATTGACCATTCTGTGCCAAAATGAAGGTCACAGCTGACCTTGAGGTGATCAGCTGCTGTAGCAAAAAGCCCAACAAGAGTGGGCTCAAGAGAGGAGGGGAAAGGGACCTGGCCAGTCAGTGAAGTGGAGACAATTCTTTCTGTAAAGAGGTTTTATTGTAAAAGAAGCAGAGGTATTAGACAGCTGGGAGAAGATGAGTGTGTGTGGGAGGGTAGGAAGACGGTCAAGAAAGTTTTTTTTTTTTTTTTTACTTTTGTTTCATAAGATGGGAGAAATTCAGCTTACTAGCATGTTGCTGAGAATGAACCAATAAGGGGAAAATGTAGCAATGTAGAAGAAAGAAGAGGCAAATACAAGATAATATAAAGATTATTTAGTTAAGTTTAAAGATAACGTGTATACTTATTTATAGGTTGGAAAAGCAGTGTTGATGTCCCCAAACTAGTAACTGATTTCCTGGCAAGGAAATTTGACCTGGATGGTTGATAACCCACATTTTACCATTTAAAAAAAGTCAATGAAGGGCCAAACTGACTTCTAGATAGGAATGCCAATTTATGTTCCACAAACTGCATCTGAAAATTTCTCTGTCCCCACATTTTCACCACACAGGTTTTGCTCATCTTTTAAGTTTTACCTTTTTTTTTCCGTATTTTTAAAAAATTTTAAAGCCACTTTAGCTTACATAAATGTTACATCAAAAAATATAGGGGATTCCCATAAACCCCATCCCTTCCCTCTCCCGTACTTTCCCCCATTAACAACATCTTTCGTTAGTGTGGCACTTTTGTTAAAAGCGATTAACATATTGAAGCACTGCTACTAAGCATGACCTACAATTTACATTACAGTTTACATTTTGCACTGCTCCATTCCATAGGTTTTGACAAAATGCGTAACGGCCTGTATCTGTCATTGTCATGCAGAACAATTCCAGTGTCCCAGAAAGCCCCTATATTTCATCTATTCTTCCCTCCCCTCCCCTCAGAACCTCTGGAGACCACTGCCTTTATATCAATGATACAGGTTCTTCCATTGCTAGAATAATAAGTCTACTTTAGTCCATAGTTACAGTCCCACCTTATGTTTGTTTATTCCTATCTTGAGGATTTTGGGATGGTAATGCCCACTGTTTCTGTAACTGCTGGTTCCTTGCTTTTTATCTATATAATTATTAGTATAGGGGTTATTAACATGTATGGTATTTTACCTGTATAATTATCTGTCATTTAATTTTGCGGCTATTAATAAAAGTTCTATTTCATTATTTGCAGAAAACAAAGCAAAAGAAAAAACCTCTGTGAAAACAGTACAGAAATCTTGACATTTTCTTCTTAAAAAAAAAAAAATTCAGGAGAGCAGATGTAGCTTAGTGGTTGAGTACCTGCTTCCCGTGTATGAGGTCCTGGGTTCAATCCCCCACGCCTCCTAAAATAAAAAAAATAAAAAAATCAATGAGGGATTTGAACTATTCTATTCAGGCCAAAGGTATCTATTTTTTATGGTAATCATGCCTACTCCCCACAGGCTTCTTTTTATAGCATTTATAAATTTATAAATGTGCCTGCTGTTGCTTAAACTAGATTTGTTTCATCCTGGCTATTTTTTTCTTTCTTTCTCTCTCTCTCTTTTATTTTTTTTCACCATAAAGCTGCTTCTTCAAGCAATGTCGCAAAATTTCCTTACTTTACAGATTTCAAAGTACTTTTTCAAGTGTTCTTTCTTCTACTCCTTCTAGGTCAGGCATGATTATTACCATTTTCAGTTGAAGAAACTATGGTTGTGAGAGGCACATAACAAAACCTGAGAGGCAAGCAATACAAATTCTGTATTCTTTTCACCACACCCCAAACTCCCCTGACATGGCTTGGCAAACTGAGTAAATGAGGATTTTCATCTCACTTCTCTTGTTGCTGCTGAGGGCTGTGAAAGGACTATGAAAAACCATACAAATTTCAACTTAAAACAACGGACTCAGGGATGTCTGCAACAATAATCGGAGATCCTCCTGCAAGATGAAATAGGATGTCATTCATTTGGTCAACAAACACTTATTGAACACCCACTATGTGCCAAGGATTGGCTTTCATCAGCAAAAGGACATGTATATCAGTCTAAAGGTCCAAGTTTTCATTAATGTTTCCTCTGAGCACTTTTTCAGTACTATATCCTGTCTCTATATCTGACTTAAACTACGAGAGTATTGTATTATGAACATAGATTTAAATTATTTTTAAGTAACAAAACAATGTGGTAAGCTGTCAGAACCACCCAATACTCATTTACTCAGTTAAACAAAAACAAAGAACTTAACATAGTTTGAAAAACAGTTACTAGTTGATTCCCAAGGAAACATATATTCACTTATGCATCAATGTCTCCCAAAGTAATGCTTTCACCTGTATATCTTATCTCAGCAAATAATGTCACTTTTTCTGCCTTTATAGACTAGAAGCCATAGCATTATATTTGACTTCTCTTTTACTCTCACTTACGAAAGCCAAATTGCTGCTAATGCCTGACTAAGCAGTTTCTCCTCTAGCATCCCTCCCTCTCATTGCCAACAATCATTGCCTTAGTTTGGCCTTTAACCGTCTCTGGATATGTTAACACAGTAGTTTGGTACACAGGTCTCCTACCTTCTGTATTTTACAGTGCCAGTCAAGCCTCTTTGCTGCCAAATTTCAGCACAGTAGCATAGTCGTAAAAGCCTTTACTATTGGACCACAACCTATTTTCATTTATTAATTTATTTAGCAATTCAACAACTAATAATTTAACCCCACTATACTGCAGCCTTTTTGCTAGGCTCTGAGGATAAAGCAGGGGAAGCAGAGTCACATGTACTTTTACAGCCTCCTAGGCATCAAGAATGCTAACCAGTTACCTTCATAGTCACACTTTCCTGGCCTTATTTATGCTTTCCCTTCAGCCTGAAAACCACTTTTCCTCCCCTCTTCTGAGCCTATTCAAATAATAGTGGTGCTTCAAGAATCAGCTCAGACACCTTTCCAGAGATCCAAGAGAAAGAAAATTCACTGGTGTGGACCTCAAACCCCAAACAGTTCCCAATAGCAGAATGTACTTGAAGTTTCCTGTAACAGATAGGATATTCAAAATGTTGTAGAAGACGAGAGAGGTTCAATTATTTGCGTATAGAAAGGGCAGGACTCAGGACTGATTTTGAGAGGGAAAAAATGATTTATTGATGGCCGGTGGGACTCTGGAACTTTCTGTTTCAAACCTGAGCCCTGAACAAGAATTTTGAGTCCCTTTTATACAGAGAGGAAGGGCCAAATGGTTCTTTGTTTCAGTGCTCAATAGGCTTGAATTAGCATATATCTTCCACATCCTAGGTAAGTTTTTAGCATGGAGTCCATACATTCTAGATAAGCTTTTAGCACATTTGGTTTGCATTTTCCCTGAATATTTAAAGTTTCTAGAGTTTGCATTGCTAAACTGTTTCTCTGGGACTGGAGTTGTTGCCATGGTCACCAAGGACAGGGTGCAGCCTCTCACTGTCCCACACCCACAGCTCAGGACACAGCTTAGGTTATCTATGAAGAGATGAACAACCTCCACCCATAGCCCACATCAAACTATTCTTGTTGGGAAGATATAGAAACAAATCATTAAAAAACTGTTCTTTTACCTTTCAGCATTGGAACTGTCCTGACGTTTTGAGATCCTAAGGGCAAGAGGTCTGTCCTGTGTGGTGGTCAGCTGGAGCTTCCCTTTTCAATTGCATCCTCTGACATCATGGATCTGTTCCAGAAATATGTAGCAGAGGCAGAAGATTTGGTAAAATTATATTATCTTTATGAAATAAACACTTTGAGTCTTAAGACCATTTAAGAATTAGCAGGGAACTTTGGTTCAACAATATTAAAATTTAAAGGTTGTAATTTCTAGTGCTGTAATTATTTATTTCAAAACAACTGTTGTAGAAGCTGAAAGAGGTTCAATTATTTGCATATAGAAAGGCCAGGACTCAGGAATGAGTTTGAGAAGGAAAAATGATTTATTGGGAGACAACGGTGACCACAGCCAGTCATGGAACCCAGGTTGGTCAAGTCTCCTGGTCAAGATTTCGAAGTAGAGCGTCTCAAAAGCCGCTACGGACTAGGGAGCAGTTGCTCCGCCGAGTATGATTTTGATCAGGCTAAATGTAAGAAAAGATCTCTCACCTACTCAGGTCTTCTTATGCTTTTGAGCCTATACACCTGCAATAAGAATAAGGCCTAGAGTAGCACTGTGCCTGGGAGTTTCCTCCTAACAGCCTTCATGTTACTCAAATGTGGCCACTCTCACAGCCAAACTCAGCATGTAGATGCCGTGCATTCCCCCCAGCGTGGGATATGACACCTGGGGATGAGCCTCCCTGGCACCGAGGGATCACTACCACATACCAGCTGAAGATGCAACTAGAAAATGACCTTGAATTAAAGGTTCAATACGGATCAGCAGAATATCCCTGTCTACATATAATAACATGACTTCAAAATGCTGTTTGACCTAATGTAAGGGGGAAATGGAAAGGAGAAATGAGAATATAAGGCTATGAGTCCCTAAAAAAGAGTCTGGAGGTTGTCAGAAGGAATGCCCTTATGCACAACTGAGCAGAGTTTAAGAGATAGATAAAGTAGGTACAACCCCAGGTATTGGTTCTTTTGAGGAATAAAGAGACCCACGGGTCCTATGCTCATGGCAGATGGGGTTCACTGCCATGGCAGATGGCCCTTCTTTGGAGCTGGTGTTTCTGCGTGATGGAATTGGACTCAGAGGGGATCTCTTTTCACAAGACTTGCATGCTACTTTATTGGAATTGTAGTTGGTGCTGGGGTTTTAGATATAGTTAGGGGATTTGAATCTCTGGACTGATATTATGACACCCAGGCCCAGAGCCTCAACAGACTTCAGCTCCTACACTTTGATTTATTGGACTTACCCCACTCAGCTAACATCGAGTTGAAGAAGGTCATCCACCACACCATGGAGCCTAGAGTGTCTACAACTGAAAGCAGGAGGAGTGCATCCAGTATCCATGTGGAATCTAAGCCCCCACTTGACATAGATGTGCAATGGACACAACCAATCCAATGTCTACAGGGACAATGTGGAATGGGTGTGGGAAGGGTAGCCATGGTGGCTGCTGGGTTTGGGGAATGGGAGGAAGAGATGAGATGTGGAGGCGTTTTCAGGACATGGAGCTGTCCTGGGTGGTGCTTCACGGACAATTATGGGACATTGTAGATCCCCCCAGGGCCCACTGGATGGGACGTGGGAGAGTGTGGGCTATGATGTGGACCATTGACTATGGGGTGCAGTGATGCTCAGAGATGTACTTACCAGGTGCAATGGATGTGTCACGATGATGGGAGAGAGTGTTGCTGTGGGGAGAGTGGGGGGTGGGGGCGGTGGGGTTGAATGGGACCTCATATTTTTTTAATGTAATTTTTAAAAATAAATAAAAAAAAAAGAAAAGAAAAGAAAAATGATTTATTGATGGCTGGCCGGACTTGGGAGCTTTCTGTTTCAAACTCCAGCCCTAAACAAGATTTTCAAGTTCCTTTTATACAGGGTGGGGAGTCAAATGGTGCTTTTATTTAAAAAAAAAACAAAAACGACTTTCTTTGTTAGTTTATTGTTTGCATGAGTACCAGGTAGGTTTTTAATTAACATATGGCCCACATTTCAGGTGAGCTTGAAATTAGCATCTTGCCCACATTCCATCTGGATGCAACCTTGAATATACATTCAGTCTTACATCCTTTCTGAACATTCAAAGCCCATAGGGCCTAGATCACCTAACTGGATTTCTAGAGACTAGGCACACTTGGATACAGAATTAGATGATTTTGAATTTATGCACAGGTTATATTATATTTCCCATTCAAGGCCAAGTCCAAGTTTCTTTAAGCTTCGGCATCACCACCATCAGAGTTTCCCTGGAAACTATATGTATATACTACTGGTATGTATATAGAGTTTGCATTGCTAAATGGCCTCCCAGGACTGGAGTCGCTGCCATAGTCACCAAGGGCAGGACTGCAGCCTCTTACCGTCCCACACCCACAAGTCAGGACACAGACTGCTTAGGTTATTTACAAAGAGATGAACAGCCTCCCACCCGAAGCCCACATCACAACAACAACATGTACTTGGATTTTTATGTGAGCAGAGCAGAGAGATTTTTTTTAAAAATGTTTTGACCAGCTGCCTCCATTTAAAGCAGCCATGAGGTATAAAGATGTGATAAATGTAATATTCTTTTTCAGATGGTCTTTAATACATTGTAACTACTTTTTAAAATTCAAGATTAACTTTAAGAATCATTATATAACTTACTGAAACTGAAAAAAACACACTACAAGGGTACAAGTGTATGCCAGCATATATTGATATTTCCTAAAATATTTTTTATTTAAATTGAAAAGTGCAGCCAGAATCACACTGTAAAATATATCATAATATTCACTTTGATAAAATACAATTTACAAGTTCCTAAGTCACTGTTTACTTAATAATGACTCCATTTAATCAAAAAGGCAAGAACTAGAGAAATGTTGAAAGATGTATAAAGCTTCTTATGCAAAGAAGAATCTAGAATTTTACCACATAGAACACAGGTGAAGAGTATTACTTCATTATTCATTCACTTGACATTTTTTTCCCCCACTTCAGCCATTTGCCAAGAACTCGGCTAGTTATTTGGTATGAAGTATTGAATAAAACAGATACAGTCTCTATTCTCATGGAATGTATAATTTAGTAGGAGAATCATTCAATAAGAAAGTAAGTAAACATATAAATACATCATTTAAATTTTTGGTATGTGACCAAGGTACTGTGCTAGAGAATAAAAAAGGAGGGGGGAGGGAATTGTCAACATTCAATAGAATATATTTGAAGGCTTCTCTGAAAAGGTCTCTGAAGGATGAACAGTAGTTAGCCCTGTGAGAATGGTGCAAAATATTCCAAGTCAAGGGAACAACATACCAAAAGACCCTTAATTTGGAAAATGTTTATCATCTACGGGGAACATAAGAAGTATAGCTGCTGTTTGCCTAAAAAAAAAAAAGTTTTTATTTGAACCTATAATTAGTGCTATACTTGTAAAATATATGTCCCAGAGACTTATATCTTTGGTCTATTAATGTGCTGGTTGAACCCTGAATCTCAGCAGAGCTGCAACACCTACTTTAGTTCACAGGACTCACCCAGATAGCAAGGAGATGATGATGGACAACACCCATACCAAGGAACAGAGAGTGTCTGCAATTGCAAGTAAGATAGTTCCATCCATCTGCACCATGGGCTCTAAGCCCCCTCTTTATCAGAAATAGAGTGGGCATCACCATCCCCAATTCCTCAAGATTGGGGAATGAACAATGGACTAAAGTAGACTTACTATTATTCTATTATAGGATTATTTTTATTCTAGCAGTGGAAGAACTTTTATCATTGATATAAAGGTAGTGGCCACCAAAGGTTCTGAGGGGAGGGAGAGGGAAAAATAGTTACAACACAGGGGAATTTTTGGAATATTGGAATTGTCCTGCATGACATTGCAATGATGGACACAGGCCATTACACATTTTGTCATAACCATAAAATTGTCTGGGGCAGAGTGAAAACTACAATGAAAAATATAGTCCATGATTAGTAGCAATGCTTCAGTATATATTCTTCAGTTGTAATAAATATACCACACTAAAGAAAGATGTTGATGTGGGAAAGTGTGGGATGGAGAGGGTTTGAGGCATATGGGAATCCCCTACATTTTTTATGTAATATTTATGTAATCTAAAACTTCCTTAAAAAAAAAGTTAATGATATTGTTTTGGCTCATTAAGTTGGAAAATGCCAATTCCCTATGGAGATTTTTGTACATTTATTTATCTCAATAGTCAGCTTCCCTATGTATTTGTCCAGAAGAGAATGTGCTTTAGTTGTTATCAAGCTTGGTATGAAATCATTTTAACTTAGGAAAAGAAAAAGGCTATATAGCTTTTCCGGGAGTCTTCTCCCCTTTGACTTCAACTCCAGGCTCTGCAAAAATTCCTTTCACTAACATTTACTTTCTAGTTTCTCACTCTTTTCATATCTAAAATTGCTTGTGTTTCTATGTAATAAATAATTAGTAACCAAGGCCTCATAAACTGGCTTATAGTATTTTTTCCCTCACACATGTGTATTTGTCCATCTTTTTGTTCTTCCTTCCTTTTTAGAGTTGGATTTCCTTTAGGGGAGTGAACATTTCTGTTATCCAGGCAATCACCATTAGGTTCCAGTAGTTCTTTCTACCACTGTTTTGATTTTGCCTATCACCCTACAGGCTGCAGAGAAGTGACTGATGCCTTCCCTGAGAGTTCAGCCTATTATACATATAAAGTTTCGATGATGGGAACCATGATCCAAGTTCTTTCTTAAAACAGTACTGGGTAGAACATTCTGTGCCTAAAAATCCCTATGCAAATATTCTTAGGTGATTCAATACTTGAATTGAAAGTATTATATATTTATGACTGTATCAAGGGTACAACTCACTAAATATATCATCATGTTAACCAAAGAATTGAATGAAGTTGCAAGACACATTCTTGGCAACTGCTCTTTGAGGTACTCAAATGTTTAATTTCAAATTTGAATTTATGTATCACTGCTATGAATGAACAAGACAATCATTAAGTAGGTTCAAGCCAGCATTTTAATTAATAATAATGTTTACCTGAATTTGCAATTGCACATTTGAAAACTATATATACAGTGTTTTAACTTTGCTAACATTTAAGAACTATCAATGAAGTTTTGGCTAAGAACCATATATGTAGTACTCTTTATTCAGCAGGGCTTTTTGTAAAACAAACTTTTCTATAAGGAAAGTGTAGATACTGTACTCTGGTTGTGTATTATAATTTCAGGCAAAGCATGATATGGTAACCTGATTAAGAAAGCTGGAATTTTACTTTTAATTTTGTAGTAGAGTGGGAGTATAAATTAGTACAACATTTCTGAAGAGCAGTAATTTTCCAAAGTCTTTAAACTTTGTAGTTTTTTCTTTCTATTGTTTTTTCATTTTATTTTGTTAGAGAAGTTGAACATTTATAGAAATATCATGCATAGAATATATAACATACAGAGTTTCCATATAACACACCTTGCAATAGTAAGGTGCCTTTGTTATAATTCATGAAAGACATTTTTATAATTTTACTATTAACTATAGTCATCATTTACAATAGGGTTCATTATTGTACAGTCCTATGTTTTTTCTTTTAATTTTATTCTAGTAACATATATACAACCTAAAATTTCCCCTTTTAACCACATTCAGATATATATTTCAGTTCTGTTAATTATATTAACAATGTTGTGCCACCATCACCACAATACATTAGCCAAACATTTCTTTCATTCCAAAAAGGAACCCTGTACATTTTAAGACTCAACTTCCCATTTCTTACTCCTTCTTGTTCCTTGGTAACCCATATTCTATATTCTGACTCTCTGAGTTTGCTTATTCCAATTATTTCAAATCAGCAGCATCATATAATATTGGTCCTTTTGTGTATGGCTTATTTCACTCAACAAGATATTCTCAATGTTCATTCATGTTATAGCATGAATCAGAACTTGATTCCTTTTTAATGCTGAATAATATTCCATTGTAAGCACATACCTCATTGTGTTTATTCAATCATCATTTGATGAACACTAGGGTTGTTTCCCATCTTTTGCCATGTTAATAATGCTGCTATGAGCATCTTTGTGAAAATATCTGTACAAGCTTTAGCTTTCAGTTCTTTTGGGTATATTCCTAGTAATGGGATTCCAGGGTCATTTGGTAATTCTACACTTAGTTTTCTGAGGAATTGCCAAGCTCTAGAAGGTGAGGGTTTTAATCTCATCTTCATCCTTAACTAAAAGTCTTAGCATCTGTTTCTTGAGGTCTCATGCAGTTCTCTCTAAGGTTCAAAGTAGAAATAAGCCTTTTACAAGCAGTGAACCCTAATGTAAATCATGGACTGTAGTCAATAGCACAATTATTAAAATATTATTTCATCAGTTGTCACAAACATACCACACTAAGTAAGACAAGGTGTTAATATTAAGTTGGTATATGGAAACACTGTATTTTATTTCATACATGATTTTTCAGTAAACCTACAACTCTTCTAATTAAAAAATCATTTAAAAAGAATGAGGAAGGATTGTGGGAAGATAGCAAAGGACTAACAGACAAAGCTGAATGCTCTCACAAAAACAATGGAGAAAGAACCAAAATAGCCCCAGGGACCTGCTTTGGGATCAGCAGTCTAGGACAATGCTACACAACTCCCAGGAGAATGAAGGACAGAGACAGGAGAAAGACAAATGTGAGTTACTCCCATGGCAGCCAGGAGGGGCTCTCCTTCCCCACCCTGGAGATAATAAACTGGGATAAAACCCCTGGCTCACTGTAGCTGACTGAGAGGGGAACAGACATCTTCCTCCTTGTGAGCTATTTCAAGGGAAAAAGGAGGGAACTTGGGGTACTTTTCTTCAGTGACTTTGGCCAGCAAAGCCTACTTTGAAACTCCACTCTGGGGATTCAACACAGGAACACAGGAAAGCAGAGACTGAAACACCTCCATGGAAAAGTGTGCTGATTAGTGCCATCTGCTGGCTGATCTGGAAACTGCATGGACAAAAACTTCATGCTCTGCATCCAACTCCTTGGAGAAAATCTGCACCCCACTAATGAGTCCCTGGCCCAATATTGAAAACTAAAGCTAGGCAATTTTAAAGACTGTGAATAAGTTGAACCAAATATCATAGAACTGTGGAGGGAAAAACAACAATAGGCAAGAGAGAGAAATTAGCCATCAGAGTAAATACATCAACATATTCAGATGCCTAGACATCAGTGAAAAATTACAAGCCATACAAACAGGAAGAGATGGCCCAACTGAAAGAACAAACAAAATATCCTGAAGAGATATGGGATTCAATACAATTAATCAGTGATAATCACACAATTCTCCTAAATCACTTCAAGGAATTTAAAGAAAATATGACTAAAGAAATAAAGCATATTAAAAAGACACTGGGGGAGCATAAAGAATAATTTGAAATCCTGCAAAGAAGAGTAACAGACCTCATGGCAATGGAAAACATGATGGGCAAGATAAGAATTACATTAAAGACACATAAGAGCAGATTAGAATTGCTTGACACAACTAGTGAGTTTGAGGACAGAACATCTGAACTGGAAAAGACAAGACAACAGAAAGAGAAGACAATGGAAAAAATGGAATGGAGTCTCAGGGAATTGAACAACAATACAAAATGCACAAACATTCACATTATTGGTGTCCCACAAGGAGAAGAGAATGGAAAAGGGGCAGAAAGACTATTTGAGGAAATAATGACCAAAAACTTCCCAACCCTTGTGAAGGACATGGATACTAATAACCATGGACAACATACCCCAAACAGAATAAATCTGAATAGACCTACCTAAGACAGCTACTATTCAGAATGACAAATATGAGATAAAGAGAGGATTCTAAAGTAGCAAGAGAAAGCAAAGCATCATATTCAAGGGAAACCTGGTAAGATTAAATGCCAACCTCTCATCAGAAACTACGGAGGTGAGAAGAAAGTGGTTTGATGTATTTAGGGTACTGAAAGAGAATAACTACCAGTCATGTATTCTGTGTCCAGCAAAGCTGTCCTTCAAAAGTGGGGGTGAGTTCAAAGCCTTCATAGACAAACAAAAACTGATAGAATATGTTATACCAGATTTTCAAGAGATACTAAAGGGGAGCTGCAGCCTGCAAGGAAAGAAAAGGGTAAGAGATTTGGAGAAGAGTTTAGAAATGAAGATTTTTAGGAAGGGTAAACTAAAGGATAAGAAGACAGACAATAGAACAAACAACAGAGCCAAAGGACAAAATGAACGAAGGAATTTGAAGTTTTTAAGTAGCCCTTCATGTCTATCCAATGAATGCTGAAATTTGGAAAGAAAACCTTACTTGGGCAAGAATACTCCAAGAGCAGTGGAAAGTGGCAGAGAGGATTTAAAAGAATGAATCATCAGCAGAAGTAACAGATTTTCTCACCAAAGTCAATTCCTGACTATGATTTTGAAAGTGATGAGATTGTTGCTGTTTGTGCAGCTATTGCTGAGAAACAGAAGACAGCTTCAACAAATAAACATAGTTATTGTGTCCACTTCTGGGATTGTAGAGACTAAGTGAGAAGGAAGATGGTGCTCTAAAAGTAGATGGTTCTGTTTTTATCAAAACCTGATGAAGGAAAATGCATAGCATTAATTATTTGAATCTGTCTTTTTTGATTATCATTTAAAGTTTTAGACAGGGACATTTATTCTGGAGAAACAGGGCAAAACTACTGTTTGTAAGTTAAGTTTTTCAGATAATGCATATAAATTTAAACAGTAGCATTACTGTATATTGTTTGTGCTATGCTTCGGCAAGTTATGGTTTATACACAAGATTAGAATTCTGAGTCAAATTTTTTATGTATAAATTTAATTTAATCCACATAAATGGATGGAAACATTTTGAAGACACAACATGAAAAGCAAATTCTTCAATAATAAATAATTTGGTCAGTGTTATTAAAATGTTGACTCATTGATGTTTGTTTTATGATAAAGAAATAAGTGATTGCTTTCTATCCTAGACCTATACTGCTGCTACTATTCACTCTGTTTTCCTTGCTTCTGTAGAGTAAGTTTGTCACAAGGTTTAAATACTTTTAATATTCATTTTGATTCAAAGTTGTGGTTTTGTTATATGTGGAATCTTTGACTGTTCAGCCAAAAATGCATGCAAATGTGAACATTTTGAAGTTTCTCTTAATTCTGATTTGTGTTTAAATTTTTGGCTTTAAAGAAGTTATAACAATGGTAGTTGCCGCCTGTGGCAGTATGATATTGTTTATAAATTCCAAAAATAGATATTGGATTGTGTTTGTGTTTTTAAGTTACAGAGAATGTAGCAAGATCGACTCCTGATGTTATATGGAAGGCAAAATTTGAAAATGGTGAGCCTGGACATTAAGCTGAAGAACTTTCCAAAGTAAATTCAGAGACTGTAGCTTGGTTTCTCCTTACAGCTTATAGAGAAGTGCTAGATGACAGAGACAATCTTAGAACTGAATTATTGGGCACAAAGAAACCAGAAACGGACTCTGGAAATTCCAAGCCACTGGAAATCAAGTCCACAAATGATAGTACACCATTTGAGGCGTTAACTAAACTTGGAACTTGTAAGTCAGGATTCAAAATGCAGTAATCCAGGAAGAACTTGTGGAAAGTCTTACTGTCTGATGGCTTGGACCCTTGTTTCTTGCATGCTAAACCAACGAGCTTTTTGAGAAAGCTGTTGTTAGCCTGGACTAAAAGGGATGCGGAGGGGAACACGGAAGTGAAATCAGCTCTAAGAAGAAAACCATGGAAGCTGAGATCTGGAATTAAGACATCTCCTTAGGTCAAGAGAGGAACCCCACCCATGTGTACAGCGAGGGTGAGTTTGCCCCAGCAGTTGAAGAAGGTGGATGTTCCAGCTCACTATTCAGGGAGAGTTTTGCTGTCCTAGGCTACAGAGAGGGTGGGAGCACAATCCCCAAGCTTTAGGGCAGGTAAAGTCAAAACTCCTAGATCTAAGAATGGTGGACCTGTCCCCATGGATTAGGGAAGTCTAGGTCACCAACTTGTTGCTCTGAGAGGGTTAGGGCAGTATGTTGAAGATTAGGGAGGATGTTGCCTTCACCTCACCGTACTTGAGGGGTTAAAACTCTATCCCAGGGAAGTGGACTTGGCCCAGTGGTTAGGGCATCCATCTACCACATGGGAGGTCTGCAGTTCAAACCCTGGGCCTCCTTGACCCATGTGGAGCTGGCCTACGTGCATTGCTGATGCATGCAAGGAGTGCCCTGCCATGTGGGGATGTCCCCCACATAGGGGAGCCCCACACGTAAGGAGTGCTCCCCATAAGGAGAGCCACCCAGCGTGAAAGAAAGTTCAGCCTGCCCAGGAATGGCACCACACACACGGAGAGCTGAGACAAGATGACGCAACAAAAAGAAACACAGATTCCCATGCCGCTGACAACAACAGAAGCAGACAAAGAAAAACACGCAGCAAATAGACAGAGAGAACAGACAACTGGGGTGGGAGGGAGGGGAGAGAAACAAACAAACAAATAAATAAATAAATCTTTAATTAAAAAAAAAGACTCTACCCCAGTGACCAGGGATGGTGTGGCCATCACCCCAATCTTCTTGGAGGGTGAGGTCTGGAGCAGTCACCACCCAGATGCTTGATGAGAATGGAACTAAGAAAATGGCAATTGGGCAAGTCTGTGGAAAGGGTGAGTCCCCATCAGGCCCCAGGGAGAAGAAACCATCATCTTAAGAATGACTCTTAGACTTTCAAATCTAAGGAGGTATGTCCTGTATATTTATAGAACTGTAGGGGACCCATGACTCATGTTTCCCTCCCAGTTTCTCCTTATGTAATGCAAATGTTTATCCTTTTTCTGTCCCTTTGTATATTGAAAGCAAATAAATAGTTTTGTAAATTTCAGAGGTCTAGAGCCAGATGGGACTTTGCCCCAAGACAAATTGTATTTTCCTTTTTATTTTATTAACTTTTTTTAAAAAAAGAAACACAAATCACACAAAATGTTGCATTAAAAAATATAAGAGATTCCCATATACCCCACTCCCCACAACCCCCACTCCTCCCACATGAACAACTTCTTTCATTAGTATGGCACATTCATTGCATTTGATGAGGACATTTTGGAGCATTGCTACACAGTATGGATTATGGTTTATGTTGTAGTTTACACTCTTTCCCAATCCATTCAGTGGGTTATGGCAGAGTGTATAATGTCTTGCATCTGTCCCTGCAACATCATTGAGGACAACTCCAAGTCCTGAAAATGCCTATTATCGCACCTTTTTCCCTCTCCCTGCCTTCAGCAACTCCTGTGGTCACTGTTTTCACATCAGTGACACAGTTTCTGCCATTGCTAGAGTCACGATAATTCTATAGTAGAATACCAGTGAGTTCACTCTAATCCATATTTTATTCATCCATCCTGAGGACCCTGGGATGGCAATGTCCACTCTACCTCTAAATCAAGAGGGGGCTTAGATTTTACATATCTGATGGATGGAATTCTCCTGCTTGTAGCTGTAGACTCTTTTGGTTCCCTGGTGTGGTGGTTAACCATCCTCCCCTCACTGTTTGCTGACCTGAGTAAGTCCAACGAACCAGAGAGTAGGTGTTGCAACTCTGCTGAGGCTCAGGACCCAGCTGGCACATGGACAGTCCAGAGATTCAAGTCTCCTGAGCACACACCAACCCCAGCTCCAACCACAGGTTCAGTAAAAGTGAAAGAAGAGGCATGCATAGAGAGGTCACATCTAAGTCCAACGCCATCACACTCAGGAGCAAACTGTATTTGTTTAAACTGATTGTGATGTGGTTTTGTACTTAGCATGGTTACTGATTTAAGGTTTTTAAAAAATTTAATGTATTTTTGGAATTCAGAGGGTGGAATGTGGCATTTTGTTTATGAATTCCAAAACTAGGTATTGGATTGTGTTTTCAAACTGGTCTGTTCCTCTGGGTGTATGAGATTGTATTAGATTCAGAGGTTTCACTTTTACTTTATTAAATCAAGATTAGGGCTTTTATTTCACCATGGCATTAGGTGACTCTGTTTGCATTCCTGACCATTCTCCCTCCCCTTGTGGGCTACATAAATGGATGGTCAATAAAAGACAGGGAAGTAAATACATGGAGAAGGAGAACACAGAGTGTGTAATCTGAGCACTGGAGCCCCAGGGAGGGAGCTGAGCCATTCGCCATAGTTTTCAGCTGAAGAGACAAGAGTCCTAAATAGCTGAGAAAGTCCAAAAGAAATGTGCCCCAGGAAGAGAGATGAGCCTTATTGTAGCCTACAGCTGAGATAGGAAGAATCTGATACCTTGGAGCCTTAGGAAGAAGAGGAAGGCTGAATCCTTGCAGACATCACACCACCTTGCTTCAACATATGGCAGCAGAATTTGAGTGAGGAATTATCTCTAATGGTACATTGAGTTGGACTCTTTAGATGTAAGCTTTTACCCCAAATAAATAATTTTATAAAAACCAACAGATTTCTGGTGTTTTGCATCAGCACTCCTTTGACTGACAAATACACTTTCTTTAGTATTTTTTAGATGTGTGAAGTACTGATAAATGTTACAGTGATGGTTTTATTTTTTAGATTATTACTGTGGTAGGTTAGTCCTTACCACAAGTGAGTAATTTTTAAAATGTGCATCTTTTAAACAAGTGGCTTTTACAGATACATCATATAAATTGTACTGCTACATTACAAAAAAAAGGGGGGGATGATGTGGCAGAGGGAAGGGGGTACATGTTAATTGCTCATACTTTTGATCTAACTTCTGTAATCTAAAACCTCTTAAAATAATTTTTATTATATTAAAAAAAGAATGAGGGCTCTTGATATAAAACTGGATTTCTCTTTATTATGGGAGTAAAGACCAAGGGGTGTCCAATTAGGAATAAAAGGTACTAAAGGACTTTCTATTTATTACTTCAAAATAGTTGGCCTGATGTTGATGTTTTAGTTCTGGCAAATGAATGAGATCATAGAAGTAGACTCTACCCATGAAGCCACCATTCCTATCTTCTTCTAGGGGCTTGGTATGACAGAATCCTAATCCTAATTTGGGTTGTTCTCCCTTTGTAATGTTAGAAAGTATAAACCATTTGTAATATCTGTCATTTTTATTTCCAAGTTGGCTTATTAAATTGTTAATATATAGGGAATATTTCTCATGGTACCTGAATTATTTGCTGTAAATGTAGTAAGGTTAAAATGAAGACACTGAGCCTACTTCCAGGCACTTGATCTCTATTTCAGATGCTCTGTTAGGCCCACTGACTTCCAGAATAACCACTTCCATAAAGGAGGCTAGGTATTTTCCTATAGTGTTGGTGCATTAAGCAATGTTTATAGGAGTAGTAAATGTCCCTAAAAGGGAAATGGCTCATTATACCCTGAAGTCAATCCACCCCATGTAGAAGACCTGGAATATGAGATCTCTCTACCTTTTAACTAAGAATCTCTTTCTCTTTTAAAGATTTACAGAATAGAAATATCCCCAAGGGTCCATACATAATGCTTTGCCCTAAGAATAGCTTGGCATTTTGACTTTTCCCATGTGGCTAACTCTAAGTACTGGACATAATCACCTGGGTGGGTAATTCAAACAATCATGACAAAACTGAAATCTTTATCTCCCTCAAAGCTGTTCTACATCCTGGATTCCCCACCTTAGTTTGTGGACCTACCATCTACTCCCTTGCTCAAACTGGAAACTTGGCATCATGCTAGATTCCTCCCTTTGCAAGAGTTTCCACATCTGATGAATTAGTAAGGCTTCCTGGCTTTATCTACTAAATATGAATCCATCAATTCCTTATTCCTCTTCCCTGCTAGCATATTTCTCTGACTGGTTCTCTCATGTCTCAACCACCTTACTGCAATAACCATCTAACTTATGTCCCTGCTTATTGCAGAATGGCTTTGAACTAGCTTTTTCAAATCTTCCACACCTTCCACGGGAATGTCCAAATCAATCACTCTCATTTTATGTGCACTTTAAATATAAAAATAAAATTTTTGAAAGCAAAGGAGGAAGCAACACCAATTGCCTTATACAAAATTCTTTCCTCTTAGGCCTCAGAGCAGGATACCTTATAGCATAGATAGGATGTGTAGGGTGGAGAGCAGATGCCTCTCATTGTGGACTAGCTGTGCTTGGTCCTTGATAATTCCTATCCAGGTGGGAGAGGAATAGGTCACCACATGGAAAGTATGAACATAATGCCAAGCACAGGTGCATTCTCTGGGCAGGGCTCAGATCATATATATACCTCTTTCTCTCTTACATCAGAACAGGAACCCTTTCTTACTGGTCACTTTACCTCGAGAAGATGGACTCTTATCTTTCATTAGCTTATTTCCTCTTAAAATCAAGACAGAAAATTCAAGGTCTAAATACAATGGACTTAACTGTTTTATCTTTCATGGTAGACAAGTGTGCTGGTTTCAGCCTTTTGTGAGCCTTTTGTTATCTTCTTAAGCTAACCCATTCCTATGCATGTAAACCTATTGTATATGGGTTCTTTTTATAGATTCAATTAAAGGATCTTTTAATTAGCTCACTTTTGACTAGATTGCAAGTCCCAGGGTGGGTCTGAATCCTATTACTGGAATCCTTCATAATCTGAGGAGAAAAGCAACACACATGGAAAAAAAAGTAGAAGCAACATTGAAGAACTCAGAAGCTACAATCGGTGGAACACAGAGGCTGAGAGGAAGCCACTTGAGTCAGAAGGTGAAAGAGTTGAGAACTGGAGGTAAAGGGAGAGATGAGTCATGTGCCTGATCACCCACAGCTGAGCTCAGGGTTAGTGAGCCTGGTGGAAAAAGCAGAGACCAGCTGCCATTTTGTCTTGCCATGTGACAGGAGTCCAGGATCACAAGCAGCCAACATTTGGTGAGACAGCATCTCTGATGATGCTTCAGTTTGGACACTTTTACTTCCTCAGAACTGTAAACTTTAATCAAATAAATACCCATTACACAAGCCAACCCAGGATTTCCAGGAAGATGAAGTAGGCAGGCAGGGCTCAACTACTTCACAAAAACAACAAAGAAAGGGATAAATGCTATCTGAGGGACCTGCTTTGGGAGTTAGCGGACCAGGACAGTGCTGCACAAGCCCCAGGAGGGAGAGGGACAGAGAGACAAAGAACTGAAATGATAATCATGATACACAAACCCCCACAGAGATGGGAATGGCACACACCCCCCACCCTCAAGGCACATGGCCTCAAGCCATGTGGCTTACTGCAGCCAACTGAGGTTGAAACAGGTGTCTTCCTCCCTGGGAACAGGAAGAGTGTGGTAGAGGGCAGAGTATGGTTTATCTTCGGTGAATTTGGTCAGTAGAGTCCACTTTGAATCTTGTCTCCAGCCAGACCTGAAGCATGGGTGTATTAATCAGTCAAAGGGGTGCTGATGCAAAATACCAGAAATTTTCTGGCCTTTATAAAGGGTATTTATTTGGGGGTAGGAGCTTACAGATTCCAGGCCATAAAGCATAGGTTACTTCCTTCACCAAAGTCTATTTCCACATGTTGGAGCAAATGACTGCTGATGTCTGCCAGGGTTCAGGATTCCTGGGTTCCTCTCTTCCCAGTTCTTGCTTCTTTCCAGACTCTGGGTTTCTCTCTTCCTGGGGCTTACTTCTCTTTTGTCTGTGTGCTTACTTCCCAGGCTCCAGCTTAAGACTTCAGCATCAAACTCCAGCATCAAAACTCTAACCTTAGGGAAACAGATGTGACTGAACCAATTGGGTTCCCATCTGCCATAAAAGAGGTCAAGGATTTGATGCCCAGGGCCTCCTGGTGAGGGCAAGCTGTCCTACACTGCAAATTGCCCATGTGGAGTGCCAGCCCACGTGGGAATGCTGCCCCATGCAGGAGTGCCACCCTGCATGGGAATGCTGCCCTATGCAGGAAAGCTGCCCTGTGCAGGAGTGCCAGCTGATGCAGAGAGCTGGAGCAGCAATATGATGGAACAAGAGACACAGAAGAGTGAAAATAAGAAGTAGCAGAACAGGGAGTTGAGGTGGCTCAAGAGAGTAAGTGCCTTTCTCCCACTCTGGAAGGTTCCAGGATTGGTTCCTGGAGTGGCCTAATGAGAATACAAGCAGACACAGAAGAATACACAGCTAGTGGGCACAAAGAGCAGACAATGGAGGGAATGGGGGTGGAGGAGAAATAAATAAAATAACTCTTTAAAAAAAACTTCAACATTAAAAAAGCTCCAACTCTCTCCTTTTCCATATCTTTTATCTTTGAATCCCCACCCAGCAAAGGGTGAGGACTCAACACTCTACTGATGTGGACCAATCAAAGCCCTAATCATAATTTAACTATGCCCAGGTACAGACCCATTTACAAACATAATCCAACATCTATTTTTTTTTATTTGTAACTATATCAACTGCTACAATGGGCAAGCAGAGATTGAAAGAAACAACATCATGGAAAGATTCATTGATGAGTGCTGTGCCATCTGCTGGCCCACCAGGAAACTACTAGGAGAAAAACTACTTTTAGGTATCTCTTGTCCTAAACACCTGAGAGAACATCTGTGGCCCATTAGTAAGTCCCTTTCCTGATTTTGATAACCTAAGCTGGGCAATTTTAAAGACTCAGAGCCATGAAAAAAATATTAGGCAAGAGACAGAGAAATTGACTATCATAGTAAATTTGCCAACATATTCAGATGCCTAGACACCAGCAAAAATTACAAATCATACTAAGAAACACAAAGAGATGTCTCAGCTAAAGGAAAAAAAAAACAACAAAAACTCTGAGGAGATACAGGATTTAAGACAACTGAAAAAATGATAATTACACAAATCTCCTAAATCAATTCAAAGAGTTGAAGGAAAATATGACTAAAGAGAAAAAGGATATTAAAAATACACTGACGGTTCATAAAGAAGAATTGAAAAATCTGCAAAGAAAAGTAACAGAGCTTATGGGAATGAAAGACACAAATAGATGAGATTAAAAATATATTGGAGGCATATAACAGAAGATATGAATTGATTAAAGACAGAATTAATGATATTGTGAACAGAACATCTGGCCTTAAAAATACAGGAGAACAGAAACAGAAAGGAATGGAAAAAATGGAACAGTTTCTCAGGGAATTGAATGACAACACAAAACTCACAAATATATGCATTATTGGTGCCTGTCTCAGAATGAGAAGAGAATGGAAATGGGACAGAAAGCATGTTTGAGGAAATAATTACCAAAAACATCCCAACCCTTATGAAAGACATCAATATCCAAGAGTGACAAGGTGTCCCAAACAGAATAAATCTGAATAGGCCTATTCCAAGACAACTACTATTCAGAAAGACAAATATCAGAGATAAAGAGAGGATTCTGAAAGCAGCAAGAGAAAAACAAAGGATCACTTACAAGGGAATCTCAATAAGATTAAATGCTGACCTCTCAACAGAAACCATGGAAAAGAGAAGAGAGTGGTATGATGTATTTAAGTACTGGAAATCAAAAATTGCCTGCCAAGAAGTCTTTATCCAGCAAAACTGTCTTTTAAAAATGAGTATTTCAAAGACAAACAAAAACAGAGAGTGTGTTACCAAAAGACCAGGAATATAAGAGATACTAAAGGGAGTGCTGCAGACTGAAAAGAAAAGACAAGGGTAAGAGACTTGGAGAAGAGTGTAGAAATGAAGATTATTAGTAAGGGTAACTGAAGGACAAAAAGACAGACAATAGTAAGGTAAACAATGGAAAACTAAAGGATACAATGGATGAAGTAAGTAATGCATTTAGAGTAGTAATATTGAATGTTAATGAACTGAAATCCCCAATCAAAAGACATAGATTGACAAAATGGATAAAAAATAAGAACTATATATATGTTGTCTATAAGAGACTCACCTCAGACATAAGGACACAATCAAGTTGAAAGTGAAAGGTTGGAAAAAGATATTCCAAACAAATGGTAACCAAAAAAAGAGCTAGTATGGGACAAAATAGATTTTAAATGCAAAACTATTATAAGGGATGAAGAAAATAATATATATTTATAAAAGGGTAAATTCACCAAGAAGAAACAACTATAATAAATATTCATGCACCCAACCTATGTGCCCCAAGATACATGAGGCATCCAATGGCACAACTGAGGTAAGAAACAGATATCTCTACAGTAATAGTTGGACACTTCAATACAACACTCTCAGCATTGGATAAAACATCTGGATAGAAGATTTATAAACAGGGAACTTGAATAATATAAATGATATAGAATTAACAGAAATTTATAGAATCTTACATCCCAAAACAGGATATACATTCTTTTCAAGTGTTCATGAATCCTTCTCCAGAAAAGACCATATTTTTGGGTCACAAGACAGTCTCAATAAATTTAAAAAGATTGGAATTATACAGAACATTTTTTATGATCATATGGAGTCATATGGAAGCTGGAAACAATAATGGACAAATATATGGAGATTAAACAACACATTCTTAAATAATCAGGGGATCAAAGAAGAAACTGCAAGGGAATTTAATAAATATATTGAGACAAATGAAAATGAGAACACAGCCTATCAAAACCTGTGGGAAACAGCAAAGTCAAAGCTGAGAGGGAAATTTATAGCCCTCCATACTTACATTAAAAAAGTGGAAAGATCTAAAATTGAAGACCTAACTGTACATCTTGAGGAACTAGAAAAAGAACAGCAAATTAATCCCAAACCAAGCCCAAGGAAAGAAATAATAAAGATCAGTCCAAAATAAATGAAATTGAGACCAAAAAACACAGTAGAGAGAATCAACAAAACCAAAAGTTGGTTCGTCAAGATCAACAAAATTGACAAACCCTTTGTAGACAGATAAAGAAAAAAAAGGGAGAAGATGCACATAAATAAAATCAGAAATATGAGGGGGGCTATTACCACTGACCCCATAGAAATAAGATAGATCATAAAAGCATACTATAAACAACTGTACACCAAAAACTAGACAATGTAGATTAAGTGGACAAATTCCTAGAAATATATGAACAACCTATATTGATCCTAGAAGAAATAGAAGACCTCAACAAACCAATCTCAGGTAAAGAGATTGAAATTGTCATAAAAAACCTTCCAAGGATGAAAAGCCCAGGACTACATGGCTTAACAGATGAATTCTGCCAATCATCCAAAGATGATCTAATACATTTTTGCTCAAGCTCTTCCAAAAAGTTGAAAAAGAAAGACTGCAACCAAATTCATTCTATGAAGCCAGCATCACCCTAATACCAAAAACCAGATAAAGGTACTATGAAAAATGATAATTACAGACCAATGTCTCTAATGAATATAGATCCAAAAATCCTCAACAAAATACTTGCAAACTAAATCCAAAAGCACATTAAAAGAATTATATACCATGATCAAGTGGATTTTATCCCAGTTGTATAAGTTTTTTTCAAACAAAAATTCAATTAGTGCAATAAACTACATTAATAAATTGAAGAAGAAAAACCACATAATCCTCTTGATTGATGCCAAAAGGCACTTGACAAAGTAATACATTCTTTCTTGATAAAAACACTCCAAAAGATAGAAATAGAAGGAAACTTTCTCAACATGGTAAAGTGCATATATGAAAAACCCACAGCTAGCATTGTACTCAGTGATGAATGACTAAAAGCTTTCCTGCTGAGATCAGGAACAAGACAGGGATGTCCACTGTCCCCACTGTTACTTGATATTTTGCTAGAAGTTCTAGAAGGAGCAGAACTTTACTAACTCTAGGAGTTAGTGAAGAAGTAAAAGGCACCCAAATAAGAAAGGAAGAAGTAAAACTTTTGCTATTTCCTGATATGATCCTATGTCTAGAAAATCCTGAAAAGTCCACAGCAAAACAACTAGAGCTCCATGAAGAGTTCAGCAAAGTGGTGGGATACAAAATAAATACACAAAAGTCAATAGTGTTTCTATACACTACTCATGAGCAATCTGAGGAGCAAACCAGAAAAAAAATCCATTTATAGTAGTGACTAAAAGAATCAAATATTTAGGAATAAACTTAACCAAGGACATAAAGGGCCTGTATTAAAAAAAAAAACCTGTACAACATTGCTAAAGCAAACGAAAGAAGACTTAAATAAATGAAAGGGCATTCCATGTTCATGGAATGAAAGACCGTGTTGATTCTACACAAAGTGCTTTACAGATTCAACACAATCCCAATAAGAATCCCAACAGCCTTTTTTTCTCCCCCAGAAATGGAAAAGCCAATTATCAAATTAATTTGAAGGTTAAGGAGTCCTAAATAGGCAAAAACATCTTAAGAATGAAGTTGGATGATTTTTATTTCCTGACTTTAAAACATATTACTTCATTACAGTGGTAAAATACAGCATTGTACTAGCATAGAGAGAGACAGATTGGTCAATGGAACCAAACCAAGAACTCAGAAATTGATGCTCACATCTGTGGTCAAGTGATTTTTTGACAAGTCGGTCAAGTCCACCCAGCTGGGCCAAAACAGTCTATCCAACAAATGGTGCTGGAAGAACTGTATATCCATATCCAAAATAAATAAAGAAAGAAAGACCCTTATTCTCACACCTTATACAAAAATTAACTCAAAATGAATCAAGATCCTAAGTATAAAAGACGTAATGAAAAAACTTGTAGAAGAAAAAGTAAGGAAACATCTTCAAGATCTTGTGGTAGGTGCTAGTTTCTTAAACTTTACACTCAAAGCACAAGCAATGAAAGAAAAAAATAGTAAATGGAATATCTTCAAAACTAAACACTTCTATACCTCAAAGAACTTTGTTAAAAGGGTTAAAAGGCAGCCTACTCAATGGAGAAAATATTTTGAAACCACAATCCAATAAGAATTTGATATCCATTTATACAAAGAAATCGTACAACTCAACACTCAAAAAACAAGCAACCCAATTTAAAAAAGGACAAAAGACTTGAATGGACATTTCTCCAAAAAGGAAATACAAATGGCCAAAAAGCACATGAAAAGATGTTCAATATTACTAGCTATTAGGGAAATGCCACTCAAAGCTACAGGAAGATAGCATTTCATACCTTATAGAATGGCCATTATTTAAAAAACAGAAAACTACAAGTGCTGGAAAGGATATGCCGAAATGGAAATGCTTATTCCCTGTTGTTGGTAAGGTAGAATGGTTCAGTTTGGTAGTACCTCAGTACAATGAATATAGAACTGTTATATGATCCAGCAATACTGTTACTATGAATATATTAGGAGAACTGAAAGCAAGGACACAAACTAGCATTTGCATACCAGTGTTCATAGCAACATTATTCACAATTGCCAAAAGATGGAAACAGCCCAAGTGTCCATCGACCAATGAATGTATAAACAAAATGTGGCATTACATATAATATGTATATATTAATAAAGTATAATAAAGTATAATAAAATACTTTTCAGCTGTAAGAGAAATCAGTACAGGATGCATTCAAAAACATGGATGAACTAGAGGATAATATGTTTGGTGAAATAAGCCAGACACAAAAGAACAAATATTGTATGATCTCACTAGTATGAACTAAATACAATGAGTAAACTCACAGAGTTAAAGTGTAGATTATAGGTTACTAGGAAATAGAAAGTGGGTTGAGAAAGGGAGCTGATGCTTAATACATAAAGCATTATTAATAAGATTAATTGTAAAGGAAAGGAATATAATAGTGATGCATTATAGTGAGTATAACTAACACTGCTGATTTATAAATGCGATTGTGGCTGAAAGGGGTAGTCTGTGGATGTAAATATCAATTAAAAGGAAAGTAGAGGATAATCTAGGGAGTGTATAACAATGGTTTCTGTGATGGATGAAGAGTGTAGTTAATATAAATATAAGAATGCTCTTCTTTTACAAAATGCTAAGAATATGGTGATATGGAGGAAAATTAAAACTAATGTAATTTATGGACAATAGTTAACAGTAATATTGCCATATTTTGCAGCAATAACAAGAAATATATTTCAATTTTAAGAGCTAACAATGGGACGTATAAGGGGATATGGGAATTTTCCTTTTGGTGTAATGGAAAATTTTAAAATTGAGGTGATAACAGCACAACCGATGAAAATGAGATCCACTGAGTGTACACTTTGAATTGTACAAAGCATGGGACTGTCTAAAACAAGGAATCATGGTCTGTAGTTTATATTATAGCTTGCACTTTGCACCACACAATTTATAGGTTTTGACAAAATGTAAATGGTCTGTATCTGTCATTGCAATTGCATGCATGACAATTCCAATATCCTAAAAATGCCCCCATGTTACACCTATTCTTCCCTCTCCCTTCCCTCAGTACCTCTGGAGGCCATTGCTTTTGTATCAATGATACAAATTCTTCCATTGTGGGAATAATAAGTCTATACTTTAGTTCATAGCTGCCTTCTGCCCTTATGTTTGTTCATTAATCAATCTTAAGGATTTGGAATGATGTTGAATAGACTGTTTCTGATTGAGTGGGGACATAGATCCCATGGGGCAGATGTATGGAACTGTCTTGCTTGTAGTTGTAGATTTCTGCACACATTGTGATAGTGGGTCAAGTTCTAAATGTGACATGAATGTCTTGATGTATGGTTGGGATGGGGCCCATGGAATCCTCAAATTCTAATGGTGTGTTAGGGTGAATAACATCTTTCAGAGTCCCTATCCTAGTTCTACCTGTGAGGTATTCCTAGTCTCATCCTACAAGTCTCAGACTACATGACCTCAAGGATATGTACTGCAAAAAAGAAACTTTTTAGTGTATGAGGGGATCCATTCCATTTTCACATAACTTCTCTCTGTTTGAAGTTCAGGGAGTCAGAACTTCCAGAAACACAAAAATCCATACTAAGAGATTTCATAATATACTTTCCTTGGCTACTATCCCTATTGAGTAACCCACTGCCTCCTCATTGGACATCTTGGAGGTACCCTTTCTGCTGAGCAAAGACCTGTGATCTAATAGAATTCTTGAACCGAGGGAAAGTCAGAGTCATTATCTTCCTTAAGAGGGACATTCAGTTTCCTGTCTGTAAAATAGGATGGTCCCACAGCCATCGCCTTGCTGGGGTAATGTTGAGAAGCAGTAAAATTAAGGAGGTTAATTAGGCTTTCAGAGGCATTAGTGAACGCTTAGATTCTTTAACCTGAAAGTTAGAGCCAGTCAATAGTTTTACTAAGAGGCTGAAGAGAGACACAGAGAAGTCGTGAGAAGGCTGTGTGGCCAAGAAGGAGCTTTAAAACAGAGGGCACTTCTGTTTTAATCTCCCCACAGTCAGAGATTTGTGAATTTTGTAATACCTCCAATAAAATTGTTCCCTCGTTTGGATCACGGGCTCAACTTCAGGTTGAGTCATTGAAGGCTGAAGCGGTTTTCATACACATCCTGTGAACTCAATCAAAACTTCTCACATACTATGCAAGGAGAGGGAAACAAGAAATCTATGAGATTGACATGAATATTTAATTCACTGAGTCCATCCTCACACTTGGTTTAGACAAGAAACTCTCTGAACTCAATTTATCTGAAAAAAAAATTTTTTTTTGTAACACTCTTGCTATCATTTTTACAACCCCTGATACTCTCAAGTCACGTTCTACTGGCCCTGAGGCTCCTCTGTGGTATCATTTACATGCAAAATATTAAACTACCCACCTTTTACATGACAAGTCTGAAAGTAAACCAAACACAAAAAACTGGAATGCACAGACTTTTATAAAAAGCAAACTGAACTTTGGTAAGCAGAATCTAGACTTCTGCTTTAAAAAATTATATAATTATAAGATGTGAGAGCTGGAAATAACCTTAAATATTTTCAATTTTAACCTCTTATTTGATATGTAAAGAGGATGGAAAATAAAGTCATAAGCTGGTTGGTTCAGAGAAGGAATAGGAACCCATGGTCTCTTAATGTAGTGGGGTGCTTCATTTTCTAGCAGCATATGTATCTTCTCATTGAGTTTCAAAATGTAAGGAACTGATCTCTGCTGCTTTCTGTGAAAAGGTCAGTGTACAGTGTTTGTCTTTCACTAGCCAGATGATTCTAATCTCTGGGTTGTAAGGGCTTTAGAAGCCATATGGCGTGACAATCCCTCCCATCTGGTGTTGACTTTTCTTCATTGTGGTTTGTCAAGGAATTATGTCATCTCTCCTATGACATCTCCAAGCCTGGGAAATTCTCACTGTGAGAACAAATGTGCTTTATTACAGAACTGCTGCTGGACAAGGGAACCTGTTTATCTTGTCAGGCTGATCTCTGCCTCCTTCTAACTCCTAGGGTACCTTGTATGCCCCAAAGTACAGATCTGACCATTTATCCTCCTTCCAGCACGTCTTCAGATAGCTGGTGATGGCTGCTAGCTGTCTTTGTTCATGTCCATTCCAAGCCCCTCTCTCTCCAGGGAAAATAACCCAGTTTCTTCATGAATTCTTGACCCTACTTAGAGACAGCAGGACACAAAGACCACAAAACAACCCAGCACTGCCTTTGGATGTCTAGCAAGACTATATCTTGTGAGGCCTCCTCAGTCTGAAATGAAAAATTCATCTAGAAATGAGCAGAATGTCCAGGAATTTGAGTTTAAAATATTTACATTAGGTTTAAAAGTTTTGATCATCACACATTATAATGTTTTTCTACTGTTAAGAGGAATTTTGTCTTCACATTTTCTATTTTCTTCATTAAAAACTTAACCTTATGTTTAGTCTTAAATTCTTCCTCTGTAAAATAGAGGTGATAGTAACGAATTGTGGGTCTGTTAGGCAGTATATCTGTGAAGTGGTTTGCAGAGAGCTTGATTCAGAGCAAGAACTTTATGTATGGTAGTAAAGATGATAATCTGCAGAAATGTTATTTGTGCTCCCCTTCACCTCCCCTGGCTCCTCTTATCTCTACCACCTTCCCTTTCTCTCTGTAGAGCCAGAGCTCACTCTTTCTTAAAGTCCCTCTAGCTTTCTATCCAAAGATTGCAGCAAGTATCTACCACTCCTATTTGAGTTTCCACCATGGAGTTAGCATCAGAATTGTCATGGTCTCAAATTGTTTCATATTTTAAAATTTATTAAAAAAATTTGCTTCAACTCTTGCCTGTCCACCATCCCCAAACACACACACATAGTCTTCTCTCACTAAACATTTGAATAATCCTGTTAAAATATGTTAGATCCTTCCCCTGATCAAAACCTTCTTGTAGCTTTCTATCTCACTTAGAATAAAAGTTGAAATCTTCTCAATAGCAGCACTCAAATAACCTTATTTGGCATTACTTCTCTGACTTTGTCTGCTTTCAATATTCCCTCTTCACTGTGCCCCACCCACACTGGTCTTCTTGCTAACCCTCGAGCCTGTCAGGCAGTCTCCTACACTTTGCTATACACTTCGCCTGGACTCATCTATGGCTCTATGTCTCATTTTCTCAACTCCATCAAGTCCATGTTGAAACAGCATATTCTAAGTGAGGCCTTCCTTGATGACCCTCTTTGAAATTACATATACATCCTCTCCCAGGAAACTGTGCTCCTTCCCCGTTTTACTTTCCTTCTTAGAATTTATCATGGATTGGCTTACCATGTAATTTACTTATTTATTTTGTTTAGAATGTAATTACACAAATGCAGGAATTTTTCCTAGAACAATGCCCAGTACCTATTACATACACTATTTGTTCATCTAGAATGAACTTACTATGGGAAACAAAGTATAAGGTGGGAAGACTGTGAGTTTGGGCATTCAAATTGCTATTCTATCACTAATTGTGTTATTTTGCCAAACTGCTATGACAAATACTACACAATGGGTTGGGTTAATAACAGGAATTTTTGGTGTATAGTTTCAGAGGCTAGGAATCCACAATTAAGGTGTTGGCAAGACAGTGCTTTCTTCCTGAAGTCTGCAGCATTCCGATGTGGCTTGCTGCAATCCTCTGAGTTCTTTGGCTTGCATCTCTGCCCTTTGCCACATAGAAATCTCATTCTTTGTGTCTATTCTTCTGGTTTCCACTGACATCTTGCTTCTTTGTTTTATTATGCCCAAATTTCATCTACTTATAAAAGATTCCATTAACATCTACCAAGGCCCACCCCAATTCATTTGAATCAAGGGGCTATACCTAACTAAAAATAACATTTTCTAAATGCACTATTTACACATGAGTTTACACCTACAGGAATGAGCAGGAATGAGAATTAAGATAAAAAAACATGTCTTTGTTGGGATACATAATTCAGCCTATCACAACAATTTTTGGAAGAGTTACTTAATGTCTCTCAGCTTCAGTTCCTTCTGTGTAGTAAAACAGCATAGTAATAACTACTTTGTAGCATTTTTGTGGTAATCTATTGAGATAGTGAGGTCTCCCCAGTTGCGAGTGAAAATCCATTCTCAGGCTCTGTTTACCAAATCTCCATGAATTGTTGGCATACCCTCACACTGCAGACCCTTGTTTCCTGTGCAGTTGGGGGTTGGGATATACACTGCTCAAGACTCATGTCATCAGAACACAGCAGTCCCAAAGGAAAGAGAACTTCCCTTTCTAAGAAGCTTTGTTTAAAAATCAAAGAGGAACTCAAGCAACCTTGTCTTGGGTCATGTGTCTATTTCTTGAGCAGATATCTTTGGCTGGAAGGATGTGATTGATGACTGGCCAGGTCTGAGTCATAGGCTCAAGCCCATGCCCAGGATGTTGCAGAGGCAGCTCCATTAGAAAACATGGCATCAGGGAAGAGTAATTTCCCAAATGAAGGCTGTTTAATTTAAAAAGAAGGAATAATGGAAGTCTCCAGATTCAATAATAACAGACTTATGACAAATTGTGACTTTAACTTAGTGAATGCAAGGAAGGACAAACAACCTAACAATGAACAGACTAGGAAGGCACTTGAACCTCAGCAACAGATGAAGCCAGGAACTGACCTTAGACTCAGAGCAGTCTCCCTGTTTATTGTTTCTATCTGCTTCTTTGTGTGAATGGGCTTGTTTTTCCTTCACAGGGCACTGGCTTCCTCCATAAGTCATGAGGAATAGTGGGGGTTAATACCATTCCCACCAATGATCCACACCCTCCTCATAAATGGCACCGTAACTACTATAATGCTTCATGTGTTGCCTTGGCATCCATCTTACTTTGGCTAAGCCATTTGCCTCAACTCTGAAAAGAGGGCCAGTTAATAAGCAGCTTTCCAGCCTTGGGGCATAAACTCTTCCAGAGCCCAATCCCACATTTGTGGACACCACACACATCACTTACACACGTCACCCAAATCACACAGCTGGCCCCGAATAGTAAGATAACCAGCACTACTACCCTTGGACATGGGTCCCTTTCTCTATTCGCATGTGCTTGCTTTAAACTAACCAGCCCTTGAATCCAGTGGGATATCTATTAACCTCCACCCTTAGACCACAATAAAGGAAAAAGGCCATGGGTCCCTCTGACTTTGCTTATGTGCTCCATCTGCTGGTTGAGCCATCGGAGCTGAACATGGCATGACTCTTTCTCTGGGACTTTTAAGTAATTATTTTTCCTCATGTATTGTGGCCTTGGTTTCCCATTGTGTTATACCTAACTTCCATCTGGACCCAAATTTATAACCCAACTTAACTAATGGATACAAAAGCAGGGGATTTAGGTGACTCTAAGATGCAGAAGACTTTGACGTGTGTGATTTCCATCTGCTCCTTCTGCCTCTTTTCTCCATCTCTTGAGTTGCCCATTTCCTATGTCTTAGCCTGCCTAGGTAGGTGCCTATATAATCTGTTGTCCACACTGATACAAATTTAAAAATGAAAAACAGCATTATTAATAATTATGTTGAGACAAAAGTTCAAAGCTACTAGCATGCTTAGAAATTGAGAACATATAAGATTTTCCCTCTCTCAATTCCATCTATTTAAGAGCTGCTCTTAGAATGTGTCTTATATTAGTCATGTATGTCTCTGCACTAATCAAACTGCTTTCTCTCCCAGAGAAGTTTTAAACATTAGCTTATTTGGAAAAAGAAATGAATTCCTTTCTTTTGTAACAGAGGTAGGGAAGATTGATTTTGTTATGTTTAATTTTATGATATTTTAAAAGAACACTTTATGATTCAATGTATTTAATCAAATTCGTCCTTTACTGCAGCCTGGACATTTTAAGTTTGCTCTGTTATAGGACTGTGAATATAGTTGACTACAGGAAGATAAAGTTAATCTGGTGACCGTAAGAGAAGTAACCAAGTAAGATTTCCCTGGATTAACCTCACAAGGTGTATGTTGGCTTTTTTCCCCCCTTCCCCACCCCCACCCTTGCCCTGCTATTTTTGCTGTCTGTGTCCATTTGCTGTGTGATCTTCTGTATCTATTTCTCTTTTTATCTTCTTGTCTTTCTCCTCTAGGATTCAGAGGGATTTGATCCTGGGGGCCTCTAATGTGGAGAGATGTTCCCTGACAATTGGTCTCAGCTGCGCTTTACTTAGACTCTCCTTTTTGTCACTTTTGTTGCATCATCATCATGTTGCATGACTCACTTACATGGGCACCTGCTCACCACATAGGCACTCATGTGGGCACTTGGCTCACCTTGTGCACACTGGCTCACTGCGCAGGAACGCAGCTTTGTCATCTTCTTTTTTCACCAGTAGGTCCTAGGGGTAGAACCTATGTCCTCCCATATGGTAGGTAGAGGCCTTATCACTTGAGCCACATCCACTTCCCTGTATGCAGGCTTTTTGAAAAGTTTTCTGGATTAAAATGTTCATAAAATGAAATACACATATTTAAAGTATACAATTAGATAAGTTTTGACATACATACTTTATAATCAAGAATATAAATATATCCATTACCTCCATAAGATTTCCTTGTGCCCTTTAATAATCCTCCTTTCCCCACCTTGTTTTTTGCACCCCAACATAACCACTGGTCTTGTTTTTGTCACTACAGTTTCCTTTTACTTCATGTGGTTCCTTTATTATTTTCTTATACTATGAGCCTGATGGCGCTGAAGTTTTCCAGTCTTTTTATGCTGAAAATAGTCTTTATTTTGCTGATGTTTTGAAAGATGTTCTCACTGGTTATAGAATTCTAGATTGACAGGTTTTTTTTTTTCAGTGCTTATCACTACTATTGAATAATGTGCTTATGATGTGCCCTGGGTATAATATTCTCCATGTTTCTTGTGCTTTGGGCTCACTGAGCTTCTTGGATCGATGGGTTAGCAGTTTTCATTAAATATGGAAAACTTTCAGTCATTATTTCCATTGTTTCTTCAAATATATTTTCTTTACATTCCCCTGTTATTTCCAACACATTTATCATGCCTCTTGAAGTTGTCCACTGCTTACCAATGATTTCTCTAATTTTTGTGTGTTTAATTTTGCATACTTTCTATTGTTTTAAGTTCACCAATATTTTCAGGTCTTATACTTCTTTTCCTTGAACTCAACTCATCATACTCTGTATGATATTTATGTAGTCATCCTGATTTTTGCCCAAAAAAGAGGCCTAAAACATAAATTGAATGAATGAATAATATTGTCATCACCTATTCTTTTATTTTTAAGCTTCATTTTGTTTCAGCAGTGTCTGGGGTTTTGTTAACTCACTTTCAGATCTCTTGAGAAGTGTCTCAATTTTGTCTTCTATATTTTAGGTGTTTTGTAGTTTTTCTTTTTTTCAGTATTGTACCTATAATTTATTTATATAAATTTCCCCTTTACTTGGGTTCACTTGGATCTTAGCCTTCACCTTAGCTACTGGATTAAAGTATCCATTTCATGTAGGACATATCATTAATGCCTTTGGTTAAGACCAATTACAGCATTACTTTCTAAAATTTTAATGTGTTTCTTAATTAAAGTTATTCTGTCTTATATTTAGGGGCATTGTTCTCTTCTCTTATGCTGAAGTATCATTTTAAAATCCCAATTTCAGTTTTTCTTTGTTTACTTTTTCTTAAATGACATCTATCCAGATGTCATTTGTCAAAAATAGGACGAGAGGAACAGCCCTTCTTTCACATTCTATATACTGAGAAGTTCCTCTTGCAGTTAAAGCTGAAGATTAATTTATATGCACAGCTTAAACTTTTTATTTTGAAATATTCAAACTTATAGGAAGATTGCAAAAATAGTACAGACCTCATACAGAGAACTCCAACATATCCCCCTCCCAGATACATGAATCCATCAATTTTAAGTTTGCTACATTTGCTGTGTCATTCTATCCACCTATCTATCCATCTAGCTAGTTACCTAGAGAGCTGTCATATAGCTGGAAAACTGGCAATTTTCCAAACATTTGAGAGTAGATTGTGCATATCATGTTAGTTGAACACATAGTATTTTCATGTGTATTTCCTAAGAACAAGAATATTCATCTTGTGACCACTTTAAGTACAGTTATTAAGATCAAGAACTTGAACTTTGATATAAATATGGCAGTCTATATTCTAATTTTTCATAGGTTCCAATAATGTCCCTTTGAGCATTTTCTCTTCCACTACTATATTTACACCAGGATCATGTATTGCATTTAATTATGACTGTTTCTTTACTTCCTCTTTCTTTTTTTAATTATAGAAACATATGTAGAACATAAACTTTGCCATCTCAATCTCTGTCAAGCATACATTCCAGCAGGATTAATCACATACTCTGTGTTGGGCTACCCTCATCACCATGGGTAATAGTCAGGGTATTCTAGGGAAATAGAACCAATAGGAGATACCAGTCTATAGAATGAGATTTTTATAAGAATCATCTCACTTGACTGTGGGGATGGAAAAGTCCAAATTCAATAGGGCACGCCCCAATCTAGGAACTCTGATGAAAATTTTTAATGAATTTTCCAGGAAAATGTGACTGGCTGAAGAAGAAGACAGAAATTCTATCTTCTTATGGCTGAAATAATTACTTTTCCTTTTACAACCTTCAACTGATTGGAGGAAATTTCTCTTCTTGTTGAAGTTAATCCCCTCAGTTGATTGTTGATGTAATCAGTCATAGATGCAATCAACTTACTGATTATTTAAGTCCATTGAATATCCTCACTTAACAATCAAGACAGGCTTGCTTGACTGATAACCAGACACCAAAACGTGGCCTAGTAGACACATGAACTTAATCTTTGAAGTCCACCCCTTGTCAACTTGGCATCCACACATATCTCAAACCATACTTAATCTCTAAATAAAAATAAGTTATATTTTCACCTAACAATACTCAACTGTCCTGCATACAACTGGAAATGCACTAATTCTCTGCGGAACAGGGTGAAAGTACTTGGGTAAAATTCACTCTTAAACTTGATATCTTATAACTTAAATACTATGATATGAAGCTAATACAACTTATGCCATATAAGAGGATAAGACAAGGAAGAAAACAAAGATATTTTCTCTATGTACATATACAAGTATACTAATAACAAAACAAGGGAGAAATACTCATAGCCATTATAGTTCTCCTTTCTGTAACTGGTCACATGGTTGTACTTCATATTCCATTACCCATTCCACATTACCTTTATTTTGAGCAAGTGTCTCAGTTGGCTCATTTATTCTTTGCCTGGTGGGTTGACCCAAACTTTCATCCTTAAAGTTTCTGGACCACTGGTAGTCCTGCCTGGATTGGATTGTTGCAGTTTTCCATTGACTTTAGTCATAGGGCATGGTAGTACTAAGAGATGCCCTAGAGGATCTCCAATATTCCAGGCAAACTCTTCTTTATCCCCATTGGGTAATTGCAGTCTTATTTCTTCTTGACAGTCAAGCTCAATCAACCCAGACAGTATAGTCATTCTCTTCTTTGTCTGTCGATTCAGAGGCATAAGGAGCCAAGTGGTCAGGCAGCAGTCTTAAATTCAAGTTCAATGGAATCACTGCTGTGTCTCCTGTTGGAAACACTCATCCATTTAGAATTAAGACTTATGGACAAGCAGAGCTTAAGGTTGCAGGGATAGGAAGCAAAAATTTTTCTAGTGGACCACTAAAGGTAATAGTGAGTGGTGCCACTTCCATTTCCACCCCTTTATTCCTGTACTCATGAATCCTAACTATTGGAGAAACAGCACCATAGAATGGATGCTGATTTAGAGCATACACAGCCTCCTGGAGAACATTGCCCCAACCCTGCAAGGTATTGATACCTAATCGGCATTGTAATTGAGTATTCAAAAGATTATTCCACACTTCTACCAATTCAGCTGCTTCAGGATGATTGTGAACATATTTAGGCCAGTGAATTCTATGAGTATATGCCAATTCCTATCCTTCATTTGCTGTAAAGTGGGTTCACTTATCAGAAGCAATACTGTATGGAATTCCATAATGGTGGAAAAAGCATTCTGTGAGTCCATGAATGATAGTTTTGCCAGAATCATTGTATGCAGAAAAGGCAAACTCATATCCAGAATATGTGTCTATTCCAATTAGAACAAAATACTGCCCCTTCCATGATGGAAGTGGTCCAATGTAATCAAACTGCCACTAGGGAGCAGGCTGATCACTTTGGGGAATGGTGCCATATCAGGGTCTGAGTGTTGGTCTATGCTGCTAGCAGACTGGGCACTCACTCAGCAGTGGTTGTAGGCAGTTCAGCCTTGGTGAGTGGAAGTCCATGTTACTAAGATTATGCTTAACCTCCATAACTACCACTATGGCCACTTTGTACATGAGCCCATTGGGCAATGTTAGGAATGGCTGGGGAAGAGGCTGACTGCTATCCAAGAATGAATCATCCTATCCACTTAATTATTAAGATATTCCTCTTCTGAAATCACCCTCTGGTGAGCACTCATATGGAACACAATTATTGTCATGTTATTTGCCCACTCGATTTTTATATTTTCTTTGGTGAAAGAATATTGAAATGTGTTGCTCATATTTTAATTGGGTTGCCCTTTGTTTTCAATCATAGGAGATCTTTATATATTACTGATATTAGGCACTTAACAGACATGGTTTCTGAATATTTTATCCTATTCTGTAGGTTTTTGCACTTTCTTGATAATGCCCTTAGCGGGCATTTATTATGATAAAGTGGCTCATACATTTTGTGTAAATTCTAAGAATCCACTGCCTTACATGAGGTCGTGCATAATTTACCTATGTTTTCCTCAAATAATTTAATAATTTTAGCTCTTACATTTAAGTTGTTGAACCTTTTTTAGTATATGGTGTGAGGTAGGGGTACACTTTCACTCTTTTGCATGTGGCTATCCAGTTTCCCTAGAACCATTTGTTGAAGAGTCTATTCTTTCCCAATTGCGTGATCTTGGCAGTCTTGTCAAAAGTCAATTGGCTATGGGTATGAGGATTTATTTTGCATTCTCAATCCTATTGTGTTGGTCTATATGACTATGTGCCAGTATTGCACTGTTCTGAATATTGTAGATTTGTGGTAAGTTTTGTCATCAGGAGGTATGAGCCCTTCAAATTTATTCTTCTTTTCTTGATATTTTTTGCTGAATAGAGTCCAAGTACATTTTGCATTGGTTAGTATTACATTTATTATGCAGTGTGCATTTCTTACTTGATATGTGTGTGTGTGTGTGTGTATTTCACATGGGACTAGACCTTTTCATCAACTGTCCCAAAACTCTAACTGTATCCATCATTGCAACCCTTTTCCTTAAGTTTCTAAGCATCTCAGGATTTTCATCATACCCCATTTGCACCACATATTAAATTCTAAGATAAACCTAGGTAGAGGAAAGGAGTCATTTATGTTGCAGTATCTGATTGGTGAGAGTAGAATAATTCCAGTGGACAAAGACAGTAATTCATAGACAGTTCAAGACTGGCCAAATTTCTCAATGGTTTTTAGAACCCAGACCTGAAAAAGGCACAGAAGAGAAATAAAATAAAATATTTCCATACTTTCTTGGCCTTATCATGTTCCAGTCTGGTCAAAAGCTGAAGTACATTGTATGACTAAAAGAATGTGTTTCTAGTACAGATGGAAAAATCTATTCTAATTCTGACCTATCAATTTGTACTGTAAAGTCAACATTTTTCAGTCATTGTTTGTTTTTTTGGGTCAGGGTGTAGCAGGCATAGCTAGTCTCTTATTAGGTTAATCCCGTAATTGGCAATAAGGATGCAGTAACCTACAGAAATAAGAAACCCACGATCAGGCTCCCATATTAATGAAATATACTGGAATATGTAGTTTTCATTCCAGTTCTTTCACTAACTGTATGACCTGAAAAAACTGTGTAATCTCAGAGGACTCTGTTTTTAGCATATGAAAAATGAAGAACTTACAGTTTCATCCAAGAGCAGAATTTTTGTAACAAAATCTAGAGTGCAATAGGACTGTGTTTATTTTTTTCTATTAAATTTTCAAGTACAAAAGGACTTATAGAACAGAGATTCTCAAATTTCAGAAGGCAAAACACTTAGAATTCATGATATTCCTTGTAGAATATCATGTAATGCTGACAATAAATTCAGAATAACTAATTATATATTCTGATCTTACAGAATATGCATGAGAAAGCTAGTGTCAAACCTTTAAGTTAAATTTATGGTAGAATGAAAAAATTTTTTGATTAATTTTTTTCCTAATATTACTTTCATGTTCTATACAATAAGCTTATACATGTATTCTTTTCTTTTTTTTTTTCTCTCCCTCCCTCCCTGCCTTGCTGTTTTTGCTGTCTGTCTCCATTCTCTGTGTGATCCTCTGTGTGTATTTCTCTTTTTGTTTTCTCCTCTAGGATTCACTGGGATTCAATCCTGGGGACCTCCAATGTGGAGAGAGTTTCCTTGTCACTTGCACCACCTCAGTTCCTGGTTTCTGTTGCATCTCACTTTGACTCTCCCCTTTGTCTCTCTTTTGTTGCATCATCATCTTGCTATATGTCTTGCTGTGTGGGCACTGGCTTGCTGCACAGGCACACTTTTACCAGGAGGCCTTAGGGATTGAAGCTGGGTCCCCCCATATGATAGACTGAAGCCTGATCCCTTAAGCCACATCTGCTTCCCATATTCATACTGATTTTATGACTAAATTTTACTGATTTTTTTTTCATATTTTTGAGGAAATTGTTTTATATGAAGTTAAAAAACATACTCTGATTTTAAATTTTGCTGATTATTCCAACCAGGTAAAAATATGAATGTGAAGAAAGAAGTAAGTTCTGATTAAATGGCTTGGTTACTGTGTGATCCCAAGCCACTTTTCATTCACTACATGGTGTTACAAGTAGTTTTTAATTCCATGAACGCAAGATCAAGTATTTTTCTTTTCTCTTCTTTTCCTTCCTTCCTTCCTTCCCTCCTTCCTTCCTCCCTTCCTTCCCTCCTTCCTTCCTCCCTTCCTCACTTCCTTCCTCCCTTCCTTCCTCACTTCTTCTGTCTTTCTCTCTCACTCTCTCTTTTGCAAGAAATTTTGAAATGAAGTTCAAATTTGCAGTGTCATTCCACTTGGAACACAGCCACATGGAATGAGTAGTAATTTTTTCTTTTCTTTGGCCATCAGTGGAAACAAGGTGAACATGCAGGGGAAGTCACCAATGGTTTTGTGCTTTTATTCATGTATATACATGTCTACAAGAGCTTGTCTACTAAGGACCAGGAGTTTTTCATTTATTTTTCACATGGAAATCCTGCATTTATGTCATCACTGGCAATCATTCAGTAAAGAATCTGATGTTCATATAGCATGATGTATTCCAAAGTGACGATGCATGTCCAGAAGAAGGATAACCTGATATTTCCATTCAATAACCATGCTCTTCAGCTCTGCCAAAAAAAAAAAAAAAAAGGAGTTTTGACAGACATTGGAGTTTTCCACCTTCTACCCAGTTCCAATGCTGGTCTTTCCATATGACTAGTGGCCATTGAAATACAAATTAGGATTGTTTTTATTCATTCCTGATATTTAAAATGGATTTTCAAGTAAAGTAATAAACTTAAAAGTCATGCTTTGCAGGGAAGAGAATTTTTTAAGTTCCTTTAGTTTCATTTTTAAAATCTTGGACGTGACTCAGATTTCTCACACAATGGTCAATTCTGTACCCCTTCTGCCCATGACACAATGGATTTTTGCTCCATGACAATAGGAGGTATATGTTAGCTCCTGTGGTACTAGGGAATTGTGAGAAGGAATATGGAAAGGGAGAATTAGAAGGAAAAATCAGTCAGATCTAGGTATCCTGACTTCTCTCTGGGCTTCTGCTCATGATGTAGTGTTAGGAAAGAGAGAACATACTTTGAGAAAAAGGGTGTTCTGCACTTTTTAATTCTCTGCAAAGAGTTCAACCAGAGGCTTCCTTTCCCAACTTGGATCAGAACCACATCAGAGTTTAATTTGGCAACAGAGTGACACAGATCACCCTTGATTATTTGGTTTTCAGGCCAGTCTTCTGTTTCCACTAAGCTGTTATAGAGGCTAACTATTCTTTTATTTCTTTGTTGTGGCATGGGATAGAAGGGGCTCATTTAATCAGGTGACTTGAGAGCCAGTTGGCAGGCCTGACTTAAGGTTTGGTGAATTGTGAAGGGATTCCCAGACTTGGTTTGAGATGGCCCATTAAAATAGGAGGCCAGGAGGACATAAGGTTTGTTGTAAGAGAAAAGAGGTAAGATAAGCTGCGTAATCAATCAGGCAAGTGACCTGAGCTCTAATCAACCAAAATCAACCAGACCACAAGTCTTACCAGGTAACGCTCTCAGCTGCTAATGCATTAGGCCAGTAGCACTCAGGAAGACAGTGGCATAATCCTGAAGCCTGGAGAAACAGAAAGTATTCTGAAGAGGTGAGGAGCTCATATAATTCCATGTCAGGAGGTCTTACAATCTTCTTTTCCCAAGATGTACTGGGAATACATTGGGGAGAAAGGTAGATTTGGGGAGAAACTGAGTATTTCTTTTCTCCTAAAGATAAAGAGAACAACTGAAAGAGTTATTTAAGTGATTGCAATGGTCTGACTTAGACTCTAAATAAGATTAGAAGTACTTTTTTCCTTTACTTGATAGAGAGTGGTCATGGAACAGATGAAGATTTTTGAAACAGTTTAAAAAACATGTTTTGACTGCACAATCTTGATGTAGTGTGCATATATTTTCAACCTCCTTAAAAATGGTTATTGAGTAAATGAATGAATGAATTAATGAATGAACCAAATAAGACAGAAGAAACAATATAAACAAGATGCTTGAAGTGAATTATCTCTTTCCTAGCAGGGGAAATACTAAAACCTGGCCATTAATCTAGTACTAAGTTTTGGTTTCTCCTGAAGCACTAGTTCCAATAAGGATAAGCCTGAGTAAAAAGTGTAGAGTAGATGAAATTAGTTCTCCCAGGACTCGGCATTCTACTAAGCTACCTGATTAATTCTGTTTTTAAACCATAAGAAATACTTTGTTCTCAGAAAAAGTCTGATACTAAAAATAATTTAAGGTGCATTTAATAAGAAAATTCCTCTCATAAGCTGAATTAGAATGCATAAAATCAATATATGAAAACCACCTAATATTTAAATATTAATTTTATTAGGAATTATTATTATAAAACCCGAATTAAGTATGCCTTGAAAATTTTAGCAGTGTGATTGTGCTGAAGTACTTCCAGTTTTATTTGTATATAATTTTCTGTGCAATACTCTATTAAAGCTATTGCTTTAATCAAATTAGTGTTTGTTGAGATTAATGATTACATATGTTGTGGTGGTTTGAAGCTGTGTGCATCCCAGAAAAGTACATTCTTAAAGTTAATCCATTCCTGTGGGTGTGGACCCATCCTAAGTATCTTTTGTTGAGTAGGATCTTAACTTAAGATGTGACTCACCTCATTTAGGGATGGTCTTAATCCTCTTACTGGAAGGTTGTTTTTTTTTTAATAACAGAATGTAATTCAGACAAATACAGAGAAACCCAGGGAAACAAGAGGCTGAAAACAATGAAACCTGGAAGCAAAGGGAAATACCACCATATGTCACCATGTGCCTTGCCCTGTGACAAAGAAGTACAGAATTGTCAGCAGCCAGCCTTCAGGAAGAAAGCATCTCTTTGGTAATGCCTTGATTTGGATAATTTTATGACCTCAAAACCCCAAGCCTATACGCTAATAAATTGTCATTTTAAAAGTCTACCCATTTTGTGGTATCTATTTTCAGCACAAGGCAAACTAAAACATATGTGGACTTGTTTATTTGGACTCAGGATCCAGAAGACATTCAGTATGCTGTAAATAGAGTAATAAAAAAACCACAAATTTTTTATTTTCCCAAATGCATGCTAAGTAGAAATTTAAAATCATTGTTTCCAGAGTTGTGTAAACAGCCCAGGCAATCTCTTTTTTACTATGTCAAAAAATATCTAAGAAGTGATTTTTAATCAAAGAAACCAAGAAATACATGACATACTTATTCAAGAAAATATGAGGTCAAACTTATGTGAACATTATGTTGAAGGTCTACCACTCACCTAGAAATCCAGGAATTGAGATTATCATGGCAGTGTCCAATTGCCTTAAAATGGATCACTACAGTATCAAAACAAAATTAATATTAGTTTACTCTAATGTCAAAAATACATATCATCTTGTGATTCCTTGTCTGGGATCTGAGCTGCAAGGACGATAAGGGGAGAGATGGTAGAAAATGTACTATTCAAGGTTCTACAGATACAGAACTGACAAGATATATGTAGAGATATATATATCTCCTGTATATGTATCCTTCATACACACACACATATATATTTACAGACACACACACACACACATATATATATATACACACACACATATATGTAAATGCTAAGAGATTTATTACAGGAATTGGCTCACACAACCATAGTGATTGGCAAGTCCAGATTTCATATGACAGGTCATGATTGGAAACTCGATGAAGATGAAGCTGAATTCCCTGAGAGAACTAGGCAGGTTGAAGTTCTTCTTTCTGACTGTTGACATCATCAGTTTTTGATTTTGAGCCTCCTACTCATTGGATTTAGAGATTGCTGTCATTGCTTAAGTCAATCTTTTTGTTGATTATAGATGTAATTAGCCATAGATGCAATCAATCGACTAATGTATTAAATGTATGCAATGTCTTCACAATAACAATCAGGCCAGTGCTTACTTGAGCACCAAAACCCAGACAAATCAACACATGATATTAACTATCACAGAAAATAACATCAAGAATAAGTATTTCTCCTGAAACTAAATCTGGGCCTCAGGAAAGCAAAATCTAAAAAAAAGCTGGAGTGAAGCATATTCCTTTATCTATGGAAGAGACTCTAAAGGCATGCCTCCTCTGTCCCCACCAACCCCACCCTGTACCACCACCACTACCAGTTCAAAATAAATGGCAGAAAGCATTAGTAATAGTCATGGGCTATTTACCTGACATGTTACCTTCGTTTCAGTTTGCTAAAAGCTGCTGGAGCAATATACCAGAAAAGAATTGGGATTTATTAACTTATAAGCTTACAGTTCTGAGTCTGGCAAAAATGTCCAAATCAAGGCATCAGATGACGCTTTGTCCCTGAAGGTTGGCTGCAGGCCATCCTGGACTCATGCCATGTGGCAAGGCACAACAGTGGCTCTACCCGTCTCTGCCTTTTCCTCTAGGCTCACTTTCTTCCTGAGCTCAGCTATGGTCAATCAGGCACATGGTGGTGTCCCCTTGTCTCTCCATTCTCCTCTGGCCTCATTGCTTCAGCATATGGCTGCTCTTTCTGTGGCTTATCTTTTGCTCAGATTCTTTGATTTCAACTTTTGGAGACTTCTCTTGTCTCTGTTGCTTTTTTCTGTATCTGTGGCTTTTTACTCCTTTTATAAAGGGCTCCACTAAGAGAATTAAGACCCAGTCTTAGTCACACAATCTAATCAAAGGCCCCTAAATGAGGCAATTTAATTAAAAGGTCCCACTTACAATGTTTTTAAATCCACAGGAATGGATTCGCTTTAAAGACACGGTATTCTGGAGTCTACTCTGCTTCAAATTGTCATACCTTCCTTTATTACTGTACAATTTCTTAAGACCCAGTCTTAGTCACACAATCTAATCAAAGGACCCACCTACAATATTTTTAAATCCACAGGAATGGATTCGCTCTAAAGATATGGTATTCTGGAGTCTACTCTACTTCAGATTGTCATACCTTCCTCTATACAATTTCAAGACATTGACAGCTCAAACAGTATTTTCCATGTCTGAGAAGCTCTGTCCTTTTTTTTTTTAAGGAGATACTAGGGATTAAACCTGGGTCCTCATACACCCACTCCCCATCTATCCCTTTTTGAACTATCATTTTATTCTAATTTAATTTTTTGCATTCAAAAAATATTTATTTAGACTATTATTTAACATGTACTGTGCTATGTCATTTTGTTTTTATATCAACTTAATTATAATCAAATTTTGATACAAAAATCCATCCATTTTAAGTGTATAACTTGATTACTTTTAACCAATTCGTATACCCTTTGTTTTAGTCTGCTAAGGTTGCTGGGAGCCAAATACCGGAAATGGGTTGGCTTTTATAAAGGAAATTTTTTAAGGTAAAAGATTACAGATCCAAAACTGTGAAATGACCACATCAAGGCATCATCAAGATGCTTTCTCACTGAAGGTTGGCTTCTGGCAGATCCTGGACTCCTGCCATGTGGCAAAGCAAAATGAAGGCCAGTCTCTGTCAAGGTCCTGCCTTCTGCTCTAGGCTCACTTTTTCCTTGAGCTCAGTTGTGGGTGATCAGGCACATAATTTGTCTCTCCGTTCTCTCTTTGGGCTTTTCCACTGATTCCAGCCTTCTGCATCTCTTTCCCAATCTCTCAGGGGTTCTCTCTCTTTCCACAGCTTTAGGCAATCAGGAGTCCTTTCTCACATGGCAGGGTAAAAATGGCAGCTCTCTTTCTCTGTGTGTTTCTGCTTTCAGTTCCCCACCTATATAAACCTCTACCAAGAGGTTGGGGACCCAACCTGGGTGAAGCCTCACTAAAGTAGTCTAATCAAAGACTGCACAGGAATAGATCAGTTTAAGAACATAATTTTCTGCAGTTTACAAAAGACTTAACCTGGAACACCCTTATAACTGCTATTACAATCAAGTTATGAAATACTTCCTCAAATGTTCCCTTTTGCCTTTTTGTGTCCAATCCATACACACAGTATATTTATTTAATTCATAAATAGAATCACACCAGTGTGAAGTCTTTTGTGTTTAGCTTCCTTCCTAAAAGTAAAGTATTTGAGATCTATGCATGTTATTATTTTTATCAGTGGGTATTCCCTTTTAATGCTGAAAGTACTCTGTTATACGGGTTTGACACACTTTATCTATTCCCCAAAGGTTGAACTTTTGGCTAGTCTGACAACAGCTAGTCTAAACACTCATGGACAAGTCTTTTTGTGAACATATGCTTTTTTTTCCCTCTGTTTTTTAAAAATGTTACATTTAAAAAATGGAAGAGGTTCCCATATACCCTCCATCCCCCTCACCCCACTTCTCCAACATCAAACCTCTTTCATCATCATGGCACATTCATTGCATTTGATGAATATGTTTTGGAGCACTTCTTCAGACTAACTGTCTAGGAGGAGAATTGCTGTGTCATATGGTAGATAGATTTTGAACATTATAAAAAAAAATGGCCAAAGTTTTCCAGAGTGGTTGTACCATTTTGCATTGTCACTAGCCAAGCATGTGAAATCTAGTCATATCCATGCCACTTGGTATATGATATTCCTTTTTTTAATACTACTGAAAAGATGCTAGCTTCTTTATTTAACATTAGCCTCTTTAACATATTTTTAAATTAGAGAAGTTGAAGGTTTATAGAAAAATCATGTACAAAGTACAGCATTACCATATATCCCCTATTATTAACAATTTGCATTAGTGTAGTATCTTTCTTATAATTGATGAAATACTATTATAATTTTACTAATAACAATAATCCATAGTTTACATTATGGTGTATTTTCCCCCACATACCACCTTATTATTAACACCTTGCATTAGTGTGGTAAATTTGTTATAATTCATGAAAGAACAATTCTATAATTGCACTATTAACTGTATTCCATTGTTTAAATAGATTTCACTGTGTTTAGTCATGTTTTATCTTTTAATTTTTATTCTAGTAACATATATACAACATATTTATTTTTACTAGAAAATAAAATTTCACCTTTTAACCACCCTGGTATATAATTTTTTGCTGTTGATTATATTCACAATGATTTGCTACCATCACCACCATCCATTCCATTTCCAAATATTTACAGTTAATCTAAATGGAAATTCTGTACAAATTAAGCAGTTAACTTCCCATTCCCTACCCCCAACCCAGATACTGGTAACCTGTATTCTAGATTTTAACACTGTGAATTTGCTTATTCTAATTATTTCATATCAGTGAGATCCTACAACATTTTCCCTTTTTTGTCTGGTTTATTTCACTAAGCATAATTTCTTCATGGTTCATCCATGCTGTTGCATAAACCAGAATCTCATTCCTTTTTAATGCTGAATAACATTCCATTGTATGAATATGACATATTTTGTTTATTCATACAATGATTGATGGCTTGCTTCTATCCTTTAGTAATTGTGAATGATTCTGCTGTGAACATCAGTGTGCAAATATTTGTTTGAATCCCTGCTTTCAATTTTTTTGGTATATACCTAGTAGAGGGAATGTCTCGTCATATGATGATTCTATATGTAGCTTTCTGAGGAACTACTAAACTGTGTTTCACCTGGTTGCACCATTTTGCATTGCCACCATCTATGAATGTATGAATGACTGTTCCTATTTCTCCAAATCCTCTCCAACATTTAAAATTTTGTTTTTTTAAAAATAGTAGCCAGTCTAGTGGGTGTGAAATGGTATCTCATTGTGGTTTTGATTTGCATTTCCATAATAGCTAATGATTTTGAACATCTTTTCATGTGCTTTTTAGTCATGTGTATATCCTCTTTGGAGAAACATTAATTCAAGTTTTTTCCCCATTTTTAAATTGGGTTGCTTATCTTTTTGTTTTTGAGTTGTAGGATTTCTTTATATATTCTGGATATTAAACCCTTATTGGTTATATGGTTTACAAATTTTTTTCTCCCACTGATTAAAGTTCTGTTTTCACTTTGTGATAAAGGCCTTTGATACACAAAAGTTTTTAATTTTGAGGGAGTCTCATTTATCTATTTTTTTTTTCCTTTTGTTGCTTATGCTTTGGGTGCAAAGTCTTAGAAACCATTGCCTAACCCAGGATCCTGAAGATGCTTCCCTACATTTCCTTCTAGGACTTTTGTAGCCCTGGTTCTTATATTTAGGTCTGTCATCCATTATGAGTTAATTTTTGATATGATGTAAGGTAGGGATTTTTCTTTATTCTTTTGCATATGTAAATCTAGTTCTCCCAGCACCATTCGTTGAAGATACTAATCCTTCCCAATTGAGTGGATTTGGCACCCTCCTTAAAAATTTATTGCCCGTAGGTGTGAAGGTCTATTTCTGAATTCTTAGTTCAGTTCCCTTTTATCTGTGTGCCTATGTATCTGTGTGCCAGTACCATGCTGCTTTGGCCATTGTAGCTTTGTAGTATGCTTTAAAGTCAGGAAATGTGAATCCTCCAATTTTATTTCTCTTATTCAAGATGGGCTTGACTATTCAGGACCAAATTTGGACTGGTAAGACCTTTCCAAATAAATTTGATAACCAGCTTTACCATTTCTACAAAGTAGGCTGCTGTAATTTTACTTGGAATTGCATTGAATTTGTAAATCATTTTTCATAGAAGTGAAATCTTGATTTTTAGATTTGAATCTATGGCATGTCCTTCCATTTATTTAAATCTTCCTTGGTTTCTTTTAGAGATGTTTTATAGTTTTCCATCTATAAGTCCTTTATATTCCTGGTAAGTTTATTTTCAGATATTTGATCCTTTTAGTTGCTATTGTAAATGGAATTTTTTTCTATATTTCCTCCTCAGATTGCTCATTACTAGTGTAGAAGAACATTACTAATTTTTGCCTTTTGAAATTATACCCTGGCATGTTGCTGAATTCTTTATTATTAGTAGTAGTTTGCTGCAGATTTTTTGGGACTTTCTATATATAGGATCATGTGTCATCTGCACACAGGGACAGTTTTACATCTCCCTTTCTTTTTTCAGGAGGTACTGGGGAGATTGAACCCAGGACCTTGTACATACATGGAAGCAGGCACTCAACTACTTAAACTACATCTGCTCCCATCTTCCTTTCCTTTTAGTTTATTTTTTTGCCTTATTGCTCTGGCTAGAAATTCCTGTAAAATGTTGAATAGCAGTGATGACAGTAGGTATCATTATTTTTTTCCAGATCTTAGAGGAAAAGCTTTCAGTCTTTCATCATTAAGATGTTAGCTGTGCATTTTCATAGATACCCTTTGTCATGTTGAGGAAGATTCCTTCTATTCCTATTTTTCTAAGTACATTTATCGGGAGAGCATGCTAGATTTTGTCAAATGTCTTTTCTGCATTAATTGAGATAATCATGTGTTTTTTTCTCCTCTTTTTATTAATGTGGTGTATTACATTAATTGAATTTATCTTAAACCATGAGATTCCTGTGTATCTGGGACAAAACTCAGTCATGGTGTAAAATTCTTTTAATGTCTTGTTGGGTTGGATTTGGAAGTATTCTATTGAGGATTTTTGTATCTGTGTTCCCAAGAAAAATCGGTTATGTAATTTTCTCTTCTTATAGTATCTTTCTCTAGATTTGTTATTAGGGTAGTGATGGCATCATAGAACGAGTGAGGTTGTGTTCCCTCCTATTCAATTTTTTGGAAGAGTTTGAGCAGGATTGGTATTAATTCTTCTTGGAAGATTTGGTAGAATTCACCTTTAATGCCATCTAGTCCTGCACTTTTCTTTGTTGAGAGGTTTTTGATTACTGATTTTTTTTCTTTACTTGTCAGTGGTCTGTCAAAATTTTCTCTTTCTTCTCAGGCCATTTACGTGTTTTCATGTTTTTATAGGAATTTGTCTCTTTCATCTAGGCTGTCTAATTTGTTGGCATACAGTTGTTCATAGTATCTTCTTATGATCCTTTGCTTTCTGTGGGATCAGTAGTAATGTTTCCCTATCATTCCTTATTTTATATATGTTTCCCCTCTTTTTTTTATTTCTTAGTGTAGCTAAGAATTTGTCAGTTATATTGATCTGTTTAATGGACCATCATTTGGTTTTGTCAATGCTGTCTATTTATTTTTCTATTTCTTTTTTATTTTATTTTTTTCTGTTCTTATCTTTGTTATTGCTTTCCTTCTTCTTGTTTTGGTTTAAGTTTGCTGTTCTTTTTTCTATTGCTAAGTGTGCTGTTAGGTCTTTGATTTTAGCTCTTTCTTCTTAATGTTAGCATTTAGGGCTAAAAATTTCTCTCTCAGTACTGGTTTTGCTGCTATATGCCATGACCGTAGGACCTGGGTGTCCCCAGGGACACCACTACCTGGAGTTGTATCTACTTTGGCTGTCTCTGGGATCCTGCTGAGATGTGCATAAGCATGACTCCTCTGATGACCTCCTGACTCATTTTGAAGTCTCTTAGCCATATAAACTCATTTGTCTTTATCATTTACCCCTTTTATTCAAGGTCTTTTTCTAGTTGCATCACCAGCTGGTTCTTGGTAGTAATTCCTTGGCACCAGGGAGGCTCATCCCTGGGAGTCATGTTCCAGGCTGGGGGGAAGGTAATGACTTTGAGAGTGGCCACATTTGAGCAACATGGAGGCTCTCAGGAAGTAACTCTTAGGCCCCCTGCAGCTCTAGGCCTAGTTGAAATTTCAAGCCCACAGGCTCACGAGCATAGTCATAGCATAGTCATCAGTACCAAAGGGACATCATTGAACCCATCCTTCTTCACTGGTCTTTGCCCTTGCACTTGGGGGATTTTTGCTGTTCCATTGGGGAATGCAACAGTACTCCCCCAGATGAGAACTCAGCACTCCCTCAGTTGTTGTGTGTAACTCTACCTACTATAACAATAGCCAACAAATATCCAAGCGTATTTATATACCCTATACACATGCCCTGGAGAACTCCCTCCCACCCATGCATCCCCTATCAATGACACCCCACACCAGTGCTCCTCCCTGGCCATAGTTGAACTCCTCTGTGATCCAAAACTTTTTCAAAAATGAAGCCTAATATATTGCCAAATTCAATTATTAGGACAATGAAATAGTAATGATGGGTTTAAAGATTAGAAATAGAATACATAATAATTTAGAAAAACCAAAATAAAGTAAAAAATAAATTGGAATTAAAAAATGAAAAATATCATAAAACTTTGTTTTTGATGTGTTGCCTTTCATGATTGTAATAGGTGTTGCCCTATACCCTTCCTTGCTTAGTGTCCGCATCTTTTTTAAAGAAAAATTTTTATTATGTCTTTGAAAAAGTTTTAGATCACAGTAAAGTCTGATATATAATATAGGGGACTCCCATATACCCAACATCAAACCCTTTTCCCCCTTACCAAGCAATGATCTTTTTACATGTGGATGTTGTGTTTGCTAGAGCTGATGTACAAATATTGAAATATAGCTACTAACTATGGTTCCATTATGGTTTATATTATGCTTTATATTTTAGATTATACACTTTTCTAAATTTTTGGTTACATTCTGGTTTACACTATGGTTTACACTATGGTTTACATTTTAGAATATACACTTCTATAAATTTTTGATGAAATTTAACATGGCCTATATCCATCGTTGTATGATCTTGTGGAACACTTCCATTGCCCCCCAGTTAACTCCTCTTCCATCTATTCTATTCCTCTATCCCCCTCCCCCTGAGGCCCACAGTGCAACCAAGTTTCACTGCTTGAAGGACAAGATTCATAAATACTTACAACAATGCTGAGGACTTGACACATTAGTTTGTCCTCCTCCACTGGAGCCACCCATGCTCTCAAGAGACATCTTCTCCTCTGTTTGAGAACATAAGGCCCTCCCAGGATGAAGGCACAACACTTTCCCACTCATTGTATTGGTCTCCATCCACTGATACAACACACTATGACAAGATCAGCACTCACACACTCCTTAGAAGCCTACCCCAGGTGCATCCTGTGCCAGATGCCCCCTGTCAAACCCCTTAAACAAGTAACCCTTCCTTATGATATTTTCTAAAGAGTTTTCTCACCATTATAATTTCAACCACATACCTGCCAATCTTTACATTTTGATGTAGTATGCACTGACCTTTCTAAATTTACTTCTTAATCATATGAGCTTTTTGGTAAATTCCTCAGGATGTCCTATATACATGATTATATAAACTGTTAGTTAATGAAGGCAGTTTTAATTCTTCCTTTCCAATATTGATACCTTTCATTTGTTCTTTATGACTTTAATTAATTGTTGGTTTGAATTTCCAATATGATGGTGAACAGATAGAAGTGGAATTACTTGCCTTTATCCCAAATTGAGACTTTCAGTCTTTTAACATATATTATCTTTAGTTCTTTTTCTTTCCGTAATTTAGATTTTCACCATGCATGGGTGTTGGCTTTTGTCAAAGGTTTTCTTGTATTAATTGAGATGTTTATATGATTATTCTCCTTCACTCTGTTAATGCGGTAAATTCCATTGACTGACATTTGAATGTTGAACCAGCTTTGCATTCTTGATCCTTCTTGGTCATAATGTATTATTATTTTTATATATTTTTGAGTTCGACTTGCTAATATTATGTTAAGGATTTTCTTCTGTTTATGAAACTGTAATTTTTCTTGTATTTTTCTGGGTTAGGTATCAATGTAATGCTGTGATAAGATGAGTATCCCAATTATCCCACTCTTCTATTTTCTGTGGTTATTTGAAAAATTGGTATTATTTCCTCCCTAAATATTTATAGAATTTACCAGTGGAGCCTTCCATGACTGAAATTTACTATATTTGTAGATTCTGAATTAGGAATTTAATTTTAAAAATAGATAAGGTGTTCTTCATAATTTCTAATTTTCCCTTAACTAGTTGGTAAATTGTAGCTGTCAAGGAATTTGCCCATTTAATCTAAATTGTCAAATTTATTTGCAGAAACTTAGCCTGAATAATTGTGAGCCATAAATTGCCATTGTTTAAGTAAACCAATGTGTGGTATTTGTCATGGCAGCTCTGGTAAATTAACACACCAGTTTTCACACCATCGTGTGCCCGAACATATTAAAAAAAATACCTACCTCAAGACTTCTAGTTACATTAAAACTATTATTCTTCATTTACTTAATTTATTATTAATAAGGTTTCTGAAATCTAACCTTGACTGTATCTTTAACTAAAACTCTCTACCCTCCGTAGTCCCATTGCTTCACTAAAATCTATGCATCACTTACCCAACCTAGGTCTCCCTGGTATGGGGGCTACAAATATAAAATCACAGTGAATACTTTCTGCCTCAGTATAGGATCCAACATGTAATAAGTGCTTGCTAAATGCTAGCTATTGCAATTGCTGGTGTTATCCTTTGATAACAGAAAATGGAAACTAAGGAAAACTGAGCTTCTAAAATTTATAGCTACAGACACCAACACTCTGTGATTAAGGCAATAAGTGCATGGCAGTGAGAATAGAGCTCATGAGAAATGCCTGGAGAGACTTCTCTCTCCTCCAAATACCTAGAAGACTTAGAGTTTATACAGTTGAATACCACTACATTGTGTTTGGTTTTATCTTTGAAATGTATTGTTGTAAATGCCTAGAACCTCAGCATTTTCATATTTGACATTCAAAAGCTTAAGACTTTTGAAATCCATATATACAGTATTTTGAGTTTTACTCAAGAATGAAACTTAGTTATGAGCATAGTAAGTCCATTGGGCTGTAATGTGGGTATGAATGTTAAAACTTTGAGCTGTGAGATTTCTTGCAAGGCTATGCATGGAATGAAGAGAAGGCAAATGCTATGTTTTGAAGAACCACTCTATCAGATTTGAGGCTACATGCATTTCACTTGGTATATCATAGAGATCAAATATAATGGGGTTCTGAGGCTGACAAGTTAAGGACCAAGGATCCCTGGCAGCTAGACTACAAATACCAGTTTCATGAAGAAACTATCACCTTGATGATGCCTTGATTTGAACTTCTTTTAATCTCAAAACCATGAGCAAATAAATTCCCCTTATTTAACCTGACCCATTTCATAGTATTAGGTTGAGTAGCCAAGGAAAATAAAACAAGTATAAAGATCTCCAGTGACCAAATTCTCTCTGCCCATCTTTTTTCCTTAGTGTTCTCTTCTTTCAAGACTCTGCCTTATATAAATTTTCATATAATTCTCAGGTTGCTCTTCATCTCTTCACTTCATACAATTTTCTTGAAAATTGCTCTTCTCTATTCATTAAAGAAGACTTCTCTTACTAATTGAAAGCAATGGCTGTTCATACTATTAAAATCTCTTTCTAACTAACATTTCCCTCGCTGCTACTTAAATGGTGCATCTAAATTCGTAAAGTTTTAATGAGAATACAAAAGCAGGTTTTCCTTGTATAACAAAATAATTCCTCACAGGGCACCTCATATCAAGCATTTATAATGTGATAGACAACAATTTCAGTTCATGTTCTTTTCAAGAGTGTCAAGTATTTAGATAAAGTATGTTATTCCTAGAAAGAAAATAATGTCCATGCATTTTCATGACATGTATGCCTTGCATTTTAAAGTTAATTTATTCATATAAGATATATGCTATAGCATACCACTCTTTGGCTGGGTCTGCTCAAGGCATTTCCCACAGTGACAGGCAGAGCTTGGAGATGTTGTGAGTGTTGACGATGGGAGAAGAGGAGTAAGAGACAGAAATGGAGGGACAGTAGGGAAATGTGTGTTACATACAACAAAATACTGCCTTGACTCTAGCTTCTTATGAGAATCAATGGGCTGGAAGAACAAAAAAAGTAAAGGGGTTAGCAGACATAAGACCTCAGAGAAAGGGCCCCACGAGATTGGAGTGAGTCAACCTAGTGGTTGCTCAGAGGGCAAAGCTGGTACTTATACTGTCAAGAAAGCTGCTGCTGGTACTTCTGAGGTGGTGAAGCAAGGCTGGTCCCAGGAGAGAGTAAGGCAGTGTGAGGAGGATGGAGCCTATGCTATGTGACCCTGGGATGACACTGATGGGAACTGGAAAGAAAGTCCCTTTTTCCTTCCTTATTGGCAGACCTAACAAGAAGCCAGAGGAAAAGAAGTCTGGGAAACTGAGTTTGGAGAGTCAGTCCCAGCATCATGCAGCAAACTGTAAGAGAATAGTTTGAAGATATGAGGCAAATATGATATAGTAAATAAATTGCATAGCATTGTTATTTATTGACCTGAGTACTTCTTTTGCTAACCTATGTATATCCCTGTTCCCTCCAATTGCCAAGGACAGGGCATCACACCTTTACCTGATCTTCTCGGGTATGAGAAAAATTTTTCAATGAGCACTCCCTTCTCCAGCATCATCATTAGCTCCATTCTCACTAAACCTTTCCCTTCTACCTCAGCTCTTGCACAGATCTCTAACCATTATGAAAGCTATTCTCACTTTCTTAATGTGTGATTTGAAGCTTCCTCTCCTTCTTTCTGCTTTCCCCAGATTTCTGGGTGCTGACCATTCCTTCTAAGGTCTTTAAAGATCTCCAGTGACCAAATTCTGTGTCTCCCCATCTTTTTTCCTTAGTGTTCTCTTCTTTCAAGACTCTGCGTTATATAAATTTTCACATAATTTTCTGGTTGTTCTTCATCTCTTCACTTCATACAATTTTCTTGAAAATTTCTCTTCTCCCTAAAATTTTTCTCTAAAGAAACTCCTTCATATTGAAAGTTAAAAATATCACCTTACTTTTTATAAATCTGAAATCCACATATTGAATCATTTTATATTGTATGTAACATTCCCATTTGTCTCAACACTCAACAGGCACTACAGACATGCAAAATAGTCAGTTTCTGAGTTTCCAGTTGTTCAGGACCTGTTGTAGCTTTGCCATCATCCACTTGTCATCTTTTGATGCTTATGTGATTGCCTGTTATATTCATACAATAAATCTCTTATCAACACAAGTCAGTGTACATGTCGGTTCTTGAAATCAGCTTCTCTAAGAATGGACATTTCTGGACCGATAATTTTGAGGTTCTCTTACCTCAGTGTAATATAATAATAATAATACCTTCCTCACAGCGTTGGTGCATGATAATGTATGAAAAACCCTGCTAGCATTCCTGAAAGTAAAGGGCAGCAGTGAAAAGGAAGGGAATTAATCTCTTGCCAGAGTTCTGGTTAGTATGAAGGAGACTTAATTGTTTTAATCAATAGGAAAGTCTTATTGGATTATTGTGTTGATAGAGTGATGGAGGCACATGGTAGATAAGTAATAATTTACATTCATAATAAATTGATGGCTTGTTTAAGAGGTACAAATTTGCAGAATGCTAATGGCCACAATTTAATGAGCCCCTATTATATTTCCAGAATTCTAGTATGATCTCATTATTATGAGCTAAGTATAATGAACAAACTCATGGAGTTAATATCTAGAATATAGGTTATCAGGAGATAGAATGAAGGTAGAAAATGGAGGTTGAAGCCTGAGATGTGCATGCTTTCTAATTAGGTCGATTGTAAATATTTGGAAATGGATAGAAGTGATGGTAGCATATTGTCATGAGTATAAATAACAATACTGAATTGTATGTGTGATTGTGATTGAAAGGTGAAGTTTGGGGTTGTATGTGTCACTAGAAGGAAAGCTAGAGGATGAAACATGGTACTGTATGACAGTGAACCCTGTTGTAGATGAAGAACGTGGTTAACAATATAAATATAAGAATGATCTTACATGAACTAGAATAAATGTATGCTACTATTACATGGTGTTAGTAATTGGGTGCTATATGGGAAAAATACACCTAATGCAAACTACAGAATATAGTTAATAGTAATATTTTCATATTCTTTCATCAGTTGTCACAAAGGTACCTCCTTATCAATGCTAAGTGGCAATAATACTGGGGTACATGGAGTAGGGGATTTTCTTGTTGGAGCAATGGAAATATTCGGAAATTGATTTGGGAGATGAATCCACACCTCTGTGATTATACTGAGAACCATTTATTGTATACTTTGGATGGATATGTGTGAATAAAAAAAATACAGATTAGAATTAATGAGGTGGTAACCTGGGAATCAGATGGGCATTAGGATAACCATGGAGTTCAAGACAAAGAGAGAGGCTGCACACACAACTTCAAACCACCACAGTATAGAAAATGAAATCCAAAGGGAAGTCATATTTAGGATCTGCTGAGTGAGCTTAAGTTTGAAGAAAACATGAGAGAGAACCCAGAAACAATGAACTCCATGGTATTTGACTTAACTTGTATGCACAGGAATGGAGGAATGGGAATGGAGTGGTTGGGAACACAAATAGGTTCCAATGAGACACAGCGACTGCTTCTTGGATACCCACATGGAAAAGTATTGATTTTCTAGTGTTAAAGTGTTAAAGCAATGAATATGTCTGTTTGTATTTCTATATCCATACCATCCTGATATATATATATATTTTTTCAAGATTTTTATTTTATTTATTTAATTCCCCTCCCCTCCCCCGGTTGTCTGTTTTCTGTGTCTTTTTGCTGCATCTTGTTTCTTTGTCTGCTTCTGTTGTCGTCAGCGGCACAGGAAGTGTGGGCGGCGCCATTCCTGGGCAGGCTGCACTTTCTTTCGCGCTGGGCGACTCTCCTTAGGGGTGCACTCCTTGCACGTGGGGCTCCCCTACAGCGGCGGACACCCCTGCGTGGCGCGGCACTCCTTGCGTGCATCAGCACTGCGCATGGGCCAGCTCCACACGGGTCAAGGAGGCCTGGGGTTTGAACTGTGGACCTCCCATGTGGTAGACGGATGCCCTAACCACTGGGCCAAAGTCCGTTTCCCATCCTGATATTTTGAGATCATGCAGAGACCTTCCATTTATAGCTTCCTTTAGACTTCTCTGTACAGTCATGCTCGGGAAGTCAGGGACACACCTAATGGTTATCTCTAACACCTCCTGACCCTGTGTCTCCTTTTCTACTGTGTTTCTATATGTTTCCATTTCTCAGCCCAGGAGAGACCTTAGGTCTAATAGAATGAATGGCATGAGACTACTTGAACCAAAAACCTGGAATAAGCAGCCACATCTGCTAATCAAAGCAGGAAATCTGCACAAAGGTTGCTTGAGACATGCTTTTTGGGCAGGGGTACTCTCTCCCTTTATGTGATAAATAACCACTCAAGTAATATAGGCATCTCCCTTCACTGCTCAAAGTATGGTATGCAGAGCTGTCATCCATTGACCATGAAAAGAGCAGTTGGCCTCCCTGACAAACCAGCCATGATGTGATCTCTTCCTCCTCTCTTTTGGACCCTTTCTTCTGTTTAAAGAAATCTGTGCTGAAAGTTTCTGCTGTGCCTGAGCCTGTTTCCATGATGTACCATATATAAATGTGCTTTATACTTCATCAAGAATACAAGCCAAACATTAACATTGACCCTGCTCTTCAGAGTTGCTATCCATAAATACATATTGGAGCATTCATAAGAAACAAAGCTGATATGAAATCACTATTGTGAATTTTAATAAATTAAATATATTTTTTAGAACAGTATTAGGTTTACAGAAGAGTTATGCAGAAAATACCAGACCTTTAATTGGATCTGTCTCTCCATTTCTCATACAGTTTTACCTATGAATAAAATACTGATTTAATGTGACACATTTGTTAAAATTGGTGTAATGATATTTTAACTCTAGTTCATTATTCTCCTTAAGGTTGCTGTTCGTGTTGTACAGTTCCATAGGATTTTAGAAATACCTAATTGTCAAATTGTCATGTTGCTACTATTAGGGTATTATACAGAATAGTTTCCTTAACAAAGAAATGTTCTATATTCCATGAAATAATTTTGCCAGCAGATGTTTAATATCCAGTGAGAGCTATATGAAATGCTGAGTATTAGGTGGGTAACTGAGGCCTGTAAACTTTCCTTTGTAATCATTCTATGCGTGTTTACTTCGGATTAAGCAAAGGTTTTTCTTGTGACTTCATGCGCTTTTTATTTCTTTACTTTTACATTAAGTCACTGAAAACTGTAGAGGGGACCCTCATTATTTGAGCCACAGCACACACAGGATGGTCTACTGTGCTTGAAGCCATCAACCACTTCCCTTAATTCTACTGTCTGTATTTCCATGCTTATGAAATGTACCAAAATACTAGAGTAAATGCTAAAGCATGAGACACTAGAGACACAATTTTATAAGTGAAGAGTTTCCAGACCTCCTAAATCCAAGGAATTTCTTAGTAACTCAAGGGAAATATCACTATTTTTGTAAAGTAAGGGAATTGGTTTTTATTAGTCAACATCTAAAGCCTAGGCAGAATGAAGACAATCTGTTTTGTTTAAAGGGAAGAATTTCATGTCAATGGTTAAAGCAATAGCTCTGATATTAGTTAACTGAATTAGCTAATTCAGGAATATTAAATAAACTAAAAAAATTAAGAATATGGAGTAACTTCGTATTAATTATTTGCAACTTTATCATGTTAACTGCTCTAGGATCAAAGGGATATTGATTTGACAGAACAGTAAAGAGTTATGGAAAATCAGAGCAAGGAAACAAATGTAGTTGATAATTATATGCAAAGCACCTGATATTTAGTTCATTAGCAAATGATATTTGTACAAATGATGTGTTCTCTGAAATTTTTAAAATGAGCATTTTATTGGAGTATGTTAAATTATTTGTCTATAAAATACCTCACAATATGTAGGAAGTAGGCCATTGTATAAGAAGAGAACTAAAATTGGTTTACTGGAACAATAATAAACCATAAATAGAATAAGCTCTATAACTTGGGCCAACCACTCTTTTGGTAAGATTAATGATTATATCTGTGAACACGGTTTGCTCAGTTAATTCACTTTGTTCTCAGGGTCCAGGAGACCTCCTGCATGGTGCCATAACAAATATCGAGAAACTCGGAAGCTGCCTACTGACTCATATGCAAAAATAACTAATGAGCTAAAAATATCTAGTGTCCTTATATGGGCTTGGTCTTTGAGGTATTTGGCATGTCAACAGATAATTCAGAAGACTGATTAGGAATGAAAGCAGATTAGACAGATCAAATAATAAGATAATTCAAATAATAAGATAATTCTTATTTAAATATAATGTTTAATGTCTACTCACCCTGAAAAGAGTAGTTTACAGCATTTATAGAGGTATCCACATTAAGGCAACAATACTACAGTCTTAAACAACAACAACAAAAAATTATTTCTCAATAAAATAATACATATGCCTTAACTACACTATGTTGCAGTGAGGGTGGAAGGGAAAGTTGGAAAATGACTTCAGGACTAAATATTTCAGAATTCAGATTCTGGGAACTAGATGTTAAAGGAAAACAGCAATGAAGTAAATTCCTTTATTAATGGGAGTAAATATGAAAGCATTTGGTTACAACATTTCAAAACCTTCAAATAATAATTAGTAGTAAAAGTGTTCAGAGAAATTGTTGACCATTTATTTTACATTTGCTCTCTTCTTTCTTTAAGACATTAAAAAATGGAGGACTGTAATAAAATGCTGTTTGACTTATGAAGCCGGGAGAGATAGGAGTCTCCCTGAGCTGGCTGAGTCTCCATCTCTCTAACAGTCTTAAGGAAAAAGAAGAGGAAGAGGAGGGAGAGGAGGGAATTGCAATTATATTAAAAACTAACAACAGAAATAAAAAATGTTTTACCTAAAATTTTGTGGTTATGTTGCTTTCTATCTAGAGGAAAATAATTACACAAAAATGTATGGGTTGAGGATGAGTCTGACAGAAAGCAAATTGGTGGAGGGCTGTGCAGGCAGAGGGCTCCTCAAGGAGGGGCAGATTGTGTTTAGAAAAGTAGAAGTATTTAGTATTGCTGCCCCGTAAACTCACAATGGGAAATGTCTGTGCCTGGTAACCACTGATTCCTGAATACCATGTAGGAGCTTTAGATTTTCCTCCTGAGCAGTGGCAACACTACTAAATATTTTTGTAATAGATTGCTGTATGGAAAACACATTCTTGCAGCATTGTGGTGGGTTCAATAGAGGTGAGGAAGGAGAAGACTGATGAGGTTTTACCTATGTAAAGACAAGAGATAGTTGAGCCTTAATTAAAGCAATGTTGATGGAAAAGTAGAGCATCAGATCAACTGATAGGACTTGGCAAAAAGACTGCAGGGTGAAAGGGGAACAGCTGACTCTGATCCACAGTGTTCTGACGACTGGGAGTGGATGTTATGCCTATCACCTCTTAGCTTCTAAGAACAGCATCATGTTCTGTAATGAAAATGTTAAGTTGGGCAATGACAAATTTGTATACCTCTAGGATATTCAAGTGGTATCTTGACTGAACAGGTTTATCTACTCAATCAAGGTTGAAACAAGTTGGCAAATGAGCTACATTCTTTTCTGTAGTTTGGGATTATCTTTCAAACATATATAGATGTTGGCAGAATTCATGTTGTTGAAATAATAGGACTAAGACCCTAACATTTTGCTGAAATTCTGTGAGGGGTTACTCTCAGCTCCTAGAGGGTACTCACAGTTCCTTTTCGTGTGGCCCACCTACCACAAAGTCCTCTTACATTTTGAATTTCTGACTTTTAATAATCCTCCAATGCTAATATAGAGTCTTATATGATGAAATTTAATCAGCAGAATGATTCTCCCATTACAAATGGATATATTAAGAAAAATATTATAGGAATATCTATCCTATCATCATCACAGATTCCATCCACATTACCATGTAGGGGATCATACTGGGTGCAAACACCAGGGAGTGGTATTTGTGTGAAACCTCTTAATATCTTGCAGAACTTGTCATTTCAATAGGATGCATACCAGGACACGCTTGATACTAAACTATTGTAATTATTTAAGAATGGGAGTGACAGCAATTCAATTGCATGATTCTCTTCAAGAGTTTCAAGAAAATTGGGTGCCATGGTAAGTTTTAAGGGCCAACTTAGCTCAGCTATATCAAGTTCTGCAATCAAACACAAATTGAAGTGTTGTCATGCAGGAATATGGTAGAAGTGGATAATAACTGCAGATGATTTTCTTTAAGTAAAGGTGTATACACCCATAATATAGGTGGGTCTCATGAAGACCTGAAGAGCAAAGCAGGTTTCCCTGAGTAAGAAGAATGTCTCTCTAGTGACTACAATGTTGGCTCCTGCTAAGGGTTTCCAGCCTGGTGGATTGCCCAGTGAATTTTATACTTGCCAGCACCCACAATTTTTTAAGCCAAGTCCTTGAAAGAAATCTTATTTTGTATATTGCTTCATCCATACATCCATAGGCTGACATATTTGATAAAGCATTTTTACCATTGAGCAAATTGTTTAAATACTTAAATATATAAATTTACATATAAAGATATTATGGCATAAAATTACTGCTAGGTCAGTAAATAGTTATTTCCACAGAAACCAGACAGAGGTAGGCAGATGTCATGAGTGTTGCACAGAACATTATAGGAGGAACAGAGACAATGGTGAAAAGGACAGAGGAGAAAATGTGCAAAATATGTGAATATATATTGTTTTGATTCTTTAAATTCTCATGGGACATGTAAATTCAAATAAAGAGGAAGATTGTCTTTAACGATTTCATGAAAGAATTTTTATAATTATTGACCACACGTGGTTGTCCAAGAATTAGTGTCTTGATAAGTAAAAGAAAACTTAATAGAAACTGGACAATAATGGAAATTTAGAGTAGGTAAAAGAAAAATGACCTGCAAGCAATGAGAAGGTGCTGAATTTTTTTCTTAGTAGCCAATGAAAGAAAATAAATCATTTCCTTTTAGAAATGTGAATTTTTGTATGTTTCTGAAAAGCAATTAGAAATATTTATTAAAAATTTAACATAAACATTTTCTTTTCCCCAGTAATACCACCCTTGGCAATCTGTATATTAGAAACAAAAGTATATATGTATAAGAAATAAAGACAATTTGCAACAGTCCTATTTGGAGAAGAAAATAAAAGTTTCAATAGCCTAAATGATAGACATCCATTTGAATAAAAGATCATCACTATTTCGGAATATTCAGTGGATATTTTAAAAAGCAGATTATATATATAAAGGAGAGTGAATATGATATATCATTAGGTGTGAAAAGCAGGGTTCAAAGTGTGTTGTGTGAGCCAATGTTTGTAAAAAAGAAAAACATTTAAATGACTATTTCAAAATAAACTTGTATGAGCATGGAAAAAGGTATAAAAATGTGCAGAACAGTCTGGTTATTTCAGGCCCCTGGGACTGATGGGAATTGAAGAATCAATACTAACTTTTCAGCTAAAATTGTTTTATGTCACTTACAATGAACTTTATAATTAGCATTATTGTTTTATTGCTTTCTGAAATTATAAAGAAATTGTAAAGACATGAAATAAAGATTTGCATTGTCATCATTCAAATGTAATTGTGGAATAACTTAAAGGTAGATATTCTTGTTTTCATGATTTCACACACAGAAAAGCTTTTTGGACAAATACCAAATAAATGAAATTCAAGAGAAAATAAATAACTTCAACAGTCTCTATAACCTTGATAATATTTCCAATCCTCTTCTCCTATCTTAAACATTAGAGTTTTAGATATGTTTATGTTACTAATGGATCATCTAAGAACCTGAGGTTATCAAGAAAACTATGTAAGCCTGGATATATGAAAATTTTCACAAGACTTGAAACATTTTGAGGTATTAGCATTAGATTATTATAACTCTAATAGATTTTTGGTTTATATTCTTTTTTTAAGATTTATTCATTTATTTCTCCCCCCTCCCTCCATTGTCTGCTCTCTGTGTCCATTTGCTGTGTGTTCTTCTGTGTCTGCTAGTATTCTCATTAGGTGGCTTTGGGAACCGATTCTGGGACCATCCGGAGTAGAAAAGAGGTGATCATTCTCTTGAGTCACCTCAGCTCCCTGGTTTGCTAAGTCTTTTGTTGTCTCTCCTCTGTGTCTCTTTTTGTTGCATCATCTTGCTGCATCAGCTCTCTGCTTTGGCCAACACTCTTTGGGGGCCAGCTTGCTACATGGACCAGCTTGCCTTCACCAGGGGGCCCTGGGTATTGAACCCTGGATCTCCTATATGGTAGACAGAAGACCAATTACTTGAGCCACTTCTGCCTCTTGTATATTCTTGGGACTTTAATGGGAAGGATGTTCTGGAGTTACATGAATAGTTCTGGATTCTGTCATTTTCTCCCAAGTGGATCTTTGGATCTTCAAGTGCCCTTCCAATTCAGAATACTGACAGCCAAATATCCTGCACACAGGAAACTTGGAAAATTCTCTGAAAAAAATATCACCTACACAAGAGAAATTGCCAACATTTAATGACCTTGCAGATGACCCAACAATAAAGCCCACCTCATCATTCCCTATAAAAAGTGCATTATTGATTTTCTCATTGATTCACCAGTACTATGAAGTAGGTACTATTATTCATCCTCATCTTAGAGATAAGGAAACAAAGACACAAACCAGATAAACGGTGTGTCCTTGTTTACAAAGCTTCTAAGTAAGAGTCTGAACAGACCCAAAGACATGAACACAGCCACTACCCCAGACTGCCTCTGCCTCTGGGTAGCATCACTCTGTTATTTGTCTTTGCTGTCCCCATGGTTCCTGGAATTACTGCCTTGACATAGGGAGGCCACCAGACTAGGCTGACTAGTATTGACTGAAGCAGAAATACCAAAACAAAGAACCCCTTTGCTGTGACCTTCTGGGTTTAAAACTTCTCTGCTCTGAAGAGGAGGCTGCTGAATCCAGCACCTTCCTCAGCTTGCTGGCTCTCTCTGCCCTGCCTCAATTGTCCTGCTTTTCACCTCCCTGTCTACCTGCAACAAATGGATTGGAAATTGGAGTTTAATGCAGACAAAGAGAAACCAAAACTCTGAAGTACCTTTGTCGGATCGGGGAGGTAGAAAGTTGCAGCACAATGAAGAGAGTGATTAAAATTTATATCTGTGGAAATATTTAACCTAATGAAATCAAGATGCTGTATCTTAATTTGGCATACTGCAAACCAAGTTCAGATTTGAATAAAGGTGCATTGCCCTTTCATAAATGATTCAACTTAGCCTGAGAATAGGCTGGTGGGTGTGCCTTAAAAAACCCTAGATCACACGTGCAGAATTAGGCGTTGCTCTTGCAAAGAAAGTATTTGGCAATATATCTGCTTTGTGTCTTAGAAAAGGGAGGAAATCTACGTGAATTAATCAGTCTCCTGACCTGCAGAGAAGACAGAAACAACATGAGCACAGCAGGAAAAGTAAGCAATAAAAAAATTTTCTTAAATTTATTTTCTCTTTTACATAAAAAATGTAAAGTTTTTTTTATTGTATAATAAATATATCAATGTAGTTTTTTATTGTGTAATTTTAAATTGCATTTCTAAACTAGAAACAATAAATAGTGAAATACAAGATACAATTGTATACATTATAGAATGCAACTTAAACTTGTAGATATGACTATTACCATTTATCTTTACCAGAATATATATCATCTATATCCATTAATATTTTTCTCCTTCCTTTAAAGAAATGTACTTTAGAAAGACAATTTATCCTAGTGTATCATGACTAATTTGTAAAACTAAATTAGAAATGCTTTAATAAAAACATCTCCATATTCAGAAAACATAATTGAAATGAATTATGTGGTAATGAAAAGATAAAGAAGGATGCATCTTAATTCTTGTGATAACCAGATTTTTGAATTTTGGAAAACTATTATACTCAGTCAATTTAAGCCTTAATATTTGTATCTGTAAAATAAGGCCAGGGTTGAAAAATTCCATCCTGGCAGCGTACCTGTGAGAGTTAAAGATCAAGCATGCAAAGCATGGAAAGTCCCTGCATCAGGCCACATCTTGTTACCTAGAGGCACTGACCACTCAGGATCTACTGCCATCAGTATACATTTCACAAGGCTGTCCTATTTATTGGATATGCCCATAAAGAAGAGCCTTAAAGTTGCAAAGACTTGAAAGATAAAACAATTAAAATGACGTTCAAAGGTATTAATTTCTACAGAATTGTTTTTATCATTGTACATGTATATCAATTTTCTACTGATAAAGCACTCTTTACAAACTTTGCCATTTTGAAAATAGGTTTTAGGACCTTCTCAAACTTTGAAAATATGTGATTAATTCTTATTTTGAAGAACTACTATTGTTAAAGTATCTGAGCTACAAATTCCAACACAAGCACAATTCATGTGGGAGTGTGTGCTTGTATTTTTCATTCTCCAGCTTTAACCTGTGCATTTTAGTTCAAATGTGTTCTGGAAAGAGATGCTACACACATATCAGACAATAAAATAGATATACAGAAACAGTGTTCCAAATGAGTAATGCAAACAGAAGCACACAGAAGTGGTTGGAAGGGAAAAATCAAAGTAAGATGTAAGCAACAAAATAGTGAAACAATGAAAATTTTTCCTAGGCAGGAGGCAAATAGTACCTGTTAACATATATACATGGGAAAAAATTGAAATGTAAAGCTCATCTAGAAAATTATATTCAATTTTATCTCAATATCTCATTATGTCTAATTCTGTTTTTATTTCTATATATTATTGCTTTACATGCGTCTTCATTTTAAAAAGGGTTTTTATTATTTTCCTAAGACCTTGTTCATTTCAATACAGTAGTTGTTTGTACTAGACATGGGGCCAAATATTGCAATACAAAGATTAAAAGACAAAATCCCTTATCTCAAGATTGGAAGAACAATTATTATCCCGTGTTTCATTTTTCCAGGCAATAAAATGCAAAGCAGCTGTGCTTTGGGAGCTAAATAAACCCTTTTCCATTGAGGAAATAGAGGTTGCACCCCCAAAGGCCTATGAAGTTCGTATCAAGGTAAAATTTTTTCTGCCTCTATTGAAATTTGGTTTTGAAACAAAGAATATTAAAAAATAGAACCAAAAACCCATTAAGAGAAGTTTTTTACATAAACTATGGTAAGCAGCATAATTGCATGACATTGGTTGTTAGGTAAAGATTTAAATGGTTTTTATTGTTATTTATTTAAAATGATCAAAATAATCTCAGTAAAGAAGTATTGCATATAAAATATAAAATGAATTCATGTTTGGCACAGAAATACAGTGTAAAAGGATATATATCAAGATTTCAAAATTACTTAGCAGTTGATGTTAGAATATTTAGTTCTACTGTTGCTAAAACACAATTTCTACTTAGAGAGTATGCATTATTGTATATTATATAAAACTTAAATAATACAGAAATATTTTGAAGATTATTCTAGATTGTCTAATGCAAGAAAGGAAGTAGAGGATGATTTTAGACTGAATAAGCTCAAGGGTAAACTGAATTTTTTATTTGGGAAGAGTGGGGAATTGGTGGAATTCCTGAAAACTCGTTAGATGCCCAACTTTAGGGAACTGGATGAATTAATTCTATCGGCAGGACTTAAATTTTTCTGAATCTAATTATTTTCTTATTCCACAACAGTTGTTGGCCACAGGGATCTGTGGCTCAGATGACCATGTGTTTAGGGGCCACATTTTCACACCACTTCCTGTGATCTTAGGCCACGAGGGAGCCGGCATCGTGGAGAGCATTGGCGAGGGGGTGACTGAAGTTAAACCAGGTACAGGACTCACACTCAGGGAATGTGTCTCAGTTCAGGACCCCCAAGGTCATCCAGCCTAGGTGAAGAAACTGAGGCAGGGAGAGATGAAAGACCTGCCCAAGGTCCCAGCAGAAGCAACTGGCAGAGCTGAGACCAGGCAGGGACGTCCATGTTCCTCTCCCTGCCTGACGTGCTTCCTGTGTCCAGGCACATCTGCAGACCTGACCTCCTGATTCTCTCCTTAAACGTGGCTTGTGGAGTTCCCACTAGATGTCAGGCTCCAGGGTAGATCCTGAGGATACTGGAGCAAAGGAGACAGAGTAACTGCCTCCTGGGGTTCACACTCTGCCATCCTAGTATTCCTAAGCACTGTCTACCTTTAGAGTCCAAAACAGAACCACAAGTGAGACAACAAAAATCTACACGAGACATGAGGACAAAGATGTCAATATATGGGTTAGTGTATGGTAATTGTGATTTGCTGAGTTCATAGGATGGGGCTGTGAGGCTCTGGTGAAATCATAATGGTTTCTTTTATGTCCAGCAGTGGAGCCTGTCCACTGACTCCTCTTCCTATGTGGTCTCCCTTCTTGAACATGGAACAAATGAAACAGACCAGAGGGAGGAGACTTGGTAGAAAGAATCCTCCAGAAGAGTGTCTCTTTTATCACCTTTAACCAGAGCTAAAAATGTCTGATTATGAATTATTGACTAAATATTTTATTTTTTAGTGTTCAATTTATCCTAATTGTATTGTGTATTAATATAGAAGAATAGTTTAGAGTGAAGGGGTGAAATCAATAGAAGCTCTCAATTCCACATAAAATTATCTATTAAATGTAATGGTCCAATCATTATTTTGATTCTATTACATAGGACGCATGAATAATCAAAACTAAAAATTATGTCTAATTATACAAAATCTTTTTAACCAGTGGATGCAACTGTCCTTTACCAAATATTTAACTGATGCATAAACAGAAAAAAATGTTGTCTGGTTTGAGTTTGTACTTTTAGTATATCACTTTTATAAAATATAAACCATAAAATGACATCCTACTTTACTCCCTACTCTTTACACCATTGAGGAAAAATAAATAACTTAAAAATTAACTCCTAAATTCATTTAAGTAAGGATTTCTTATTCTGAAAGAAAGTTCCTGCCTTAGGAATGATTGAGGTATTCAGAAAAATTTCTCGAATTTCTCTTCATCATATTCTTTTACTTTCCTTAAAATAATTAAATTAAAAAAATTCACTACATAGTTAAGCTAAACACAGATTGTGTAAATCATGATCAAAATGATCAGTATTAATGTAATCCAAACTATCACAAAATATCAGATCTTTATGATGCTTACAGTAAGAATACTTTAGATATTATTTTTAACCAAGGATTAAATGAGACCAAAGGTCTTCTGCTCTATTAGAAATCTAGATGTAACAAAAAGAAATTATTAACAAAGTAGAAGTAATACAAAACGTGTTGTTTCCCACATTTGCATTTCTTCTTTGGGAGTTCTCAGGTCCATAAAAATAACAAACTGTTAAACATTGCTGGCAGGTAATCATCAACAACATAGTGGTGATTGTACAATCTTTCTTGGGAGACTTTTCAAAACATATGCTTCTTATATATTTACCTATGCTGTAAGTTCTTGGTCTTTTAATTCTTGGGAGAAATTTAAAAATAATTGCTTTATCCTCTTCCAGGTGATACAGTCATCCCACTGTGTGTTCCCCAGTGTGGAAAATGTGTTGTTTGTAAAAACCCAGAAGCCAGCTTCTGCATGAAAAATGAGTAGGTTTCTGATACTTTGCATGTAGAGTCTATGAGTTTGCACATCAGATAAGCTCCTGTCTCATGTCCTTCTGCTCCTGTCTCTGTGTCACACTGACCAGTATGATCAATCATCGGGGGACCCTGCAGGATGGCACCACCAGGTTTACCTGCAGAGGGAAGCCCATCTACCACTTCTTTGGCACCAGCACCTTCTCTGAGTACACAGTGGTGGATGAGATCTCAGTCGTCAAGATCGATGCAGCTGCCCCACTGGAGAAAGTCTGCCTCATTGGTTGTGGATTTCCTACTGGTTATGGATCTGCACTCAACATTGCCAAAGTAGGAATGGCAGCAAACCATACCTCCAGATATTCTCAGACTGTCAGAATCATTTTTCCCCTGGAATCATGGATCATTCCTCTAAATTAAGTAGCAGTTTTCCTCCTGCTACCATAAAAGCACTGTTATACTCTCTAGAATTAGGGGTGTGAATAATGGGAAAAATTTGGCCCCAGAGGCATTGAGAACATGTCCTAAAGTAATTCACCTGCTTTTCAGATATGAACAAGCTGTTGATACTTAATCAGGTTGAATAGAAGATACCAAGCAATTCCAGATATTGGTCAATGGTTCGCAATTTACTCAACTTAGACTGGTGAAAAAAGTTATTACTTAATACATTCTTGTTCTTTCTGAAAATACAGGTCACTCCAGGCTCCACTTGTGTTGTGATTGGCCTTGGAGGAGTCGGCTTGTCTACTGTTATCGGCTGTAAGGCAGCTGGAGCGGCCAGGATCATTGGGGTGGATATCAACAAAAGCAAATTTGCAACAGCCAAAGAGCTGGGGGCCACTGAGTGCTTCAACCCTCAGGACTTCAAGAAACCCATCCATGAGGTGCTGAAGGAAATGAACTGTGAAGTTGTGGACTTCTCATTTGACGCTGCTGGTCTGATCGACACTGTGGTATGTATTATGACATTCCTTGATAATGCTTCCTTAATCTTCAGTATGATTTTAAGCAACAGAATAGAAATACTATCTGTAAGTATTATTTTTAAAATTATCAATTGTAATATTTTATCTCCCATTTCTTACCTATGAAATTTTATTCATTATTGTAAGGAATCTTTCATTCTATCACCTAACCAAACATGTCTTAAGTCAGTTTCCCTTTAGAAGTTGTTGTATATTAAACCATTATAAATTTATTGCATTAAATTTCAGTAAAAAAATTCAAAATGACAGAATATAAATAGCACAAATTCTATTCTCAAACTGAGAAAATCTGCTATTTCTTACATTCCAAAAAGTGTTGCTATAATTTTTTTCTGTATTTACTAGATTCAGAGATCTTTTTCATATGTTATACTTTGGCAAAATGAATAATGATCAATATTAGGCCACACATTCATTTTATTATTATAAACATGCCCTAAAGAGCATTACTATTTTAATGCATCACTAAATATCACCACAGCAGACAGCACAATGACTGACAGTTAATAGGAACCTAATATCCATGTGTGGGATTAAAACCTATAAAGGATTGACAGATTTTAGTAATGAGCTAATTTCAGGCAATGTATCTCATAACATTATATACATGTAAAGTAGCATCAAAGAGCATACCTATTCATAATATTACAAACGTATTATATGCATGTAAAATACTAGTGCCAACTGGCTAGTGATAAGCTCTCAATGAATTCCAGCAAGTGGTATATTAAAAAACTATTTCTACTCTTGAAGTGCTTATATCACCTTTGGAATGCCCATGATGTTACTTCCAAATAAATATAAATTATGATCAATTGTGATGGTTAATATCTTTCCCGCTACATTCCACCTAACCAGAATTCTCTACAACAGTACTGAAAACATCCTCAGATCAATCAATCCCCGTTTCTGAGATTCCCCAGTAAGCTCAATAAGCATTCAATCTGTGAAGCAGCACCTTGAGAGTAATGATCTTTGCAGCCTTGATCTTGGACAATATCCAACAGACAACTGAATTTCAAAGGGAATTCAACTATATTGCAAGATGGCAGTTTTTCTGTTTTTCTCCTTGTATTATTTTTGTATTTTGTGTCTCCTGTTTTCTCCAGTACACTGATTGTTACTTTTGTTGATCATCACCAGAGTCTGCTAGCACAGGTTGTATGGATATCTGGTCTTTCAAAGCATACAACAAACACAAAGAATTAATAATTATATAATCCTGGGGATTGCAAAACCATTTGCTCCATACAGAATGTATTAGAAAGGCTGACTGAAGGATGAGGCCTAAAAACAAGACTGTTTTTAGAGATTCCAGAATATAGGTGTTGTTTAAAGTAAAACCGATACCCTTCTGGGGAGATAAAAATAACGTTTACTACATGTACAATTTAGAAATTGGCAATAAGATAGAGATCTTTTTAAATGGATTGTATCAAGAGGATAAGAGACAATTTCTGATGATGTATTGCTAGTCTAAGTACGAGGTTCAAGTACTTATGACTTAAAAAAAATGAGAATCATTCACCAACATATAAATTGCTTAAGATTAATGTGCTGATGAAGCATTACCATCTTTTTTTAAAAATTATTTATTTATTTTTAAAAATTACATTAAAAAAATATGAGGTCCCATTCAACCCCACCGTCCCCACCCCCACTCCCCCCACAGCAACACTCTCTCCCATCATCATGACACATCCATTGCACCTGGTATGTACATCTCTGAGCATCACTGCACCCCATAGTCAATGGTCCACATCATAGCCCACACTCTCCCACGTTCCATCCAGTGGGCCCTGGGGGGGATCTACAATGTCCCGTAATTGCCCATGAAGCACCACCCAGGACAGCTCCATGTCCCGAAAACGCCTCCACATCTCATCTTTTCCTCCCATTCCCCAAACCCAGCAGCCACCATGGCTACCCTTCCCACACCCATTCCACATTTTCTCTGTGGACATTGGATTGGTTGTGTCCATTGCACATCTATGTCAAGTGGGGGCTTAGGTTCCACATGGATACTGGATGCACTCCTCCTGCTTTCAGTTGTAGACACTCTAGGCTCCATGGTGTGGTGGTTGACCTTCTTCAACTCGATGTTAGCTGAGTGGGGTAAGTCCAATAAATCAAAGTGTAGGACTGAAGTCTGTTGAGGCTCTGGGCCTGGGTGTCATATTATCAGTCCAGAGATTCAAATCCCCTAAATATATCTAAAACCCCAGCACCAACTACAATTCCAATAAAGTAGCATGCAAGTCTTGTGAAAAGAGATCCCCTCTGAGTCCAATTCCATCACGCAGAAACACCAGCTCCAAAGAAGGGCCATCTGCCATGGCAGTGAACCCCATCTGCCATGACCATAGAACCCGTGGGTCTCTTTATCCCTCAAAAGAACCAATACCTGGATTGTATCTACTTTATCTGTCTCTTAGACTCTGCTCAGTTGTGCATAAGGGCATTCCTTCTGACAACCTCCAGACTCTTTTTAAGAGACTCATAGCCTTATATTCTCATTTCTCCTTTCCATTTCCCCCTTACATTAGGTCAAACAGCATTTTGAAGTCATGTTATTATATGTAGACAGGGATATTCTGCTGATCCGTATTGAACCTTTAATTCAAGGTCATTTTCAGTACCATCTTTTGAAGAGCTAACTTTATGCTTCTAATGATATTTCCCAATTTAATAGTTTATAAGAAAAAAATATGAGTCCAAAAATACATTCATCCATTCCCTCACCCAAAAATATGTCCTGCCTATTTCCAAATACCACAGCACTATTGTATGCACAAAGAAGAAAGAAACAAAAGATGAAGTCTCTACCCTCCACGTACAATCTAAGCTGATATTACATGAACTCTTACTATGTATCATGGGAGGGACCTATCAGAGAACATATTTTTGCAATGTTAAATATTAATTTCATTCCAGGTTGAGGCTCTATTATGCTGTCATGAAGCATTTGGTGTAAGTGTAATTATTGGGGTGCCTCCACGTTCTGAAAACCTTTCTGTGAGCCCCATGTTGCTGTTGACTGGACGCACCTGGAAAGGGGCAGTTTTGGGAGGTATGTAATTGAGCTGAAGGACCAAGGAAGGAACAGAATTTGTTCCATTTTACAACTGACAAAACCAGGTGTTGCAAAGGAATGTGGTCAAAGATAAGTTAAAAGTCCTGTTGTACATTTAGGCTCCATCTCTACTAGATGTAGAAAGTGCAGACTGAAGCTCCCAAGACATACTTGCTGATGTCCTAGTAAACTTGTTGGGGCTAATAGCAAAATCTCTTTCAGTACTGGTGACTGGATAAGGCACTGGAATACCCAGTAGGACCCTGGCAATCCATAGTAATTGTTCACATTTGCCCTCCTTGCCCAAATATAGATAACAATTGGATTAATTCCATGAGTTTGGGCATAACCTTCTATAATATAATTTCTCTATAAGAGAACTGATAATGGAGGGTCATGGCTTACCGTGGAGTAAACAACAATGCAGAAAAGTCAAACTGCTGTAAAAGGATATTAAAGTATGCTATCTCTTATTAATCCCAGTTATAGCAGTCTCTGGAATGCAGCTAGTTTTATACTCTTGGATTTGCATTCTGTTTGAAAAGTATCCTCTCCAGTTATCCTACTTATCACTGCCTGAATCTATCAATGGTGTCTTCTTTTTAGGCTTTAAGACTAAAGATTCTATCCCCAAACTTGTAACTGATTTTATGGCCAACAAATTTCCACTGGATCCCTTAATAACCCATGTTTTACCTTTTGAAAATATAAATGAGGGATTCGACCTGCTTCATACTGGAAAGAGGTAGGTTTTTGTTTCTTTTTATGGTGGGTGGTAGGCCAATAGTGAAAAAAAATTGCCCAGAGATTTGACATATCTTTGAGAAGGTGAAAGGGTGAGAAAATCAATGGAGTGCTTGTGTTTCCCTTACCAGTTCATTTGCATGTAAAATATTTTACATCTTATTATGAGAACCCAAGAACAGTTGTTTTGCATTTCAGTTCTGCCAAAGCCAAATTTTGTAATTTTCTCCAAATCTGAAATCATCTGAACAATCAGTCTTTTGACCATAGGATACTTCTCCCTGGAATGCCAAAGCATCTGACTCACCCAGGCATCCTCAGACCATGGAGCCCCTGCAGCCTCTGCCTGGCCCCTAATGCAGGCTGGCCTTCAATGCATGGAGGTTTAGATTATAAGTACACCCCCAACTTTTGCCATAGGAGTAGGTGGAAATACATTTGGATTGTTGTCTCTACAACAAGTTTTTTAAGAATTTGTTGAACTGATTATTATGGAATTGTTTTTTATAATTTCAAAGAATTTTTCACAAAAGTTATTGTAAATGGATAGGGTCCTAAATGCCATTTTAAAAAATGCTTTAGGAATATGTGCCAATTTCAACTTCTAACATTTGACTTTTTCCATTACCTAATAAGACGAATTTTGTTACCTGCATTGATATGAGCACAATTAATAGTGAGCAATTTTATTCAAACCCCAATTACCTCCACAGTCCATGCTTTTTCTGCAACGTCACTCTTCTCAGGAGGTTTTCAATTGAAATGGAAGATCTTTAGTAACCACATGCATATGCTATTATATTAAACACTATATATGTCAATAAATATACATTTGCATGTTCTTGAGAAAGGGAAGAAACTAGTATCCACAGAGTACCAATTATTAGACAAATTGTCTTGCCTGCATAACTATATATGATTCTAAATGAATGCTGTTATCTGGCCTTCATTTCCTTTTTTAAGAATGGAGAAAATGAGAATCAGAGAGGACATACTGTTAGTAAGGAGGGAAGCTAGAATTCCAAGTTAGACCTCTTTGTTAGCAAAGCCAATTTATTTTCTACTCTACCGTACTGACTCACAAGTGCTCATATATTCATATATACATACATATATACCTAAATGTACATATATATGCATATACATAAGTAATATGGAATACAGTAGTCAATTATCTTAGTCATTGTCTCGTGACATTTTTGTTTAGGTTGAGGTTTAAATGAGATATAACATGAAGAGCATCTGCAAAGTGCTTGGCAGATAGCAAAAATCTATTATATGTTATGAAGCATTGTTATTTTATATTCATTAATATGCCAGACACTAGTAATTTCAAAAATGATTTTTTAAAGATGCTAAAATAGAATGAATTCTAATGGGGTGTCATATTACAAGGCTATGAGCGAGCTTAAATTTGAAGAAAGCATTATGAGAACCAGTAAAAGATAAGCTTCTTTTTTACTTGTTTGCAATTGAATGTATAGAGATGGGGATTAAGAGGCAAGAAACACAGCCAGGTTTCTGCTGAGACACATCAAATCCTCCTTGGTGTCTCAGGAGGAAGTGTATCAGATATCTAGTGTTGAAACAATTAATATGTTTTCTTTACTGTTTCAGTATCCGGACTGTCATGAAAATTTGAGACTGTGCAGACGCCTTCACTTATGTCCATCTTCTGACTGGTCTGTGCCATCATCACCTAAAACACCAAACAACAGCACTGAATCTGCCCTTCACAGATGCCTTAATAAATAAACATGGGACCATTCCAAAAGAACCAGAAATTACTGTGAAAACTTTTTATGACTATTTTAAATGTAATTTATTTCATAGAGTAATTTTAGTTTTACAGAAAAATAGACCAGCAAAATAGACCAGTAAATAATATATATACTTATTTTCCCCACCCCTCTGGGCAATTTCTCCTGTTCTTATTATCTTGCATTAGTATGGTACAATTCTAATAAATCATAACCCATTATTTATACATTATAATAATTATTATTAAGCAAATTCCATGGGTTACTTTAGGTTCACTCTTTTTGTTCCACAGTCCTTTGGGTTTTTTTGAATGCATAATCTCATGTATTCATCACTGCAGTATCATACAGAATAGTTTCACTGACCTAAAAATGCCCTGTACTCTCTGAAATCACTCTACCAGCAAATGTCTAAAATCAGGTGAGAGAAAGGTGAAACACTGAAGATCAGCTTGTTAATGGAGGCCAATGAATTTTCCTTCTTGATCATTCTATAGTTGATGTCTTTCCCATTAAGTAAATATATTTCTAGTGACTTCATACCCCTTCTACTCCTTTGCTTCCTTTAGTCATTGAGACCCAGTTATGGGAGCGCTCATCATTGGTGCCCTCAACACACAAATGATAGGCTACAGACATTGGCTTCTACCTGTGGTCATCCTGCCTCTATTTCTCTTCTTATGAAATGTTCAAAGTTCTACAGAATAATTACAGCATTAGTCTATATGGAGTTAGAGTTATAAGTGGAGATGATCCAGATCTTCTAAATCCAGTGTAATTCTTAGTAATTCAAGGGAAATGCCACCCATTTTCATAAAGTAAAGCAAATTGTTTTTTACTGTTTATGTTGTTAATTTTCAGTGAGCATATGGATTTCCTTAGAAATAAAAGCAGATTTTATGTTACATGTTACAAAGTGAGATTAAGATATTAAAGGGAAAACTAAACTATTCGTAGAATCATACTCAAAATATTAGTAATTTTTACTCATTTAGGTGCTTAAATGTTGAAATGATTTTACTGATAAGAACTGATTAATAATTGAGGCATAAAATTAGCAAAATTAGCAAATGTTCCCAAAGGAGGAAAAGGGAGGAAAAGAATTAATTAATTCCTATTAAAAAGGAATTTACTTTATTCCAGCTTTCCTTTCGTATCCAATACCATGAAACTTGAATTCAGAAATGCTTTGTTCTGAAGGCTCTTTATCACCTCTTTCTCTCTGTAGTGTAACAAGACCCCAATAGTTAAATGGCCTAAATGGCTGGATAGTTCTTCGCTATATCTGGGATGCAATGACACAGCATAACTGCACTCAGCTTCCAGGGAATGAACTTGATCCCAACTGACCCATACCCCAGCTAATCAGTATATGTAATGTGATAGGTATGCCACTGTAAGAGCTAATCATGTATTCTGATAGCAGTAACATAAAAGCAGCTCCCATGTAAAAAGAGGAGCAGAGAGGACAAAGGAAGCTTAAAGGAACAGGAGTAGAGACAGAGCAGAGAAAGGGAAAGAGCATGGAATAAACTCAATATGCATAAACTCCCCGTGACTCTGCATGCCTTCTTCTCTGCAATTTGGCCCTGACTCCCCCACTCTGGCAAAGAAGCTCGGACCCAACATCTCCCAACTGCTGTGCAATATGGTGTCACTTAGGGGTTATTCATTATTTTAATTGGGAATAAACTAAATATTTTTGTTTTGAAACTATGATATATCCCTTAGGGTCATTGGATACTGCTTTCTGAATGAGTGGTAGTGTTCAAACATCATAATTAGATAAGAGTTACTTGGTGATCTTCTGATTCTCTTTCATTCATAAAAAATCTACTAAATTTTTAATTGACTGGCTACATAGTTCAAAGGGCAAGCCTGGACAAAGACACTAGATTTTTTTTTCTCGCTCCAGTAATCTGGGAAGAGTGGGAGGAAAGGATGATAAATCACAGTAAAGAACAGTAAATTGCTCCCTCTATGCTGTGGCTCTATGCAGTACTTAATTTTTTTAAAAAGATACTTAGATTACATGAATGTTACATAGAAAATACAGGGATTCCCAAAAGCCCCACTCCTTATCCCTCTCACATTTTCCTACATTAATGACATCCTTCATTAGTGTGGTACATTTATTACAATTGATGAACACATATTGAAGCATTGCCACTAAGTGTGATTATAGTTTAAATTCTCTCCTGCACAATTTTGTAAGTTATAACAAGATATATAATGGCTTTTATCTGTCAGTGCAACATCATTCAGGACAATTCCAATATACTGAAAATGTCCCCATATTACATCTAATTTTCCCCTCTCCTTCCCCTAAGAACCTCCGTGGGCACTGCCTCCACATCAATAATAAAACTTCTTTCATTGCTAGAAAAACAATAAATCTATAGTAGAATAGCAGTAAGTCTACTCTAATCCATTGTTAATTCCCCAATCTTGAGGATTATGGGATGATGATGCCCACTCTGCCTCTAATTGAGAAGAGGCTTAGATCCCATGAGGCAGAGGGATAGGACCTTTTTTTTTAAAGATTTATTTATTTATTTATTTGTTTATTTCTCTCCCCTACCTGCCCCCCCCCCCGTAGTCTGTTCTCTGTGTCTATTTGCTGCATCTTCTTTGTCCGCTTGTGTTGTTGTCAGCAGCATGGGAATCTGTGTTTCTTTTTGTTGCTTCATCTTGCTGTGTCAGCTCTCCCTGTGTGCGGCACCATTCCTGAGCAGGCTGCACTTTCCTTTGCACTGGGCGGCTCTCCTTACAGGGCACACGCCCCACGCGTGGGGCTCCCCTACGCGGGAGACACCCCTGCGTGGCATGGCACTCCCTGCGCGCATCAGCACTGCGTGTGGGCCAGTTCCACACGGGTCAAGGAGGCCCATGGCCTGAATCGTGGACCTCCCATGTGGCAGACAGACAACCTAACCACTGGGCCAAGTCTGCTGCCGGATGGGACTATTTTGATTGCCGTTGTACCCTCTCTTTGTTACTTGGGATAGTCATTGTCCATCATCATTTCCTTGTTAGTTGTCCTGGGTGAGTCTAATGAACTGGCAAATAGGTGTTGCAACTCTTTTGAGATTGAGGGCCCAATTGATACATGGAAAGCCCAAAGATTTAAGTCTCTTGGACATTCATCTATCAACTCTAGTACTAACTATGGGTTCAAATAGGAGGGGCAGAAGAGTCATGTGTAGGGAAACCACAACTGAGTTCAACTCTGTCACACTGGGGAGCATAAATTTCAAAGTAGGGCCCACAGTCAGAGCACCAAACTCCTGAGCTGTCAAACCTACCTATAATGTCTGGGTGTCTCCAGAGTCCTCAGGAGCCCCAATATTTGAGGCAATATTTACTGTGGCAGTCAATGAGATCCTGCTGAGACAAGTTTAAGGTTAACCCCTGGAATGACCTCCCAACTCACTTTGAAATCTCTTAGCCTTATAAACTCTTTTCTTTACACTTTCCCCTTTTAGGTCAAGGTCTTTCCCAATTATATTGCTAGTTGGTGCTTGGTAGTAGTCCCTTACTACCAGGAAGGATCATCCTCAGGAGTCATGTCCCATGCTGGAGGGAAGGTAATGCATTTAATATGCTCAATTTGGCTTAGAGAGAGGCCACATTTGAGCAACAAGGAGGCTCTCAGGAGGTACAACTCCCACTTTTGTGGCAGGCTGCCAGGGAGGCCAGCCATGTCTAGGTCACTGGTGACAGAAAGGGACATAAAATTATCTCCCCAAAGACCAGGGATGGGTATGGCTTTTTATTAGCAACTTCAGATCACTGGGGGCATGGTTTTGAGGACTGACATTGATTCAACCTTCTCCAGGCAAAGGGTGTGACAGAGGAAACTTAAAGATGCTTGCTTCCTTAGGGCTGTATGGGAATTAATTGAAAGGTTGCATTTTCTGGGCAGGCCACAAAATCTCAGTTTTGGCGAGCCATGGAAGAAACTCTTTGCACACTTTCTGATCCCCTCTCAGAGAAACTTAGAGCTGGTCTGTGCCACCATGTTTTGTGCCCCCCTTCATGGGTCCCTGACCCTGTGTTGGGATGGAAAGACTAATTTGTTAATGTCTTCCCTGGTATGCCTCAACTCCCAGAATTTGCTATCCAAGCAAAAGGAACTTGTGACAGAAAATGGATTGTAAGAACTATAGAGGTGGACAATATAGCTTCAAACACTCAGGAGAGGGTGCTGTGCTTCTTTGGAGATGGAAGAAACAACCACATTTCCATAAATAAGGGAATTCTAAAACAACTAATAAGCAAAAGCCAGGAAAAAACAAAGTGACAGAAAGACAGGAAAACCTTTCACACTGCTTCACCATGGGCAGACCTTCCTGATAGAAGGGCTGAAGCTCAGGAAAATCTCTGTCATATTACCAGCTGGTTGCTAAATCAAAAGACAGACATCTCAGGGAACAAATCCCACTGTTAATATTTAAAATTATTAAAATTTACAAACAAGACAAACAAAGAAACAGGAAATTATGGTCCATCCAAAAGGGTAGATTAAAAATCCATAAAACACCAATGAAGAACATCAGAATGTGGACATACTGAACAAAGCCTTGAACAATATGGGAATCTTAGTAAAGAGATAGAAATTTTAAAAAAGGAGCCAAACAGAACTATTGGAGTTGAAAATCACAATAACTGAAATGAAAACTTCCCAGGAGGTTTCAAGAGCAGATTAGTACTGAGAGAAGAAAGAATCAGTGAATTCAAAGATGAGACATGCAAAATGGATCTAGCAGAAAAGCAGAAAAAAGAAGAATTATATAAAGTGGAAATAGACTAAAATTCCATTGGGACACCATCAAGCATACCAATATAAGCATTATGAGAGTCTCAGAAGGAAAAGAAAGAGAGAAAGGAACAGAAGGAATATTCAGAGAAATAAAAACAGATAACTTTATTATACAAACTTAGTATAAGACATCAATATGTATGTCCAAGAAGCCTAGTAACAATAGTATAAACAAGAAGAAAAATATACTCCGACATATATTTATCACACTATCAAATGCAAAGAATAAGGAAAAATTTCTGAAGCCTGCAAGAAAAAAGCAACGTATTATCTAATCTAATGGAGTCCCAATTAGATTGAGTGAAATTTCTCATTAGAAACCATGGAGTCAAGTAGGCAGTAGTTTGAAATACTTAAAGTGCTAAAAGAAAACAACTGCCAACCAAAAAGTTTGTATCTGGTGAGATTTTCTTTCAAAATGAGAGAGAGATTAAGACATTTCTATATGAACTGAACTAAAACTTAGGAAATTCATCACTATTAGACCTGCATCGCAAGCAATACTAAAGGGAATTCTTCAGCCTGAAAGGAAAGGACACTAGACAGAGCTTCAAAGCAGCATAAAGAAATAAAGACCTGTGGTAAACATAATCATTTGGTTAATTATAAATGTCATTATTACTGTTGTGTTTTGTTTCATATGTATTTCCATTTCTTCCTAAAGTTGCTAAAATGAAAATGCCTAAAAAGTAATGATAAATCTATGTCTTTGGACATAAAATGTGTAAATATATAAGTGGCAACAAGAACAAAGAAAGGTAGGGTACTGATGGGCATAGGAAATGTATATTTATATGCTACTGAAGTTAATTTGCTATCATACCAAATATGATATATATTTAGGATGCTAAATTTTAACCTCATGGTAACCACAAGGAAAATAGATGAAAAGTTTCTGCAGACAAAAAAGAGAAATCACTCAATATGGTACAACAGAAAAATCACATAAATATAAAAGTAGACATTAGCAGAAGGTTTGAGGGACAGAAAATACATGAGATATATGATATCTGAAGTCCAGAATGGCAGGTGGAAGTCCTGCTTTACCAGTAGTGACTTTAAATGTAAATTGATTAAATGGAAGACCTCAAGTCAGAAACCTTTCATCAAAACTGGAAGAGCTACTGAAAGAAGAGCAAACTAAACCAAAAGTGGACAGAAGGAAGGAAATAACAAAGAATAAAGTAGAGGTAAAAGAAAAAATAAAAGGAAAAAAAAAAGCAGAGATTGGGAGAATGGGTAAAAAGTCTGAACCAACTATATGCAGTCTGCAAGACACTTGCCTTAAATTCAAAGATGAAAAGTAGGTTGAAAGTGAAAGGATGAAAAAAGAAATTCCAAGGAATTTGTAACCAAATGAGAGGTGGGGTAACTATACTAATATCAGATAAAATAGCATTTAAGTCAAGAAGAATTTCAAGGGAAAAGAATAGTCATTACACACTAATAAAGAAGATAATTCACCAAGAAGATAGACACAACTACAAATATATGCACTTAACAGCAGAGACTCAATATATGAAGCAAATACTGACAGATTTGAATGGAGAAACTGATGATCCTACATTAATAGCAGGAAACTTTAACACACTACTCTCAGAGCAGAGGTAAAGGAGAAAAAATAGAAAAAAATGAGAAAGAATCAATAAAACCAAAAGTTGGTTTTTTGAAAAGATCAAAATAAACAACAAATCTTTAGTTAGACTAACAAAGAAAAAAAAAAAAAGATACAAATAATGAAAAACCAGAAATGAAAAGGTGCATATATATACTACTGACACCACTGAAATAAAAGGACTATGAAAGTATACTATGAACAACTGTATGCCAATAAATTAGATAACCTAGATGAAAAGGGCAAATTCTTAAAAACATACAAACTACCTACACGGACCCAATAATAAATTTAAGATCTCAAGAAAGCAATTACTAGTAAAGAGATTGAATCAGTCATCAAAAACCTCCCAATAAAGAAAATCCCAGAACCAGATGACTTCATAGGTGAATTCTACCAACCATTCCAAGAAGACTTAACTCCAATTCTGCTCAAACTCTTCCAAAAAATTGAAGAGGGAACATTCCTTATTCATTCTATGAGGCCAACATCACCCTCATAGCAAAGCCAGGTAAAGATTCCACAAGAGAAATAGACTACCAACCAATATCTCTTATGATTATAGATGCAAAAATCCTAACAAAATATCTGCAAACCAAATCGAATAGCGTGTTAAATGAATAACCATGTGGAATTTATCCCTGATATGCATGAGAAAATCAAGTATTGTAACACTCTATGTTAACACTAAAGGAAAAAAAAATACACAATCGTCTGATTTAATGCAGAAAAGGCATTGTATCAAATTCAGCATACCTCCTTCATAAAAATATTTAGATCACTAGGATTAGAAGGAAACTTTCTCAACATGGTAAAAGGCTCTTATGAAAAGACTACAGCTAACATCCTACTCAATGGTGAAAGACTGAAATTTTTCTTTATATGATCGGGAACAAGAAGAGGACATTTGGTGTCATCATTTTTGCTTAACACTGTATTGAAAGTTCTTGCCAGAACAATTAGGCAAGATAAAGAAATAAAAGGCATCCATATTGCAAAAGAAGCAAAACTTTGCATATTTGCAAATGACATCATTCCATATTCAAAACATCCTCAAAAATCCATAACAAAGCTCGACTCATTAATATATGAATTTAGCAGAGTTGTGAGGGAAGAGATCAACATCCAAAAATCAGTAGTGTTTATATACATAAGCAACGAACAGCAGAACTAAAAATAAGCAGAAAAATTAATTCACAATAGCAACATAAAGAATCAATTACCTAGAAAGAAATCTAATCAAACATGCAAGGGACTCATACATAGAAAACTACAAAACATTGCTAAAAGAAATAAAAGAAGACCTAAGTAAGTGGAAGGATGTTCTATGTACATGGTTGGAAGACTATTTTTTAAGATGTCAACCCTACCCAAAGAAATTTATTGAGTCCACACAATCCCAATAAAAAATTGAACAAATTTCCTCATGAAAATAGATAGCTAAACATCAAATTTATATGGAAAGGAAACAGAACTGAATAGCCAAAGTCATCTTGGAAAAGAAGAACGAAGTTGGAGGACTCACACTTCCTGATTTTAAAAGTCATTACAAAGTCACAGCAATCAAATCAGCATAGTATTGGCACAAGGACAGGAATATAAACCAATGGAATTGAACTGAGATCATAGAAATTAACCTTCCCATTTACGGTCAACTGAGTTCTTTTTTTTTAAGAAATCAATTTTATTGATACATATTAATAATTAATACATAACCTGAGACTTTCCCTTTCAACCACTGTCATACCCATACAACAATACTGCTAGTTACAGACATCATAATAAGTTTAAACCATTTCTCTTCATTTTCAAAGATTTACAAACAACCTTTTTACGAATTTGCACAGATTAACCCTTACCTTTCCATTCTCTATCCTCCTATTTTCTGGACCTATATTCTAATTATTGGCTAACTGATTTTTGGCAAGGGGGCAAAGACCACTCAATTGGAAAAAATAGTTTCTTCAACAAATGCTGCTAGGAAAACTGTATCTCCATTTGTGAAAAAAAAAAAATTGAGGGTCCTACCAAACATTTTACAAAAAAACAATTCAAATTGATCAGACACCTAAATATAAGAAACAGAGCACTCAAATTCCTAAAAGGGAAGCATCTTCAAGACCTCATGTTTGGCAAAGGTTTCTTAAACTTTACACCAAAACACAAGCAATAAAAGAAAAAGTAGATAAATGGGACCTCAACAAATTTGAAAACTTTTGCACTTCAAAGGACTTTATTATGAAATTAAAATAAAAACCTGCATAAAGGGAGAAAATACTTGGAATCCACCTATCCAATAAAGGCTCAATGTCCAGAATACATAAAGAAATACTTCAGCTTAACAACAAAGAGGCAAACAACCCAATTAAAAAATGGGATAAAAAAGACTTGAATAGACATCATTCTAAAGAAAACAAACAGATAGCCATAAAGCATATGTATATCTGTTCACTATCATTAGCCATCTGAGAAATACAAATCAAAACCACATGAGACACGTTTCATACACATTAGAAGGGCTGTGAAAAATACGGAAAATAACACATGTTTGAGAGGATGTGGAGAAGAAGAAACACCCTTTTATTGCTAGGGGTTATGTAAGATGGTGCAGGCTTAGTGGAAGACAGTTTTGCACTAAACTTAAGGGACAACCCAGAACTAAATCCCAGAGTTAACACTTAAAATTATTAAAAAGTACAGTGTGCCACAGAAGGTTACAAAACAAACAAAGAAACGGGCCTTGATGGCTCATCCTAAGGAATGACATAAAAATCCAGAATCCATCAACAGAAAAGACCAGACTGGAGATGATACAGAGAAACAGGGACATTCATTTACTTTTGGTGGGTATATGAAAGAGTACAGTTGCTATGGAAGACAGTTTCGTAGTTCCTTATAAAGTTAAGTATAGAACTACCATATGAACTGATAATCACACTTCTAGATACATACCCAAAAGATTTGAAAGCAGGTACTCCAACAGATATTTGCATACTATTCATAGTGTCATTATTCACAATTGTCCAAAAGTGGAAGCAACCCAAGTGCCCATCAACCAATGGATAGACAAATAAAATGTTTTATATACATAAAATGAAATATTATCTAGCTGTAAAAAGGAATCAAGTTCTGATACATATGATAATATGGATGAACCTTGAAGACATTATGTAGAGTGAAATAACCTAGACACAAAAGGACAACTGTTATATTATCTCACTGATTTGAAATAATTAGGGTAAGTAAATTCATAGAGTCAGAATCTAGAATATAGGTCACCAGGGGACAGGATGGGGGTAGGGAATGAGGAGTTAATGACTGCTGTACAGAATTTATATTGTGTTGATTGTAAATTTTGGTAATCAGTGGTGGTGATGACAGCATAACATTGTGAATATAATTAACAGCCCTGGATTATATATTCGATGGGATTAAAAGGGGGAAATTTTAGGTTGTATGTATAATATCAATAAAACTTCAAAAAAACATAAGACTAGACAACACGGTAAATCCTATTGTAAACAATGGACTACAGTTAATATTACAATTTATAAAAAATGTTCTTTCATCAATTGTAAAATAGGGTGATATGTGGAAACACTATTTTATGCATGATTTTCCTATAAAAGTACAACTTCTCTAAAAATAAAAAAAAAGATAAGTAAAACAAAACAAAAATGCAATTTCACTTTAAGCTTGGAAATGATTTGAGTCTCCCTAAGGTATCTGTGTTGCCATCTCTATTTTTTTTAGGAAAAAGAAAGGAATGAAGGGGTAGGGGAGGGATTAACATTTATACCCAAATCTAATGAAAAAAGGGGAAAACAGAAATACTCTACCTGGAATTCTTTGATTATGTTGATTGCTACTTAGAGAGATTTATGTCTAAATTTATAGGTTGAGGATGAGTCTGATAGAAGGAAAATTGGGGCAGAGCATCCCAGGAAGACAGTATTCAAGGAGGGGCAGATTGTGTTCAGAAAATTGTAAGTATTTAATATTGGTGTCCCATAAACTTTCTGATGGGAAATATCTAGGCTCAGATACAGTGATTCCTGAATTCCATGCACATATTTTAAATTTTATCCTCTGGGCAATGGGAGCTCTGTTAAATTTTGAGCAAATTTGTGATAGGATAAGATTGGCACATTGTAATATGCATCCTTGCATCACTGGGGATTGTGTTCTAGAGGTGAGGAAAAGAATAGAGAGAGTGACGAGGTTTTAGCACTGGAAGATAGTATAGATTGAGCTGAATTAGAACAATGTTGATAGGGAAGAAGACCATTATACCATTAAACAAAATATGATTTAGCATCAAGATTGTATGATTGGCATGCACAATGTGGAGATGGGGGAACTGAGTCTGATCCAGTATGTTTTTCCTGACGACTGGGTATGGATGATAGGGCCGCTGATCAACTCGAGCTCTGAACACCAGCACGTTCCCATGGTGGATGTGTTAATTTTGGCATTGAAATGGACAAGTTTGAAATGACTCCAGGATGTTAAAATGAGTTTTTTATATGAAGTATAAAGCCAATCAATATGTTTTGAGAAAATATATAGGTTTTGGTTCAAGTCTGATATTGATACTTGTGCACAGTGTAAATCCTCTTTTCATAATCTTCAATTAAAAATAAAGAAGACTGCCAGGTGTGTAAGTGTGATTTAAGTTTTGCCAATAAAATACATTCATGAAAGACCACGATCCAGAACTGCTTTTGCCAGGAAGAGGCTGCAGATAGAGCATTCTTTCTGCTGTGATAGGTACTATCAGGATGGTCCACTGATCAATGCAGAGATCCAACTCCCTTGGCAAACTAGGTGCTGACTTTTATTCATGAAAGTGTTTTCTCAGCCCTCTCAAAGATTCTGTGAGCTGCATATATCCCTCAGAAAATCCCTTTTGGGCAAACCAGCTTGGATGAATCTGTTTTCTAAAGTGATGAACTTCAACCACTACTGGTGCTCACCAAATCCCTTTGCATTTAGAAAACTGCCCTAAGAGAGAGCATAGGATTTCAGGGGAAGGATTCAGAAGATAGGTCCCTGAGGGACAGTAATTATTATAGGACATGCTATAAATAATAGAAGCTACAAAATAGACCAATGAAATATAAATGATTTGAAAAGTAAGAAGAGAACCAAGAGAGATTACTGTCAAGGAAAAATATCTTTTGATATGGAACTACACTCTCCAGGACAAGCACTGAAAAGAAGAAAGATGAGGACAAAAAAGCAACCTCAGAGTTTGGCAACCAGGTGTTATTGTTGACTTTAGCAAGAACAATATTCATGGAGTTTTGAGTTTACCTTCTAGATGGAAGCATTTTGAAACTATTAACAATATTTTTATTTGAAAGGATTTTACTCTATCATTAAATAGTCTAAGATGATGATGAGAATGCCACAATAGCAAGAAATTATGTTCAATTATCCTATGTCTCACATGAAGAACTTTTGAAATAAGATTATTTTCTACCATTTTTCCTCACAGCCTTTTAACTTCATGGTCATTGATAAGTATTTATTGAATATCTATATATACAGAAATAATTTCACATCTCTGAGGAATAAATAGATTTATCACAAGGTTCCTGCTTTCAAGGAGTTTACAATCTATTGGGAAATCAGTCAACCAAGGCTTGTATCAGTAGTAAGGCAAGTGGGAGAAAAATGACTGTGTGGTCTGAAGGGACTGTATGGAGAAAACATGTGTTTGGGCCTTGAAGGAAAATTAGACTATAGATAAAGGAGAATCAGAAGAGGCATTTCAGTCAGACAGACAGAAACACCTAAGGGTCAAAGGAAAAAGAGTTCACACTGTTATCTGTGAAGCCTTGAGTAAGTTAGTTGGTTGAGATATACAAGAAAAGATTGGACAGGGAGAGTTGTCAGACTTGGAGACCCTCTGTTCAAGATTTTGTTTTCCTGCACATAATAGTCACCAAAATTGTAGCACATGTGCCAATCCAGATAATTAATATACCAGCAGTTGTAGATAGATTTAGCCTGGGTAAGGAGACAAACTAGAAGACCAGTTAGAGAGATGACACAGATAAGACCACAAGAGATGGATACAAAAAAAAAAAAATCATCAGATAAGAATGACCAGGATTGGTGTCTGTCGTGTGAGAAGAGTCAAAGATGAGCATAGCTCTGTAGGTCAAGACAGAGGTAAAATAGATACATGGTACATGCAGAACATCAAATAGAAAAGTTTTTTAGAAAACTAAAGAAGTGGGCCATGTCTCAGAAACATGGGTTTTTAACATGACAGGGTCATTCAAAATGTCTACAGCAAGCAGCCATGGTACTTCAGGTCAGAGATGTCACAGGAGATGTGGTTGACAGTTCAGGCAGAGGCAACAGTAGAATGTTTAAAAATATAAAATACAGCTTTCAGGACCTGAATATGACAACATATTTGGAGTAAAAGAAAGAAAAATTTCTTTCAAGAATGCCCTTGAATACTATTTAAGTTAAACTCTCTCTAACATTTAGTCTTTCTAATTCCCTTGACAAATTTGATCTTGAGTACATTTGAGCCTAATCTTTCCTGATATGAGCTCTCCCAACAAGTGCCACCCAGTTTTCCCACCAAAGCACACTGCCTTCACATAGTAAGCAAGTGATAAATATTAGCTGCTATTTTACTGTCCATTTGTTTACTTCGTACTTTCATGCGTGAAGTAAACAAACTTATAAAACCAAATGAACTACTAAAATATTTTTTTGAGAGACAACAAAGCTGCTTTATTGTGACAACTGCTGCTTCATAATGAGAGCATGGCATCACAAGACACAGGAATGTGGCAAGATTCTTCTCTCTGTGCCCAGCAGTTTAGAGTTTGCATGGCAGCTGTTTGTGTGTTGTCTTGCACACCTCTAATGTACTGAGCTCTTACTCCTAGATAACATTTGAAGGACTTGTGTATTGCCACTGCAAAAACCGTGTTTTTGTATATATCCAATTCCCCCAGTACCTAATGTAGCACAATACATACTTGCAGGAAGCAGCAAATTTTGATTTTTTATTTAATATTTTTCCAGTTTAACACTGCAATTGGCAATAAATCACGTTCATGGGCAAAGGTGAAATTTTATTTTGTCTATCACACTAAGCTAAAGTTTTAATAGGAAAACTGGACCAAAATTAGTAGATATACTCATCAATCAGGCTGTCCTCAGTTTGAGTAATAGGAATTAATGCAAAGAACTAGAGTTATAATGGAGGTGGCTCAGCAAATAGAAATCTAACAGAGACGGTTGAATCAGTATTCTCCATACTTATCAAAGAGATAGAAATTAAAAAAGAAATGATCCTGCATTTGCATATTAGTTCCCCCAAAATTGTATATGTAAATATATAATGTCCAAAAGTGATCAAGTTACGTATGCCCTAGATCCTTGACATTAGCATATTTAATACCTTAAGTTCTGGTTATTAAAGAAACCTGTGATGATTGATGACATGTAGTATTTTCAATGTAGCTGAGGCATGAATGTGAATAATGAGTTATAAGAACAAGTTGCAGAGACAAGTTACTCAGGGTTTAAGTGAGCCTCATTGCTCTGCATCCTTATTTCCAGTCAATTCTGTTGCTGTCTATATATTATTTAAAAATTATCATTCCTGTGAAATAGCCATAAATTTTTATTCCCTGTATGTTAGTTTGCAAAAACACAATTACATTTCTTTTTTGTTTGGTAAGTGATGAAAAAATAAAAATGTCTAATTAATTAGTTCACAAATAAAAGTTTGTTTTATACAGAGACTGTAAAGTAACAATGAAAGTGATTTTATTGTGTGTTATTAACTAGTTCATCTTCTGTACAGTTGAAAAACAGGAGAAAATGATTCATTAAATATTTTTCTAGTCAATGCCAAAATTAAATCTTAAATGAGAAGTAAATCCTGAAGAGTCTGAAAGAACTCACTTAATATTTTCAGTTGTTTTCCTACAGTTTGGGAGGGGGGAAATTTATATCAGACCTACCATAATTGCAGATTTGTAACAACCTGACTGTACAACGCTTGCAGAAGTATGAGTCTATGCAGCTCATGGGAGAGTGAGAGTCTTAGAGCTTCATGAACTCTCTGGGAAAGAAAGAGAAGGGGAGTGAAGAGTTACAACACTGCACATGGGACAAAAACTAATAACTCCAACAATTCTCCCTTGACCCTACCCAATTTTCTAGATATATTAAGGGAATAGGAGTGTCAGATGGCCTAGTACTTTGTAGGGCAAACCCCTGGTCTCACTTTGATAACAGAGTTCTTAGAGTCTCTTTGTTACATTTTTGTGACTGTAAAATAGTTGTTTGATCCTTTACTTAGAACTCCTATATATAAATATCTCTAGGAAAAGTAAATCATTTTAGCATTTACTCAGTATATAGGACTTCTTAAATTGTGTTAGAATTTGTTTCTACTCTTTTCCTTGTATCATAATATTTTCTTCTTCAAACTAAATTTTGTTTTTTACATTTCTTAGCATGTAGTGTTGTATTATCAGTTTCTTCTATGCCCTCCTGGAAGACAAAATCTTATCCAAGGTTCTTTCTTGCCTTTACTCAGTAGCCTCATCACTTTACTCAGAGAGCTCCAAAAATTCACTCTCTTCCTTGAAGCATAACCTTATTAACATGAAATGATCACTTCCTAAATATAATTTCCTTTGTTTATACACAAAATTTTGTTCTAAATTTGTAAAAATATATTAAAAGAAACAGTACGTGTGATTAATAAAATTCTTAAACATTTCTTCACACATGTATTAGTTTTCTATTGCTGCATATGAATTATTACAAAATTAGCATTTTAAAACAATACCCATTTATTATTTCACAGTTTCTGCAAGTCAGAATTCTGGCATGGTTGAACTTGTTGCACAAGGCTGAAAGCAAGGTGACAATAGTTCTGTATTTCTCTGGAGCTTGGCATTCTTTATCAAGACCATGGGGTTGTTGGTGGAATTGAGTTCTCTGAATTTAGAACTGGAGGTTGATCTTTTGCTGACTGTTGTTGAGGGATTACTCTCAGGGTCTTGTTATGTGGCCCACTCGTTAAACCCTCTTATGCTTTGAATCTCCTGACTTCTAATTACCCTTCAATGCTATATAGGCTCTTATATAAGAAAAAATGAGAGTGATTCTCAATTACCATTTATTTGCCATATACTAGAACCTATCACGGGTGTGAACATCACATTATATTCTCAGGGTTCATCAACACTGAATTGTAGGGGATACAAGGCATGCACACCAGGGTGTGGGAAGTTTGGGAGTCCTCTTAGAATTCTGTCTCTCTCACCATGACAGTGCAATTCATACCTTACCAGCTATGAATGGATTACCATCCATTATGCCAATATATTATAATTTGTTGTAGTGTGAGAGTGACAGCATTTGATCATCTTGACTGTCTTCAAGACCTTCAGGAATATCTGGTGTGACAGTTTTATGTGTCAACCAGACTATAGTCCTCAGATATGCAACCAAACACACATGCAGGTATCGGTATGAAGGTATTTTTGTAGATATGGTTAACATACGCAATCAGATGTCTTTAAGAATAGGAGATTACATCAGGAAATTGTGTAGCCATTATTCAGTCAGTTGCAAAGCCTTATAAGCAAACTTGAGCTTTCTTCGAGGAAGAAGAAATTCTGCCTGCACACCATAACTGTGGTTCTGGTCCCAAAATTCTAGTCTGTTGGCCTACCAATATGAAATTTGAACCTCCTAGCCCCACAATTGTATAAGCCAATTCCTTGAAATAAATCTATATTATTACTTTACCCAAAGACTTTGGTATATTTGGCAAAGCAATTTTTACTATGGGGCAAATTGTTTAAATATTTATGTATATATACTCATATGTAAAGCTCTTTCAGCGCAAAAAAAATTTGGCTAGGTCTGTAACCAGTGATTTCTACAGCCAAAGGGCAGGTTTAGGCAGAGGACGTGAGTGTTAAAGAGAGGATTTCAAGTAAGAGAGACAAAGGTGATGAGACAGGTGAGAAAATGTGCATGTTTGTGAAAATATTTTGCTTTGATTCTTTCACTTCTTGTGAGACAAATGCATTCAAGAAAAAAGGGAGATTGAATTTGATAATTTCATGAAAGTACTTTTAAATATTGACAACATTTTGACTGGCAAAGAATTACTATCTTGATATGAAAACCACAAATAAGAAAATGGTCCATAATGTGAATTCACAGCAGAGGGAATAAATATGGCCAACAAACATATGAAAAGGTGTTGAGCCTCTTTGATAGTTGTCAGTGACATAAAAAGTAAAACACACTCATCTACTAGCTTTCTTTCTTGATGGAAATGTAAATTATTATAGGTTTCTGAAAAGCATTATCAATATTTATTTTAAAAATTTATAAAAAGAAATACTTGTGCTAGAGAGGAAATTCAGACTCTCCTTCTATGAGTCAGTAGAAGGATGTGACACTTGAGGTCTATCCTTTGTAAAGCCTGATGTTGCAAGATTCATGAATTCCCAAGCCTGACTCAGGCCTTGGGTAACTGTGGGATACTTAGTACAGCTCTTGATTAAATATATTTCTCTGTTCAGTTGAAGTAACACACTTTTCCTCCCTCAAGAATCATAGACGTTCAGGGATGGTGGGGACTTCAGAAATGTCTAGTACCACCAGGCAACCTGAGAAGAGAGGGAGCAGCAGATGGACATTTGGCATTACAGATGCAGCTGTTTAATATAAGTCACTTCAGGAAGAACTAAATGAACCAGAGGGATTAGGCAGAACTGAAATGTTCATATTTTCAAACTTCTATGTGCCATATTCTTAGGACACTAAAGTCCATAGAAATTCTGGCAAGGGTATATATTGAAGGATTTACCTCACTGTCTTAAAATTTCTTATAAAAGTAAGTAAATAAATAAATATATATTTATTAACTTAAAAACATGCAAATTTTTCCCCCATAATACTTCACTTGGTTATCAGTTCTTTAGAAAAAAATATTTGTGTAAGATACAAAGGCAAGCCGTTTAGCTGTCATCTAGTATGGAAAGGCAAAAACAAACAAACAAACAAAACAATTTTAAACTGCCTGGATGATTGACAGATGGTTGATTTAATTAAAAATCTGACATTCTTATTTTGGAATATTAAACAAATCTATAAAACAGCAGATTATATCTACAAAGAGGGATGTTTACGATGTATAACTAAGTATAAAAAGCAAGGTGCAGAATAATGTGCAATATGTATTCCAATTTTTGTAATAGACAAAACAAACGAACTAGGATTCCCCTTTACTCATATGTAGCTTTGCATAAAGGGGAAGAAAGGTAGAGAAATGTACAAAACAGGATATTTACCTTAGGCTCATGGAACTGAAGGTAGCTGCAGAACTAACATTAATTTATTAACTACAACTGTTTTGTTTCACTTGTCAAAAGGAACTTTAGGTTTATTATTTTATTACTTTGTTACCTTATAAACAGTAAAGAAATGAAATAAAGATTTAAGTTACTAATATCCTTATGCAATTGTAAAATAACTTGAAGGTATTATGATTGTCTCAAATAATTGTCAAAATAAGAAAAAATATCAATCAGCTGCCTCTAAAATCCCAACAAGATTTTCAAATCCTTTGTCCATTTTGCATATTACTTACAGAGAAATAGATGCTAATTTTCTTATTAGATCATTTAAGAACCTGAGCTTGCCTTAGACAGATTTTTAAAAAATGTATTGAAGTATATCACTCATACATGAACATACCTAAACAATAAGTGTATAGTAATAGTTGTGAACTTAGAAAACAAACATATATAACATCATACAGGGCTCTCCTACCTTACCCTACCACCAATATCTTGCATTGCTGTTAAACATTTTTAACTAATGGTTAAAGAGCATCCTCAAAATTTACTACTAACCAAAGTTTTTCTCCCTCAACCCACTCTATTATTATTATTATTTTTATATCATTTATACATGAATATACATGAACAATAAGTATATAGTAAAAGTTGCAAACTTGCAAAGCAAACATGCATAACAATATACAGGGGTCCCATACATCAACTCTCTACCAACACCTTTCATTTTTTGTGAGACATTTGTTACATGAAAGAATATTGTAAAAATCTTACTACCAATTATAGTCCTTATATTACATTTGGTGTGTTTTTCTCCCAACCCACCCTATTTATTATTATTTTTTAAAATATATTTTTATGTCAGAAGTTGTAAACTTACAAAACAATCCTGCACATATTCAGAATACCCAAACAACACCCCTGTATCAACATACCACACTGTGGTAGAACATTCGTTACAGATTGTGAGATAATATCATGTGATTTATTATGAGGTCCATAGTGTACATTTGGCACACGTTTTTGAAGCTCCCCCATTATCAACACAGTACATTTTTTTTGGCATAGATGCAAGAATATTATACTCCATTGGTCACTCCAGTTATATTTTCCCCATGCTTTTCCACATTCCCACCACCCTGCAATAGTGATGTACATTTGCTCTAGCTCACAAAGGGCACTCTTCCATCTGTACCATCAACCACAATTCTCATCCATTTCTGGGTTTACTGTGCTTTTCAGTCCCTAGATTATTCTCTAGCATTCTGTCAGTTGGTATATACATCCTTAGACTACCATTCTCAGCCACATTCCCATTTAGAAACCTGTTGTTACTCACTATAAGATGTTACCATCAACTCTGTACATGTCCTCACTTTTACAATAAAGCTAATTAAAACTTCTACATACATTGAACATCAGTAGTCCATCTCAATCATCCTTTTACCTCCTTTAAGAATCCACCGGGGGGAGGAGACAAGATGGTCGCTGAGTGAACTTGCCTTTGTGGTCTGTCCCGGGAAGAGACGGCTGGGCGCGGCGGCAGGTTCTCCAAGGCGAGGCTTTTTCAGGATTTTTGCAGGGCAGAAGTGCCGAGACATTGATTGGGTGGAAAGGTAACGGAGAGGATTGGTCTAGTAGATATAATTTGGGTTCTATTGCCCGCAGGTGAGACCCGCGCACGGGCTCCTCCCAGTTGGGGGTGGGGGGAACCGCGGTCCTGTCCTGGGGTTCTGCTTTTGGATGGCTCTGAAGGACTAAGGAGATCGCGAGCTCAGGGCGAGCTGTTGACAGGTTGATGTGACAGATCACCTTTGTGGATCGATTTGGGAAGATAGACGGTGTTTTGTTGTGAAGCGGGAGAAACTTTTGAGTGCGAATATAAACAATAGCGCTTCTGCCTGAAGCCCCGCCCCCAAAAGCCCGGCAACCGTTCTCCAACCCAAATAGGCTGTAGGCAATAAAGAGAAGTAATTGGAAAATTGTTCTAGGCTGCGGCAAGGGGGGGGGGGACACGTCTGGAAGCCGATTAGGGAATATTCTGCGAAGTTTGAGAATTCCAGTATTGGAATCTGTTTTCGGCGTCACAGGCCGGGCTTCGGATCTGTACTAATAAAGTGGCTGCGGTGTAGAGGTGCCCTCTAGTGGCAGTGGTTTGGAATCACAGGATGGGAGCTGTCCAAAAGCTGAAGTGAAAGATAACGTACTAATGAGCCCAGCAAAGTAAGTGAATTGCAGGGTTCAGTCACAATATAGAGTTTGCGGATCTGAATTCCCCCATAGGGTTGGCACCCAGCTGTGGGGATCCCTGAGGGCTGTGTTACACTGCGGGGCTCCCAGGCTTCCTGTTGACCAGATTGGAGGCTGCCAGGTCTGAATTCCCTAAATTCTGGTGGCCCATACTACAGAGACTCACACCTCTTGAGTCCTCAATATCTCAGACTTTCCATCCCTGAATCCATCACGCACTGAGGTCTATCTGAGGTCCTTAAATGCCCTAGCCTTCAATGCTGGCGTTTTTTCTTTATCATTTCATTTTGTTTTGTTTTTATTTTCATTTTGACTTATTCTTTACTTTTTTCAATTTCCTGATTGCTAACACTGCATTATCCCCTAGTCTTCTCTCACAGCGTATCCCCCAAAGTCTTTTTTTACTCAGTTATTTAAGGTTTTTTTTTTTTTTTTGTGGTAGGTGCTGTGTAGTGGGTGTTTTAATTCTGGTTCATGTATATCTGTTTTGTTTTTTTTTTCTTTCCCCTACCTGTTCCCCACCCCTTGCCCACCCTCTTTTCCTTTCTTCCTCTCGTCCCTTCCTCCTCCCCTTTTTTTTTCCCCTTTTTTTCTGTTGTCTCTCTCCCTCTTGTCCCTCATATTATACTTAGTTTATTTTAACTCAATTATACAATAGGTGCGGCAGGAAACACCTCACATTCGCTGGGTTTTCTCATCCTTCACTGCCTCATTTCTGTGTGAACTGATTTAGGCTACCTACACTATCCTCTTTCCCCTACATCTTGATATCCGCCACCATCTACTGGCTCTCCTATATTCCACCTCCCACCTCCCTTTCTTCGATCCACGAAGGGTCTAAGTCTTAATTTCTAATACCTATGTTTTGTTTTCTGTCTGTTATCCACTCTTGAAACTATTACCTTTCTTTTCTCTTTCCCTCTCTCACGAAATCAATAGCTTTTTAGCTCATACCATATTCCTCCCATATTCAATCATCTACCTCATAATAGGTACTCTACCTACTGCTATAACTCTACACAATTTACATGAATCTAACCTCCATCCTCCCAGATATCATATTCTTGCTTTGTTAACATATATCACCAATACTACTTTACACTTTTCCCTTGCTTACACAATTGCCTTTCCCCAACACTAATACTTTCCTTTAAAGTGAACTTAACCAACAACAAGAAACTAGAATAAGAAGAAAAAAGTGACAAAGAGAAGATATAACACCTATGCAAAAATAACAGCTAATTAACCACCAAGAGCAGACAAAGAAGCTAAGGAACTGATTAAATCCATCAAGATAAAGAGATGACCAGAAAGCAACAAAAATCTACAAACCAAACCAGTAATCAGGAAAACATGGCTGAATCCAATCAACAAACCAATAATCATGAAGGGGAGCAAAACTTGGCACAAGCAATGAGAGATCTCAGAACATTTATTACCGACAAATTTGACGAAGTAATGAAAGAGGTTAACAACATGAAGACATCACTTGGAGGGGAAATTGCAGACATACGCAAAAACATAAGAGATATCATGGGAATGAACACCACAGTTCAAGAAATCAAAAATACACTTTCAGCAAATATCAGCAGACTAGAAGAGACAGAGCAGAGAATTAGTGATGTGGAAGACAGTACATCAGAAATCAAACAGATAGCAGAAGGAGTCAATAAGAAGATAGAAAAAATCCAATTAGGACTTAGGGACCTGAATGACAATGCAAAACGCTCAAACATACGTATTATAGGCATTCCAGAAGGTGAAGAGAAGGGAAAGGGGTCAGAAGGAGTGTTGCAGGAAATAATGGCTGAAAACTTCCCAAATCTACTGAAAGAGACAGATGTACATATCCAAGAAGCACAGCACACTCCACTAGTCATAAACCCCAACAGGCCCACCCCAAGACATATACTTTTCAAATTATCCAATGCTCAAGACAAAGAGAAAATCCTAAAAGCAGCAAGAGAAAAGAAAACCATCACATACAAGGGAAGCTCAATTAGATTAAGTGCTGATTTCTCTTCTGAAACCATGGAGGTAAGAAGACAGTGGTATGATATAGTCAAGGTACTAAAGGAAAAAGATTTCCAACCAAGAATACTCTATCCAGCTAAACTAGCATTCAAACATGATGGACAGTTCAAAATATTCGCAGACAAACAGAAACTGAAAGAGTATACCAACAGGAAACCTCCCCTTCAAGAAATTCTAAAGGGAGTTCTGCAGGAAGAAAGGAAAAAACAGGAAAGGCAGAGTTGGAGGAGAGTATAAGACCAACAACAACAACAAAAAAGACAAAAAAAATATACAAACAAAATATGACAAACACAAATCCAATCAAAATATGGCTAACACAAATAATTCCTTGATAGTAATAACACTGAATGTCAACGGATTAAACTCACCTATCAAAAGATTCAGACTGGGACATTGGATAAGGAAATATGACCCATCCATATGCTGTCTACAAGAGACACAACTTAGACCCAGAGACGCATGGAGATTGAAAGTGAATGGCTGGAAAACAATCATACAAGCTAACAATAACCAAAAAAAGGCAGGAGTAGCTATATTAATATCAGACAAAATAGACTTTAAATGTGAAACAATTGTGAGAGACAAAGAAGGATACTACATTTTAGTGAAAGGGAAAATCTGTCAAGAAGATCGAACAATCATAAATATTTATGCCCCTAACAAGGGTGCCTCTAAATACGTTAGGCAAACGCTGGAAAAACTAAGTGAAAGAATAGATACATCTACAATTATAGTGGGGGATTTTAATACAACACTATCAACTCTGGACAGAACATCTCAAAAGAGAATCACCAAAGAAACAAAACATGTGAATAGTGTATTAGAGGAGCTGGATCTAATAGACATATATAGATCGCTACACCCAAACACAGCAGGATATACATTTTTCTCAAGCACACATGGATCATTCTCCAAGATAGATCATATGCTAGGCCACAAAGAAAGGCTGAACGAATTCAGAAAGATTGAAATCATACAAAACATTATCTCTGACCACAGTGGAGTCAAGCTGGAGATTTGCAAGGGACAGAAGCCCAGATTTCACACCACGATTTGGAAATTAAACAGCACACTCTTAGAAAAACAGTAGGTCAAAGAGGAAATCTCAAAAGAAATCAATGACTACCTTGAAACAAATGATAATGATAACACAACATACCAAAATTTATGGGATGCAGCAAAAGCAGTACTGAGAGGGAAGTTTATAGCCATAAATTCATATATCAAAAAAGAAGAAAGAGCAAAAATTGAAGAACTAACTGCACATTTGGAGGAATTAGAAAAACAACAACAAAGTAACCCAACAGGAAGAAGAAGGAAGGAAATAACAAAGATAAGAGCAGAACTAAATGAAATAGAAAATAAGAAAGCACTTGAACAGATAAACAAGACCAAGAGCTGGTTTTTTGAGAAGATTAACAAAATTGACAAACCTTTAGCGACACTAACAAAGAAAAAAAGAGAGAAGATGCAAATACACAAAATAAGAAATGAGAAAGGCAATATCACTACTGACCCCACAGAAATAAAGACTATCATAAGAGGATATTTTGAAAAACTATATTCCAACAAAAATGACAATCTAGAGGAAACGGAAACACATAAGCAGCCCATATTGACAAATGAAGAAATTGATGATCTTAACAAACCAATCACAAGCAGAGAGATAGAAACAGTTATTAAAAATCTCCCAAATAAGAAGAGCCCAGGGCCAGATGGCTTCACAGGTGAATTCTACAAAACATTCTGGAAAGAACTGACACCAATCCTGCTGAAACTATTCCAAAACATCGAAACAGATGGAACATTGCCGAACTCCTTCTATGACACCAACATTACCCTAGTACCAAAGCCAAACAAAGACATCACAAGAAAGGAAAATTACAGACCAATTTCTCTAATGAACCTAGACGCAAAAATACTTAACAAAATACGTGCTAATCGTATTCAACAACACATTAAACGTATTATACACCACGACCAAGTGGGATTCATCCCAGGTATGCAAGGATGGTTCAACATAAGAAAATCAATGAACGTAATACACCATATAAACAGATTGAAGGAAAAAATCACATGATTATATCTATTGATGCAGAAAAAGCATTTGACAAAATACAGCACCCTTTCTTGATAAAAACACTCCAAAAGATTGGAATACAAGGAAATTTTTTGAACATGATAAAGAGTATATATGAAAAACCTAAAGCCAATATTGTTTACAATGGAGAAATCCTAGACTCCTTCCCTCTAAACTCAGGAACAAGACAATGATGCCCACTGTCTCTGCTCCTATTTAACATTGTCTTAGAAGTACTTGCTCAAGCACTGAGGCAAGAACCAGAAATAAAAGGCATTCAAATGGGAAAGGAAGAAGTCAAAATGTCATTATTTGCAGATGACATGATCCTATACATAGAAAACCCTGAGAGATCTACAATGAAGATTCTAGAACTCATAAATGAGTTTAGTAAAGTCGCAGGTTATAAGATCAATGCGCAAAAATCAGTAGCATTTCTGTACACCAATAATGAGCAAGATCAGGAGGAAATCAAGAAACAAATACCATTCACAATAGTAAATAAAAAAATCAAATACTTAGGAATTAATTTAACTAAAGAGGTAAAGAACTTATACACCAAGAACCATACAAGATTGTTCAAGGAAATCAAAGAAGACCTGAATAAATGGAAGACTATTCCTTGTTCATGGATAGGAAGACTGAACTTTATTAAGATGTCTATCCTACCAAAACTGATCTACACATTCAATGCAATCCCAATAAAAATCAACACAGCCTTCTTTAAGGAACTAGAAAAACTAACTATGAAATTTATTTGGAAAGGAAAGAGACCCCGAATAGCCAAAGACATACTGAAAAAGAAAAACGAAATTGGAGGAATCACACTACCTGACTTCAAAACATACTACAAAGCTATGGTGGTGAAAACAGCATGGTATTGGCATAAGGAGAGACACATAGACCAATGGAATTGAATTGAAAGCTCTGATATAGAACCTCACATATACAGCCACATAATATTCGATAAAGCCACCAAACCCTCTCAACTGGGAGAGAGTGGCCTATTCAACAAATGGTGTCTGGAGAACTGGATATCCATATGTAGAAGAATGAAAGAGGATTACCATCTCACACCTTATACAAAGATCAACTCAAGATGGATCAAAGACCTAAATATAAGAGCCAAGACCATAAAAACCTTAGAAAGCAGTGTAGGGAAACATCTACAGGACCTTGTAATAGGAAATGGATTTATGAATATCTCACCAAAAGCACGAGCAGCAAAAGAACTAATAGATAAATGGGACTTCCTCAAAATTAAAGCCTTCTGCACCTCAAAGGAGTTTGTCAAGAAAGTAAAAAGGGAGCCTACACAGTGGGAGAAAATATTTGGCAATCATATATCTGATAAGAAACTTATAACTTGCATATATAAAGAACTCCTATATCTTGAAAATAAAAAGATAAACAACCCATTTAAAAAATGGGAAAAAGACTTAAACAGACACTTCTCCGAAGATGAAATACAAATGGCAAAAAAGCACATGAAAAAATGTTCCAAATCTCTAGCTATCAGGGAAATGCAAATCAAAATTACAATGAGATACCATCTTACACCCATAAGATTGGCAGCTATGAAAAAAACAGAAGAATACAAGTGCTGGAGAGGATGTGAAGGAAGGGGAACACTCATCCACTGCTGGTGGGAATGCAGAAGGATCCAACCATTCTGGAGGACAGTATGGCGGTTTCTCAAAAAACTAGCCATAGATTTGCCATATGACCCAGCAATACCACTGCTGGGTATATACCCAGCAGAACTGAAAACAAGGACACAAACAGATATATGTACACCAATGTTCATAGCAGCATTGTTCACTATTGCCAAAAGTTGGAATCAACCCAAATGCCCATCAACAGATGAGTGGATCAATAAAATGTGGTATATACACACAATGGAATACTACTCGGCTGTAAGAACAAACACACTACAAACACATGTGATAACATGGATGAATCTTGAGAACCTTATGTTGAGTGAAGCAACCCAGACATTGAAGGACAAATACTACATGACCTCAATGATATGAAATAACCAAGCTGCCCTAGATAGCAAGAGACTGAACGATAGGCTTACAGGAAATCGGAGGGTGGAGGAAGGATGTGAGCCGATGTCTCCAGGGGTGGAATTTAAGATGAGATGGTGGTAAGTATGAACACAAAGAAGAGATAAAAGGGGGGCAAGGGGTTGCCTTTGGTTGGGGCTTTGCGGGTTTGAGGGTGGCTGGGGAGGGACGGATGGGTAACATTGCCCAAAAGTGGGGGGAGGGAGGGGTAGCATACGAACACAGGAGAGGGTCAGGTGTTGGTGGAGAGTAAAATGCCGAGAAAATCATATCAAAATATAATAAAGAGGGTTACCTGTTTAGAATGCTCGGAGGGGAGGGTCTAATGCAGGACGGGCTCCTGGGGAATGTCTAAATGCTCATTCTGCCAGAGTGGGTGACACCATGGGGTAGAAACCCAAGTAGTGAGAGTGGGGGTGGACCCACATCCTGGGGAGGACTAATGCCATCAAATAGAGGGAACTGTATCCCTCGAGAGAAAGGGTGGCTCCCAGGGCATTGGGGCAGTTGAGCAAGTTAGGCCCTGAACACTATTCCATCTATATCTGGAAGTGGCTCCTCGGGAAATGGAGGTTGGCTGTCACTGTGGGCACCAAGGTGGAAGGGAAAATGGACGTTAAATGTATGGAACCAAGGTAAATGGGGGGTAAGAGAGGAGTTTCGTGAGAGTACACAAGGATGGATATAAAACATGTAATATTACACCATAACATATAGGAGATGACAGACTGATAATGTAAACCATAATGTAAAACATAGGATAACTAAGAATGTAAAAAACTGTGTATCCTAAAGTATGCACCATAATGTAAGCACAGATGTCACCTTGTTTGAAAGCTATTGTCTCAGACTCTGTACATTACGTTAAGTAAATATGATGTGAATAGGGTGTAAGAATATCGCTGTGGAAGGGAAAAGGTTTTGTGGTGGATGTATGGGAGTGCTGTATACTATATATATGCATTGCTGTGGTCTAGAGCTCCTGTGAAGAGAAGCTCAATAATTAGGGGGGGGGGAAAGATAGGATGTAGAACTTTTTCCAAGTCAACACGCATTCTTTATCTAACCTTTAATCCCATCGCTATATGCCATTCCCTAGTAAGGGACCCTGACATTATATTGGGTCAAATTTCGGGGAGTTCTGGATCACAGAGTGTTTCAACAATGGCAATGGAGGGATACTGGTATGGGATGCCATTGACAGGTGATATATGGCTGACAGGGAGCTGTACAGAACATATGTCCAGGGGTGCATGGTAATGTTTGGATATACTCATAGTGGCAACAATTAAAAACCACAGCAGGGGGGTACTGGGTTCCTGGCCAGTGGTGCTCTGTTGTGGTCCCTAGGGGAGCAGCGACAGTCTCCCAGGTGCAGCGGCGGGGACCGGGAGGGAGTGAGGGTTCAACAGTGAGCCCCTGATGCTAATGACTATGCTTGTGAGCTGATAAGCCTAAAATAAGAACAAGGCCTAGAGCAACATTGTGCCTGGGAATTTCCTCCTGTCAGCCTTTGTGTTACTCAAATGTGGCCAGTCTCGAAGCCAGACTCAGCATGTAAATGCAATGCCTTCCCCCCAGCGTGGGACATGACACCCGGGGATGAGCCTCCCTGGCACCGAGGGACCACTATCAACTACCAACTGATGATGCAACTGGAAAATGACCTTATACGGAAGGTTCAATGCGGATCAGCAGAATATCCCTGTCTACATAAAATAACATGACTTTAAAATGCTGTTTGACCTAAAGTAAGGGGGAAATGGAAAGGAGAAATGAGTTTATATGGCTACGAGTCTCTAAAAAAGAGTCTGGAGGCTGGCAGAAGGATTGCCCTTATGCACAACTGAGTAGAGTCAGAGAGACAGATAAAGCAGATACAACCCCCAGATATTGGTTCCTTTGAGGGCTAAAGAGACCCATGGGAGTTATGGTCATGGCCGATGGGGTTAACTACCAGGGCAGATGGCCCCTCTTTGGAAATGGTGTTTATGTGTGATGAATCTGGACTCAGATGGGATCTCCCTTCATAAGACTTTCATGCTAATGTGCTGAAGGTGCAGTTAATGTTGAGGTTTAAGATATATTTAGGGGATTTGAATCTCTGGACTGACAATGTGATGGCCAGGTCCTGAGCCTCAACAGTCTCCAGCACCTACAATCTGATTTATTGGACTTACCACACTCAGCTAAGATGGAGTTGAAGAAGGACAACCACCACACCATGGAGCCTAGAGTGATTACAACTGAAAGTGGGAGGATTGCATCCAGCATCCAGGTGGAATCTGAGCCTCCTCTTGACATAGAAGTGCAATGGACACAACCAATCCAATGTCCACATAGAAAAGGTGGCATTGGATTGGGAAAGTGGACATGGTGGCTGATGGGTATGGGGAAAGGCAGGAAGAGATGAGAGGTGGAGGCGTCTTTGGGACATGGAGCTGCCCTGGATGGTGCTTCAGAGGCAATCACCGGACATTGTAAATCCTCACAGGGCCCACTGGATGGAATGGGGGAGAGTATGGGCCATGATGTGGACCATTGACTATGAGGTGCAGAGGTGCCCAAAGATGTACTTACCAAATCCAATGGATGTGTCATGATGATGGGAACGAGTGTTGCTGGGGGGGGAGGGAGAGGTGGGGTGGGGGGGGGGTTGAATGGGTCCTCACATATATATTTTTAATGTAATATTATTACAAAGTCAATAAAAAAAAAGGAAAAAAAAAAAAAAAAGAATCCACCACACACCACCAGGTCTTGAAGATATTTTCCTACATTTTCTTTTAAAAGTATTGTGGTTCTTGCTTTTATACTTATGTTTTTTATTCATTTTGAGTTAACTTTTTTATAAGATGTGAGATAGGGGTCCTCTTTCCTTCTGTTGACTATGGATATCCCAGCACCATTTGTTGAATGGACTGTTCTGCCCAAGCTGGGTGGGTTAGACAGGTTAGTCAAAAATACTTGACCATGCATGTGAGAGTCTGCGTCTGAACCATCAATTTAGTGCCATTGGTCTATGTGTCTATCTTTATGCCAGTACCATGCTGTTTTTACACCTACAGCTAGGTAATATGATTTTAAAGTCTGGAAATGAGAGTCCTCTAACTTTGCCTTTCCTTTTTAAGAGGTTTTTAAGAGGTTTAGGATACCTTACCCTTCCAAATAAATTTGATAATCATGTTTTCCATTTATTTAAAAAATGCTGGTGGAATTTTTATCGGGATTGCATTGAATCTGTATACCAATTTGAGCAGAATTGACATCTTAATGACATTTAGTCTTCCAATCCATGAGCATGGAAAGTTCTTCCCAATTTTAGGCCTTTTTTAAATTTCTTTTAACAATGAATTGTAGTTTTCTGAATACAAGTGCTTTCCATCGTTGGTTAAGTTGATTCTTGAATATTTGGGCTTTATCTGTCATATTTTATTTTCACCACTCTTTTGACACTTTCAGTTACTTTTATTGATGTAATCTTCATTTCTAGACTCTCTCCCAGGCCTCTCTCCTGTCTTTTCAGGCTCTAGCACACCCACACCCTTTAGTATTTGCTGCAAAGCTGGTCTCTTGGTTACAAACTCTCTCAGGTTCTGTTTATCTGTGAATATTCTAAACTTGCCCTCATTTTTGAAAGACAACCTTGCCAGCTATAAGATTCTTGGTTGGAAGTTTTTCTCTTGCAGTATCTTAAATATATCATACCATGGTCTTCTTGCCTCCATGGTTTCTGATGAGAAATTGACACTTAATCTTATTGGGTATCCCTATGTGTTATGCATTGCTTTTCTCTTTCTGCTCTCAGAATTCTCTCTTTGTCTTTTGCATTTAACATTCTGATTAGTATGTGTCTTGAAGTTGGTCTATTTGGGTTTATTTGGATGGGAGTACATTGTGCTCCTTAAACATGGATATCTATGTCCTAAAATAGGGTTAGGAAATTTTCTACCATTATTTCTTCAAATATTCCTTCTGCCACTTTTCCCTTCTCCTCTCCTTCTGGGACACCCATGACAAATATGTTTGCTGCTGTCTAGTTCCCTGATAACCTGTTCAATTTTTTTCCAATATTTTCTTCATCTCTTCTTTTGTATGTTCACTTTCAGAGGTCATTTCTTCAAGATCACCAATCCTGACTTCTCCCTCCTCAAATCTTCTATTATATGATTCCAGAGTACTTTTAATTTCATTGATCATGCCTTCATTCTCTTAAGATATGCTATTTTTCTATGTATGCTTTCAAATTATTCTTTGTGCTCATCCAATGTCTTCTTAACATCCTTAATCTTTTTAGCCATCTCCTTGAATTTATTAAGATTTGTTTGAACAGCTATGATCAGTTGTTGCAACTCTGTATGTCATCTGGAAGTTTATCTTGTCCCTTTAACTGGGCCATATAATCTTGTTTCTTGGTGTGGACTGTAATTTTTTGCTAGTGTTTTGGTATCTGGTTTACTACAGTATTTATTCTGGGTGCAGTTTTTCTTTAGTTTAGGGCTTCCTACCCTTTCTCCCTTGCTGCTTGTGTAGTAGGAGCCAAGGATGTAGTTGGTGCTATAAACTGTGGAGGCTTAAGCTGCCCTCATTGTTATACAGACCAATGAAGCTTCTCCCAACTTTCTCCTTTGCCAGTGGTAGTGAAAGAGACACAGCTGTGTGGCATAATCCAAGTTGTGCAGGCCTAGGTTGTAGTTGCCCAGAGAGATGCCTCTATATCCCCTGTTTGGGGTGGAGATGGAGCTGCAGGTGTGGGCAGCAATCTATGAAGTGTGAGTCCAAGATGACTGCAGTTGCCCTGGTAGATTTCTGATTTTTCTGTCTGTGCCAGCAAAATGTACCTGTAGTTACCTGGATAGGCTGGTGCAGGACCCATCAGCTTCCTCCCTGCTACAGGTGTTACTGAAGCCTAGGCTAGGGCTGCAGGTCAATCTGGGTGAAAGAAATCTGTCCCTATCATCATTGTGATTTTCAGTTAGCCCAACTTCCCCACATGCTGGGGGTGGAGTCAAAATGGTAGCTATTGACCTATTTCTGACTTGAACAGGTTCAAACTTTAGCTGTTCTTAGAGCTGTACTTTAGCCAGCCAAATGTACTAATCAGTAGCTCAAGTTGATGACCTACTATATCTTCCTTTCCTGTTTTTGGGAAATGAAGCTTCCAACTCCAGCCTCAGAATAGCTCCTGACTGAAGTAGCTTGATCCACCAGAGTAGGATGACCACCAGCCTCCACAGCATGGTGTGTGTTTTCCTAGAGAGGCTGGTACAGGTACCCCCAGCTTCCTCCCTGCCAGAGGTGGGCACGGGGCTTATGCTAGAGCTGCAGTCTTATCTGGATGGAAAGAAGCCAGCCCATACAGTGCTGAGATTTTCAGTAAACCCCACTTCCCTGAGTGCCAGATGAGGAGTTAAGATGGTGGCTACTGGCCTCTTTCCCACTTGGACAGGTTCAAACTTTTGCTATTCTTATTATTATACTTTAACCTGTTGAATGTACTAATCACTACCTGAAGTTGGTGCTGAACCATCTCTTTCTGCCCCATTTTTGGGAAGTGGAGATTCCAATTCCAGCTGCAGAATAGCTCCCAAGGCTGCATGCACTTCTGGTGGAGGATGGGCATCAGCCTCCAATGCATGGAGTGCTCTACTTATGAATCTTCTCTGAAGAAGAACCACCTTCTGCTGCCATGCTTTCAAGGATGTTGCAGGATGCTCTTCTGGTCTCCTGGAGCCTCCAAACAGGTGCTTTAGATAGCTTTGGGTGATTACTAACTGCCCTGAAACAGGAGCTGACTCTAGGAGCTTCAGTCTTCTGCCATCTTGCTGGTTGTCCCTTAGACAGATTTTTGAGGCAAGATACATGAAGCATTTCACAGATCTTAAAAGAAAACTTTTAGCACTATTAAACATAAGATTATTAAATGTCCTTCTATATTTGGTTAATGGTCTTAAGAGATTAATAGAACAAATTTTCTGGATCTACCTGCATAGTTATCGATTCTGCCTTTTTCTCACAGATGACATAAATTTGAATCTCCAAGAAACCCTGTGGTTGCTGGTACTTGTATCCCATTCCTGAGGAAGAAATCTCTAAATCTTTGGAGTTTTCTGTGAAAAGGGTCTTTTTTTCTTCAAGGGGGGCCAAGAAGAACATAGAGAGTTACAGGGTGGGGCCAGCCAAACCTACAGTCTTGTGGTAGGTCTGTTCTGGCCATGCCAGAAAGACCAACCATGTGATTAGGTGCTTGGGGCTTAGAGACAGGTTGTATCAGCCCACAGCCCACAGCTGCAGATTGAGTGCAAACATGTGGGTGGTCATTGATTTTATCAATCATGCCTACCAGATGAAACCCCCATAAACTGAGGATAGTAGGAACCTACAAGAGGATAGGGTACATCTCTGTGCTGAGAAGTTGATGTGGTCTGACCCCAGTGTGGAGGACTCAGAAGCTTGCATTTGAGATCTCCTCAGTGCTCTCCTTATGTGTGTTTTTATTGGTTTCTTCACATTTGTATCTATCATTTTATTATAATAAAACTAATATCATTGTAATTTTAAGTATAGAGCTTTCAGTAAGTTCTGCGAGTCATCCTAGAGAATTTTCAGACATCATGGGATATTGGAAACACTGACTGGTCATCAGTGGGTCAGAAGTGTGGGTGATCTGGGCCACAGTACTTATGATTGATACTTGAAAGGTATATTGTAGATAATTGTTCTTTTTCGTTTTAAAGATTCATTTATTTATTTATTTCCCCTCCCCCACCTCCACCCTGGTTGTCTGTTCTCTTTGTCTATTTGCTGTGTCTTCTTTGTCCGCTTCTATTGTTGTCAGCGTCACGGGAATCTGTTTCTTTTTGTTGCATCATGTTGTTGTGTCAGCTCTTCGTGTGCACCATTCCTGGGCAGGCTACACTTTCTCTTGTGCTAGGCGGCTCTCCTTATGGGGCACACTCCTTGTGCGTGGGGCTCCCCTACGCGGGGACACCCCTGTGTGGCACAGCACTCCTTGCACGCATTAGCACTGTACATGGGCCAGCTCCACACAGGTCAAGGAAGCCCGGGGTTTGAACCGTGGACCTCCCATGTGGTAGACGGACACCTCCCATGTGGTAGACGGACACCCTAACCACTGGGCCAAGTCTGTCACTGACAATTGTTCTTGAATGCTCCTCACCCCTCTTGCACTGCTTGTATGCTTCCCACTTGCTCGTTGAGTCGCCTTAGCTGTGATCTGTAAATAACAAACCAGCTTTTCTTATGCATTATGGCCTTGGTTTCTTATCATGTGGCATCTAAACTGCACCTGGACCCAAATTCAAAATTCAGTTTAATTAATTCAGAACTGATGGGTTGATATGGAGAAAGGAAGTCATTTATGTTGCAGGGTCTGGTTAGAGAGAGCAGAATAATTTTGATGGGCAAAGACAGTAGTTGATAGTCAATTTAAGACTGGCCAAATTTCCTAATGACCTTTAGAGCCAGGATGCTGAAAAAGGCATAGAGAAGAGAAATAAAACACTTCCATGCCTAGACTTGACCTCATTATATCTCATTTTGGTTCAAAGCCTAAAGTATGTGTTATAACTGAAAGAATGTGTTGCTAGTATAGAAGGAAAATCTATTCTATGTCCTTCTGAATTTTCTGTAGATATCAAATTTTGTAGTCATTGTTGGTTTTTGTTGGTTCAAAATGTAGCAGGTATGCCTCCTAGTCACCTATCAGTTTAACCCAGTGTTTGGACACAAAGATGCAATAACTTAAAGAACTAAGAAACCTGTGATCAGATTCCTGTATTAGTGATATATATTGGAAAATGCAGAGTTTCCATTCCAGATCTTTCACTAACTGTGTGTTCCCTAAGAAGTTTCTATAATATTAGAGCAGCTCTCATTTTGGCATAAAATGAAGAATTTGGATTAAACTATCACATCCAATTGTAAAATGCTTATAACAAAGCCTCTGAACACAATAGGACTGTTTATATTTATCCTACTGAATTTTAGAGTCAGAAGGACTTATAGAGCAGAGATTCTCAAATTTCAAAAGGCAGAGCACTTAAAATTCATATTTCATAAGTAATGTTGCCATTAAATTCAGAGTAAATAGCTACGTAATTCTGATATTACAGAATAAATGTGTGGAAACAAGTGACTAAAGTTTAAATAAATTCATGGTAGAAAGAAGAAAATTAATGTTTTTGCTGAATTATTTTCCTAATATTACCTTCATGCTCTATACAACAAGCCTACACACATATTCTTTTCAATTATCTATTTGTTTTGGAAGAGTTTTGCAAACTGACTTCATTAATAAATTTTACCGAAAATTTTTCATACTTTTGAAGAAATTGTTTTATATGAAATTTAAAAACATACTCTCATTTAAAATTTTTCTGATTATTCTAACAGTACAAAAACATGAGTATGAAAAAACAACAAATAACTTCAATTTAAATGTCTTAGATAGTCTATGTGGTCCTAAGCCAATTTTCATTCACTGCATGGCTTTCCACATAGTTATCTATTTATTTTTAAATTTTTAACCTGATAAGGGGAAGCTCCTTCCTTCGTTCCTTCCTTCCTTCCTCCCTTCCTCCCTTCCTCTCTCTCTTTTTCTCTCTCTCTCTCTCTTTCTTTCTTTCTTTCTCTCTGCCAGAGACTTTGAAAAAATGTTGAAATGTGCAGTGTAATTCCACTTCGAACATGACCACACGGAATGAGAATTTTTTTTCTTTTCTTTGGGCAGCAGTGGAGATATGGTGAACATACAGGGGAAGTCAATGGTTGTGTGCTTTAATTCATGTATGTACATGTCTATGAGGCCTAGTCTCCTAAGGGCCAGTGTTGAGATTAGTTTAATAAAGGAATGATTTGAATGTGAGGTGTTGTAGAATTTAAGAAAGAGACACAAAAATTAGTGAAAGATGGGAATAGGGGACTTAGAGTCTCAAGGACTAAGAGACTCAACCCAAGCTTCCACATCGTATTTATTGAATATCTCAGGGATGGGAGTATAGTTACTTTTTTATTCTTTAGATAATATTATACCAGAGCAATCATGTCCATACTTTTCCCATGTATGCCGTGCAAGATTTAACTGTTTCTTTCTGTAAACAGTTATGGGTTGTTCAGGACAGTGATCTGTCTGAAAGGACCTGATGTTTTAAGGTCCATACCCTCATTTGCGTTATGGAAACATTTTAACCTCTGGCCTTTTCTCCACAGGCCAGGAGCTTTTCATTTATTTTTCACATAGAAATCTTGGAGATATGTGATCACTGAAAATCCTTCACTGAGGACATGATGGAGTTCAGATAGCATGAGGTCTTCCAAAAGTGAAAATGCAGCCCAGGATGAGGATAATCCAATATTTCCATTCAACAACCATTCCTTTCAGCTTTGCCAAAAAAGGAGTTTTGAAAAACTATAGGGATTTTCCAACCCTATAGAAAAGTTCCAGTGCTGGTATCTTCATTGGAATTCTTACTGCTTAAGGGCACTGTGTCCTCCAAGACCCTCTCAATTGACCTGAAACTTCCATATGACTGCTCCAGAGAAATATGAATTGAGAATGTTTTTATTCAACTCCTGATATTTAAAAATGGGATTTCGAAGTAAGACAATAAGCTTAAATGTCATGCTTTGTAGGGGAGAGAATTTTCTAAATTTATTTATCTTCCATTTTTTAAGCCTGGATAGTACTTAAACTTCTCGCACAATGATCAGTCCAATACCCCTTCAGTTCATGACAGCAGGCTTTTGCAACATGACAACAGGAAGGGGATGTGATGCAGAGGAAAGCAGCCCCTGTGGTACTACAGAATTGTAAGGAGGAAAAAGAAGAGGGAGAATTAGAAGGAAAATCAGTCAAACTTAGTGAACTTAGTGTTAGGAAAGAAAGGAGATACTGTGAGAAGGGTGACGTTGGGTCTTCTATGGTTCTCTGCAAAAAGCCCAACCAGAGGCTACCTTTCTCAACCTGGATCTCGGCAACATCAGAGTTTAATTTGGCAATGAAGAGCACCACAGATCTGCCTTAAAGTTTACTTTTCAGGGCAGTCTTCAGTTACAACTGCTGTGATCGGCTCACAATAGGTCTGCCCAAAGGGAAGGCAATGTATAACTTAAAGAACTAAAGGACAGAGAGAGAAAGACACAAGAGAGGAGGTAAAGATGGGACCAGGGGACTCACAGCTTCTGTAACTGAGAGCCTCAACCCTAGTTTCCACATCCTATTTATTTGGAAACTAACGAGCAGCTGTTTGCTATCAGAACTGCAATGTCATCTACAATTACAGGAAGTAATTGCAACATCTACAATAACAGGAAGCAACTGAAACATTTACAGTAAGGTAACATACAATAACAGGAAGCAATTGCAACATCATCTACAATAACAGGAACCAACAAAAAAGTAAGCCAGTTTCCCACAACAACTACAAGGCAAGGGATGGAAGCAACTCAAGCATGAGTTGATTTGAAAACCAGATGGCAGTTCTGCCTATAAGGTTTGGTGAGCTGTGGAGGGATCCCCAAGCTTGGTTTGAGAGGGCTCATGAAGGCATGGGGTTTGCTACATGAGAGAGAGGTAAGGTGAACTGAGGACTCAGGAAAGTGAATGGGCTCTACCCAACGAAGATTTAACTAGACCACACATCTTACCAGGTGAAGACCTCAGCTGCAAGTGCAGACCTTGGCATCATCTTAAGCCTGGAGGAACAGAAAGCATCCTGAAGCACAGAGGAGCTCATATACTTCTAATGATAGCAGGCAATATAGTCTGCCTTCCTCCAGAAGCTCTGGGAGAAAATTGGGGGGACAGGGAGATTTCATGGGAAAACTGAGCATTTCTTGGCACCAAATATAAAGAGATCAACTTACAGAGATTATTAAATGATTGCAATAGTTTACATTTAGCACTAAATAAGATTGCAAGTTACTTTTTCCCCTTTACTAGATAGATGGGTGGACTTCAGATAGATTAGGACTTTAAAATCAATTTGTAAAACACATTTTCACTGAACATCTGAGATGTAGAATGTGTGAATTTTCAACCTTCTTACAAATGTTTATTGAATAAATTAACGAATGAATTAAGAATTGAACTAAATAAAATGAAGAACCAAAATAAACAAGATGCTTAAAACGAATTATCTCATTCAGCAGTATTGTTCCATAACAAGTGAAATACAAAATCCTAGGTCATTGCTTTTGTATTAAGTTTATGGTTTCTTTCAAATTCATAGTTTTAGTAAGGATAAACCTGAGAAAAAGTTGTGAAGTAGATAAAATTAGTTTCCGTTTTTCCCAAGACTCAATATTCTACTAAGTTACCTGATTAATTCTTCATATAACCATGAAAATTACCTTGCTCTCAGGAAAAAGTCATATTAATTATGATTCTCAAGGTGAATTTATTAATTTTATATTTCTCTGATTGTGTAACAAAAAGTACGGTTCATTTAAAGATGTTTCAGATATAACTAAATATAGTTGTCATGTTAACTTGCTATTTTTACTGCAGAAAAGACATAGGAATTAAAGTTAAAGATCTACCACATGCATACTGTGAGAACTTGAGCAAGTCACTTAACCTCACTGACACTTCTTTATTCAATTTTGAAATAATGAAGAACTAAACATTGTTCAGCCAACCCTGTTAGTTCCTTGAAGATTAAATGAGAGTCCCTTCATAAGTATAGCTATAATTACATGTCAAAGATAACAAAAGAGATATTTAAGAATTAAGAATTCCCCTGAGACAGCATTGTAGGCAGAGCTCTTTGATGCTCTGATTTTAATGCTACTGACTATGTGCAATCTTGAGAAAGTGAGAGGTGTAATGTCACGTAGAAGTACTGGGGTGGTAAAAGGCTCAGTGACTTCCTTCATCTCCAAACCCCTCCAGAAATGAAGTTATGGGGAGATCTGGGCACAGATTGAATAGACAGGGTTTACAGAGCAAGGTAGAATCCTCTAAGGGGTTGAGAGATACCTTCAAGCCCAGCACTGGCACTTAAATTTTGTTGACAGTGGTGAGGCAGGAGGTGGGTTAAATCCAAAGCCTACAGATGGGTCTGCAACAGTGCCCAAGGTCAGGTTGTCCTATGGAGTCCAGAATTAAACATTTGATTCAAATCAAGTTCTTCCATTTTTACTACTTTGCCCAGATTGTCGTGTGAATTTCCAAACCATATATTCATGGTAGTATGGGTCTTGAATTTTTGCTTAGCATGTCAGTTATTCCTCTAACAAATTATGAATAATATTTATGTGATGTTAAGTTTATGGACCACAAAACTCCTGTGCTACAGTTTGAATGGTTACAGTTGAGTGACATCTTGGTTTGCTGAGGACAATTATTGCTGTCCCAGAGTAATTATTAATAGCTCATGGGAAGCAGACTTGGCCCAATGAATAGGTCCTCTGCCTACCACATGGGAGGTCCGCAGTTCAAACCCCGGGCCTCCTTGACCCGTGTGGAGCTGGCCCATGCGCAGTGCTGATGCGCCATGCCACGCAGGGGTGTCCTCCGTGTAGGGGAGCCCCATGGGCAAGGAGCGTGCCCCGTAAGTAGAGTCGCCCAGCGTGAAAGAAAGTGCAGCCTGCCCAAGAATGTTGCCACACACACAGAGAGCTGACACAACATGATGATGCAACAAAAAGAAACACAGATTCCCGGTACCACTGATAGGGATAGAAGTGGTCACAGAAGAACACACGGTGAATGGACACAGAGAGCAGACAACTGGGGGTGGGGGGAAGGGGAGAGAAATAAATAAATAAATAATGAATCTTAAAAAAATAGCTCACCTACCACTCTCCATAGGGGTCCAGTCCACATGATTAATTATATAGTCTCACTAGTTATAACTACATATGAACAAGAACTGGGATACATTCCTGGAATGAAGGGTGTATCCTTCATTTTGGAGAGTTTTCAAGAGTTGCAACTTTATGGTAAATGTTTAACCAACAACTCTGAGCATGTTGACTGTTTTTAGCAATGTTGTATCAATTAAAAGAGTAATTTTGGGAAGCGGACTTGGCCCAGTGGTTAGAGTGTCCATCTACCACATAGGAGATCCGTGGTTCAAACCCCGGGCCTACTTGACCCGTGTGGCACTGGCCCATGCTCAGTGCTGATGCACGCAAGGAGTGACCTGCCACGCAGAGGTGTCCCCGTGCTGGGGAGCCCCACGCGCAAGGAGTGCGCCCCGTAAGGAAAGCCACCCAGTGCGAAAGAAAGTGCAGCCTGCCCAGGAATGGCGCCGCGCACACAGAGCGCTGACACAAGATGATGCAACAAAAAGAAACACAGATTCCCTTACCACTGATAACAACAGAAGTGGTCAAAGAACACTGAGCAAATAGACACAGAGAACAGACAACTGGGGCGGAGGGAGGGGAGAGAAATAAATAAATAAATCTTAAAAAAAAGAGTAATTTTTAATTACTTAACCTTTGTTACTTTATTAATTACACAAGATAGTCTAGAAAAAGAGCTGATAACAGGGTAATGGAAACATTTTGTAGATCATAAGAAAATTAGTCTCAAACTGAATTAAAGTAAACACATGTCCATATTTAATAACTATATAAATAGTTAATTTTGTTAGGAAAGTGATTAATGCAAAACCTGCATTAATTGTACCCTGAACATTTTTAAAGTGTGATTGTATTGAAATACTTCAAATTTTATTTGTATAGTTTTCCCTTAAATAATCTATATGTGGGCCATTGAATAAAAAGAGATAAAATCATTGAGATGAGAATGAGTAGAAAATATAATTGTAGTTCTATAGCTTTAATCAAACTAGTGTTTGATGAGATTAATGGTCATATATGTGGACTTGGACTTATTGCTTTCGGACTCAGGATCTTGGAGACAGTCTGCTGCTAACAAAAACCTCAAATTAAAACCAGAACTTGTTTATCATTCCAAAACGTATGCTAAGTAGAAATAAAATATCCTTGTTTCCAGAACTGCATAAAGAGTCCAGGCAATCTTTTTGAGGTAATTACTAAGTCACCAAAATCTAAGAAGTTTTCTTATTAATGAAAACAAATATCAGAAAATGCTCAGTCATACTTATGTAAGCATTGTGCTTATTGTCTACCACTTACCTAGAAATCCAAGAATTGAAATAACCTCAGCCATGTCCAAGGATCTCTATAGTCTCAAAAAAAATTTTTATATTAATTTACTCTAATGTCAAAACTAAATATCATCCTGTGATGCCTTGTCTGGGATCTGAGTTGCAAGAGGGGGAAATGCAGGATTTTAGAAAATGTACTATTCAGGGTTCTCCAAAGAGAACTGACAGCATATATATAAATGTGTGTGTGTATATGAGTATGAGTATATTTGTGTATACACACACATACATAAGTATGAACATATATGTAAATATTATGAGATTTATTATAGGAATTGGGACATACAATCATGGGGATTGGTGAGTCCAAATTTTGTACAGCAGCTACAAGTTAGAAATTTCATGAAGGTGATGTTGAATTCCCCAGGAGAAGCTACAAGTTGGAGACTCTGGTGAGGGTGACAAATTTCCAGGGAAGCCGGCTGGCTGAAGCAGATGCAGAAATTCTTCTTGCTGACTGCTAAAATCCTCAGTTCTTGTTTTAAAGCTTCCAGAACATTGGATGATCATTGGATGAGTATCCTCTCACTGCTGAAAGCAATCTCGTTTGTTGATTGTAGATGCAATTAGACATAGATACATCAACTGACTAATGATTTAAATCCATATAATAGCTGCACAATAACAACCAGGCCAGTCCTTGTTTCATCAAATAGGTGGGCACCAGGTTGCATAATGGACATTTTGTATGTTATGTCATTGCGTGTCTAGATTTCTTATTTTACTTAAAAGACCCATCAAATTTGTTTTTTCTAGGAGTCTGTTATTTTGGTGAATCTACTTGATTCTCCAGTGTATTGTTTTTAAGCTTTGTTTGGGCAGGTCTAACAAAGAGCTGCATGGAATTGTGTGAAGAATTTAGTGTTCTGTGGAAGACTTGAACAGATTCCTATTCAGTTTTCCAGAGCTCATTCTCAGAATTTCTTCCTTCTTTCTAACACTCTGCTCAGCTTCTCTCTTTACCATCATCTGTTATCTTTCTCTTTAACTCCCGAAGACTGCTGCATTCTTCTTGTGTTCTCCCTCCCTCCCCCATAGTTTAGAAGAAAAAAGAAAGCTGGAATCATGGTAAGATTCACTTCAGTGGCTTCCCTTTTCTCAGAGATTACAGTGCTGCTTTGCCCATTGTCTTGTGTCTGAAGACAGTTGTTTTGCATATTTTCTCCAGTTCTAATTGTTTGTAGTAGAAGACAAGTCCAGTACTTGTATGTCCAAAAGTATAATTCCTCCCTTGTACCTTTTGAGAGAGAAAAGGTAACAAAAGGGGAGGAGCATGGGCAACTGTGGGGAGCCGCCCGGAGCTACGTGCATTTGCGGTCTCCAGCAACATGGCGGTTTTCATAACTACGCCTACTCCACCCCTGTGCTTCCGCCCTCTTCTTCCCCTTTCCCCAGTTTCCCGGGCAAAAAGTGTCGCGCCTGTGCAACAAGATGTTGAAGCCATAACCAGCATTGAAGACTCACAACCTAGAGCAAGTGGTGTAACAGCATTTTATTGCCTTATATGGAAGAGCCGCTTCATCAGCCTATCACCCCCTGCTAATACCCTCCCCTTAGTATATATTCTGATGCTCTACTCTCAATAAACGGAGACTTGATCAGAATCCTGTCTTGTCTCCGTTTCTCTCGACTCTTCTCCCCCAATTCCCACTCCCTCTTTCAGGTGCCGGTTCGTTTGACCTGCGGGCCAGGTCAGGCAACAATTATACTTAAAACAAAAACCCTGGATAAAATAACAAGTGGTATACTTTGAAATAAACATTCTATTTTTCTATTGAGTTTTATTTCTCTCTTTAACAAAACAAAAATTGTGTTGTGTTACACTTTGGCTCATCACTAATAAAATTTCATTCTTAGCAGTAAAGTAACCTTAAATGAATTTGGAACCAGGAAGAATCATTTTACACTTTGAAGGTGTAAGATATTGTAAGATATAGGGCTAAACTGAAATGCACTTCTCTTCTTTTAGATGAAAATAAATCGTGGAAAGAGAAGAAGCAGATTTATGCCTTCTCTACCCCCTTTCACTTTGGATTCATTTATTATATGTAATGGTTAGGCTAATGTGTCAACTCAGGCAGGCAATGGTTGCCAGTTGTTTGGTCAACAAGCACTGGGCTAATTGTAATACAAGGGCATTTCATGGACTTTAATCATCAGTGAGTTGATTGCATAGATGGCTGGTTACATCTATAATCAACTAAGGAGATTGCAGCTAGCTATGAGTGATGTTTCATGCACTTAGTTGAAGGTCTTAAAAGGAGAAGTGATAACAGCATTTAGGCAGAAAATTCCATTTCTACGTCGGAGTGTCTGGCTTGCACCCTGCCCTGTGCAATTAGGACTTGTGCATCCCCATTGTTACATGAGACAATTTTATAAAATCTCATGCTATTTACAGTTACCTGCTGTCCATTCTGTTTCCCTAGAGAATTCTGATTAATACATTATATAATTCAATAATGAAGCTGTATTTACTTTAGGACCTGTGATGGATGCTTGAGACACACAGTGAAAAGACTTGGTCTCTGAGCCATGAATGTGCACAACTTAATAGGGATATAGACGTGCAAATAAGAAATGGAAATGCAGTATGGACAGTGCAGGAGTACTTAAACCTGCCTATGAGAGTCAGAGGAAGCTTCCTGATAAGGTAGACTTTTAAACTGAGATTTGAAGGAAGATGAATGATTTTCTAGATGCAAAATCTGATGAGGGCATTGCAATCATTGGAAACATTAGTAAAAATGCTATTATTGTTTAGGGGAATGTACAAATAATGTAATGTTACTTGCATATACACTTCATGAGTCTGATGGCTGGTGTCCCCAAACAATAAGCATTGAATCAACTTGCAAATATTACCTCTGAGAAATGAGGGAACTATTAAAGAATTTTGAGCATAATGTGATGTGGCCAGACTTTCCCATGAGAAAAATTAATCTGGCCACATTGCAGAGGATGGATTAGAAGTGGGAGTGAACGGTACCTTTCCATGGTACAGGCAAGAAAGGTTAGAACTTAAAGCAATTGAGAAGGGAATGGAGGTGAGTGGATGGAGGAGACATGCTTAAGAGAAGTAAGTAACTTGGTGACATGGTGGAAGGGATGTGGGGACAAGGCACATCCCTTCTGGAGGGAGCAACACTCTGAATCTTGGAATTATTTTCATATACATTATGTGATTACAACATCAGATTTGTGCTGAAGAAGTGAAGTTTGGTATTGTGCTTCAGAAGTTTGAAATGTCTTTAAAACACTCAAGAGTACTCCATTAAGAAATCTGGAATTAAGAGAGTTCTGAATACATTTTGATATATCAACATAAAGGTCATTCATATATTCACCCCCATTCTTTGAGTACTGTTAAATCCATTTTATATTTCATTACAAGTTAAATCCTACATTCCCAATGTAGAATCTGAAAAACTACATTCCCCAGCCCCCTTTACATAAAGGGTGCAGGCTTGTAGTTTAGGTTCAACTGGTCTGATGCATCCTCATGAGACTTTGATTCTTACTGGCATTTATTGGGGAAAAGCAGAGTATGGATCATTCATTTCCTAATGCAGATCTCAGCAAAAGTAGTATTGCTTTGGAATCAATAGCTGTGGTGTTTTGGAAGCTTCCTGATCATGGCATGGGTAACTGTTCTCTTGGCAGACAAGATTCTAAAAGTTGTTCCTGTAAACTCAGTCTATAATCTGTTTATCATTCATCTCAATGACTCTGTGAACTCCCTACATCCGTCAACAAATTCCTTTCCAACTAAACCATCTAGAGTTGATTCTATTTTCTATGAACCTTGAACAAAACAAAGTGGTATCTGAATTCAAGGACAAAGACAAGACTGATTTTAGGAGTCATCCTATCAGTGGAGTTCTGAGGATGGGTTCTAGAGGAAAGAAGGCTGAAGTGTCACATTCTCTTAGTAGATTGTATTTTTTCACTAAATTTTGTGGCATATGATGCTTAAATACTAACCATTCTACCGATGTGTTGAACCCGCAACATGTCTGAATTAGAGAAGTGTGAAAAAATATCATTTTTTCTCAAAGCTTCAGAACTTCCTGCTTTCAAGGAGTTGTAGAGGTAACCAATGCGTGTACATGCTTATGACAGTGTATGTTGGTGTAATTTAATTTACATGCTACCACGAACACACACACAGACTCAGAGAGACATAGAAAGAGAGAAATCTAAGCTACTGTATTTCAAATGCTTAGCCAGTGGTAAAGATCTCAAAATTAGAGATAATCAGAGGTAGTTAACTTAAAAATTTCCACATGGAGCCAGGGAGGCTTGAAGAAAGGGTAACACATAGATAACAGAGAAAGGAAGGAGAGATGAAGGGAGGGAATAAGAAGGAAGGCAAAAGGCAAGGCAAAGGCAGAGCAAAAGGCAAGGCAATTTCCTCAGCCTGCAGCACTCTCTTCCCCTGTGAAAAAGAATCTTTACAAAATGGTCCTTTGTATGTTGGGCTCTTCTTAGAATCATCATGATTAAAGTCACAGGTCAGTCGCATGGGATATCTGAGTGATATAAAAAAGGAATTTTAGTAAATAAACCACTAAAACCATACGTTTAAAATTAACAAAATCTCAAATGTTTTTTCAATTCCATTCACTGGTCTATTTACTTCCTTAGTATTTAGCTACGTTTCATGTATTAGGGAGTTACTGCTCAATTTCTAGGATAAGAGCAAAGAAATTGGATGGTTTTGGTATCATTACAGATGACTTTTTGCTGATAAAACTCTCAATTATAGCCCATGTTAATATGCTACAAATTTAAAATGTAAGTCCAGAGTCGCAGATCAGAGAAGACATGGGTGAGGCGGGGCAGCCATTGTGAAGGAAGAGTGGTATGTAGCTTTTGGGTTTGAGATGAAGCAGAGATAAGCAGGAGTACATGGGGATTCCAACTATAACATTGTAATACAGCCCGCTGGCTACTTGAAGCCCCAAGAGAATTTTCCTTGTGGAATCATAGACTTCACAAATTTTATGAAAAACAGGAATGTAATGAAATGCCCCAGTTCCCGAACCAGGATTCTTGTAAACTCTGATTTATACAACACATGCATATGATGAAAGTACTAGGCTTTCAAGGAATGTAGGTTAGAAAACATGTGTGTTCAAAGAACATTGTGCCACTACCAGCTCACTCATCTTAATGATGCTATTTATATGGTTGCTCTCAGTTAATATGCAAATTTAGGAGTATCATATAAAGACATTTTCCCATACACTGTTAGGCACTGAAACAGGTTTCCTCAGAAAATGATCCATGACTAAAAACAAAAACAAACAACTAAAACAAAAACTCAAGTCCTATGAAGACAACTCATGTCCATTTTGGCTTGCCTCTTTTCAAAATTGAAAACGCAAAATAACCTTTTTCCCAACTTCAGAGTTCACTGCCCCGAGACTGATTTTTTTCCTTGCTGACACGGCAAGCCCTCAAGGCTATTGGTGATAAACAATCCATTCAGTTTCTATATAGGGAAAATATGTAGATATTGGTGTCACTGCCCCAGCATTGAGTGTTCAGTTTTCATTTTGCTCATGCCTGGTTCTACCTAGAGCTGCTGCCTGAGCATACCAAGAACAACCACACTATTGATAAGGGATTTGGTTCTCTCCCAAGGAGGTGATGTTACTCTCTGACACTGAGATTTTTTAAAAAGTTGCCTAAATATATATTCAACTGGCAATTGCAAACATAATACAATAATATTATCTTAAGAAGGCAGTATAATTCTTCTAATTATGATCAAGATATTTTAGGAATCCCAACTGAAAAATATATTAAAAGCCTGAGGTATTTTATCTTTTTCTGTCTTAATAATAATAATGATTAGGAGACTGGGCTCTAGACCTGCTTATGAATTCCAGCTCAAATATTCATTTGATGTGTGATCTTGAATTAAGCTTGTAAAATTCTCTAAATCATCTGAAAAGTATGGAAAATAAAGGCACCTGTTACTTATGGTTCTTGTAAGGATTAAATATGATACTTAATGTGAAATCCACATTCTCCATCCCCCAACAGGGTTTGTCTTTTTGCAAATATTGATCATTCATTAATCCAACAGTCATACCCAATATTTTTCTCCCAAATAAAAAACCTGAAATAACTAAATATTTTATTTTTACCAGCTTCCTCCAAGCCAAGAATAACCATGTAACATAATTCTGGCAAGAAGAGGTGAAGAGAATTAGCAGAATTATAACAACGAGGTTTTGATTTTCTGTGTGTGTGTTAAAGAGATAGATGTGACCGACACTGCTCTACTTTCATCTCTTCCCACTGCGCCTTGTCACGAACACAACTGCAATTCCTGGAACTGGGACAGGCATCCTGATACTGATGGCAAGCATTCAGGAGAGGTTAAAAGAATTTCATAGACACCAGTTGTTGAAGATTGAATTATGTCCTCCATAAAGACATGTTTAAGTCCTAATCCCAGTCTTGTGGGTATCAACCCTTTTGTAAATATGACCATTGAAGTTATTATTAGTTAAGGTAAAAACTCATTTGTGAATAGGATCTTTGGAGATCCTATTAGATGAAGCCGAACTGAGTCAGAGAAGGCATTAATGGAGTAGGCATTAGACTGGAGTCCTCAAAAGCAGAGGAAATTCAGATGTAGTCAGTCAGCAGATCCCAGAATTCAGTAGAAACCAGAAGTAGGAGAATCTAGAAAGATCACCATGTGATGGAGGCCTCTCATCACCTGTGTGCTACTGACTCCAGGAGAAGGCATGGTTCCAACAACATTTCAATATTGCACTTGTAGCCTGCAAAATTGTAAGCCATTAAATTCCTATGGCTTAAACCAATGAGTTATGGTATTTGTCATAGCAGCCTTGAAAAACTAAGGCATGAGTCTTGACATTATCCTCTAAAGGTTTCTGCTCTTTTTAATGAACCAACTGTTGGTTTTCTTAATTCTCTCTATTGTTTCCTTGTTTTCTATTTCCTTTATCTCTGCTCCGATTTTGTTATTTCCTTCCTCTGCTTGCTTTCATTTAGTTTGCCCTTCTTTTCCTAGTTCTTCCAGTGAAGTGAGGTTTCTGATGTGAAGTCATCATTTTTAATGTAAACATTTAGAGTTATAAGTTTCCCCCTCAGCACTCATTGTCTACGTGCCATAAGTTGTATTTTCAACTTCATTCACTTCAAGATATTTCCTAATTTCACTTGTTATTACGTCCCTAATCCATTAGCTGTTTGAGAATATGTTGTTTAATTTCTACATAATTGTGAATTTTTCATTTTCCCCTGTTATTGATTTCTAGGTTCAGTCAGTTGTGATCAAGAACATACATTGCATGATTTCAATATTTTTGAAATTATTGAGACTTGTTTTGTGATCTAACATACTGTGTATCCTGGAGAATGATCCACGTGAAAACAGAAGAATGTTTATTCTCTTTATGTTAAGAAATTGTTCTCTATATGTCTAATAGTCCTAGTTGGTTTAAGGATCATTTAAGTCTTGCACTTCCTTTTTTTTTAAAAAGATTTATTTATTTATTTATTTCTCTTCCCTTCCCCCCCATCCCAGTTGTCTGTCCTCTGTGTCTATTTTGCTGCATGTTTTTCTTTGTCCACTTCTGTTGCTGTCAGCGGCATGGGAATCTGCGTTTCTTTCTGTTGCATCTCGTGTCAGCTCTCCACGTGTGCGGCACCATTCCTGGGCAGGCTGCACTTTCTTTTGTGCTGGGTGGCTCTCCTTGCAGGGTGCAGTCCTTGCACATGGGGTTCCCCTATGCAGGGGACACCCCTGAGTGGCAGGGCACTCCTTGCACGCATCAGCACTGCACATGGGCCAGCTCCACACGGGTCAAGGAGGCCCAGGGTTTGAACAATGGACCTCCCATGTGGTAGATGGATGCGCTAACCACTGGGCCAAGTCCACTTCCCTGCACTTCCTTTTTGATTCTCTGACTAGATGTTCTATCCATTTTAGAAAGTGGTATATTAATGCCTTCTACCCTTGATGTATAACCATCAGTTTCAACTTTCTAATTGACAATATTTTGTTCATATATTTTGGGGATCTGCTGTTAGGTGTGGATATATATATACACACACACATATATACACACATACATATAATTGTTACATCTTCTTGTTTAATTCTCCTCTTTATCAGTGTATGATGACTGTCTTTGTTCTTTGTTACTTATTTTTCACTTAATTTCTTTTTGAGTCTTACCCTGCCTCTCATTTGGTTGCTACTTCCGTGATATATTTTTTCCATCCTTTCATGTTCAACTGATGTGTATATTTGAATGTAAGGCGAGTACCTTGGAGACATTATATAGTTGGGTCATTCTTTTTAAATCCATTTTGTCAATGTCTATCTTTTGACTTGAGTGTTTAATACATTTACATTTAAAGTCTCTATTGATAGCAGGATTTTCTTCTGCTATTTTTTTCAGTTTTGCCTTGGTATTTATTATGACTTTTTTGTTCCTCAATTCTTCTGTTAATGCCTACTTACATGTTTATTTGATTTTTTTGTTATACCATATTGAGTGCATTCTTGTTCCAATTTAGGTATTCAGCCCTTTTTCCTGTTGGTTACCATGGGGCTAAAATTTAGCATCCTAAATATGTAACAATCATATTTGGTTTGATACCACCTTAACGTCAATAACATACACATTTATTTTTCTAATACTCCTCTGTTCCTCCTTATTTTGTACATGTTACCATTTACATCTTGTCCATTGTATGTCCCATACCAGAGATTTACCATTATTTTTTATACTTTTGCATTATAACACCTGTAAGAAGAAGCGAATTTACATACCAAACAAAACACTACAATAAATACTGGCATTTTAAATTACCCATAAGTTTACCTGTACTGCAAGTCTTTATCTCTTTATGCTGCTCTGAACTACTGTCTGGTGTCCTTTCTTTCCATCTGAAGAACTCCCTTTGGCATATCTAAGAGTCCTCCACCACAGTCTTTGTCCAGGGTGGGTTGAAACAATGAATGATCTCTAAGAAAGGTTCCCAGTCATCCAAAGTCACGAATCAAGATCTGTGATCAGTGTCAGCCACACACACCTCTTGTTTTGGGGAAGAGGATTTTTATGTCCTCTGCTGTCACCAGTGACCTAGCCAGGGGTCTGCTGCTAGAGAAGAAAATGGGCATCAGCAAATGCCACGTGCAGAAGCAGTTTATTGCAATTTATTAGCCTCTTCCACTCTTCCTTGGATGCTGTAGAGGGCTCCTCTGACCTCTCAAATTTCAAAATAGTTGTTTCATTCAGTTCCTGTCATTTTAATGGCTGTTTTGGTGGAAGGATTAATTCCTGGAGATCCCTAATTTGCCATTTTCCCACAACCCTCTCTGCTTGTTTTTAACAAACTACAGTTTTCAGTCTCTCTATTTCTTCTCCTGCTACTTCAATCAAATATGCTGGTGACCACTGCAGATGTCCCCAATGGCAAACTTTAATCTTAATCTTTCATGAAGGAAAATTTACAGGTTTCTTATTTTCTAGGGAGTTAAGAACTGTGTTGATGAGAAATAATCTGGCTGTTGTCGGGATTGCCACAATTTTTTCTTCACTAAAAACATCTACCTTCATTGTGACTGTGAACTTTAAATGAAATAACATATATAAATATATTCTACATTGCTTCAACAGCAGTGACATTCACTAAATGGGAGTGTAAAAGTTGCTCTAATTAGTTTAAAATCTAGGGTGAGAATAATGCATGCTTTTTAATGACTAATATAGTAAATTTCAACAAGTTGTTAATTCATTTTTCTAGTTTTAAATTTGAGGGTTGAAATGGTCTTTACCTCACTGCTAAATTATTATTCCAGAACTGTACTTAAGTCCTGTAAACTTATAAATATCAATATTTGAAATAGAAGTGAATAACTATGGTATATAGCCAATATATATAATTCTAATTTATATTACACCTTGTTTCTGTTCTATTGTTCAGAATAGATTGTTTGCTACTTTGAATTGATTTTCTGTTTCTTCTTATGGCAGGACCACCATGTCCTCAAAGGTCTTTAAAGACTTCTAAAAACTAAACTCTCTATTTTCCTCCATCTTTTTTTCCTTAGGATCAGGCAGAGATAACAGAGTGGTGCTATTCTTTAGAAGTGATGTCACCCCATGATTATAAAACCACAATATGGCAACGGAAAACCTTTCTCATCTCTCTTCCTGGGTAGGTATAGAGCAGTCTGGCATGACTCTCTACACCTACATAATTAAAGCTTGAAACAAATAGCAGTGTTCTTTCCTTGATGATTCTAAAATATGTGCCCTTTATGTTAACATATCCACCTTTACAGTTTCCATTTAATTGAATATTTTAATATACGGTGCATTATTCAGACCCCATGTATTGAAAGATATCTTAAGATTCATTAAACACTAAGCTACTATTCTCTGTCTCATATTTGTGACAATCTACTTTCCAAAATTATCTTTATTGAGTTTCCATCTCAAATATCTGCTCCTCTACAAATCCTACTCGGAGTCATTCAACAAGAACACTGTCCCTCAGATACGGCACAGCCAAGATAGGTTGGCTTGGTTGCCTGTGTGTGTCTACCCCTCATAAATTGTGAGCTTCCTTTGAAATAATGAAGTATGCACCCAATATTAGCTGAGGATTTTCCTGTGTGCCAGGCTCTGTATGTGCTTTACATGGATTATCTCATTTAAACAGCAAGCAGCCTTTGAGGTGGGTACTGTTACTCATCCTTGCCTAACAGATAAGGAAATTAAGGCAAAGAACAGTTAAAGAACATGCCCAAGTTCCCACAGCTGCTAAGAGACAGTGTCTGCCTGGATCCACAGCCCCAGACTGCTCTAGGTCTGGGTAGAATCAACCTCTCACTCTTCTTCACATCCCCACAGTACCTGGATTCCTGCCTGGCAAAGGGAGGTGCACAGTCAAGGCTGACTGGTGCTGAATGGAACAGACATACTAGGGAGAGTGCGCAGGTTTTCTGTGACTATTGGGTGTCTGACTTCTCTGATTTGAAGGGAGTGTTCTGAATCAACTGCCTTCTTCTGCCTCCTAGCACTCTGTCCTACCGCTTTATTCCTCTTCCCCATCTGCAACAAATGAATAAGAAATTAGAGGCTACACAACAATGAAAATACAGGACTCTGTAACACCTTTGTAAGACTGAGGAAAAGGAAACATAAAATCCAAGAAAAAGAGAGATTAAAATGTATAGGTAGGGAAATATTTCATCTTATGAGATAAGGTCATTATCTGAATTGGGCATATTACAAAGACCTGAATTTTGAATATTGGTTCAGTGTCTTTTTAGTATTGATTAACTTGGTCTGAGATTAATCAGGTGGGTGTGGCTTAAAGACCTCCTATCATTTGCATAACTAGACATTACTCAAGAAAATGAATTATTGCTTTGTGTACTTGGGCAGAGAAGGAGTCCCAGACAATTCACCAGTCCCCTGGCCTGCAGAGATGTCAGAACTAACATGAGTATGGCAGGAGAAATAAGCAAGAAAATCTACTTTCAGAAGTATATTTACATTAATATAATAATAAGTGGATTACAGTATTTATTGAATAATTTAAAATTCATATCTAAATTATAAACAATATAAACTAAAATAATATATGCTATGTTCTGCAATATACAATGTATTCTCATAAACAATATACACAGTACAAAATATATACAATGCATGGTAAATACACAGAAATAGGCTATTCTCGTTCATCTTTTATAAGATTGTATAACATCCACCATGGCAAGAAAAGGGCATCAAAGTCACACAGTCATCGTTATACTCTGCAGCACCTGGAACCTCTGCCTGGCCACCTAATGAAGATGGATCCCTATCGGCTGAAAACTTAAATCATATTCAGAGTATCTCAAATTTCCATATGGGAGTAGATGGAGTTGCATTGGGATTTGTTTTCTGCACAAATCTTGATATTTTTCCACACAAAAGCTGACTTGTTTCTTTTTACAGTTTAGAAAGAATTTTTCAAAAGTAAAACTTATTTTGAAACTCCTCTTTATTCGACTTTACTAGTATGCTAATGAATGGGAATGGAGAGGCTGGAAATACAGATGGTTTCCACTGAGACACATCAAATACTCCTGGGATGTGCACATGAAAGAGTGTTGATTATCTAGTGTTAAAACAATTAAAATTTCTCAGTTCCTTGGTTTGGTGGTTGACCATCCTCAACTCCTTGTGGGCAACGCCATCCCAGGGTCCTCAGGATGGAGGAATGAAGTGAGGATTAGTGTGGATTTACTGGAATTCTCCTATAGAATTATTGTGACTCTAACAATGGAATAAATAATATCATTGATGTGGAGACAGTGGCCGTTGGAGTTGCTGAAAGCAGGGAGAGGGAAGAAGAGATGTAATGGCATTTTCAGGATTTGAAGTTGTCCTGAATGATATTGCAGGGGCAGATATAGGACATTATAAATCCTGTTATAACCCACTGAATGGACTGGGAGAGATTGCAAAGTACAACATAAACTATAATCCATGCTGTTTAGCAGGGTTCCAAAATGTATTCATCAAATGCAATGAATGTGCCACACTAATGAAAGCAGTTGTTGATGTGGGAGGAGTGAGGGGTGTGGGGAGTGGGGTATGTGGGAACCTCTTATATTTTTCAATGCAACATTTTGTGTGACTTATGTTTCTTTTTAAAAAAGATAATAAAAAATTTTAATTAAAAAAATTAAAATCTTTTATTTCTTATTTCAGTTTTCATACCATTCTGATATTTTATGACCCTGCATATGCCTTCATTTTTAACTGCCTTCAGACTTCCCCATGCCTTCATGCTGCAGAAGTCAAATTTACACCTCTTGGACATCACCAGCACCTCGCCTAACCTTGCCTCTTTTTCTCTTGTGGACAAATATTTCAATATGTTCTATGGCACAGGCCAGGAGAGACTTTAGGCCTAATAAAAGGGCATGAGCACACCTTGAACTCAAAACCAGGAACAAGCATCCATAGCTGCTTATCAGGGCAGGAACTGTGCACAGAGATTGCTTAGTACGTGCTTTTTGATCAGTAGCAGGGCCCCCTACCACTGGGGTATCCACACGCACTCTAGGGCAGTACAGGCATCTCTCTTCTCTGCTGTAAATTGTGGCTTGTAGAGCTACTATTCACAAGACTGAGCAGTTGGAGTCCCTGGGAAACTAGCCATGATGGGATCTCTTCCTCTGTACTTTTGGAAACTTTGTGCTGTATAAGGAATAAAGCCCTCATTTGCTAATCAAAACACCAACCAAATATCAATATTGACCCTGCCCTTCAGAAATGCTATAAATAAATACATGAGACCATTCCTAAGAAGTAAAATTGATATGAAATCACTATTGTAAATTTTAATAAAATATTTTAATAAAATATATTTTAGAGAAGTTTTAATTTTACAGAAAAATTATGCAGGAAGTATCAAACTTTTCATAGGACCTGTCTCCCCAGATATGACACAATTTCTTCTACTCATAAGATATTGCATTAATGTGATACCATTGTTAAAATTGGTATACTGTACATTATTAACTAAAGTCCACTTTTTACATTAATATCTGCAGTTTGTTTTGCACAGTCCTATGGGTTCTAAGACCTGCCTAATTGTCATGTAGCCACCTTTAAAGTGTCATAGAGAAAAGTTATTCAGCCTATAGAAACTGCTGAAGTTAGTTATTTTAATTTCTCATTTATTTGGTGTTTGACCATTTGGTTTTAAAAATATGAAAATGAGTTTTCACTAACTTTCAGTTATTTCACAATTACATATGAGTGTGGGAATGTAAATCTTTATTTCTTTAACATTTCTTTATAAGAAAAGTAAAATAATAATGCTAATTATAAAGCTAATCAATGTGATACAAACCAGTACTAGCTGAAAATTAAAATTGATTATTCAATTTCCTGTGCTCTATAAAATCATTTTGCAGCAAATTTTTAAAATCCACTGGGAGCTAGATGAAATGTTCAACATCAGTTGGGTAACAGAGGCCAGGAAATTTCTTCTTTTTAACCATTCTATGCGTGCTTTCTTTCCATTAAGTGAAGGTATTTTTTTGTGACTTCATATATTTTTTGAATCTCTGTTGTTACTCCAAACCACTGAAGACCAATAGTAGGGACCCTCATTTTTTGTGCACCCTTAACACTCATGATGTTGTATTGTGCTTGAAATTATTAATTCCTACCTGTATTTCCATTGTCAGTATTTCCCCACTTATGAAATGTACTAAGAAAACTCTATAGCATCCAGGAAAGAGTGGAAGGAAGAGGCTGGAAAATTGAGGTAAACACAAGTAAATTTCTTTCTCCATCTGGTGGTTACTTGTCCCCATCCCCGACTCTTATGGCAGGCTACTATGGTGACAAAAAGAGACATAAAAACCCAAATATTTCCCAAGACCAGGGTTGGGCATGTCCTATCACTGACCATGGCTTTTGTTTCTTGACTTCATATTGCTGGGCAACTGGCTGTGAGGGTGGTCATTGTTTCAATCTGCCCTGGGAAAGGTAATGGTTGCTATTGTTTCAACTCATACTGGACAAAGTCTGTGGCAAAAAAATGTTTAAAGACACTGTGCTTTTTCATGGCTGTAGTGAACATTTAGTTGAAGGGCTGCATCTGCTGGGCAAGCCAAGAAACCTGTTTTGGAGGGCAATGGAAGGAGTTGTCAGTGCCCTTCAGTGTCCTCTCTTCAGGGCATTTTGGAGTAGGTCAGTGCCTGATTCATGGGTCCTGGGTCATGTTTCAGCTGGGAAAGATTACTTGAGAAAGTCCTCTCTGGAGTGTTCCTCTTCCCAGAATTTTCCCTCCAGGCAAAGGCAGCTTGAGACAATAAAAGGAGTATAAGAAACTATAGAGTCAGACAAAGATTTGTCAGTTTCAAACAACTGGAAGAGGAAGATCTGTCTCCATGAAACAGAGAGGCCAACCAAACTCTTGTAAACAGTGGAACTCTAAAACAACTAACAAGCAAAAGCCCAGGTCAAGTCACAGTCCCAGTAAGACAGGGAAAACCTTGCACATAGGATTTGCCTTGGAAGACTTTTCAGATAGGAAGACTTAAGTGCAATAAATTCTCTTCTTAGCACCATCTGGTTACAAAATCAAGAAACAGACATCCCAGGGAAGTAAATTCAAGAATAATATTATAAAATATTAAAATACACAATGTGACAAAAGTACAAGATAAAGGAACAAGAAATGGTGACCCATCCAAGAAAGAGTATAAAAACCACTGTAAGAGTAGAAAACAAATGAAGAAGACCAGAATGTGGATGTAATGAAAAATGCTTAAGAAGATAATGGCAAATACAGGGAAAAACTAAAGGATATCAGGAAAAAAATGAATGAGCATATGAGAAACTTAGTAAAGAAAATGCTATTTAAAAAGGGAACCAAACAGAACTACTGGATTTGAAGAAAACAGTAATTGAAATGACATTTTCCTGGAGGTTTTAGGAGCAGATTAGAGCTGGGCAAAGAATGAATTAGTTAACTAGAGGACAGGACAATTGAATAGAGTCATACAGAAGAGCAGAAATAAAAAGCAATTATATCAAGATGGTGGTTGAGTGAGTGCACCTGGTGGTCTCTCCTGCAGAGAAGTGGCTGGGCAGCATTGGAGATTCTTCAGGACCAGGCTGTTTTGGGATTTTGCAGGGCAGGATGTGTCTGGACATTGAATTCATGGGAAGGTGCTGCAGGGAACACCTCACATTTGCTGGGTTTCCTCACCCTCCGTTGCCTCATTTCTGTGTGAATTGATTTTGGCTACCTACACTATCCCCTTTTCCTCACATCTTGATATCCTCCATCATCTACTGTCTCTCCTATATTCCACCTCCCTTTCTTTGATCCCCAAATTGTCTCTTAATTTTTAATACCTTTGCTTTGTTTTCTGTCTTCTATCCACTCTTGAAACTATTGCCTTTCTTTTCTCTTTCCCTCTCTCATGAAAACACTAGCCTTTTAATTCATACCATATTTCTCCCATATTCAGTCGACTACCTCATTATAGGTACTGTACTTACTGCTATAACTCTACACAACTTACATGAATCTAATATCCATCCTCCCAGATCTCATATTGTTGCTCTGTTAACATTTATTACCAATACTACTTTGCACATTTTCCTTTCTTACACAATTGCCTTTCCCTGGCCCTAATATTTTCCTTCAAAGTGAACTCAGCCAGCAATAAAAAATTAGAAAATGAAGAACAAAGTGACAAATAGAAGATATAACACTTATGCAAAAACAACAGCTAATTAATCCCCAAGACTAAACAAAGAAGCTAAGGAACTGATTAAACCCATCAAGATAAAATGATGACCAGACAGCAACAAAAATCTACAAACCAAACCAGTAATCAGGAAAACATGACTGAATCCAATGAACAAACCAAAAACCAGGAAGAGGAGCAGAACTTTGCACAAGTAATTAAAGATCTCAGAACATATATCACAGACAAATTTAATGAAGTAAAGGAAGAGATTAACAATATGAAGACAACATTTGGAGGGGAAATTGCAGACATACGCAAAAAGATAACAGATATGATGGGAATGAACACCACAGTTCAAGAAATCAAAAATACACTCGCAGCAAATAGCAGCAGATTAGAAGAGGCAGAGCAGGGAATTAGCGATGTGGAAGACAGTACATCGGAAATCAAACAGATAGTAGAATTGATCGATAAAAAGATAGAAAAAATCCACCTAGGACTTAGGGACATGAATGACAATGCAAAACCCACAAACATATGTATTATAAGCATCTCAGAAGGAGAAGAGAAGGGAAAGGGGTCAGAAGGAGTGTTGCAGGAAATAATGGCTGAAAACTTCCCAAATCTACTGAAAGAGACAGATGTACATATCCAAGAAGCACAGCACACCCGAAACATCATAAACCTCAACAGGCCAACCCCAAGACATATACTTGTCAAATTATCCAATGCTCAAGACAAAGAGAAAATTCTAAAAGCAGCAAGAGAAAAGAAAACCATCACATACAAGGGAAGCTCCATAAGATTAAGTGCTGATTTCTCATCTGAAACCATGGAGGCAAGAAGGCAGTGGTATGATATAGTCAAGGTATTAAAAGAAAAAAATTTCCAACCAAGAATACTCTATCCAGCTAAACTAGCATTCAAAAATGATGGAGAGTTCAAAATATTCACATATAAACCGAAATTGAAAGAGTATGCCAACAAGAAATCTCCCCACCAATTAATTCTAAAGGGAGTTCTTCAGGAAGAAAGGAAAAAACAGGACAGGCAGAGTTGGAGGAGAGTGTAAGAGCAACAAAAAGACAAAAAGAGAAGAAACAAACAAACAAACAAACAAAATATGACAAACACAAGTCCAATCAAAATATGGCTAACATAAATAATTCCTTGAAAGTAATAACACTGAATGTCAATGGATTAAACTCACCTATCAAAAGATTCAGACTGGAACATTGGATAAGGAAATATGACCCACCTATATCTGTCTACAAGAGACACATCTTAGACCCAGAGATTCATGGAGGCTGAAATTGAATGGTTGGAAACAATCTTACAAGCAAACAATAACCAAAAAAAGGCAGGAGTAGCTATATTAATATCAGACAAAATAGACTTTAAATGCGAAACAATTGTGAGAGACAAATATGTAATACTACATATTAGTGAACGGGACAATCTGTCAAGAAGAACGAATGATCATAAATATTTATGATCCTAACAAGGGCGCCTCTAAATACATGAGGCAACCCTGGAAAAACTAAGTGAAAGAATAGATGCATGCATCTACAATTATAGTGGGGATTTTAATACACCACTATCAACTCTGGACAGAACATCTCAAAAGAGAATCACTAAAGAAACAAAATATTAAAACAGTATATTAGAGGAGCTGGATCTAATAGACATATACAGATCATTACACCCAAACACAGCAGGATATACATTTTTCTCAAGTTCACATGTATCATTCTCCAAGATAGACCATAGGCTAGGCCACAAAGAAAGGCTTAATGAATTCAGAAAGTTTGAAGTTACACAAAATAATATCTCTGACCACAGTGGGGTGAAGCTGGAAATCTGCAAGGGCCAGAGGCCCAAATTTCACACCAAGATATGGAAATTAAACAGCACACTCTTAGAAAAGCAGTGGGTCAAAGAGAAAATCTCAGAGGAAATCAATGACTACCTTGAAACAAGTGATAATGATAACACAACATACCAAAATTTATGGGATGCAGCAAAAGCAGTACTGAGAGGGAAATTTATAGACATAAATTCATACATCAAAACAGAAGAAAGAAAGAAAATTGAAAACTAACTGCACATTTGGAGGAATTAGAAAAAAAACAACAAAGTAATCCCACAGGAAGAAGAAGGAAGGAAATAACAAAGATAAGAGCAGAACTAAATGAAATAGAAAATAAGAAAGCACTTGAAAAGATAAACAAGACAAAGAGCTGTTATTTTGAGAAGATCAATAAAATTGACAAACCTTTAGCGAGACTAACAAAGACAAAAAGAGAGAAGATGCAAATACACAAAATAATAAATGAGAAAGGAGATATCATCACTGACCCCACAGAAATAAAGACTATCATAAGAGGATACTTTGAAAAACTATATTCCAACAAAAATGACAATTCAGAGGAAATGGACAAATTCCTAGAAACACATAAGCAGCCTATATTGATGAAAGAAGAAATTGATGATCTCAAAAAACCAATCACAAGTAAAGAGATAGAATCAATCATTAAAAACATCCCAACTAAGAACAGCCCAGGGTCAGACGGCTTCACAGGTGAATTCTACAAAACATTCTGGAAAGAATTAACACCAATACTGCTGAAATTCTTCCAAAAAATTGAAACAGAAGGAACATTGCCTAACTCCTTCTATGACGCCATCATTACCCTAGTACCAAAGCCAAAGACACTACAAGAAAGGATAATTACAGACCAATTTCTCTAATGAACCTAGATGCAAAAATACTTAACAAAATACTTGTTAATCTTATTCAACAACACATTAAACGAATTATACACCACGACCAAGTGGGATTTCATTCCAGGTATGCAAGGATGGTTCAACATAAGAAAATCAATCAGTGTAATACACCATATAAACAGATTGAAGGAAAAAAATCACATGATTATTTCTATAGATGCAGAAAAAGCATTTGACAAAATACAGCACCCTTTCTTGATAAAAACACTCCAAAAGATTGGAATACAAGGAAATTTTTTGAACATGATAAAGAATATATATGAAAAACCTACAGTCAGCATCATTTACAATGGAGAAATCCCAAAATCCTTCCCTCTAAAGTCAGGAACAAGACAAGGATGCCCACTCTCTCCCCTTCTATTTAACATTGTCTTAGAAGTACTTGCTCGAGCACTGAGGCAAGAACCAGATATAAAAGGCATTCAAATCAGAAAGGAAGAACTCAAAATGTCATAATTTGCAGATGACATGATCCTATACATAGAAAATATTGAGAAGTCTACAACAAAGCTTCTAGAACTCATAAATGAGTTTAGTAAAGTCGCAGGTTATAAGATCAATGCACAAAAATCAGTAACATTTCTCTACACCAATAATGAGCAAGATCAGGAGCAAATCAAGAAACAAATAACATTCACAATAGTAAATTAAAAAATCAAATATTTAGGCATAAATTTAACTTAAAATGTAAAAAATGTATACCGTGAACTATACAAGACTGTTCAAGGAAATCAAAGACCTAAATAAATGGAAGAATATTCCCTGTTCATGGATAGGAAACTAAATATTATTAAGATGTCTATCCTACCAAAACTGGTCTACACATTCAATGTAATCCCAATAAAAATCAACACAGCCTTCTTTCAGGAACTAGAAAAACTATGAAATTTATTTGGAAAGGAAAGAGGCCCTGAATAGCCAAAGACATATTGAAAAAGAAAAATGAAATTGGAGGAATCACACTACCTGACTTCAAAACATACTACAAAGCTACAGTAGTGAAAACGGCATGGTATTGGCATAAGGAGAGACACACAGACGAATGGAATCGAATTGAAAGTTCTGATATACAACCTCATATATATAGCCATATAATATTTGATAAAGCCACCAAACCCTCTCAACTTGGAGAGAATGGCCTATTCAACAAATGGTGCCTGGAGACCTGGATATCCATATGTAGAAGAATGAAAGAGGATTACCATCTCACACCTTATACAAAGATCAACTCAAGATGGATCGAAGACCTAAATATAAGAGCCAAGACTATAAACACTTTGGAAAGCAGTGTACAGAAACATCAACAAGACCTTGTAATAGGAAATGGCTTCATGAACATCACACCAAAAGCACGAGCAGCAAAAGAACAAATAGATAAATGGGACTTCCTCAAAATTAAAGCCTTCTGCACCTCAAAGGAGTTTGTCAAGAAAGTAAAAAGAGAATCTACACAATGGCAGAAAATATTTGGCAACCATATATCCGATAAGAGACTTATAACATGCATATATAAAGAACTCCTATATCTGGAAAATGAAAAGATAAACAACCCATTTAAAAAATGGGAACAAGATTTAAACAGACACTTCTCCGAAGAAGAAATACAAATGGCTAAAAAGCACATGAAAAAATGCTCCAAATCTTTAGCTCTCAGGGAAATGCAAATCAAAACTACAATGAGATACCATCTTACTCCCATAAGATTGGCAGCTATGAAAAAAACAGAAGAATACAAATGCTGGAGAGGATGTGAAGAAATGGGAACACTCATCCACTGCTGGTGGGAATGCAGAAGGATCCCACCATTCTGGAGGACAGTTTGGCAATTTCTCAAAAATCTAACCATAGATTTGCCATATGACCCAGCAATTCCACTGCTGGGTATATACCCAGCAGAACTGAAAACAAGGACACAAACCGATATATGCACACCGATGTTCATAGCAGCATTGTTCACTATCGCCAAAGTTGGAATCAACCCAAATACCCATGAACAGATGAGTGAATCAATAAAATGTGGTATATACATACAATGGAATATTACTCAGCTTTAAGAACAAATACACTACAAATACATGTGATAACATGTATGAATCTTGAGAACCTTATGTTGAGTGAAGCAACCCAGGCATTGAAGAAGAAACACTACATGACCTCAATGATATGAAATAAGCAAGCTGCCTCAGAGAGCTAGAGACTGGTAGATAGGCTTTCAGGAAATCGGGGGGTAGAAGAAGGATGTAAGCCGACATCTACATGGGTGAAATCTATGATAAGCTGGAGTAAGTATGTGTACAAGGAAGTGATAAAATGGGGGCATAGGGTTACCTTTGGGTGGGGATTTGGGGGTTGAGGGGAGCTAGGGATGGGCAGATGGGTAATATTGCCCAAGAAATTGGGGGAGGGTGGGGCAACACATGAACAAAGGAGATTGTCCGGTGTTGGTTGAAAGTATAATGCTGAGAAAATATTTCAAAATATAATTAGGAAAGTTACCTGTTTAAGATACTCAAAGGGGATAATCTGAAGCAGGACAGACTCCTAGGGAATATCTGAATGCTCTTTTTTGCCAGAGTGGGTTATACTATTGGGTAGAGACCCACATAATGAGAGTGAAGGTAGACCCACAACCTGGGGAGGACTAATGCCATCAAATACAGGGAACTGTATCTCTCAAGAGAAATGGTGGCTCCCAGGGCATTAGGGCAGTTGAGCAAGTCAAGTCCTCAACACTGTTGCAAGTATCTCTGAACATGGCTCCTCAAGAAATGAAGATTGACTGTCACTGTAGGCCCCAAGGGGAGGGGGAAATAGATATTGAATAGATGGAACCAAAGTAATTGTGAGGGCAAAAGAAGTGTTTCAGAAGCGTACACAAGGATGGATATAAAACATGTAATATTACACCAAAAACATATAGGGGATGACAGACTAATAATGTAAACCATAATGTAAAACATAGGATAACTAAAAAATTTAGAAAACTGTATAGCCTAAAGTATAAACCACAATGTAAACACAAATGTTACCTTGTTTGAAAGCTATTGCCTCAATATCTGTACATCAGTTTCAGTAAATATGATATGAACAAGTTAAAAGGTTATCGCTGCGGAAGGAAAAGGTTTTATAATGGATATGTGGGAGTACTGTATATTGTTTATATGAATTACTGTGATCTAAGGTTCTTGTGAAGAGAAGCTCAATAATTAGGGAAAAAAGAAAAGAAAAAGATAGGATGTAGAATTTTTCCAAATCAATATGTATTCTATATCTAACCTTTAAACTCATCGCTATATTCCATTTTACTAGTAAGGGAACCTGACATTATATTGGGCTTCACTGTTTAGGAAGTTTTGGATCACAGATTGTTTCAACAATGGCAGTGGAGGAATAATGGTATGGGAAGTTATTGACAGGGGATACATGGTTGACAGGGAGTTATACAGGGTATATGACCAGGGTGCATGGAAATGTTTGGATATACTCATAGTGGAAACAATTAAAAACAACAGCTGGGGGGGTACTGGGTTCCTGGCCAGGGGGAGCTCTGTCGTGGTCCCTAGGGGAGCAGCGGCAGTCCCCCAGGTGCAACAGCAAGGACGAGGAATGAATGAGGGTCCAACAGTGAGCCCCTGCTACTAATGACTATGCTTGTGAGCCTATACACCTGAAATAAGAACAAGGCCTAGAGCAGCACTGTACCTAATAGTTCCCTCCTGACAGCCTCCGTGTTACTCAAATGTGGCCAGTCTCAAAGCCAAACTCAGCATGTAAATGCAATGCCTTCCCCCCAGCGTGGGACATGACACCTGGGGATGAGCCTCCCTGGCACCGAGGGATCACTACCAAGTACCAGCTGATGACGTAACTAGAAAATGACCTTGAATTAAAGGTTCAACGTGGACCAGCAGAATATTCCTGTCTACATAAAATAACAGAAGTTAAAAATGCTGTTTGACCTAAAGTAAGGGGGAAATGGAAAGAACAAATGAGTTTATATGGCTATGAGTCTCTAAAAAAGAGTCTGGAGGTTGTCAGAAGGATTGACCTTATGCACACCTGAGCAGAGTCTCAGAGACAGATAAAGTAGATACAACCCCAGGTATTGGTTCTTTTGAGGGCTAAAGAGATCCATAGGTTTTATGGTCATGGCAGATGGAGTTCACTGCCATGTCAGTTGGCCCTTCTTTGGAGCTGGTGTTTTTGCGTGATGGAGCTGGACTCAGATGTGATCTCTTTTCATAAGCCTTTCATTCTACTTTACTGGAATTGTAGTTGGTGCTGTAGTTGGTGTAGTTGGTGTAGTTGGTTTAAGATATATCTAGGGGATTTCAATCTCTGGACTGGCAATATGATAGCCAGGCCCTGAGCCTCAACAGACTTCAGCTCCTACACTCTGGTTTATTGGACTTACCCCACTCAGCTAACATGGGGTTGAAGAATGTCAACCACCACACCATGAAGCCTAGAGTGCCGACAACTGAAAGCAGGAGGATTGCAGCCAGTATCCATATGGAATCTAAGCCCCCTCTTGACATAGACGTGGAATGGACACAACCAAGCCAAGGTCCACAGGAAGGAGGAATACAGTAAGGATTAGAGTGGACTTAATGATATTCTATTCATGAACTATTGTGGTTAATAATCGAGAAAATGCGGCCTTGGTGTGGAAAAAGTGGCCATGGTGGCTGCTGGGTGTGGGGGATGGGAGGAAGAGATGAGATGTGGAGGCATTTTTGGGACTTGGATTTGTCCTGAGTGGTGCTGCAGGGACAATTGCTGGACATTGCATGTCCTCCCATGGCCTACTGGATGGAACGTGGGAGAGTGTGGGCTATGGTGTGGGCCACAGGCCATGGGGTACAGTGATGCCCAGAGATGTACTCACCAGATGCAATGAATGTGTCATGATGATGGGGGAGAATGTTACTGTGGGGGAAATGGCAGGGTGGGGGCGGTGGGGGTGAATGGGGACCTCATATTTTTTGAATGTAATATTTTTTTAAAAATTGAATAAATTAAATAAAATTTTTTTAGAAAGCAATTATAAAAAAATAAAATTAGTCTAGTAAACCACTAGGACAACATCATGAGTGCTAATATGCACATTATGGAAGTCCCTGAAGGAGATAAAAGACAAGGGACAGAAGGAATAATCAAAGAAATAATGACAGAGAATTTCCAAAATTTTTCAAATGATATGAAGATGCAAACCCACAAAGCCTAGAAAATATCAATAGGATAAACTTGAAGAAAATACACACTGTCATATATAGATCACACCAGCAAAAGCAAAGAACAAGGAAAGAGTTCTGAAAGCTGCAAGAATAAAGTAACATGTTATGTACAAGGGGGTCCCAGTTAGAGTGAGTGCGTATTTCTCATCTGAAACCATGGAAGCAAAAAGTCAGCAGGGTGAAATATTAAAACTGCTGAAAGAAAACAACTGCCAACTAATAATTACTGTATCCAGTGAGACTTTATTTCAAAATGAAGATAAGACATTCTCAGATAAACAAAAGCTGAGGGAGCTCATCATCACTAGACATGTCTTAACAGGCGTTTGAGTTCTTCAAACTGAAAAGAAAGGACATAGACAGTAGTTCAAAGTGGTATGAAGAAATAAAGTCCTGTGGATAAGGTAACATTTTGGTAATTAAGAATGCCAGTATTATTGTAGTGTATTGTTTGAGATGTAATTCCACTTATTACTTCCTATAGTTAATAAAATTCAAATGCATAAAAATAAGGAAAAATGTATGGTTTTGGACATATAATGTACAAAAATAGAAGCAGTAGAAGGAAAATCAAAAGGCAGGGGAACAAAGAGCTATAGGAAATGTATATGTGTGTGCTTTTGAAGTTAAGCTGGATTAAAAACATTATTATTATTATATATTTAGTATGTTAAATTTTGACCCCATTGTGACCACATGGAAAATAGATGAAATATATATCCATACAGGAAAAGAGAAATCTTTCAATATTAAAAAAAAATTTTAAAGTAGCCATTAACAGAAGAATTGATGGTCAAAAATGATATGACAAAATGTCAGAAATTCTGCATTATCAGTTTTGACTCCAGTCAAAAGGCAGAGATTGGTAGAATGGATAATATAGCATGCCACAACTATATGCTGTCTGTAAGAGTCTCATCTTAAATTCAAAGAAGAATGTAGGTTGAAAATTAAAAGATGGGAAAATATATATCCCATGCAAGTATTAATCTAAAGAGAGCTGGGGTAGCTATACTAATATCAAATAAAATAGACTTTAAGTCAAAAACAATCATGAAGTACAAAGATGGACATTGTAAACTGAAAAATTGGGCAATTCAACAAGAATTTGTAGAAATTATAAATACGTATGCACTAAATAGCAGAACCCAAAATTATTTGAAGAAAATAATGATAGAGTTAAAGGGAGAAATGGATGTTTCTATATTAAAAGCAGGAGATCTTAATACATCACTTGCAGTAATGATAGATCATCTAATCAGAGATTCAGTGAGGAAATACAAGACTTGGTCAGTACTCTAAACCAACTACACCTAATAGACATACATAGAACATTTCACTCAACAATGGAATATACTTTATTCTTAAATGCACATGGCTCATTCTCTAAGATAGACCATATATTAGGTCAAAAAACAAGTCACAATAAATTGCAAAATATTGAAATCATACCATGTATTTTCTCTGACCATAGCAGAATGAACCTATAAATAAATATCAAAGGGAAAAATAAAAAATTCAAAAATATGTGGATATTAACATGATACTCTTAACCAATGGGTTAAAGAAGAAATCACACAAAACCAAACACTATATTCTTTTTTTTAATCTTTACAATTAATATAGTACCAACTTTGCTTTTGTGACAAAACCATTACAATGCTGTTAACAATAGCCCATAAATTACATTAGTTATATTTTCCCATGTATCATCACATTCTTTGATTTTGGGAAGTATGAATACAACTGAGCATTTTTCTCTTCATTTTTTTTTTCATTAATAAGGAGAATCTGTCTATGTCATTTAAGTAATAGTTGTTCATCTGTGTATCTTTGTGAACATTAGAGGAACAACTGAGTTAGGTATTGGAATTAGATGAGATAAAATTGCCTGAAAAAATAACATCATTGGAGTAATGTTTCCATAGCTTTTTGAGCTGCCTTCTTCTGTTCTCTTATTCTTGTGAATTTGAAAAATAGTTGTTAATAAAAAAAAAGAAATCACAAGTGAAATTAAAAAATATCTTTAAGCATATGTATAGACAACATACCAAACATGAGATTCAGCATATACAGTGCTGCAAGGAAAATGTATAGCTTTAAATACTTACATTAAAGAAGAAGAAAGATTTAAATCAGACACATGCCCTCCAAATTGGAAGAATTAGTAAACAACAATTAAGAAAACTAAAACAGAGTAGAAGGAAGGAAATAACAGAGATTAGAGGAAGATAAATGAAATAGAGGGGAAAAAGCAATAGGGAGAATGAACAAAACCAAACTTTGATTATATGAAAAAATCAATGAATTTAAATTGACAGCCTTTCTTTAGCTGAGGTGACAAAGGAAAAAGAGAAAGACACAAATAGTTAAAAACTGAAATGAAAAGCAAAATATAACTAGCAACTTTACTGAAATAAAAAGGATTATAAGAAGATACTATGGGGAAGTGGATGTGACTCAATGGATGGAGCTTCTGCCTACCATGAGGGAGGTCTGTGGTTCGATGTCCATGGCCTCCTGGCCTGTTTGTGAACTGGTCCACTTGGAGTGCTGTCACATGCAAAGAATGCTGCCCTGCACAAGGAGTGGCCCCCATGCAAAGGAATACAGCCTGTCACAGGAGGGCAGACCACTCAGGAGTGATGCAGCCCACATGGACAGCTGATGCAGCGAGGTGACACAATGAAAGAGAGACACAAAGAAGAGATAATATGAGATGCAGAAAACTAGGGAGCTGAGATGGAGCAAGAGAATGGTCACTTCTCTCCTACTCTAGAAGGTCCCAGAATGGGTTCCCAGAGCCATCTAATGAGAATACAACAGACACAGAAGAACACACAGCAAATGGACACAGAGAGCAGACAATGCAGGGGGAGGGGGAAAATTTTTTAAAGAAGATACTATGAACAACCTGTGTACCAATAAATTAAACAACCTAGGTGAAATGGACAAATTCTTAGAAATACAGAAAATGCCTACATTGAATCAAGAAGAAATAGAAGATCTCAACAAATCAATTACTTTTAAACAGAATGAATTAGTAATCATAATTCTCCTGAGAAAGAAAAGCCTAGGAGATGGTGACTTGAAAGCACAATTTTACCAAATATTCAAAGACTTATTTCTAGTTCTGCTCAAATTCTTTCAAAAAACTGAAGAAGAGGGCACTCTCCCTAATTCATTCTATGAGACCAACATCACCCTCACACAACAGGATACCACAGAGAAACCAAAATAGAGACCAATATATCTTATAAATAGAGATGCAAAATTTTTCAACAAAATAACATCAAATTGAATCCATAGCATACTAAAATAATTATACACCATGATCAAGTGGGATTTATGCCTGGTGTGCAAGAATAATTCAACATGTGAAAATCAATTAAGGTAATACACTACATAACAGAATGAAGGGGACAAAATACATATGTTCTTCTCAATTAATGTAGAAGAGTCATTTGAATAAATCCAGCACTCTTCCTTGATAGAAACAATTAGAATACTAGGAATAGGAGTTAACTTCCTCAACATGATACAGGACATACATGAAAAACCCACAGCTAACACCCTACTTAATGGTGAAAGACTGAAATCTTTCCTTCTAAGATCAGGAACAAGATAAATATGTGCACTGCTACCATTGTTATGCAACATTGCTGGAAGTTCCTACCAGAGCAATTAGGGAAGAAAATTTTTTAAAGGAATCCAAATTAGGAAATAAGAATTAAAATTTTCCCTTTTTACAGGTAACATGATCCTATATGCAAAATATCATGAAAAAATCCACACCGAAACACCTAGAGCTATTACATGAATTCAACAAAGTGGTGGAGTACAAGATCAACTCCCCAAAATCAGCAGTGTTTTTACATACAGTAATGAACTTTTGGAGGAAAAAATCAAGAAAAAAATTCCAGTCCCAATAGCTTCTAAAATAAATATCTAGGAATAAATCTAACCAAGGATGTCAAGGAATTATGCCAAGAAAAACTACAAAACATTGCTAAAAGTGATCAAAAAAGACCTACATAAATGAGAGGACATACCATTTTCATAGATTGGAATACATAATATTGTTATGATAGCAATCTTACCTAAAGGAATTTATAGGTTCAATGCGAACTGAATCACAATTCCAACACTCCCTTGAGAAAGAATTGTTTCCTCAATTGCAAAGAAAAAAAAAAAAAAGAAAAGAAAAAGAGCCCCTACCTCATGCAGTAAATAAACATAAACTCAAAATCAATCATAACCTAAAGATAAGGATTAGAACTATCAAACTTCTTAAAAAAAAATGTAGGAAAGCATCTTTTGGACTTTGTTTTAGACAAGAGTTTCTTAGAATTTAAGCCTAACGCAAAAACAATCACCAAAAATAGATAAATGGGACCTCAACATAATTAAAACTTTTGCACCTCAAAGGACTTTATAATGAATGTAAATTGACAACCAACACAATGGGAGAAAATTTTTGGAATGTACAGATCTGATAAAGGTTTAATATCAAGAATATATAAAGAAATACTTCAATTTGACACCAAAAAACAAATAAGCCAATTTAAAAATGGACAAAAACCTGAATAGATATCTTTCAAAATAATTAAATGGTCAGGAAGTACATGAAAAGATGCTAAAGATCACTATTGATCAGGGAAATGAAAATCACAACCACAGTGAAATACCATTTCACACTTCTTACAATGGCTTTTATAAAATGGAAAATAACAAGTGTTGGAGAAGATCCTTAGGAATAGGAACACTCATTCATTGCTAGTGGCAATGTAAAATGGTGCAGGCACTTTGGAAGACAGCTTGGCAGTTCTTCAGAAAGCTAACTATACAATTACCATATAACCTGGTAACCCCACTGCTAGGTATATATCCCAGAGAATTGAAAGCAAGGCTCAAACAGATATTTGTGCACCAATGTTCAAAGTGGCATTATTCATAATTGCCAAAGGTGGAAGAAACCCAAGTGTTCATCAACTGATGAATGGATAAATAAAATGTGGTATATATAAATAATGGAATATTATTCACCCATAAAAGGAATGAAGTCCTGATACATGTGATAACATGGATGAAACTTAAAGACACCATGTTGAATGAAATAAGTCAGACACAAAAGGACAAATATTGCATGATTTCAAACAATTAGAGTAAGCAAACTCATAGAGTCAGAATTGAGATTACAGGTTACAAGGGGAAGGGTTTTCGATAGGAAACGGGGCATTAAGACTTAAAATTTATAGGGTTCCCATTTGCAATGATGATAATGAATTGGTAATGGATGGAGTGATAACAGAAAATTGTGGTCATAATTAAGAACACTGAAATATGTATCTGAATGTGAGTAAGGGGGACAATTGTATATATGGCAAGAGAATAAAAATCTTAAAAAATCCATAAACCCATACTACACAAATAGTGAAGCCTAATTTATGTCATGAACTATAGATAATTGTACAATTATAAAATTGTGCTATCATCAATTGATCATTTATTTGTGATAAATTTTCCATACCAATGTGTTACTAATAGTGTAGTATATGGGAATCCTGTATTTTATGCATGACTCTTCTATAAACCCACAATTTTTCTAATAAAGGAAAAAATATCCAAAAATACATTTTGAATAAATATTATCCCTTGGGAATTTAAATTTATCATACAGGAATGAAACCTAATAGAACCCAAAATATTCTAAAAGTTTTACCTCCCAGGACACATTTTCTTCAGAAGCTAGTCACTCAAGTGCCTCCCCCACAAATATATTAGTTCATTAAAAAGAAATACATAGGGTCAGAGCCAAGATGGTGGCAGAGTATGAAGAATAAAGCTAAACTTTGAGTCTGTCTAGGTCAGAAGGAGGCTGGTTACTGCCATTTTGACTCCACTTCTGGAATGAGGGGAAACTGGGCTGACTGAAAATCACAGTGCTGGTAGGAACCGACTTCTTTCCACCCAGAATGGATTGCAGTTTTAGCCTAAATCCCAGTCCCATGTCTGGCAGAGAGGAAGCTGGGGGACCTGCACCAAGTCTCTGGGAATCTGTAAGCCATGCCACAGAGGACAGTGCCCATCCTACTCTCACAGCACAAGCTGCCAAGGCTAGAGTTATAAACTCCATTTCCAATAAATGGTGGAGGAAGAGAAAGCTGTCCACTGAACTCAGCTTCTACTCAGGTGCTAAAGTACAGTTCTAGAAACAGCAAATGTTTGAGCATGTTCAAGTTGGAAAGAGTCTGGTAGCCACCATTTTTACAATGCCTTCAGCAAGAGGGGAAGCCTGGCTGACTGAAAATCCAATGAAGTTAGGGATGGTCTCTTTTCACCAAGATTGGTTGCAGCCCTAGCCTAGGCTCCAGCCCCACCTCCAGCAGAGAGGAAGTTGGTGGAATCTGCACCAGGCTCTTCAGGCAATGGCAAGTGCTCTCCACCAGCACTGACTGAATGATCACCCGGGGATGCATGCCCACACCCCAGTAGGATTAGAGAGGTGTGGGGTATCCTCGGCCTCTGTGGACAATGGCAAGTACTTTCAGCCTACAGGGATGGAACTGTTGGGCATTGGCAGCTCTATTCCCACCCACTAAAGGACAGAAGAAACAGTCCTCCCTCAGCCTTTCATGGCAACTGCAGGCATATTCGGCCCGCTCTAGAGAGTCCATTTTGATCCCCAGCAGGGAGAATGTCTGGTGGTATGTCAGTTTACCTAGAAAACTGTGGTCATTTTAGACCCACATGGCACAGTTTGCTGCCCACAACTATAGCTCCATTCTTGCCCAAGGTAGGGGAGGAAAGGGTGTGAACTTAATCAGTCTCTCTGGGTAACTACAGACAGTCTTGTCTTGCCCAACTTGGATTATAATTCATGGATGTATTTCTGTCCCTACCCCTGACAGGAGAAAGTTGGGAGAAGCTTCATCAATTGCTGGGGCAACATAGTTTATAGCACCAACTATGTCCTTGGCTCCTACCTCACAACCAGCAAGAAAGAAAAGATGAGAAAGCCCTAAACTGAAGGGAGAAGCTACACCCAGGATAAATATATCTAGCAATCCAGATGTGAAAACACCAACAAAAATTACAATCCATACAAAGAAAAAGGATGCTATGGCCCAGTTAAAGGAATGAAATAAGCTTGCAGTGACATAAAGGAGTTGAGATAAGTAATCATACATGTTCAAACAAATCTCCTTAATAAATTCAATGAGATGGCTACAGAGAATAAGTATATTAGGAAGACACTGGGTCACCACAAAAAAGAATTTCAAAGTATACATGGAAAAATAGCAGACCTTATGGAAATGAAAGGAAAATAAATGGAATATAAATACACCAGAGGAAAATAACAGTAGATTTGAGGAAGCAGAAGAAAGGATCAGTAACTCAAAGAAATGGGCCCCTGAAAGTGAACATACAAAAGAACAGATGAAGAAAATAATGGAAAAAATTGAACAGGGTCTCAGGGAACTAAATGATAGCAAGAAATGTATAAACATATGTGTCTTGGGTGTCCCAGAAAGAGAAGAGAAGGGAAAAGTGTCAGAAGGAATATTTTAAGAAATAATAGTAGAAAATTCACCAGGCCTATTAAAGGATATAGATATCTGTGGCCAAGAAGCACAAAATTTTCCCATCCAAACAAATCTGAATAGACCAACTCTGAGATACATACTAATCAGAATGTCAAATGCCAAAGATAAAGAGAGAATTCTGAGAGCATAACAGAAAAGCAATGCTTAATATATAAGGGATACTCAATAAGATAAAGTGCTGATTTCTCTTCAGAAATCATGAGGGCAAGAAGGCAGTGGTATGATATATTTAAGATAATGCAAAAGAAAAAATCAGGCAATGTTATCTTTCAAAAATGAGGGTGAGATAAGAATATTCACAGATAAACAGAAACTGAGGTATTTTATAGCAAAAAGGCCAGCTTTGCAGGAAATACAAGGGAGTGTAATTGCCTGAAAAGAAAAGACTGGAGAGAGAGCCTTGGATGAAAGTTAGAATTGATGACTTTATCAGTAACAGTAAATAAGTGTCATAGATAAAAAGACTGGAGAGAGAGCCTTGGATGAAAGTCTAGAAATGATGACTTTATCAGTAAAAGTAAATAAAAGTGTCATAAATAAAATGGCATATAAATGCAGATATCAAAATGGATGAGTTAAGAACTACCTTTACAGTAATAACATTGAATGTCAATGGATTAAAACCCCCAATATAAAGTCACAGATTGGTGGATTGGATAAGAAAACGTGAACCATCTATATGCTGTCTGCCAGAGAGTCTCCTTAGAACCAAGGATACCAATAGATTGAAAGTAAAAAGTTGGATATTCCATGAAGCAGTAACGCAAAAAAAAGTTGAAGGAGAACCAGCAAGATGGTGAAGGAGTAAAGAGCTCCTAGAGGCAGCTCCTGCTACAGGGCAGTTAGCAAACACCCAGAACTCTCTGGAGCTAGCTGAAGCACCTGTTTGGGTGCTCTAGGAGACCAGAAGAGCATCCTGCAACATCCTTGGGGGAGTGGAAGGAGGAAACTGCCCATCTGCTGAGAAGACTCATAAGTAGAGCACTCCATGCCACAGAGGCTGGTGCCCATTCTCCACTGGAGGCACGAGTTGCCTTTGGAGCTGTTCTGCAGCTGTAATTGAAAGCTCCACTTCTCCAAAATGGGGGAGAAAGAGATGATTGGGCACCAGTTTCAGCTATGATGAGGAAATTCAATGGGCTACAGTATAATCCTGAGAACAGCTAAAGCTTGTGCCTGTTCAAGTCAGAAAGAGGCCAGGAGCCACCATCTTAACTCAGCGACTTGCACGAGGGGAAGTGGGGTGAACTGAGGATTCCAGTGCTGGTGGGGACTGGCTTCTTCCCATCCAGATCATATTGCAGGTCTAGGCTAGGCCCTAATGCCACCTCCAGCAGGCAGGAAGCTGCAGGGACCTGCACCAGCCTCTCTGGGAAATTACCAGCCAAACCATGGAGGCCAGTGATCATCCTACTCTGGCAGCATGAGCCGCCCAGGAGCTGTTCTGTGACAGGAATTGGAAGCTCCATTTCCCAGAAACAGGGGAGCAAGAGACGGTTGGCTGCCAATTTTGGCTACTGAATGGGAGACTTGGCTGGCTAAGAGAACAGTTGGGGTGAGAACAGGCCCAAGTCAGAAAGAGGCCAGTAGCCACCATCCTGACCCACCCCCAGCCTGAGGGAAGCTGGGCTGACTGAAACTCTCAGTGTAGGCAGGAACCAGTTTCTTTCATGCAGATCAGCCTGCAGCCCACTTAGGCTCCAGCCCCTCCTCTGGCAAGAGCCCTGCACCAGCCTGTAGAGGTAAATGCAGGTACTTTGGCTGGATAGACTGAAAATCAGAAGTCTACCAGGACAACTGTGGTCACACCATAGATTACTGTCAACACCTGCAGCTCCATCCCTGCCCCAGGCAGGGGAGAAAGGGATGTGAAGATTCATAAGTCTGTCTGGGCAACTACAGTCTAGGCCTGCTCAGATTATTCCACATAGCTGGGACTTTTGTCCCTACGCCTGGCAAAGGAGAAAGTTGGAAGAAGCTTCATTGGTCCCTGGTGCAATGAGGCAGCTTGAGCCTCTACAGCTTACAGCACCAACTACATGCTTGGCTCCTATTACATAACCAGCAAGGGCGAAATGATAGGAAGCCCTAAACTAAAGAGAAAAGCTGCACCCAGAAAAATACCATAGTAAGCAAGATGCAAAGACACCAACAAAAAATTACAATCCACACCAAGAAACAGGAAGCTATGGCCCAGTTAAAGGAACAAGAGAAGCCCCCAGATGGCATAAAAGAGTTGAGAAAACTAATTATAGATGTTCAAACAAATCTTTTTTTTTTCAAAAATGCATACCATTATTTTATTCTGATAGATAAGCATGTTTCAATCCATAATATTAATTTTATGACATCAATAGGGGAGACCAGGTGATTTTTTTTTTACAGTAGCTTTGGCTTTATTCATTTTTTAAATATTACATTAAAAAAATATGAGGTCCCCATATACCCCCAGCCCCCTCACCCCACCTCTCCCCCCATAGCAACATTCTCCTCCATCATCATGAGATATTCATTGCATTTAGTGAAGACATCTCTGAGCATTCCTGCACCTCATGGTCAATGGTCCACATCATAGCCCACACTCTCTCATGTTCCATCCAGGGGGACATGGGAGGACATACAATGTCTGGTAATTGTCCCTGCAGCACCACCCAGGACAACTCCAAGTCCCGAAAATGCCTCCACATCTCATCTCTTCCATCTCTTCCAGCAGCCACCATGGCCACTTTCTCCACACCAATGCCACATTTTCTTTGATTTCTAATCACAATACTTCATGAATAGAGTATCAGTAAATCCACTCTAATCCATATTCTATTCCTCCATCCTGTAGACCTTGGAATGGTTGTGTCCACTCCACATCTATGTTAAGAAGGGGCTTAGATTCCATATGGATGTTGGATGCAATCATCCTGCTTTCAATTGTAGGCACTCTTGGCTCCATGGTGTGGTGGTTGACATTCTTCAACTCCATGTTAGCTGAGTGGGGTAAGTCCGATAAACCAGAGTGTAGGAGCTGAGGTTTGTTGAGGCTCAGGGCCTATCATATGCTCAGTCCAGAGATTCAGATCCCCAGGGTATATATTAAACCCCAGCACCAACTCCAATTCTGGAAAGTAACAGGAAAGGCTTGTGAAAAGAGATCACATCTGAGTCCAGCTCCCTCACACAGAAACACCAACTCCAAAGAAGGGCCAACTGACATGGCATTGAATGAACTCCATCTGCCATGACCATAAAACCTGTGGATCTCTGTAGCCCTCAGAAGAACCAATACCTGGGGTTTAATCTACTTTATCTGTCTCTGAGACTGCTCAGGTGTGCATAAGGGCAACCCCTCTGATAACCTCCCGGCTCTTTTTTAGAGACTCATAGCCATATAAACTCATTTGTCCTTTCCATTTTCCCCTTGATTTAGGTCAAAAAGCATTTTTAATTCCTGTTATTATATGTAGACAGAGATATTCTGCTGGTCCGCATTGAACCTTTTATTCAAGGTCATTTTCTAGTTACATCATCAGCTGGTACTTGGTAGTAATCCCTTGGCACCAGGGAGGCTCATCCCCAGGAGTCATGTCCCATGCTGGGGGGAAGGCAACGCATATACATGCTGAGTTTGGCGTCGAGACTGGCCACATTTGAGCAACATGGAGACTCTCAGGAGGTAACTCTTAGGCACACTGCTGCTCTAAGCATTGTTCTTATTTCAGGTGCATAGGCTCACAAACATAGTCATTATTATCAGGGGCTCATTGTTGGACCTTCATTCTTTTTTGGTCTTTGCCGTTGCACTTGGGGCATTGTTGCTGTTCCTTTCAGGACTGTGATAGAGCTCCCCTGTCTAGGAACTCAGAACTCCATTATTTGTTGTTTTTAATTGTATCCACTGTGAAAATATCCAAACATTTTTATGTACCCTGGATATATGCCCTGGAGAACTCCCTGCCAACCATGTGTCCCCTGTCAATAACATCCCACACCAGTATTCCTCCGTTGCCATTGTTGAACCTCTCTATGATCCAAAACTTCCTGAAAAGTGAGGCCCAATATATTGCCAAGTTCCATTAATAGTAAAATGAAATATAGCAATGAGTTTAAAGGTTAGATATAGAATACATATTAATTTGGAAAAATTCTACATCCTATCTTTTTCTTTTCTTTTTTCTAATTATTGAGCTTCTCTTCACAAGAGCCTTAGATCACAGTAATTCATATATACAATATAAAGTACTCCCACACTTCCAACATAAAAACTTTTCCCTTCCACAGCAATAATCTTTTAACATATTCGTACCATATATACTGAAACAGAGGTACAGGTATTGAGACAATAGCTTTCAAACAAGGTAACATTTGTGTTTACATTGTGGTTTATATTTTATTTTATTTTATTTTATTTTTTATTTTTTTTTCAAGTTTTTCTTTTTATTGATTTTGTAAAAATATTACATTAAAAAAAATATGAGGTCCCATTTGACCCACCACCCCCACTGCACCCCTCCCCCCCCCCAGCAACACTCACTCCCATCATCATGACACATCCATTGCATTTGGTAAGTACATCTCTGGGTATCTCTGCACTTCATGGTCATTGGTCCACATCATGGCCCACACTCTCTCCCATTCCATCCAGTGAGCCCTGGGAGGATTTACAATGTCCGGTGATTGCCCCTGAAGCACCATCCAAGGCAACTCCAAGTCCCAAAGGCGCCTCCACATCTCATCTCTTCCTGCCATTCCCCATACCCATCAGCCACCATGTCCACTTTTCCCAGTCCATTGCCACTTTTCTCTGAGGTTCTTGGATTGGTTGTGTCCATTGCACCTCTATGTCAAGAGGAGGCTCAGATTCCACATGGTTACTGGATGCAAACCTCCTGCTTTCAGTTGTAGGCACTCTAGGCTCCATGGTGTGGTGGTTGCCCTTCTTCAACTCCATCTTAGCTGAGTGAGGTGAGTCCAATAGTTCAGATTGTAGGAGCTGGAGTCTGTTGAGGTTCAGGGCCTGGCTATCATATTGTCAGTAAAAAGATTCAATCCCCTAAATATATCTTAAACCCCAATACCAACTACAATTCCAGTAAAGTAGCATGATAGTCTTATGAAAAGAGATCCCCTCTGGGTCCAGTTTCATCATGCAGAAACACCAGCTCCATAGAAGGGCCATCTGACATGGCAGTGAACCCTATCTGCCATGACTGTAGAACCCGTGGGTCCCTTTAGCCCTCAAAGGAACCAATACCTGGGGATTGTATCTACTTTATCTGTCTCTTAGACTCTGCTCAGTTGTGCATAAGGGAAATCCTTCTGACAGCCTCCAGACTCTTTTTTTTTAGAGACTCATAGCCATATAAACTCATTTCTCCTTTCTATTTCCCCCTTATATTAGATCAAACAGCATTTTAAAGTCATATTATTCTATGTAGACAGGGATATTCTACTGATCCACATCGAACCTTCAATTCAAGGTCATTTTCCAGTTGCATTATCAGTTGTTAGTTGATAGTGATCCCTCGGTGCCAGGGAGGCTCATCCCCGGGTGTCATGTCCCACGCTGGGGGGAAGGCATTGCATTTAGATGCTGAGTTAGGCTTCGAGACTGGCCACATTTGAGTAACATGAAGGCTGTCAGGAGGAAATTCACAGGCACAGTGCTGCTCTAGGCCTTATTCTTATTTCAGGCCTATAGGCTCACAAGTATAGTCATTAGTATCAGGGGCTTACTGTTGGACCTTCATTCCTTCTCGGTCTTTGCTGCTGCACTTGGGGGACTGCTGCTGCTCCCCTAGGGACCATGGCACAGCACCCCCGGCCAGGGACCCAGTACCCCCCAGCTTTAGTTTTTAATTGTTGCCACTATGAGTATATCCAAACATTACCATGCACCCTGGACATATGCCCTGTATAGCTCCCTGTCAGCCATATATCCCCTGTCAATAGTATCCCATACCAGTATTTCTCCACTGCCATTGTTGGACCACTCTGGGATCCAGAACTTCCTGAATATTGAAGCCCCAATATCATGTCAGGATGTCTTACTAGCAAAATGGAATATAGCGATGGGTTTAAAGGTTAGATATAGAATACGTGTTGACTTGGAAAAACTCTACATTCTGTCTTTTTCTTTTCCTTTTTTTTTTCCCCCTAATTATTGAACTTCTCTTCACAAGAGCCCTAGACCACAGCAATTCATGTATGCAATATACAGCACTCCCACACATCCACTACAAAACCTTTTCCCTTCCACAGCGATACTCTTACAACCTATTCACAACATATTTACTTAAATTGATGTACATAGTCTGAGACAATGGCTTTCAAGCCAGGTGACATCTGTGCTTACATTGTGGTGCATACTTTAGGACACGCAGTTTTCTAACATTTTTAGTTATCCTATGTTTTACATTATGGTTTACATTGTCATTCTGTCGTCCCCTATATGTTTATGATGTAATATTACATATTTTATATCCATCCTTGTGTATTCTCATGAAACTCCTCTCTTACCCCACATTTACACTGGTTTCACACATTTAACATCCATTTTCCCATCCCCTTGGTGCCCACAGTGACAGCCAACCTCCGTTTCCCAAGGAACCACGTCCAGAGATACTTGCAACAGTGTTCAGGTCCTAAATTGCTCAGCTGCCCCAATGCCCTGGGAGCCACCCTTTCTCTAGAGAGATACAGTTCCCTCTATTTGATGGCATTAGTCCTCCCCAGGATGTGGGTCCACCCCCACTCTCACTACTTGGGTCTCTACCCAATGGTATCACCCACTCTGGCAAAATGAGCATTCAGACATTCCCCAGGAGCCCGTCCCGCATCGGACCATCCCTTCCAAGCATCCTAAACAGGTAGCCCGCTTAATTATATTTTGAAATGATTTTTTCAGCATTTTACTCTCAACCAACACCTGACACTCTCCTGTGTTCATATGCTACCCCTCCCTCCCCCCACTTTTTGGGCAATATTACTCATCCGCCCATCCCCAGCACCCCTCAAACCGGCAAAGCCACCCCAAAGGCAGCCCCTTGCCCCCATTTTATCTCTTCTTTGTGTTCATAATTACCGCCAGCTCATCGTAAATTCCACCCCTGCAGACGTCGGCTCACATCCTTCCTCCACCCCCTGATTTCCTGTAAGCCTATCGTTCAGTCTCTAGCTCTCTGAGGCAGCTTGTTTATTTCATATCATTGAGGTCATGTAGTATTTGTCCTTCAATGCCTGGGTTGCTTCACTCAACATAAGGTTCTCAAGATTCATCCATGTTATCACGTGTGTTTGTAGTGTATTTGTTCTTACAGCCGCATAGTATTCCATTGTGTGTATATACCACATTTTATTGATCCACTCATCTGCTGATGGGCATTTGGGTTGATTCCAACTTTTGGCGATAGTGAACAATGCTGCTATGAACATTGGTGTACATATATCGGTTTGTGTCCTTGTTTTCAGTTCTGCTGGGTATATACCCAGCAGTGGTATTGCTGGATCATATGGCAAATCTATGGTTAGCTTTTTAAGAAACAGCCAAACTGTCCTCCAGAATGGTTGGATCCTTCTGCATTCCCACCAGCAGTGGATGAGTGTTCCCCTTTCTTCACATCCTCTCCAGCATTTGTATTCTTCTGTTTTTTTTATAGCTGCCAATCTTATGGGAGTAAGATGGTATCTCATTGTAGTTTTGATTTGCATTTCCCTGATAGCTAGAGATTTGGAGCATTTTTTCATGTGCTTTTTAGCCATTTGTATTTCTTCTTCGGAGAAGTGTCTGTTTAAATCTTTTTCCCATTTTTTAAATGGCTTGTTTATCTTTTTATTTTCAAGATATATGAGGTCTTTATATATGCAAGTTATAAGTTTCTTATCAGAAATATGGTTGCCAAATATTTTCTCCCACTGTGTAGGCTCCCTTTTTACTTTCTTAACAAACTCCTTTGAGGTGCAGATGGCTTTAATTTTGAGGAAGTCTCATTTATCTATTAGTTCTTTTGCTGCTCGTGCTTTTGGTGTGATATTCATGAAGCCATTTCCTATTACTAGGTCCTGTAGATGTTTCCCTACATTGCTTTCCAAGGTTTTTATGGTCTTGGCTCTTATATTTAGGTCTTTGATCCATCTTGAGTTGATCTTTGTATAAGGTGTGAGATGGTAATCCTCTTTCATTCTTCTACATATGGATATCCAGTTCTCCAGACACCATTTGTTGAATAGGCCACTCTCTCCCAGTTGAGAGGGTTTGGTGGCTTTATCGAATATTATATGGCTATATATGTGAGGTTCTATATCAGAGCTTTCAATTCGATTCCATTGGTCTGTGTGTCTCTCCTTATGCCAATACCATGCTGTTTTCACTACTGTAGCTTTGTAGTATGTTTTGAAGTCAGGTAGTGTGATTCCTCCAATTTCGTTTTTCTTTTTCAGTATGTCTTTGGCTATTCGGGGTCGCTTTCCTTTCCAAATAAATTTCATAGTTAGTTTTTCTAGTTCCTTAAAGAAGGCTGTGTTGATTTTTATTGGGATTGCATTGAATGTGCAGATCAGTTTTGGTAGGATAGACATCTTGATAATATTCAGTCTTCCTATCCATGAACAAGGAATATTCTTCCATTTATTTAGGTCTCCTTTGATTTCCTTGAACAATCTTGTATAGTTCTCGGTGTATAAGTTTTTTTACTTCTTTAGTTAAATTTATTCCTAAGTATTTGATTTTTTTATTTTTCTATTGTGAATGGTATTTGTTTCTTGTTTTCCTCCTGATCTTGCTCATTATTGGTGTACAGAAATGCTAATGATTTTTGCGCATTGATCTTATAACCTGCAACTTTACTAAAGTCATTTATGAGTTCTAGAAGCTTTGTTGTAGATCTCTCAGGGTTTTCTATGTATAGGATCATGTCATCTGCAAATAATGAAATTTTGACTTCTTCCGTTCCAATCTGAATGCCTTTTATATCTGGTTCTTGCCTCAGTGCTCTAGCAAGTACTTCTAAGACAATGTTAAATAGGAGTGGAGACAATGGGCATCCTTGTCTTGTTCCTGAGTTTAGAGGGAAGGATTTTAGGATTTCTCCATTATAAACAATGTTGGCTGTAGGTTTTTCATATATACTCTTTATCATGTTCAAAAAATTTCCTTGTATTCCAATCTTTTGGAGTGTTTTTATCAAGAAAGGGTGCTGTATTTTGTCAAATGCTTTTTCTGCATCTATAGAAATAATCATGTGATTTTTTTCCTTCAATCTGTTTATATGGTGTATTACATTGATTGATTTTCTTATGCTGAACCATCCTTGCATACCTGGAATATATCCCACTTGGTCGTGGTGTATAATTCGTTTAATGTGTTGTTGAATACGATTAGCAAGTATTTTGTTGAGTATTTTTGCATCTAGGTTCATTAGAGAAATTGGTCTGTAATTTTCCTTTCTTGTGATGTCTTTGTTTGGCTTTGGTACTAGGGTAATGTTGGCGTCATAGAAGGAGTTCGGCAATGTTCCATCTGCTTCGATTTTTTGGAATAGTTTCAGCAGGATTGGTGTTAGTTCTTTCCAGAATGTTTTGTAGAATTCACCTGAGAAGCCATCTGGCCCTGGGCTCTTCTTAGTTGGGAGATTTTTAATGACTGATTCTATCTCTCTGCTTGTGATTGGTTTGTTAAGATCATCAATTTCTTCTTTCGTCAATATGGGTTGCCTATGTGTTTCTAGGAATTTGTCCATTTCCTCTAAATTGTCATTTTGTTGGAATATAGTTTTTCAAAGTATCCTCTTATGATAGTCTTTATTTCTGTGGGGTCAGTGGTGATATCGCCTTTCTCATTTCTTATTTTGTGTATTTGCATCTTCTCTCTTTTTCTCTTTGTTAGTCTCACTAAAGGTTTGTCAATTTTGTTGATCTTCTCAAAAAACCAGGTCTTGGTCTTGTTTATCTTTTCAAGTGCTTTCTTATTTTCTATTTCATTTAGTTCTGCTCTTATCTTTGTTATTTCCTTCCTTCTTCTTCCTGTTGGGTCACTTTGTTGTTGTTTTTCTAATTCCTTCAAATGTGCAGTTAATTCTTCAATTTTTGCTCTTTCTTCTTTTTTGATATATGAATTTATGGCTATAAATTTCCCTCTCAGTACTTCTTTTGCTGTATCCCATAAATTTTCGTATGTTGTGTTATCGTTATCATTTGTTTCGAGGTAGTCATTGATTTCTTTTGAGATTTCCTCTTTGACCCATTGTTTTTCTAAGAGTGTGCTGTTTAATTTCCAAATTGTGGTGTGAAACCTGGGCCTCTGTCCCTTGCAAATTTCCAGCTTGACTCCACTGTGGTCAGAGATATTATTTTGTATGATTTCAGTCTTTCTGAATTCATTCAGCCTTTCTTTGTGGCCTAGCATATGATCTATCTTGGAGAATGATCCATGTGCGCTTGAGAAGAATGTATATCCTGCTGTGTTTGGGTGTAATGATCTATATATGTCTATTATTTCCAGCTCCTCTAATATATTGTTCAAATGTTTTGTTTCTTTAGTGATTCTCTTTTGAGATGTTCTGTCCAAGGTAGATAGTGGTGTATTAAAATCCCCCACTATGATTGTAGATGCATCTATTGTTTCACTTAGTTTTTCCAGCGTTTGTCTCACGTACTTAGAGGCACCCTTGTTAGGAGCATAAATATTTATGATTGTTCGATCTTCTTGACAAATTTTCCCTTTCACTAAAATGTAGTATCCTTCTCTGTCTCTCACAATTGTTTCACATTTAAAGTCTATTTTGTCTGATATTAATATAGCTACTCCTGCCTTTTTTTGGTTATTGTTTGCTTGTATGATTGTTTTCCAGCCATTCACTTTCAATCTCCATGCGTTTCTGGGTCTAAGATGTGTCTCTTGTAGACAGCATACAGATGGGTCATATTTCCTTATCCAATGTCCCAGTCTGAATCTTTTGATAGGTGAGTTTAATCCGTTGACATTCAGTGTTATTACTCTCAAGGAATTATTTGTGTTAGCCATATTTTTATTGGATTTGTGTTTGTCATATTTTGTTTGTATTTTTCCCCCCATCTAGTTTGTCTTTTTTTGTTGCTCTTATACTCTCCTCCAACTCTGCCTGTCCTGTTTTTTCCTTTCTTCCTGCAGAACTCCCTTTAGAACTTCTTGAAGGGGAGGCTTCTTGTTGGTATACTCTTTCAGTTTCTGTTTATCTGTGAATATTTTGAACTCTCCATCATGTTTGAATGTTAGTTTAGCTGGATATAGTATTCTTGGTTGGAAATTTTTTTCCTTTAGTACCTTGACTATATCATACCACTGCCTCCTTGCCTCCATGGTTTCAGATGAGAAATCAGCACTTAATCTTATGGAGCTTCCCTTGTATGTGATGGTTTTCTTTTCTCTTGCTGCTTTTAGGATTTTCTCTTTGTCTTGAGCATTGGATAATTTGATGAGTATATGTCTTGGGGTGGGCCTGTTGGGGTTTATGACCAGTGGAGTGCACTGTGCTTCTTGGATATGTACGTCTGTCTCTTTCAGTAGATTTGGGAAGTTTTCAGCCATTATTTCCTGCAACACTCCTTCTGACCCCTTTCCCTTCTCTTCTCCTTCTGGAATACCTATAATACGTATATTTGAGCGTTTTGCATTGTCATTCAGGTCCCTAAATCCTAGCTGGATTTTTTCTATCTTTTTATCGACCCCTTCTACTATCTGTTTGATTTCTGATGTTCTGTCTTCCACATCATTAATTCTCTGCTCTGCCTCTTCTAGTCTGTTGATATTTGCTGCAAGTGTATTTTTGATTTCTTGAACTGTGGTGTTCATTCCCATCATGTCTGTTATGTTTTTGCGTATGTCTGCAATTTCCCCTCCCAGTGTTGTCTTCATGTTGTTAACCTCTTTCATTACTTCATCAAATTTGTTGGTGATAAATGTGGTGAGATCTTTCATTGCTTGTGTGAAGTTCTGCTCCCCTTCCTGATTTTTAGTTTGGTGATTGATTCAGCCATGTTTTCCTGATTACTGATTTGGTTTGTCGATTTTTGTTGCTTTCTGGTCATCCTTTTATCTTGACAGGTTTAATTAGTTCCTTAGCTTCTTTGTCTAGTCTTGGAGATTAATTAGCTGTTATTTTTGTGTAAGTGTTATAGCTTCTTTTTGTCACTTTGTTCTTCTTATTCTAATTTCTTGTTGCTGGTTAAGTTCACTTTAAAGGAAAGTATTAGTGCCAGGGAAAGGCAATTGTGTAAGCAAGGAAAAAGTGTAGAATAGTATTGGTGATATATGTTAACAAAGCAAGAATATGAGATCTGGGAAGATGGAGGTTAGATTCATGTAGATTGTGTAGAGTTATAGCTGTAGGTAGAGTACCTTTTATGAGGTAGATGACTGAATATGGGAGGAATATGGTATGAGCTACAAAGCTATTGTTTTCGTGAGATAGGGAAAAAGAAAAGAAAGGTAATAGTTCCAAGAGTGGATACCAGACAGTAAACAGAACAAAGGTATTAGAAATTAAGAGTTAGACACTTTGTGGATCAAAGAACGGGAGGTGGGGGGTGGAATATAGGAGAGACAGTAGATGATAGTGGATATCAAGATGCAGGGGAAGGGGGATAGTGTTGGTAGCCTAAATCAGTTCACACAGAAATGAGGCAGTGGAGGATGGGAAAACCCAGCAAATGTGAGGTGTTCCCTGTAGCACCTATTGTATACTTGAATTAAAATAAAATAAGTGGAAAATGAGGGACGAGAGGGAGAGAGAAAACCGAAAAAGAAAAACTAATTATAATAAAGAAAAAAAGAAAGACGAGAAGATAGGAAGAAATAAAAAGAGGGTGGGCAAATGGTGGGGAACAGGTAGGGGGAAGAGAAATACAGATATACACGTCCCACAATTGCAACACTATCTAAAACAACAACAACAAAAAAACCCCTAAATAACTGTATAAAAAAGGACTTTGGGGGACACGCTAGGAGAAAAGACTAGGGGATAATGCAATATTAGCAATTAGGGCATCAAAAAGAGTAAAAAATAAGATAAAGTGAAAATAAAAACAAAACAATATGAACCAATAAAGATAAAATGCAAACGTTAAGGTCCAGGGCACTCAAGGACCCCAGGTAGACCCCAGGGCATGATGGATTCAGGGGTGGAAAGTCTGAGACACTGAAGACTCAAGAGGTGTGAGTCTGGGGTGTGGACCACTGGAGTCCAGAGGACCCAGACCTGACAACCTCAAATCTGGTCAACAGGAAGCTTAGGAGCCCCGCAGTGCAACACAGCCCTCAGGGATCCCCATAGCTGGGTGCCAGCCCCTTGGGGGAAGCCAGGTCCGCAAACTCTATATTTAATGTCTGATCCCTGCAATTCACCTATTCCTCAGGGTTTCAGCCTTTGGACAGCTCCCTCCCTGTGCTCCCACACAACGGCCACTTGAGGGCACCTCTACACCACAGCCAGTTCAATGACCCAGATCCCAAGCCCCGCCGGGTGGGCTGGGCTTCAGCTGGAAATGCCGAAAACAGACTCCAAGTCCGGAAGTCCCAAACTTCGCAAAATATTCCCCAATCGGCTTCCAGACGTGTCCCCCTCCCTCACTGCACCCTACAACAATCTCCCAATTGTGTCCCCTTATTGCCAAAAATCCAATTCCATTGCAGATCGGCAGCCGGACCTGTGGGGATGGAGCTCCAGGTGGAAGCGCTACACCCCCTGTCCGGCGACCAAAACGTCCCCCGCTTCACAACAAAACACCGTCTGTCTCCCCAAATTGATCTGCAAAGGAGTCCTGTCCCATCAACCCCTGACCAGCCGGTCCAGTACCCGTGAATTCCTCAGCACCGCAGAGCCTCCAAAATAAGGAAAAAACAAAAAAACAAAAAAAACCCTGGCAGCGGCGGCTTCCTGAGCTGCAGCAGTGCCCGATACCGCGGCTCCGCCCACCCAAGGAGAGAACTTTCTGCACCCAGCTGGGGACCTCCGTTTATATATTATAGACGTATCCTCTCTGTTACCTTCCCACCAAATTGACGTCCAGACACCTTCCAACCAGCAAAAATCCCCAAAACAGCGTGGTCCCAAAGAGCCTTCAACGCTGCCCAGCCGCCCCCTGCAGAGACATTACCAGACAAGTTCACTCAGCCACCATCTTGCCCCCTCTCTCTGTGGTTTATATTTTAAACTATACAATTTTCTAAATTTTTAGTTATCTTATGTTTTGCATTATGATTTACATTTTAGCCTATCAGCCCCTATTTATTTTTTATGTAATTTTACATGTCTTATATCCATCCTTGCATACTCTTGTGAAACACTTCTATTGCCCACACAGTTACATTGGTTCCACCTATTCAATACCTATTTCCCCATCCCCTTAGGGTCCATAGTGACAGTCAATCTTCATTTCTTGAAGAGCCATGTTCAGAGATACTTGCAACAGTGTTGAGGGCTTGACATGCTGAACTGCCCTAATGCCCTGGGAACCACCATTTCTCTTGAGAGATACAGTTCCCTCTATTTGATGGCATCAGTCATCCCCAGGAAGTGGGTATACCTTCACTCTCATTATATGGGTTTCTATCCAATGATATAACCCACTCTGGCAAAATGAGCATTCACATATTCCCCAGGAGTCTGTCCTACATCAGATTATCTCCTTTAAGTATCTTAAACAGGTAACTTTCCTAATTATATTTTGAAAAGGTTTTCTCAACATTATACTCTCAACCAACACCTGACACTCTCCTATGTTCGTGTGTTGCCTCCCTCTCCCCCCAATTTCAGGGGCAATATTACCCATCTGCCCATCCCTAGCCTCCCTCAAGCCTGCAAAGCCCCACCCAAAGGTAACCCTATGCCCCCATTTTATCCCTTCCTTGTACACATACTTACCTCCAGCTTATCATAGATTTCACCCATGTAGATGTCAGCTTACATCCTTCCTCTACGCCCCTGATTTCCTGTAAACCTATCATACAGTCTCTAGCTTTCTGAGGCAGCTTGGTTTACTTATTTCATATAATTGAGGTTGTGTAGTATTTGTCCTTCAATGCCTGGGTTGCTTCACTCAAAATAAGGTTCTCAAGATTCATCCATGTTATCATGTGTGTTTGTAATGTATTTGTTCTTAAAGCTGAATAATATTCCATTGTATGTATATACCACATTTTATTGTTTCACTCATCTGTTCATGGGCATTTGGGCTGATTCCAACTTTTGGCGATAGTGAACAATGCTGCTATGAACATTAGTGTGCATATATCAGTTTGTGTCCTTGTTTTCAGTTCTGCTGGATATATACCCAGCAGTGGAATTGCTGGGTCATATGGCAAATCTACGGTTAGGCTTTTGAGAAACCACCAAACTGTCCTCCAGAATGGTGGGGTCCTTCTGCATTCCCACCAGCAGTGGATGAGTGTTCCCATTTCTTCACATCCTCTCCAGCATTTGTATTCTGTTTTTTTCATAGCTGCCAATCTTATGGGAGTAAGATGGTATCTCATTGTAGTTTTGATTTGCATTTCCCTGAGAGCTAAAGATTTGGAGCATTTTTCATGTGCTTTTTAGCCATTTGTATTTCTTCTTTGGAGAAGTGTCTGTTTAAATCTTGTTTCCATTTTTTAAATGGGTTGCTTATCTTTCACTTTCCAGCTGTAGGAGTTCTTTATATATGCACGTTATAAGTCTCTTATCAGATATATGGTTGCCAAATATTTTCTGCCATTGTGTAGATTCTCTTTTTACTTTCTTTTTTTTTTATTGACTTTGTAATAATATTACATTAAAAATATATATGTGAGGTCTCATTCAACCCCACCCCCCCACCCCCACTCTCCCCTCCCCAACAACACTCGTTCCCATCATCATGACACATCCATTGGATTTGGTAAGTACATCTTTGGGCACCTCTGCACCTCATAGACAATGATTCACATCATGGCCCATACTCTCCTCCATTCCATCCAGTGGGCCCTGTGAGGATTTACAATGTTCAGTGATTATCTCTGAAGCACCATCCAGGGCAGCTCCATGTCCCAAAGACGCCTCCACCTCTCATCTCTTCCTGCCTTTCCCCATACCCATCGTCCACCATGTCCACTTTTCCCAATCCAATGCCACCTCTTCTATGTGGACATTGGATTGGTTGTGTCCATTGCACTTCTATGTCAAGAGGAGGCTCAGATTCCACATGGATGCTGGATGCAATCCTCCCATTTTCAGTTGTAATCACTCTAGGCTCCATGGTGTGGTGGTTGTCCTTCTTCAACTCCATCTTAGCTGAGTGTGGTAAGTCCAATAGATCAGATTGTAGGTGCTGGAGTCTGTTGAGGCTCAGGACCTGGCTATCACATTGTCAGTCCAGAGATTCAAATCCCCTAAATATATCTTAAACCCCAACATTAACTGCACCTCCAGCACATTAGCATGAAAGTCTTATGAAGGGAGATCCCATTTGAGTCCAGATTCATCACACATAAACACCATTTCCAAAGAGGGGCCATCTGCCCTGGTAGTTAACCCCATCGGCCATGACCATAACTCCCATGGGTCTCTTTAGCCCTCAAAGGAACCAATATCTGGGGGTTGTATCTACTTTATCTGTCTCTCTGACTCTGCTCAGTTGTGCATGAGGGCAATCCTTCTGCCAGCCTCCAGACTCTTTTTTAGAAACTCGTAGCCATATAAACTCATTTCTCCTTTCCATTTCTCCCTTACTTTAGGTCAAACAGCATTTTAAAGTCATGGTATTTTATGTAGACATGGATATTCTGCTGATCCGCATTGAACCTTCCATATAAGGTCATTTTCCAGTTGCATCATCAGTTGGTAGTTGATAGTGGTCCCTTGGTGCCAGGGAGGCTCATCCCCGGGTGTCATGTCCCACGCTGGGGGGAAGGCATTGCATTTACATGCTGAGTTTGGCTTCGAGACTGGCCACATTTGAGTAACATGAAGGCTGACAGGAGGAAATTCCCAGGCACAATGTTGCGCTAGGCCTTGTTCTTATTTTAGGCTTATCAGCTCACAAGCATAGTCATTAGCATCAGGGGCTCACTGTTGAACCCTCACTCCCTCCCGGTCCCCGCCACTGTACCTGGGAGACTGTCGCTGCTCCCCTAGGGACCATGACAGAGCACCACTGGCCAGGAACCCAGTACCCCCCCTGCTGTGGTTTTTAATTGTTGCCACTATGAGTATATCCAAACATTACCATGCACCCAGGACATATGTTCTGTACAGCTCCCTGTCAGCCATATATCACCTGTCATTTGTATCCCATACCAGTATCCCTCCATTGCCATTGTTGAAACACTCTGTGATCCAGAACTCCCCGAAATTTGAAGCCCAATATAATGTCATGGTCCCTTACTAGGGAATGGCATATAGCGATGGGGTTAAAGGATAGATAAAGAACTTGGATAAAGTTAGATAAAGAGCTTAGATAAAGAATGTTGACTTGAAAAAATTCCACATCCTATCTTTTTCTTTTCTTTTCTTTTCTTTTTTTCCCCCCCTAATTATTCAGCTTTTCTTCACAGGAGTCCTAGACCACAGCAATGTATATATATAATATACAGCACTCCCACACATCCACCAGAAAACCTTTTCCCTTCCACAGTGATACTCTTACGCCCTATTCATATCATATTTACTTAAAGTGATGTACAGAGTCTGAGACATTAGCTTTCTAACAAGGTGACATCTGTGCTTACATTATGGTGCATACTTTAGGATACACAGTTCTTTACATTTTTAGTTATCCTATGTTTTATATTATGGTTTACATTATTAGTCTGTCATCTCCTATATGTTATGGTGTAATATTGCATGTTTTATATCCATCCTTGTGTATTCTCAAGAAACTCCTCTCTTACCCCCCATTTACTTTGGTTCCACACATTTAACGTCCATTTTTCCTTCCACCTTGGTGCCCACAGTGACAGCCAACCTCCGTTTCCTGAGGAGCCACTTCCAGAGATAGATGGAATAGTGTTCAGGGCCTAACTTGCTCAACTGCCCCAATGCCCTGGGAGCCACCCTTTCTCTCGAGGGATACAGTTCCCTCTATTTGATGGCATTAGTCCTCCCCAGGATGTGGGTCCACCCCCACTCTCACTACTTGGGTTTCTACCCCATGGTGTCACCCACTCTGGCAGAATGAGCATTTAGACATTCCCCAGGAGCCCGTCCTGCATCAGACCCTCCCTTCCGAGCATTCTAAACAGGTAACCCTCTTTATTATATTTTGATATGATTTTCTCAGCATTTTACTCTCCACCAGCACCTGACCCTCTCCTGTGTTCGTATGCTACCCTCCCCCCCACTTTTGGGCAACGTTACCCATCCGTCCCTCCCCAGCCACCCTCAAACCTGCAAAGCCCCAAACAAAGGCACCCCCTTGCCCCCCTTTTATCTCTTCTTTGTGTTCATACTTACCACCATCTCGTCTTAAATTCCACCCCTGCAGACATCGGCTCATATCCTTCCTCCACCCTCCGATTTCCTGTAAGCCTATCGTTCAGTCTCTTGCTATCTAGGGCAGCTTGTTTATTTCATATCATTGAGGTCATGTAGTATTTGTCCTTCAATGTCTGGGTTGCTTCACTCAACATAAGGTTCTCAAGATTCATCCATGTTATCACATGTGTTTGTAGTGTGTTTGTTTTTACAGCCGAGTATTATTCCATTGTGTGTATATACCACATTTTATTTATCCACTCCTCTGTTGATGGGCATTTGGGTTGATTCCAACTTTTGGCGATAGTGAACAATGCTGCTATGAACATTGGTGTACATATATCGGTTTGTGTCCTTGTTTTCAGTTCTGCTGGGTATATACCCAGCAGTGGTATTGCTGGGTCATATGGCAAATCTATGGATAGTTTTTTGAGAAACCGCCATACTGTCCTCCAGAATGGTTGGATCCTTCTGCATTCCCACCAGCAGTGGATGAGTGTTCCCCTTCCTTCACATCCCCTCCAGCACTTGTATTCTTCTGTTTTTTTCATAGCTGCCAATCTTATGGGTGTAAGATGGTATCTCATTGTAGTTTTGAATTGCATTTCCCTGATAGCTAGAGATTTGGAACATTTTTTCATGTGCTTTCTTGCCATTTGTATTTCTTCTTCGGAGAAGTGTCTGTTTAAGTCTTTTTCCCATTTTTTAAATGGGTTGTTTATCTTTTTATTTTCAAGATATAGGAGTTCTTTATATATGCAAGTTATAAGTTTCTTATCAGATATATGATGGCCAAATATTTTCACCCACTGTGTAGGCTCCCTTTTTACTTTCTTGACAAACTCCTTTGAGGTGCAGAAGGCTTTAATTTTGAGGAAGTCCCATTTATCTGTTTGTTCTTTTGCTGCTCGTGCTTTTGGTGTGATGTTCATGAAGCCATTTCCTATTACAAGGTCGTGTAGATGTTTCTGTACACCGCTTTCCAAAGTGTTTATGGTCTTGGCTCTTATATTTAGGTCTTTGATCCATCTTGAGTTGATCTTTGTATAAGGTGTGAGATGGTAATCCTCTTTCATTCTTCTACATATGGATATCCAGGTCTCCAGGCACCATTTGTTGAATAGGCCATTCTCTCCCAGTTGAGAGGGTTTGGTGGCTTTATCAAATATTATATGGCTATATATATGAGGTTCTATATCAGAACTTTCAATTCGATTCCATTCGTCTGTGTGTCTCTCCTTATGCCAATACCATGCCGTTTTCACTACTGTAGCTATGTAGTATGTTTTGAAGTCAGGTAGTGTGATTCCTCCAATTTCGTTTTTCTTTTTCAATATGTCTTTGGCTATTCAGGGCCTCTTTCCTTTCCAAATAAATTTCATAGTTAGTTTATCTCATTTCTTAAAGAATGCTGTGTTGATTTTTATTGGGATTGCATTGAATGTGTAGATCAGTTTTGGTAGGATAGACATCTTAATACTATTTAATCATCCTATCCATGAACAGGGATTATTCTTCCATTTATTTAGGTCTTCTTTGATTTCCTTGAACAGTCTTGTGTAGTTCTCGGTGTATACATTTTTTACATCTTTAGTTAAATTTATTCCTAAATATTTGTTTTTTTTATTTACTATTGTGAATGGTATTTGTTTCTTGATTTCCTCCTGATCTTGCTCATTATTGGTGTAGAGAAATGCTACTGATTTTTGCGCATTGATCTTATAACCTGTGCCTTTACTAAACTCATTTATGAGTTCTAGAAGCTTTGTTGTAGCTCTCTCAGGGTTTTCTATGTATAGCATCATGTCATCTGCAAATAATGAAATTTTGACTTCTTCCTTTCCAATTTGAATGCCTTTTATATCTGGTTCTTGCCTCAGTGCTCGAGCAAGTACTTCTAAGACAATGTTAAATGGATTGGGAGAGAGTGGGCATCCTTGTCTTGTTCCTGAATTTAGAGGGAAGGATTTTAGGATTTCTCCATTGTAAATGATATTGACTGTGGGTTTTTCATATATACTCTTCATCATGTTCAAAAAATTTCCTTGTATTCTGATCTTTTGGAGTGTTTTTATCAAGAAAGGATGCTGTATTTTGTCAAATGTTTTTTCTGCATCTATAGATATAATCATGTGATTTTTTTCCTTCAATCTGTTTATATGATGTATTACATTGATTGATTTTCTTATGTTGAACCATCATTGCATACCCGGAATGAATCCCACTTGGTCGTGGTGTATAATTCATTTAATGTGTTGTTGAATATGATTAGGAAGTATTTTGTTAAGTATTTTTGTGTCTAGGTTCATTAGAGATATTGGCCTGTAATTTTTCTTTCTTGTGGTGTCTTTGTTTGGCTTTGGTACTAGGGTAATGTTGGCATTATAGAATGAGTTAGGCAATTTTCCTTCCGTTTCAATTTTTGGAAGAATTTCAGCATTATTGGTGTTAGTTCTTTCTGGAATGTTTTGTAGAATTCACTGCTGAAGCCATCTGGCCCTGGGCTATTCTTAGTTGTGAGGTTTTTAATGACTGACTCTATCTCTTTACTTGTGATTTGTTTGTTGAGATCATCAATTTCTTCTTTTGTCAATATAGGCTGCTTATGTGTTTCTAGAAATTTGTCCATTTCCTCTAAATTGTCATTTTTGTTGGAATATTTTTTCAAAGTATTCTCTTATGATAGTCTTTATTTTTGTGGGGTCAGTGGTGATATCTCCTTTGTCATTTCTTATTTTGTGTATTTGTATCTTCTTCTTTTTTTCTTTGTTAGTCTCACTAAGGGTTTGTCAATTTTATTGATTTTCTCAAAAAACCAGCTCTTGCTCTTGGTTATCTTTTCAAGTGCTTTCTTATTTTCTATTTCATTTAGTTCTGCTCTTGTCTTTGTTCTTTCTTTCTTTCTTCTTCCTGTGGAATTACTTTGTTGTTTTTCTACTAATTCCTCCAAATATGCAGTTACTTCTTCAATTTTTGCTCTTTCTTGATGTATGAAATTATGGCTATAAATTTCCCTCTCAGTACTGCTTTTGCTGCATTCCATAAGTTTTGGTATGTTGTGTCATCATTATCATTTGTTTCAAGGTAGTTATTAATTTCTTTTGAGATTTCCTCTTTGACCCACTGTTTTCTAAGAGTGTGCTGTTTAATTTCCATATCTTGGTGTGAAATTTGGGCCTCTGACCCTTGCAGATTTCCAGCTTCACTCCACTGTGGTCAGAGATATTATTTTGTATGATTTTTATCTTTCTGAATTCATTAAGCCTTTCTTTGTGGCCTAGCATATGGTCTACCTTGGAGAAGGATCCATGAGCACTTGAGAAAAATGTATATCCTGCTGTATTCGGGTGTAATGATCTGTATATGTCTATTAGATCCAGATCCTCTAATATACTGTTTTAATATTTTGTTTCTTTAGTGATTCTCTTTTGAGATGTTCTGTCCAGAATTGATAGTGGTGTATTAAAATCTCCCACTCTAATTGTAGATGCATCTATTCTTTCACTTAGTTTTTCCAGTGCTTGCCTTATGTATTTATGGCGCCCTTGTTAGGAGCATAAATATTTATGATTGTTCATTCTTCTTGAGAGATTGTCCCTTTCACTAATATTTAGTATCCTCTTTTATCTCTCACAACTGTTTTGCATTTAAAGTCTATTTTGTCCGATATTAATATAGCTGCTCCTTCCTTTTTTTGGTAATTTATTGCTCATAAGATTGTTTTCCAACCATTCACTTTCAGCCTCCATGAATCTCTGGGTCTAAGATGTGTCTCTTGTAGACAGCATATAGATGGGTCATATTTCCTTATTCAATGTCCCAGTCTGAATCTTTTGATAGATGAGTTTAATCCATTGACATTCAGTGTTATTACTTTCAAGGAATTATTATGTTAGGTATATTTTGATTGGACTTGTGTTCGTCATATTTTTTTTTCCTTCTCTTTTTGTCTTTTTTGTTGCTCTTACACTCTCCTCCAACTCTGACTGTCCTGTTTTTTCCTTTCTTCCTGCAGAACTCCCTTTAGTATTTCTTGAAGGGGAGGTTTCTTGTTGGCATACTCTTTCAATTTCTGTTTATCTGTGAATATTTTGAACTCTCCATCATTTTTGAATGGTAGTTTAGCTGGGTAGAGTATTCTTGGTTGGAATTTTTTTTTCTTTTGGTACCTTGACTATATCATACCACTGCCTTCTTGCCTCTATTATTTCAGATGTGAAATCAGCACTTAATCTTATGGAGCCTCTCCTGTATGTGTTGGTTTGTCGGAGTCGACGGACCCGAAGGGTATTGGGAATGAAAGACAAAGAGAGATGGGGATCAGGGGAGTTCTGAGAGCATTGATTTCTCAAGCTCATCAGACAAGTTTATTAATATCAGGGACTTCTTTATATACCCCAAGCAACCGTGAGAACCAGCAACTATTCTAGGTAACTATTCCCATAACTTCATTAATGAAAACACAGTGCACAGTGGATAAGATAGTAACTAAAGCCCAAGATGTTCTACTATGTTACTGAAACACGTATACTCATAAATCTTGTTACCAGTGTGCTGGGAAGAAGCCCAACTGTGAACTCTGGGCCAGGCCCATGATCACTGGAGAAGGACAGGATGAGCTCTGGATGGCAGGGACAGGCTTCCAGCTGATGCAGGGAACACACCCCAACTGTTTATATAGATGGCAGCTGCAGAAATAATGGAAGAGATGGTGTAAGAGCAGGACTTGGAGGTCACTGGAGACCTGACCATCCTCTAAATGTCAGTGAGAGAGTTTCTGGATGGCAGACAAACCAAAGTGCTGAACTGCAGACAGCCCATAGAGCAATTGGACAAGCAAGGGGCCAAAACGTGGACAAACTCATCATTAAAACGGACAGCAAGTTTGTCAAGAAAGGTGTTACAGAATGGATGCCTACCTGGAAAGAAAATGGATGGAAAACAGTCTCTGGAAGAGATGTTGTTAATAGAAGTGATTTTGAAAGGATTGATCAAGCTTCCCGAGGAATGGATATTCAATGGGATTATGTTTCTGTTCATAGTGGCATCGAAGGCAATGAAGCTGCTCATAGATTGGCCACAGAAGGAGCTAGAAAATAGAGAAAATAAGGCAATTTTTGTCTTAGGAGTTAGCTGTCATCTAGGAGTTTATCTGCTGGTGCCGGTTTAACATCCTCCCAAGAGCATCTCACTCTTATTTGTTTCTACCTTTTTTTTTAACCACTGATAATTATTAACCTCCTTACCAAGTACAATACTCCTTATTAAGTACAAGAAGTATAATATAATAAAACAGACTTCTTGCTTCATGAAAAAATAAATAAATAAATCTTGTTGCCCTGGTTACTTGAGATATCAAGTCTGGGTTCTGCTGGAAGGTTATGTTCCCCAGAGAGATTAGCCACCTGCACGTATATCTCTAGGGACAGCATGACCCAGTGGTCAGAAAGTAACTTGCTACCATGGAAACAGCATGGCTTTGTTTCCCACATTTACCCCCTCTTTGTTTTAGTCAGGGAAGCTGTGCCTGTCTTAGGTTGCCCTCCTCTGAGAGTCTTACCTGTCATTGACTACCAGCCAAGCACTCTCACCATGGGGAATTATATCAGGGTTTTAGCAAGTACCAAGTTATTAGCTTGTCCCGTCACATCAACATGGTGCAGTCTTCGACAGACTTCTCTCATCCCAGGCAAGCAACAACAATGAGCAACAAGATTAATATGCAAAATCCTATTCCTAATGCTGATAAAAAATGTTGAGACTTCCACCAATCTACTGGATTAAACTTACTAAAGTGAGAAATTAAATCATTAAAGATATCTTTATCATTAACTACATCAATTTTATTAGGAGACAAATTTAATATTCTTTTTTGTAATTCTTCTATTTCTAATGACATATTACCTTTATGACCTATCAAATGATTTTTCATCTTTTCCCAATCAAACATGGAATTTTTATAAGCAAGTGGAGTAATACAAAAGTTACTTTCATTCCAATCACATTTCAATCCCCTAAGTAGATTTGTTATATACTTGATCTCTAAGATGTAAAACTGCTGAGTCTAAATCATTAACTCTACTGTTTAATTCTCCATCAATATATTCTTGACTATTTCATAATTCACTAGCATTCTTATGCCAATCATGCACATATTGTTGAGTCTGCATCATCTCATGCAAGGCCACTGTAGCTGTAGTAGCAGCTGCAATGACACCAATCAGTCCTAATATGCCAGCTATTATCAGTCCCACAAATTGCTTTGAGTGCTTCAGGATTTCTTGAGCCATATGGAACAGCAGTTGACTTTCAGGCGACGATTGCCAAATTCAGTTCAGTCACACTGGAATCCACACTTCCCGCTGCCTTCGAGCCATTGTGACGAAATATTCATTCTGTAAAATGTTCTCAGACAAACAGGTATGCAAAGCTCCACTTATATAAAATAGAGCATTTTTGGTTATAGTTAATTTTCTGACCACAAACACATAAGGATCTCTTACACATGCCTGAAAATGATGAATTTGATTTAAATGCAGATATTGACCATTCTTACTACTATTCCCAATCCATTCTATAGTAGGAGCTATTCCTAGAAAAACTTTCCACAAATTCTTTTGTTTATGTATAGATGTAATGTTATACCATGGAGAAGGGATCCATTTCCCTTTATATTTCCAAACACTATTATTTTTAGTAAAAATTATTTTTTGTTGTCCTTTACTATTTAGACCATACCAAATAAATCTGCCATAATATGGAGGGGGACTCCCCATTGGGGCACTCTCCCATACTATTCCATAGGAATCATTAAAAATGACAGATCCTCTTCCCATATGGCACTCTTGCCATCCTTCTTTATCCCTACTTTCTTTTTTTGTGGACAATCATAAGTAGGATTTTTAGTCATGATTAAATTGTAAGAGGGAAATAAAGTCACAATAAACTGAGTATTATTATTTTTGAAGATAATTATGGTCTGATTTTTAACATACTTACAGGAAGGATGGTTACCAATGCATAAGAGTCGATAATCAAATGGTAATATGAGATTATAGATTCTTTGTCCTTCCTCATAGGGTTTAATTGGCAATCGATCATCAATTGGTCCAGGGAATATATGGGTCTTATTCAAATATATATGAAAAAATGGATCTTTCCAGGTTAACACCCTAATTAATGGGGGGTTAGGTATATAGGCCCAATAAGTGTAATTACCAGCAGCTTCCTCATTACTTACGATCACCATCATCAGAAGTTGCAGGAGACCCCATCTCTTCATTCCAGGGTTTAATCCTCTTTGCAGGTAAACAAATTTGTTCTCCATTTTCTGAAATGACAAGAGCACAGCCTCACCCCCATACTTTAATTGTGCCTTTTTTCCATTCATTACTTAAAATATCTTTCCAGAATATTGGTTGATCTTCATTTCCTGCATCCACTGTAGATGTCTGACATTTTCCAAAGTGACATTCTGCAGGTGTCAATGAATTATAAATATTAAGAAAATTTAAAGTAAATAAAGCTTTTGCCAATTGATCTTTTGGTGTTATAATACCATCATCTCCCCCTTTTTGTTTTAAAAGCATAGTTTTTAGGGTGTGATGGCTGCATTCAACTATGGCTTGACCTGTAGGATTATAAGGAATACCAGAAACATGTTTTATAGCATATGAAGAACAAAAAGAAGTAAAAGACTTACTAGTATAAGAAGGGCCATTATCAGTTTTAATTTTCAAGGGGCATCCCATCACTGCAAAAGGAGACCATAAATGGGAGCGAACATGATGAAAACGTTCACCACTTTGTGCAGTAGCCCACAAGAAATGAGAGTAAGTATCAATGCAAACATGGACATATTGTAATTTACCAAATGAGGGTATGTGAGTAACATCCATCTGCTACAGTTGATTAGGAGCCAGGCCTCTGGGATTAGTCCCAGCCTGAAAAGCGTCCATAGGTGGGACAGGTATGAATAATTTCTTGAGCTTGATGTTTTGTTAATTGAGGAAATTTATGTCTAAGTCCTTTAGTATTAATATGAGTTAATGCATGATATTTATTGGCATCCTGCAAACATCCTACTAATAAATCAGCTCTTGTATTTTGTGTAGCCAAAGGACCAGGAAGTAAAGAAGGAGACTGGATATGAGTAATATATATGGGCTGACTTCTTTGCTGAATGAGAGCTTGAAGGTCAGCAAAAAGTTGAGATAATTCATTAATAATAAAAATATGAGCTGTTTCAATATTAGCTGCAGTTAAACACACATATTAGGAGTCAGAGACAATATTCAAGGGTTTTTGAAATGTTTGTAAAACTTTAATGATGGCTGAAAGCTCTGTGCATTGAGCAGATGAATAAGGAGTTTGTCAAACCTGTTCTTTTTGAGAAGTAATGTATGCTGCTTTTCCATTACTACTATTATCAGTAAAAACTGTACAAGATGGTTGGGCTATGCACGTAGCCCTGAAAAGCACTGCAAAAGTCTATTGTTGGGTTTTTTACAGATAGAGGAATGCAGCTGGCTTGACTTGTTTAAGAAGACACTAAAGAAAGTTTTAGCAAGAGTTAAAACAAAGTAATAGCAACACAGCTGGATATTAACTTCTTGCAACAAACTAGCAGTGTTGGGGATTACTGCATACTATGGTGTTGTTATTTTAATCTATCATAAGAGGTTGTTTCTGTGACACATACTCTTTTATAATTATTAAAACCATAATTAACCACATTGTACTTCTCTTTAATATTATGCTGAAATTGGTAACTTTGTACACTCTTAAGCATTTATAGAAACCTTCTTCTCATACAACTTTAATTAACAGAGGGTTAAAGGAAAGAAAAAACTTGTTAATTTTATAACACTTTAAAACACCTTCTATTCGACTTATAACATATTAAATGAACTTAACTATTACTTTAATTTTTCTTTCAAGGTAAAAAAACAAATCTCTTATAATTAGTTTGGAATAAAAGGCTACTTCTCAGGATTTGGTTTTGAGAAAGCAGTTTTAAACATTATGTTCCTTTAAAAGAGATAAAACTTTTCCTTCTTGGAACACCAAGGAAATGATGAGGTTAAAGCACAAGAAGCTATTTTGATAAAACAGACTTTCTTTGTATACTGATTATTCAGGAAACTTTTACCAAAACAGATTAATGATTTGAGAGGCTTTGAGAAAGAACAAAATTTTACCTTTGCATTAGTATACTACTTGATACTAAACCTTTAAAAATTTTATAAATAGACCCATCAAATTTTATTTAACTTTAATCATAAAAATTTCTTTTCTCCGAACCTTCTACATTTTTAGTATTCATTTAGGTTTTGGTCCACACTCTACTCTTTCCCATTAATTAATCATTTTATCTTATGACAAAATCATCTCCTATTTCCTTAATATTAAAAACACATTCCATATAGCCCACATACTAAGGTATCAGGCAAACTTCTACAAAGTATAATACCATCAACACTAAACAAGCTTGTTAAAATAATAAACCTTTCTTCACTTTAAAGACTTAGTAGCATGCAATATTAGAAACAGTTCCCTAGAAGCAAGTTGTCAGGGGACACTGGCTGCCCCCAAATTTTCCCATTATAAAATTACCTTTTATTATTATTATTATTATTAATTCAGGTTTGTTTAATAATAACTTTTTGGAATTAGCCATTTAAACACTTTAATTTAAACAATGCTTTATTAAACTTCTTATAGTTATTTATAACCATATAGACTATAATTATATTATTTTAAGACAAATTTTACATTCACAGAACACATTTCCTTACTTAAAGTTACCACAATACCTTTTACAACTTGCTACATGCATTTAAGTTCCAAGAGTTCATGAAAATTAGCCATCCTACTTTAGGACAAAACACACTTTTTAGAAAAATCTTATTAAATTCAGTCAGCATTTCCACAAACTTTTAATCTTTAATATTCATTTAAGTTTTACATTCTAGGCAAGAACAACTTTTTATGAAAAGACTTAAAGTAATGTTGTTAATCAATACTTACAATTTTTATCATTGTAGAGATCTTATTAACATTTAAACTTGAGTATTAATATAAGCACTTATTTAATTTTTGGCTATTTGAATAGAGCTCTTTTTAAAATTTTTTTATTAATTTATATTACCATTCGGAGGTATCAAGTTATACACTGGCATTGAATGAACAGACAGACACAAAACAATTACAACACATTAACAGAAACATACTGTTTGCAGTTAACTCATAATTCTTGCTTTTTTGGTATAGCTGTTTTTAAGTTCTTATTAAGATTTCTTCTGGAATCCATGTTGCCTGTAACATGCAAGCTTGTACTTGGAAACATTTTTATTAGTTATCAGCAATCAGTTAAGATAACTTGAGCAGCATAAATGTAGTTAAACTCTAATTTAGCAGTTTAGACAGACCGTTAACACACAGTTTTGGATTATTATTCTGTAAGACTATACTGAGACTAGAAGCTCAGGAGTAAACTATTGATTTAAAACTGAAAATTCCTTTTTAAACCTTGATAAAAATTTTGTACTAATTTTATTATCTTGGTTAAATAAGCCCAATCAGAATTAGCATGGAAACATGGCTTTACTCTATTAACCCTCACTAGCCCACAGCTACATTGTCATGTAGACAGGGGGTTTGCAGAGTTCCTGCCAGAACGGTTTCCTTATCTTAGTTAATACTTAAACAGAGAGTTTTCTTACAAGCCTGATTTCACTAACAAGGACTTTGTTTAGTATCTTTGCCCATTTTAAATCTTTCAATAGTTTAAAAGGTATTGGCTCAGGATGAAACTCGACACCCCCTTGCAAATTATTTGTATCTGGTGGTATCACATGTAATGTTAAGGGGAAAGCAGATAATAATTGTTTAACATAAGGCAAAGCATTGGCAACATCTGAAAACATTTCTAATTTAGTCTTAGTAACAGAAGGCAATTCAATAGGTGCAGAGGATTGTACTGGATACACAGAAGATATGTCATTAGGACACTTCACTGAGCTTTTATTGATGAAAGGGCTAATATCAGGATGAGGGAAAAAACCTGATGGTTCCCCATTCGCCTCAAGTTCCTGTTCTTGTTCCAATTTACTTTTCATTTCAAATTCACTTATGGGCTTAGAAAATACAGTTATTTCATCTTTCTCTCCTTCTTTAGACTGCAAAGGATCTAAGGCTGCTGCAATTTGTTGTCCTAAAGCCCATACTGACAGGGGTATAGTTTTCCTTTTTTGGTATGCTCTAAGTGGTGCCTTCATTACTTGTTTCCACTGTTTAAGATTTAAAAGATTTTTTCCTTGTGGCTGAAACCAATAACAGTGTTTTTGTACTAGAGCAAAAAGTTGAAGTAAATTAGCAGTTTTTACTGAGACTCCAACAGTATTTAAAAAAGATTTGAGTACCTGTGAATATTCTTCCAGCCATCCTGGTTGATTACCCATACCCTGATGCTAGTGGAAAATGGATTAATTAAAATTCTTACCACTGTGTGGTCAGACTCAAGTCAACCTTTTATGGATGCCTCAACCTTTCAGGAAGGTTTTCAGTTCCGCGTTCCTGATACTGTCATGGAAGAATCTCTGCTGCAGTCACTACTTCAGGCCCCACATTGGGTGCCAGATGTCGGAGACAACAGACCCGAAGGGTATCAAGAATGAAAGACAAAAAGAGATTGGGATCAGGGGTTCTGAGAGCATTGATTTCTCAAGCTCATCAGACAAGTTTATTAATATCAGGGGCTTCTTTATATACCCCAAGCAACCATGAGAACCAGCAACTATTCTAGCTAACTATTCCCATAACTTCATTAATGAAAACACAGTGCACAGTGGATAAGATAGTAACTAAAGCCCAAGATGTTCTACTATGTTATTGAAACAAGTATACTCATAAATCTTGTTACCCAGGTTACTTGAGATATCAAGTCTGGGTTCTGCTGGAATGTTATGTTTCTCAGAGAGATTAGCCACCTGCACATATATCTCTAGGGACAGCATGACCCAGTGGTCAGAAAGTAACTTACTACCATGGAAACAGCATGCCTTTGTTTCCCACAATGGTTTTCTTTTCTCTTGCTGCTTTTAGAATTTTCTCTTTGTCTTGAGCATTGAATAATTTGACAAGTATATGTCTTGGGGTGGGCCTGTTGGGGTTTATGATGTTTGGGGTGCATTGTGCTTCTTGGATATGTATATCTGTCTCTCTCAGTAGATTTGGGAAGTTTTCAGCCATTATTTCCTGCAACACCTCTTCTGACCCCTTTCCCTTCTCTTCTCCTTCTGGGATGCCTATAATACATATGTTTGTGCATTTTGCATTGTCGTTCAGGTCCCTAAGTACTAGTTGGATATTTTCTATCTTTTTATCGATTAATTCTACTATCTGTTTGATTTCCAATGTACTGTCTTACACATCGCTAATTCTCTGCTCTGCCTCTTCTAATCTGCTGCTGTTTGCTGTGAGTGTATTTTTGATTTCTTGAACTGTGTTGTTCATTCCCATCATATCTGTTATCTTTTTGCATATGTCTGCAATTTCCTCTCCAATTGTTTTCTTCATATTGTTAATCTCTTCATTTACTTAATTAAGTTGGTCTCTAATATATGTTTTGAGATCTTTAATTACTTGTCCAATGTTCTGCTCCCCTTCCTGGTTTTTAGTTTGTTCACTGGATTTAGACATGTTTTCCTGATTATTGGTTTGGTTTGTAGTTTTTTGTTGCGGTCTGGTCATCATTTTATCTTGACGGGTTTAATCAGTTCCTTAGCTTCTTTGTCTAGTCTTCGGGATTACTTAGTTGTTGTTTGTGCATAAGTGTTATGTCTTCTCTTTGTCACTTTGTTCTTCTTAGTTATTTTCTTGTTGCTGGCTAAGTTCACTTTGAAGGAAAATATTAGGGTCAGGTAAAACAAAATGAGTAAGAAAAGAAAATGTATAAAGTAGTATTGGTAATAAATGTTAATAGAGCAGCAATGTGAGATCTGGGAGAATGGATATTAGACTCATGTAAGTTGTGTAGAGTTATAGCAGTAAGTATAGTACCTATAATGAGATAATCAACTGAATATGGGGAGGAATATAGTATTAATTAAAAAGTCAGTGTTTTCATGAGAATGGGAAAGAGAAAAGAAAGACAATAATATCAGGCGTGGATAAAAGACAGAAAACAGAACAAAGGTATTAGAAATAAAATGTCAGTCAATTTGGGGGCCAAAGAAAGGGAGGTGGAATGTAAGAGAAACAGTGGATGATGAAGGATAGAAAGATGTGGGGGAAAGGGGATAGTGTAGGTGGTCAAACTCAATACACACAGATAAGTGGAAATGGAGGATGAGAAAACACAACAAGTGTGAAGCACTCCCTGCAGCACCTCTTGCAAGAATCTCCTCTGTCACTGTCCCACTAAATCTATGTCCAGACAGTTCCTGTTCTGCAAGCACCCGAAACAGCCCAGTCCAGCAGGTCTCCGACCCTACTTGGCCGCTTCTTTGCAGGAGAGATTATGAGGTGCACTCACTCAGATGCCATCTTGCCCCACCTCTCTGAATAGTAAGATTTTGACAGTGTTCTTTCATAACTTGTAGCAAACGTCTCATGACAATGCAAGGTGTTGGTAGAGGGTTGATGTATGGGACCCCTGTATGATGTTATGCATGTTTGTTTTGTAAGTTCACAACTTTTACCATACACTTAACTGTTTATGTATGTTCATATATAAATGATATAAAGATAATAATAATCAGATTGGTTAGGGGGAAATACTTTTTTTAGTAATAATATTTTGACAATGTTCTTTAATCATTAGTTAAAAAGGTTTAACAGCAATGTAAGTTATTGGTGGTAGGGTGAGATGTTATATATGTATGTTTGATGTTATATATGCTTGTTTTGTAAGTTCACAACTATAATACACTTAGCATTTATGTATGTTTATGTATGAGTGATATATTTCAATAAATTTAAAAAAAGTTGAGGACCTATATTTATATCAGATGATATAGACTTAAAAAAAAACAAAACCTGTTATTAGAGACAAGGAAGGACACTGTATATTAATAAAAGGGATGATTCACCAGAAAGAAATAACAATCATAAATATATGTGCATTTATGTTAGTCAGCCAAAGGGGTGCTGATGCAGAATACCAGAAATTGGTTGGTTTTTATAGAGGGTATTTACTTAGGGTAGAAGGTTGCAGTTACCCAGCCATATAGCATAAGTTACTTCCATCACCCAAGTCTTTTGCCATGTATTGGAGCAAGATGGCTGCTGACATCTGCCAGGGTTCAGGCTTCCTGGATTCCTCTGTCCCCAGGGCTCATTTCTCTCTGGGATGAGCTCCTCTGTTTTCTCCACAAGGTCAGCTTTGACCTATGAGGCTCTCTAGGCTTTACCTCTCTCCACAAGGCTGGCTGTTGACTATTAGGTGAACAGCTTTTTTCTTTTCCCAGGGCCTTCTCTCTTTCTTCACCACCAAGTTCCTCTGTGTGCTTACTTCCTGAGGTTCCAGCCCAAGACTCCAGCATCAAAACTCCAACTCTACCCTTTGCCATGTCTTTTATCTGAGTCCCCACCCTACTGATGAGGTTCAATTAAAGCCCTAATCATAATTTAATCACACTAAGGTACAGACCAGTTTACAAACATAATCCAATATCTATTTTTGGAATTCATGAGCCATATCAAACTGCTACAGCACCTAACTGGATTGCCACAAGATACATGAGGCAAATGCTGGCAAAACTGAAGGGAGAAATAGACATCTCTATAATAATAGTTGGAGACTTCAATACACCATGCTCAGCATTGGATAGAACATCTGGGCAGAGGATCAAAAAAGAAACAGAGAACTTCAATAATATGACAAATAGACTATAGACATATACAGAACACTGCACCCAAAACCAACAGGATTTACATTCTTTTCAACCACTTATGAGTCTTTCTCCAGGATAGACCATATATTGGGTCACAAAGCAGATTTCAATAAATTCAACAAAATCAAAATTATGGAAAATACTTTTTCTGATCATAATGGAATAAAGTTGGAAATTAACAAGAGGCAGAAAATGGGAAAATTCACATATATAGACAGATTAAACAACACTCTTTTAAGTAGTCAGTGGGTCAAAGAAGAAATTTCAAGAGAGACCAATAAATATCTTGAGATGAATGACAGTAAGAATACAACATATCAGAACCTATCGGATGCAGTGAATGCAATACTGAGAGGAAAATTTATAGCCCTCAATATTTATATTAAGAAAGAAGAAAGAGCTAAAATCAGTGACTAACTACTCAGCTGGAGGAACTGGAAAAAGAACAGCAAAGTAATCCCAAAGCAAGTAGAAGAAATGAAATAGCAAAGATCAGAGCAAAAAAAGAAAAAACAACAACTGAAAACAAACAAAAAATAGAATTAACAAAACCAAAAGTTGGTTCTTCAAGAAGATTAACAAAATTGACAAATCCTTAGCTAGACTGACTAAGAAAAAAAGAAAGAAGATGACATTTAATGAAATAAAAAATGAAAATGGGAACATTACTACTGAAAGAAATAAAAGAAATCATAAGAGGATATTGAGAACAACTTTATCCCAAAAAATTAGACAATGTAGATGAAAAGGAAAAATTTCCAGGAATGTACAAACAACCTTCACTGACTCTAGAAGAAATAGAAGACCTTAACAAACCAAACATAAGAGATTGAAACAATCATCAAACAGCTCCCCTAAATGAAAAGCTCAGGACCAGATGGTGTTATAAGTGAGTTATAACAAGCATTCAAAGAAGATTTAATACCAACTTTACTCAAGCTCTTCCAAAAAACTGAACAAGAAAGAATGCTACCAAACTCATTCTATCGCCATAATATCAAACCCAGATAAAGATATTATGAAAAAAGAAAATCGCAGACCCATTTCTCTAATGAATAGAGATGCAAAAATCCTGAATAAAATACTTGCTATGGAATCCAACAACAAATTAAAAGAATTATTCATCATTATCAAGTGGGTTTTATACGAGGCATGCAAGGGTGGTTCAACCAACATCATATACCATGTTAATAAATCAAAGAAGAAAAAACACATGATCTTATTGATTGATACATAAAACTCATTTGACAAAATACAGCATCCTTTCTTGATAAAAATATTACAAAAGATAGGAATTGAAGAAAACTTTCTCAACATGATAAAGGTCATATATGAAAAACACACAGCTAATATTGTACTCCATTGTGAGAGACTGAAATCTTTCCCATTGAGATCAGAGACAGGACAAAGACACCCATTGTCACCACTGTTGTTCAATATAGAGCTATAGAGGTTCTAGCTAGAGCAATCAGGCAAGAAAAAAGAAATAAAATCATCCAAATTGTAAAGGAAGAAGTAAAACTTTCACTATTCACAGATGATAAGAACCATTATCTAGAAAGTCCTGAAAAACTACAACAAAAGCTGCTAGAGTTTAAAAACGATTTCAATAGTGTCAGGATAGAAGGTCAAAACAAAAAAATCAGTGGCGTTTCTATATACTAGTAATGTACAATCTGAGGAGGATGTCAGGAAAAAAAATTCCATTTACATGAGCAACTAAAAGAATAAAATATTTAGGAATAAACTTAAACAAGGATATAAAGCACTTCTATTCAGAAAACTATAATGCATTGCTAAAAGAAATTTTAAAAAGACCTAAATAAATAGAAGAACATTCCAAGCTCATAGATTAGAAGACTAAATATCATTAAGCTTCCAATTCTACCCAAATCGATATACAGATTCAAGTCAATCCCAATAAAAATTCCACTAGCATTTTTAAACAAAAGGAAAACACAGTTATCAAATTTATCTTGAAGGGTAAGAGGACTTGAATAGCCAGAAAGAGCTTAGAAAGGAAAAGTGACTTTGGAGGACTCTCACTTTCAAATTTAAAATCATATTACCTAGTTACAGTGGCCAAAACAACATGATTTTGGCATAAAGATAAACACATAGACAAATGGAACCCATCTGATGGTTCAGAAACAGACCCTCATATCTACAGACAAATGATTTTTGACAAGCCTGTGAAATGCATCCAGCTGGGACAGAACAGTCTATTCAACAAATATTGCTGGGAGAACTGGATATCCATAGCCAAAAGAAAGAAAGGAGACACCTATCTCACACCTTATACAAAAATTAACTCAAAATGGATCAGACCTAAATATAAAAGCAAGTACAATAAAACTCCTAGAAGAAAATGTAGGGAAACATCTTCAAGTCCTGGTGGTAGGTGGTGGATTCTTAAACCTTACACCAAATGCACAAGCAACAACAACAAAAAAAACCCAGGATAATAGGACCTACTCAAACTTAAACACTTCTGTGATTCAACGGACTTCATCAAGAAGGTGAAAAGGCAGCCCACTCAATTGGAGAAAATATTTGGGAAACACATATTTGATAAGGGTTTGATTTCCAATCTATATAAAGAGATCATACAACTCAACAATAAAAGAACAAGCAATTTAATTTTAAAAATGGGCAAAATATTTCAATAGACATTTCTCCAATGTGCCAAAAAGCACATTAAAAAAATGTTCCATATAACTAGCTATTAAGGAAATTGTTGTCCATTTTTAAGACCCATATGATTGGATATGCCTGGAAAATTCAGGTTATTTTTCACATTTTAAAATCCTTAGCTTATTCATATCTACAAAATCCTTTTGTCATGTAAAGTGACAATTTCACAGGTTCCAAGGATAAGTACACAGACAATTTGGGGACATTATTCTATCACTTGGCGATTCCCTAATCAGGCTGAGCCACTCACATCTTCTTTTCTAAGGATCTAAATTCAGAAGATGATAGAGAATTGAATTAAAATGTGATATGAAACTGGTGCTAGGTTATAGAGACAGTGATACTGTGTGAACTTGAGACTTACCATATTGCCTTTGGTCAATCTACATGATATTCCATGATCCTCCTGATATTGGAATGCTGATACCCTTTCCTGGGCCCTCAACTCTCCCCATCTGCTCATCTTAATCTTCAGGAGAGAAAGAAAAGAGAAAGGTGAGAACAGAACAATTGCCATATGGTATCAAAGAAGGTCATATGACTCACAGGAGATTGTCCCAATGTAGCTGAAGAACTTCATGAAGCCATATGATCTGTGAGTGAGAGTATCTCATGAATGGTATCAGGGTTCCAATTCCACAAGGGCTTGAAAATATGGTGGTGATATTTATAAGTACCACAAATCCTAGCTTTCCAGGTATCATAGAGGAGTATAGTGGAAAACACATCAAACAGGAGATTTAAAAAAAATATGTTCAAGGGTCTTTGTCAATGCTATTGAATTCAGCAATACCACTCATACACAACATTTGCTTCCATGCAAGTCTTTAAAATATCATACTTTCATTCAAGGTATCTTGACAAAATATAAATTGCTCCTTCAATTTAGTCAACCAAAATCTAAGCACATGCTGTGGGCCAGACATGGAGTCACATGCCGAGAAAGCTCCAAGGAAAAGATTAGCTTGGGTCTTCCTCTCCTGTATTCCACTTTGTTAAACCTCTGCAGAGAGATGGGCCACTTTGCCTCTCACAGGAGAATTCTCTGTCCTGTCTAGCTGACCTCTGCTGACCCACTATTAATTTCTAAACCCTAATAGGACAGTGTTAGATCTCATTCATTATGTTATTGCTTAGGTATTCCTGCCCTAAGGCAAATGAGCACAGCAATTCAATAATTAGAAAATACCTGTTGTATACATGGCATTGTACGAGATGTAATTGAGACTATCAATGAAATTTTAAAAGATGCTGACCAGAAATTTCCAGTTGAGTTTGAGAGATTGATCTCCACACTAACCACAAAGGGCAACATAACAGAATGGATCCTAGTGCCAGAGGAGGGGTGCTAGTGCTAAAGGGATGCAGGGAAGAGAGGATGACTGTGAGATAAATTGATCATATCTCCACAAGCAGGGCCTTGACCTGGGTTTCAGTTTGGGTAGGAGTTGATGGAGCTCATAGGTGGACAGATAGAGAAAGAACATGGTGAGCAAGGTCTTGAGTGAGGAATGGGTTTTGATTTTGGAGGAAATGGAAATGCAAATGTTTAAATAACATTGGCATTAAAGATAAGCAAGATGTTGAAGGAAACTGAATACCAGACATAAGATTTGAGATGTTCTACTTTCCTGAAAACTTTCCTAACTAGAAGCTCTCTGAAATCATAGGTCCCCCTTGCTTTTCTGCTGAAGAAATGCTTTCCAATTTAGTGTGACTTGCAAGAACTGCATCATAAAACATTGCTCAGACTGCATGAACCCATCGTGAAATTATCCTTAGGACAATAGAAAGATATGTCATTTGTGTTATAATATCCATGTGACAGACTATTTAATATAATAAATGTATGCACTATGTGTTAAAGGATTTCTAAGTACAGATGAAAGAAAAACCTAACTCCTATGCCCTGGACATCCTACACACACCTGTTAACAAGGAATCAAAGACATGAGAAATGCCAAAGTGAGAATTTTTCTCTATTTCACAAGATTAGTTTAAAATCTAGTTTAAATGCTTGTGCTTCTGAAAAACATTTTTAGACTCAGATTTTTTATTCTAGGCACAATAGCCCATCTCTTTCTCTGCTCCCAAATTGCTATCTTATACCTAACATACAGTCCTAGACAGATTGACATTAAAAATACTTGGCTGCTTGTGTATCCTTATTGCTTTTGTATTGTGATCTTTCTTTCATGAATAATAATTATGGCCTACATTTATTTAGGGTTTTCCTATCTGCTTAGCTTGATAAAAAAGTGCTTTATGGATTTTCTCATTTATTCACTAGTACTATGAAGTGGGTGTTATTATTCATTCTCAGCTTAGACCGAAGGAAACTAAGACACAATCCAGGTCAAGAATTTGTCCTTGTTCACATACCACAAAGAAACATGGTCTGCATGGGCCAAAGGTCATGAATATGGCCTCTGCTCCAGATGCCTCTTGGACTGGGTAAAGTCCATCAATTATCTTTGCCATCAAAAATTCAATTATCTTTGGATCACTGCCTGAGAAAAGGACCTGCTCACTCAGTGCTCACTGGAATTGAGAAGAGCAGAGTAAAACTCCTCTACTCTGAAGAAGAGACTGCTGAATCAAGCACCTTCCTCAGGTTGGTAGCTCTCTCTGCCCTGCCTCATCTGTCCTGTTCCATTACTCTCCCTATCTAACTGCAACAAATGCATTGGAAGTTGGAGTTTAGTGCAGACAAGGAGAAACTAGAACTCTGAACTATGCTTGTGGGATTGGGGAAGTAGAAACATGTAGAATAAAGAAAGAGTGTGATTAGAATTTGTGTGTGGAAATATTTAACCTAATGAAATCAACATGCAATATCTGAATAAGGCATATTGCAAATCAAATTTAGTTTTTAATAATGGTACAGAGTGCTTTCATAAATATTCAACCTGGTCTGTGACTTAACTGGTGGGTGGGGCTTAAAGACCCCAGATCATGTGTAGAACCAGGTGTTAACAAATGCATACCAAGTATTTAAGACTGTACCTGCTTTGTGTCCTGAAACAGGAAAGAAGTCCACAAGATTTCATCAGTTTCCTGTCCATTGAGAAGATAGAAACAACATGAGCACAGCAGGAAAAGTAAGCAAAAGGCATTTACTTTGGAAGTATTTTCTCTTTTATAAATAAAATTTACTGTTATTATATAATAAACAGTACAATCTTGAATGAATGATTTATATTCTTACCTAAATTCAAAACAACATATAATGAAATATAAAATTATGAGACAATATGCAAAGAATCCTAAACTGTAATGGAAATGGGCTATTCCCATTTATCTTACTAGAATATACATCATATGTACCTATTAAGATTTCTCTCCTTCCTTTAAGTAAATGTGCACTAGTCAGAATGATAGTTTGTATAAGTATATCATAACTAATTTGTAAACGTAAATTAGAAATGCTTTTAGTCGAGAAATTATCTTCATATTCAGAGACCATAATTTAAGTCAGTTATATGACAATGAAAAGGTAAGGACGGATACATCTTAAATTCTTGGGACAGCTAGATTTCTGACTGGAGCAATTTAAGTCTCAATATTTTCATCTGTAAAGGTCAGAATTTAAAGGTTCCACCCTGGTAGCATCTCTGTAAGCTTTAAAGATCAAGTATGGAGAATTCCGAACAGGCCACAATGAGCTTGACACCGCAGAGGCACCAACACTCAGGACCTACTGCCCTCAGGGCACATATTCCAAGTCCTCCTGTTTATTTGGGCACTGGCCAAAGCAAAAAGCCTGAAAATTGGAAGTATTTGAAAAATAAATAATGGGAATAAATTTCAAAGGAACAAATATTAATCATATTGTTGATTTCATATTTGTAGACATGTCAATATTTTACTTAAAAAGTACTCTTACCTGTGCAGACTTTGCCTAATTCAAACAGGTTTTAAGAGCTTTCCCAAACATTGAAAATATTTGTTTATTTCTTCTTTTGAAGAATATCTATGGTTAAGCTCTCTGAGCTAGAAATTCCTACACAAGTATAGCTCTCCTGATTTTAAATTATATATGCAGTCATATGAGAGTATGTATTTGTATTTTATATCTTCTAGCTTAAACCTGCGCACTTTCGGTTCAAACGTATTCTGGAAGGTTTTGCTACAGATAACTCAGAAAATAAAGCAGATTTGCTTAAGCTATGCTCCAAAGAAGTAATGCAAAGAAGAGCACACATAAAGTCTAGGAAAGAAAGCATCAAAGAAAGAGGCAAGCAGGGGAACAGTGAGGCAAAACTTTCCCTAGGCAGAAGACAAATATTTCCTGTTATCACAAATTCAGATTGCTTTGGAAAAAGCATAAATTTGGTCAAGAAGGGAGTAGGTTTTATGTAAATAGATAAATGTCTGCAATGTCAATGAAATAACAGTGACACATAATTTCATGTACAAACTAAAAATTGTGGGACAACAACTCATTGCAAGACAGCATTATAATATATCTCTCTCTATATATCTATATATAGAGAAAAATGAAATGCAAAAACGACCTTGATAAACACATTCAACAGTATCTCAGTGTTGATTATAGTTCATTCTGCTTCAATTATTATTGCTTTACATGGTTTAAAAAATGATTTTTATTATTTCCCTTGCCAGAACTTGTTCATTTCTATATGACAGAGGTTTGTATTGCACAGGGGGCAAAATGTTGCAGTACAAAGACGGAAAGAAAAAATCCCTGACTTGAAGATTGGGAGAACAAGTATTATCTTGTGTTTGATTTTCCAGGTGATAAAATGCAAAGCAGCTGTACTTTGGGAGCTAAACAAACCTTTTTCCATTGAGGAGGTGGAGGTTGCGCTCCCCAAGGCCTATGAAGTTCGTATTAAGGTGAAACTTCCTTTTCTAACTCTATTGAATTTGTAAGTTTTAAAAATCAAAGTAAGTTAAAAGTGGAAAGAACCAAAAATCTATTGAGGGGAGACTTTAAAAAAAAAAACCCATGATAATCATTGTTATGGAATTATATTGGTTGTCATGAAAAGATATAAATACATTATTAAATTTTTTAGTGATCAAAGTAATTCCATTAAAAATGTAGAGTATAATCTTGAGAAATATAAAACAATTAGTTTGTACAGAAATACAGTGCAAAAGGATATGTAGCAAAATTTGAAAATCAATGAACAGTTGATGTTAGCTTATAAAGACCTATTTTTATCTTGTTAACAATGTCTACTTCTGCAGAGAGCATGATTATTGTATATACAGAAACAATTTTTTGCAGATTATACCAGCTTGTCTAATGCTAGAAAGGAAAGTACAGGTCTAGTTTAGACTGAATAATCTCAGGACTAATTTGAATTTTTTATTTAGGAAGAGTAGGAATTGGCAAAATTCTGGTAAAATATGCCTGACTTCAGGGACTTAGATGCATTAAGACTTTCTGGGGGTGATACATTTTTCTGAATGAAATTATTTCCCCTTTCCCTGGCAGATGGTGGTCACAGGGATCTGTCACTCAGATGCTCATGTGGTTACTGGGACCCTTGTCAAACCACTTCCTGTGATCTTAGGTCATGAGGGAGCTGGTATCGTGGAGAGCATTGGCGAAGGGGTGACTACAGTCAAACCAGGTACAGGAGTCACACTCAGGGATTGTGTCCCAGTTCAGGTCCCCCAAGGTCATCTATCCTGGGTGAGGAAACTGAGGCAGGGAGAGATAAAAGACCTGCCCGAGGTCCCAGAAGCAGCACATGGTGGAGCTGGGACTGCACATGGCTTGTTTTCTTTCCCTGCCTCATGTCCTTCTTGTGTCCAGGCACACAGGCCTGATCTCTGCATTCTCTTTCTTCAAGTGGCTTGTGAAGTTCCCACTACATGTCAGGCTCCAGGGTAGATCCTGGGGATACTGGAGCAAAGGAGACAGAGTAACTGCCTCCTGGGGTTCATACTCTAACTGCCATCCTAGTATTCCTGAGCAATGTCTACCTTCAGGGTCCAAAACAGAACCACAAGTGAGACAACAAAAATCTACATGAGACAAGAGAACATAAAGATAACAATATATGGGTTAGTGTATGGTAATTGTGGTTTGCTGAGTTCACAGGATGGGGCTGTGAGGCTCTGGTGAAATCATCATGGTATTTTTTATGTCCAGCACTGGAACCTGTCCACTGACTCCTCTTCCTACGTGGCCTCCCTTCTTGAACATGGAACAAATGAAACAGACCAGAGGGAGGAGACCTGGCAAAAAGAATCCTGCCAGAATTGTGTCTCTTTTATTACCTTTAACCAGAGCTAAAAATTGATTTTCAAATTATCGATTAAATATTTTATTTTTAGCATTTACTTTATCCTAATTATATTGTGTATTAATAAAGATGGATATTTTACAGATAAGGGGTGGATACGAGAGGAAATATTCATGTTATCATTTCTACCTAAAGATTATCTATTAAATAAAATGGTCCAATCATTATTTTGATAATATTGAATGGGTAGCATGGATAATTTTTTAAAAAATGGTGTTTAAAAAGTCTCTTTAGCCAATAGATACATTTCTCCCTTTACCAAATATTTACCTGAGCAGTTAAACACCCTGCCTCCCCCATAAAGGGATAAAAGAGATAATTCACAAATTAAGTTCATAGCCTCCATCCATTTAAGTGAGGGTAACTTATTCTACACGAAATTACCTGCTTTAGGAAAGATTGAGGTAGTCAGAGAAAATTTCTCCAAAAATTCTTCTGTGTCCCATTGTTTTTAGTATTCCTTTTTAAAGTACCAAATAAAAAATAAACATTTACTTCATAGTAAAGCGAAGCAAGTGATTTTTTTTATCCCCCCACCTGCGGCTTTTTTTTTTTTTGCATGCTGTCTGCTGTCTGTGTCCGTTTGCTATGTGTTCTTCTGTGCCTGTATTTATTTTTTATTTATCCCCCTCCCTTGCAGCTTGCTTGCTATCTGCTCTCTGTGTCTGCTGCGTGCTCTTCTGCATTTTTGCCCGTCTCCCTTTTTTTGCATCACCTTGCTGTGTCAGTTCTCTGCAGTGCTTGCACGCCGAGCAGCTCTCCACAGCATGTAGGCCAGCCTGCCTTCACAAGGAGGCCCCAGGACATGAACCCAGGGCCTCCCATATGGTAGATGGGAGCCCAACTGATTGAACCACAGGTGCTTCCCAAGCAAGTGATTTTATAAATCGTGATGCTCCAAAATCAATATTACTGTAGCCCAAACTATTTCAAAATATCAGAATACAATATGATGATCAAAATGCTTCTAAAATTTATATTAAAGCTTTCAGTGAGAAAACTTAAGGTTTAATTAACTAAGGTTTAAATGAGATGGAGGGTATAAAGCACCAGTAGAGATTTAGACATGATAATAGATAATTATCCATACAGTGGAAATAATACAAATTCATGTTGTTTTCCATATTTGCATTTTTTAAAATCTTTGGCCCATAAAGAAACAAACTGACAGGCAGTGACATAGTAGTGAATTCATTCAATTTCTTGGGAGATCTTTCTAAGACATATGCCTGTAATATATACACCTATGCTTAAAAGTTCTTGGTTTATTAATTCTTGCGTAGAAATTGAAAAAGGATTTGCTTTATCTCCTTCCAGGTGATAAAGTTATCCCACTGTTTACTCCCCAGTGTGGAAAATGTGTTGTTTGTGAAAACCCAGAAGGCAACCAGTGCGAGAAAATGAAGTAGGTTTCTGATATTTTGCATGTAGAACCAATGAGTTTGCACATCAGGTAAACTCCTGTCTCATGCCCTTTTGCCCCTGTCTCTGTGTTACACTGACCAGAATATCCATTCCTGGGGGAACCATGCAGGATGGCACCACCAGGTTCACCTGCAGAGGGAAGCCCATCCACCACTTCATCAACACCAGCACCTTCTCTGAGTACACAGTGGTGGATGAGATCTCAGTGGTCAAGATTGATGCAGCTGCCCCACTGGAGAAAGTCTGCCTCATTGGCTGTGGATTTTCTACTGGTTATGGGTCTGCAGTCAACGTTGCCAAAGTAGGCATGACCACAGGAGAAAATGCCAGATACACTTGGACTGTCAGAAACATTTTCCCCCAGGAATCATGATTCATTACTCTAAATTAAGAGATAGCATTCCCCCCAAGCTACTATAAGAGCGTTGGAATATTCTATAGAATTTGGGGTGTAATTATGGGTAGAATCTGGTTTCCAAAAGACTTGAAATCATGTATTAAAGAAATTCACCAGTTTTTCTGATATGAACAGGCTGTTGATACTTAAGCAGTTTTGACCTGGGAGTCCAAGTAATTCTTGAAAATGGCAAACAGTTGGTACTTTATCCAGCTTAAACTTTTTCTAATCATTACTTAATACATTCTTGTCTTTTCTGAAATTACAGGTCACCCCGGGCTCCACCTGTGCCGTGTTTGGCCTTGGAGGAGTCGGTTTGTCTACGGTCATCGGCTGTAAGGCAGCTGGAGCGGCCAGGATCATTGGGGTGGATATCAACAAAGGCAAATTTGCAACAGCCAAAGAGCTGGGGGCCACTGAGTGCATCAACCCTCAGGACTTCAAGAAACCTATCCATGAGGTGCTGAAGGAAATGACCGGGGGTGGAGTGGACTTTTCATTTGAAGCTATTGGTCGGTTTGACACTGAGGTATGTACCTTGACATACCTTGATTCATGCTCTGCTAATCAAGGATATGTTTTTAAGCAACAGAATATAAAAATTATGTGTAAGTATGACTTTGTAAAATGATGAATTGTGATATTCTGTCTCCTTATTCTTACCTATGATTACTTTGATCATTATTATAAAGAATCTTCCATTCCATCACCTTACCAAACAAGTCTCAAGTCAGAGTTTCCCTTTAGAGTTTACCCAATATTAAGCCATTATTAATTTATTTTTTATTAAATTATAGCAAAAATTCAAATTGAAGGAAATATCAACATTAGAAATTCTATTCTCAAACTGAGAAAATTTGATTTTTCCCACATTATTTTTTGAAATTTATCTTTATTTTTAAAGATGTTTTAGATTGCATAAAAGTTACATAAAAATATAGCAAATTCCCATATACCTCCCTCCTCCCTCTCTCACACTTTCCCTTTTTGTTAAAATATTTTTAACATCTTTCATTAATATGGTACATTTGTTACAATAGATGAACTCATATTGAAACATTTCTACTCACTATAGTCTATTGTTTACATTAGGGTTTACAACTCTGCACTGCACAGTTTTATAGGTTTTGACAAGATGGTAATGGCCTGTATGTGTCACTGCAATATCATGCAAAAAAATTCCACTGTCTCCAAAATGCCCCATGTTACACATATTCTTCCCTCTCCCTCCTTTCAGAACCTCTGGTGACCACTGTCTTTATATCACTGTAATAAATTCTTCCATTATTAGAATAACAATTAGTCTACTTTGGTCCATAGTTGCATTCCCCCTTGTGTGTGTTTATTCTTCAGTCTTGAGGATTTTGTGATAGTGGTATCCATTCTGCTTCCAATTGAGAAGGGGCTTATATCACATGGAATAGATGGATGGAACTTCTCTTGTTTGCACTTGTAGATGCTGTCTGTTTTTTTGGGATGGGCATTGTCCATCATCATCCTTTTATTAGTTGTCCTGGGTGAGTCTGATGAACTGGAGAATAGGTGTTGGTTGCAACCCTGCTGAGATTCAGGGCTTAACTGACATATGAAGAGATGAAGATTTAAGTCTCTGGGACATATATTTAACAGGTCTAGTACTCTTTATAGGTTCAAATAAAGGGGAAGAAGAACCGTGTATAGGGAAATTATACATGAGTTTAACTCTGATACATTGGGGAGATAGGTTATCATACATACCAGGGTAAGGCCCACTAACAGTGTGTCAATTTCCAGGGATTGTCTGCCCTGCCTACAGTGTTCAGACATCTCTAGAGCTCTCAGAAGCACCTCTGCCTGAGGCACTGTCTACTACGACAGTCAGTGAGATCTTCCTGAGATGGGCATCATCGTACCCTCCCAACGCAGTTGGAAATATCTTAGCCATAAAAACTTATTTGTATTTAATACTTCTCCCTTTTGGTTCAGGTCTTTTTCCAGATGCATCACTAATTGGTACTTGGTAAAAGTCCCTTGGTGCCAAGAAGCCCATCCCAGGGAGTCATTTCCCATGCCGGGGGGAAAGCAGGGAGCTTGTATGCTGAGTTTGGCTTAGAGAGAGGTCACATTTGAGTAGCAAGGAGGTTTCTGGTGGTAATTTTTAGGCAATCTGTAATACTAGGTTAAGTTTCAATTTTACCAGAACAAGGTTCATAAGTACAGCATTAATATCAAGGGCCTGGTGTACTGGTCTGTCCTCTTCTCCTAGGCACTGCCTATGTACTCCAGAGATTCTTGCCACTCTTTTAGCAGGGGTTCCTAGGAAGTGAATTTAATATTTTGTCGGTTATTGTGTGGATCTCCACCCACTGAGATAACACCCCATGACCATAGGAACATATTTATATTCCATAGAAGCATACATTCTTAACAAAAATATTTTAATATTTTTAATATTCTTAGCAAAAATATTTTAATATTTTAATATTTAATATTTAAATATTTAATAAATTTAATGAATTCAGATTTCTTTTCACATGTCAAACTTTGACCGAAAGGGATAATGATCAATATTATACCAAAATATTGTTTTGTTATCAATAATATGCCCTAAAGAGAGTTACTGTATTAATTCTTTACATGATATTCCACAGCAGACATCACTGTGCCTGGCACTTAATAGGCACCAAATATCTGTGTGGGGTTGAAACTTGTAAAGGATTGAAAGTTTATACTATCTAGCAAATTTAACTCATACGTATCTCATATCATTACCTGCATGTAAAGTAGCATTAAAAGACCATACATATATCATAGCATTGCAAGCATAACATTTAATAATATTACATAGCACTGCATGCATATAAGATGCTTAGCATAGTGCCATCTGGCAGTGATAAGCACTCGATTAATTTTAGGTGTTGTTATAATAAAACACTATTTCCAATCTTGAAATGCTTATATCATCTTTGAAGTGTCCATCATATTACTTTTGAATAAATACAAATATCGTCAGTGGTGATGTCTAACGTTTTTCCAGCTATGTTCCACCAGACCATTCTCTAGAACCTACTGACAAAGTCCCCAGATCAATCAGTCTCTATTGGTGAGATTCCACAGTAAGCTCAAGCAGCATTTGTGCTTGTGGAGAAGTACCCTGTGATTAATGCTCTTTGCTGCCTTGGTCTGGGACAATATCTCACAGACAACTGAACTTCCAAGAGAATCCAACCTTTTGAAAAATGGTAGTTTTTCCCCTTAGGTTATTTTTATTTTGTTTTTTTCTTGTATTTTCACATGGACTAGATTGTTAATTTATTACATTATACCAACTGTCTGATAATCACAAATTCTATAGAGATATGATCTTCTAAACCATACTCAAATCCAGAGAATTAATAAATATACATTCCTGTGGAATCCTACACTGTCTTCTTTATACGGAATGTATTAAAACATGACTGGATGATAAGCTCTTCTAGATTGTCTTTTGAGATAATAGAATAATAGGTGAAGTTTGAAGTAAAACCAATATACATTTTTAGAAGATAAAAGTAAAATTTACAATGTGTACAACTTAGGTATGGACAATAAAATAGGGATACATTAAAATGGAAAGCATCAATTTGACAAGACAAATTTTGATGATGTAATTGACATTACATCATGTTCCCCATCAAAATACCTGGTCTAAGTATGAGGTTAAAATTATCTCTAAGTAAATAAATGGTTAACCAATATATAAATATATGATGAAAAATGATCCTTTTTGAGGTCATTTCATAGATATTCATAATGTTGTTTGCCTCCTTAATACATATAAGAAAAAGTTATGTACACACAAATACATTAATCTATTCCCTCATTCAAAAATATGTTCTGCCCATTCCCTAGCACCACAGCACTAATGTATGCAGAAAGGAGAAGGAAGAAGCAAAAGATAAAATCTACCCTCCACATACTCACAATCTAAGATAATATTATGTGAACTATATGTCATGAGTGTGACTGATCAAGAGAACCTATTTTTACAATGCTAAATATTTCTTTCATTCCAGCTTGAGGCTCTATTATGCTGTCATGAGGCATTTGGCGTAAGTGTCGTTATCGGGGTGCCTCCAGCTTCCCAAAAACTCTCTGTGAACCCTATGTTGCTGTTGGCTGGACGCACTTGGAAAGGGGCAATTTTTGGTGGTATGTAGTTAAGTTTAAGAGGATGAATTCTTATTGAACATAGGACGTGTTCTGTTTAACATCTGACAAGACCAGGTTTTAAAGACTAATGTGGTCAAAGATAAGAGTCCTCATGTAACTTTGGTCTCTAAATCAGCTAGACGTAAAAGTAATGCAGAATGAAGTTCCCGAGACATACTTTCTGGTGTACCAGTAAAGTTGCTAGGACCTATATCAAAGCTTCTTTTTATACACGTGACAGGATAAGGAACTGAAATATCCAGTAAGCCCCGAGAAATCCATAGCAATAGTTCATGTCTATACTCTTTCCCAAATTTAGAAAACTGCTAAATTGGATCCATGACTTGGGCATTAATCGCCTGTACTATAATTTCTCTATGAGAGAGCTAATAACAGGGCCCTACTTTATTGGGAAGTACACAGCAACACCAGAAAAGTAAAATTGCTGCAAAAGAATATTAAAGCACAGTATCACTTATTAGCCTCTGTGAAATGCAATCTGTGAAATGCAGCTTGTCTAACACACTTTGATTTAAATTGTATTTGAAAGAGTTTCCTCTCCAATTCTGGTACTTACCACATCTGAATCTACCAATGATGTCTTCCCCTTTTTAGGCTATAAGAGTAAAAATTCTGTTCCCAAACTTGTGGCTGATTTTTTGGCGAGAAAGTTTCCACTGGACCCATTAATAACCCATGTCTTACCTTTTGAAAAAATAAATGAAGGATTTGACTTGCTTCACTCTGGAAAGAGGTAGATTTCTTTTCTTCTACTTTTTGGTGGGGAGGGAGGCCAATATAGAAAAATGTTTTCTTTTGCTCAGAGATTAAGACATATCTATGAGAATGTAGAAGGATGAGAAAAACAGTGGTGTGTTTGTTTTTCCCTTACCAGTTCATTTACATGTAGAACATTTTATATCATAGTGTGAGAATTGAAGAATAGTTGCTTTGCATTGCCTATTTTGCTAAAGACAAACTCTGTAACTTTACACAAACCTTACTGATTAGAGTCATGCAGCCTCTTGACTGGAGGACACTCATCCTTGGAAGGAAAGAGGATCAGACTTGCCCAGGCATCCTCAGACCATTGAGCCCCTGCCTGGCCCCTAATGCAGGCTGACCTTCAATGGATGGAGATTTAGATTGTGATCAGGATGCCCAGAACTTTCCTTACTGGAGGAGGTGGAGCTACATTGGGATTGTGTCTCTACAAATCTTAGTAACTTTTCATAAAAATCCCTGACTACTGTTGGATTTTTTTCTTGCAGTTTTCAAAGAATTTTTCACAAAAATGAAGTTACTGTAAAAGGGCAGGGTCCAAAATGCTGTTTTTGAAAAATAGGAATGTAAGACAATAAAATTTTCAAACTCTATCATTTACTTTTACCATCACTTAATACGATGAATTTTGTCACCTGTGTTGCTATGAGGCACAACTAGAAATAAGCAGATATTCAAACCTCATCTTCTTCCTCACCATCCATGCTTTTTCTGCAACTCCAGTCTTCTAATGACGTGTTCAATTTAAATAGTATCTTAAACAACTGCATATATGTATTACTGTATACACTGCATCTGAAAGTAAGTATATTTATGTTTATATTTATAATCTTACAAGAACCTGGCATCCACCCAGCACTAATATACAAATTGTCTTATTTGCACTACCTCATGTGATTCCCAATGAATGCTCATGTCTAATCTTAATTTCACAATTAAAGAATGGAAAAAATGAGACTCAGAAAGGACATGCAGTTATCAAACAGCAGAGCCAGAATTCAAATTTAGACCTGTTTCTTAGCAAAGCTGATGTATTTTCTATTATACTGGTCTGACTCCCAAGAACACATGCAAACTTACATGCATATATACATAAATGTACAGATACATATATGTATATATAAATAATATGGAGCCAAGCAGTCAATAAATTTTATTTATCATCTTAGCATTTTTGTTTCAGATGAGGTTAAATGAGATAATGCATGAAAAGCATCTACAAAGTGCATGGCAGATAGCAAGATATCTTGCAGATAGCAAGAAATTATTACTAACCATTACCATTTTATTTTCATTAATGTGTTGGGCATTAAGCATTTCAAAAAATGATATTTTGAAGATGTTGGTAGAAAATGAAGTCTAAAAGGAAGTTATATTACAAGATGATGAATGAGCTTATGTTTACAGAAAACCTGAGCCAGGATGAGATTCCTCTTTACATGTTTGCGTATAAATATATAGAGATAGAAAAGAAATGTCTGGAAACTCAGCCAGGCTTCCACTGGAAGAACTCAAAATTCAAGAGTATCAAATATCGAGTGTTAAAACAATTAATATATTTTATTTTCTATTGCAGTATCCGTACTGTTCTGACATTTTGAAGCAGAAGCCTTGCCTTCCACCACTTTCTGGCTTCCCCAGGCCCTCAACATATAGAACACCAGATAAACAACATCATTGACTCTGCACTTCAGGAGTACTGTCAATAAATAAACATTGGCTCATTCGAAAAGAAACAGAAGTTGCTGGGAAAACATTTTTTGGCTTTTAAAAATATAAATAATTTCTTAGAGCACTTTTGGGTTTACAAAAAATTGTACAGAATGAACTCTCCATATACTCACTCTCCACCACACCTATGGGCAATTTCTCCTATTCATTACATCTGACATTAGTGTGAAACGTTTATAAAAATTCATGACTCAATATTGATATATTATTATTATTACTGTTGTTATTATTATCAACTAAAGACCATAGTTTACTTTAGGGTCACTCTTTATGTTGCACAGTTGTATGGGTTTTTACAAATGTATAATTTCATGTTTCCATCATTGTAGTATTGTACAGAAAAATTTCTCTGCCCTAAAAATGTCCTGTGCTCTTGGAAAACACTTCTCAAGCAAATGTCTAAACTCCAAGTGAGAGAGAGATGGAAGTGTGAACATCAGCTGGGTAATGGAAGCAGTAAATTTTCCATTTTAACCATTCTATGAGTTCTCTTTCCCATTGAGCAAAGGCATTTCATGTGACTACATATCCTTTTTGTACCTTTGCTTCTCTTAGTCATTGAAGCCTGGTGAAGGAAACTCTCATTATTTTTGCCACCATCACACATGTGATGGGCTCTTGCTCATGTAGCTATCAACTTCTACCTCTATTTCCACTGCCTGTATTTCCCTTCTTATTAAATGTTCAAAAGTTCTAGGGTGAAAACTACATCATGAGATTGTATAGACTCAGATTTATAAGGGGATGTTCTAGTTTACTAGGCTGCCAAAATTCAGATACCATGAAAAGGGTCAGTTTTTAACAATGGGAATTTATTAAGTTTCAAGCTTACAGTTTGAAGCTGAGAAAAATTTCCAAATCAAAGCATCATCAGGCAATGCTTTCTCTCTGAAGTACAGCTGCTGGTGATCCTATACTCCTCTGTCACATTGCAAGACACTTGGCAGCATCTGCTGTTCTTCCCTTTCTCTTCTGGCTTTCCTTGCTTTTAGCTTCTTGCTCCCTTGGCTTTCTTTTTCTCTTCAACTGAATTTAATTCTTTTAAAGGACTCCAGTAGGAGGATTAAGACCCAACCTGAATTGTGGGTCACATCTTAAGTCAAGATCCTACTCACTAAAATATCCTACTTACAATAGGTCCACACCCACGGAAATGGATTGACTTTTATTCTTTTTTGTCTTTTCATTTTTTTATTTTCTAAAAGATACTTATATTCATAGATTACATAAATGTTACAGAGAATATATAGGGGATTCCCATATGGCCCACTCCCCACACTTCCCACATTTCCCCATATTAGCAACATCTTTCATTAGTGTGGTACATTCACTGCAATTGATGTTGAAACATTGCCACTGAGCATGGATTATAGGTTACATTGTAGTTTTCAGTCTCTCCCACTCAATTCTGTAGGTTATAGCAAGATATATAATGGTTTTGTATCTATCATTGTAATGTCATTCAAGATGAGTCCCAAGTCCTGAAAAATACCCCTGTATTACACCAGTGTCTCAGAACTTCCAATGGCCACTGCCTCCACATCAATGATATTCCTTCCATTGATAGAACCACAATAAGTCTATAGTAGAATAGTAGTAAGTCTACTTTAGTCCATAGTTCATTCACCTGTCCTGAAGATTCTGGGATGGTGATGTCCACTCCACCTTTAATTGAAGGGGGGGTTGCCTTGAACCCATATGGCCGATGGATGAGATCCTCTTGCTTGCAGTTGTAGTCATTCTCATTTGCTTGGAATGTTGGTTATCTATAATCTCATTCTTGTTGGTTGTCCTGGGTGAGTCCAGTGAACTGGAGAGTAGGTGTTGCAACTCCTTTGAGATTAAGGGCCCAGCTGGCACATGGAAAACCCAAAGATTTAAGTCTCTTGGATGAACACCTATCAACTTCAGTTGGATTAACTTTAAGAATGTAGCTTTCTGGGATCCACCCAATATCAAACCATGACAGTGGGGAAGATCCATGTCTTCAGGGAATTTCTTAGTAACTCAAGGGAAATATCACCCATTTCATAAAACAAAGGGAATTTGTTTTTATTGACTACACTGTTTACTTGCAGTGAATATATTTTCTACTGAAATAACAGGTTTGCTGTTACATGTGAAAAGTGAGGTTCAGATATTAAAAAGGAAACTTAACTATTACTAGAATCATACTCAAAACTGCCTGTAATTTTTACTCATTAAAGTGCTTAAGTCTTACCAATTGTAAATGACTAAGAATTGAGGTACAAGGTAATTAAAACTAATAGAGTGACTAGAAGTACAGTGATAGTACTGAATCAATTGCGAACTCACCATGAAAAATGGATTATAAAGAAATGGCACACACATCCAGAGCACAGAGGTATATACACATATAGAGATACACATTTACAAGATTATTTTCAATCTTTTAACTACCATGTTTGAATAACTACATCATTGAATAATGTGAACATATAAAACCTTTGGCACCTATTTGCCATTGCTTTCCCACTAGCAGAAGGAAATTTTCATTTTGCACTTTATCTTTTATGTGTCATGAAAAAAAATTAGTTATTATCGTGCATTTATTTTCAAATGTGCTAATTTTCTATATCTACTACCTATTTGATATTGAGGGGCTGTAGCTGCACACAGGGTGTCACAGTGACTCCAAGAAATTTTATTTTTATTTCAGATTTTTATTTCATTCTGGAATCAAGAGCTTTCATATTTACTATTGAACCCAAAAATATGTGACTCTTAAATTTAACTAAAGAGGTAAAGAACTTATACACTGAGAACTATACAAGATTGTTCAAGGAAATCAAAGAAGACCTAAATAAATGGAAGACTATTCCTTGTTCATGGATAGGAAGACTGAACATTATTAAGATGTCTATCCTACCAAAATTGATCTACACATTCAATGCAATCCCAATAAAAATCAATGCAGCCTTCTTTAAGGAACTAGAAAAACTAACTATGAAATTTATTTGGAAAGGAAAGAGACCCCGAATAGCCAAAGACATACTGAAAAAGAAAAACGAAATTGGAGGAATCACACTACCTGACTTCAAAACATACTATAAAGCTACGGTGGTGAAAACAGCATGGTATTGGCATAAGGAGAGACATATAGACCAATGGAATCGAATTGAAAGCTCTGATATAGAACCTCACATATACAACCACATAATATTCGATAAAGCCACCAAACCCTCTCAACTGGGAGAGAGTGGCCTATTCAACAAATGGTGTCTGGAGAACTGGATAGCCATATGTAGAAGAATGAAAGAGGATTACCATCTCACACCTTATACAAAGATCAACTCAAGATGGATCAAAGACCTAAATATAAGAGCCAAGACCATAAAAACCTTAGAAAGCAGTGTAGGGAAACATCTACAGGACCTTGTAATAGGTAATGGATTTATGAATATCTCACCAAAAGCACGAGCAGCAAAAGAACTAATAGATAAATGGGACTTCCTCAAAATTAAAGCCTTCTGCACCTCAAAGGAGTTTGTCAAGAAAGTAAAAAGGGAGCCCACACAGTGGGAGAAAATATTTGGCAATCATATATCTGATAAGAAACTTATAACTTGCATATATAAAGAACTCCTACATCTTGAAAATAAAAAGATAAACAATCCATTTAAAAAATGGGAAAAAGACTTAAACAGACACTTCTCCGAAGAAGAAATACAAATGGCAAGAAAGCACATGAAAAAATGTTCCAAATCTCTAGCTATCAGGGAAATGCAAATCAAAACCACAATGAGATACCATCTTACACCCATAAGATTGGCAGCTATGAAAAAAACAGAAGAATACAAGTGCTGGAGAGGATGTGAAGAAAGGGGAACACTCATCCACTGCTGGTGGGAATGCAGAAGGATCCAACCATTCTGGAGAACAGTATGGCGGTTTCTCAAAAAACTAGCCATAGATTTGCCATATGACCCAGCAATACCACTGCTGGGAATATACCCAGCAGAACTGAAAACAAGAACACAAACCAATATATGTACACCAATGTTCATAGCAGCATTGTTCACTATTGCCAAAAGTTGGAATCAACCCAAATGCCCATCAACAGACGAGTGGATCAATAAAATGTGGTATATACACACAATGGAATACTACTCGGCTGTAAGAACAAACACACTACAAACACATGTGATAACATGGATGAATCTTGAGAACCTTATGTTGAGTGAAGCAACCCAGACATTGAAGGACAAATACTACATGACTTCAATGATATGAAATAAACAAGCTGCCCTAGATAGCAAGAGACTGAACGATAGGCTTGCAGGAAATCGGAGGGTGGAGGAAGGATATGAGCCGATGTCTGCAGGGGTGGAATTTAAGACGAGATGGTGGTAAGTATGAACACAAAGAAGAGATAAAAGGGGGGCAAGGGGTTGCCTTTGCTTGGGGCTTTGCGGGTTTGAGCGTGGCTGGGGAGGGACGGGTGGGTAACGTTGCCCAAAAGTGGGGGGAGGGAGGGGTAGCATACGAACCAGGAGAGGGTCAGGTGTTGGTGGAGAGTAAAATGCCGAGAAAATCATATCAAAATATAATAAAGAGGGTTACCTGTTTAGAATGCTCGGAGGGGAGGGTCTGATGCAGGACGGGCTCCTGGGGAATGTCTAAATGCTCATTCTGCCAGAGTGGGTGACACCATGGGGTAGAAACCCAAGTAGTGAGAGTGGGGGTGGACCCACATCCTGGGGAGGACTAATGCCATCCAATAGAGGGAACTGTATCCCTCGAGAGAAAGGGTGGCTCCCAGGGCATTGGGGCAGTTGAGCAAGTTAGGCCCTGAACACTATTCCATCTATCTCTGGAAGTGGCTCCTCAGGAAACGGAGGTTGGCTATCACTGAGGGCACCAAGGTGGAAGGGAAAATGGACGTTAAATGTGTGGAACCAAAGTAAATGGGGGGTAAGAGAGGAGTTTCTTGAGAGTACACAAGGATGGATATAAAACATGTAATATTACACCATAACATATAGGAGATGACAGACTGATAATGTAAACCATAATGTAAAACATAGGATAACTAAAAATGTAAAGAACTGTGTATCCTAAAGTATGCACCATAATGTAAACACAGATGTCACCTTGTTAGAAAGCTAATGTCTCAGACTCTGTACATCACTTTAAGTAAATATGATATGAATAGGGCGTAAGAGTATCACTGTGGAAGGGAAAAGGTTTTCTGGTGGATGTGTGGGAGTGTTGTATATTATATATATACATTGCTGTGGTCTAGGACTCCTGTGAAGAAAAGCTGAATAATTAGGGGGGGGGGGGGGAAAAAAAAAAAAAAAAAAAAGAAAAAATAGGATGTGGAATTTTTTCAAGTCAACATTCTTTATCTAAGTTCTTTATCTAACTTTATCCAAGTTCTTTATCTATCCTTTAAACTCATCACTATATGCCATTCCCTAGTAAGGGACCATGACATTATATTGGGCTTCAAATTTCGGGGAGTTCTGGATCACAGAGTGTTTCAACAATGGCAATGGAGGGATACTGGTATGGGATACCAATGACAGATGATATATGACTGACAGGGAGCTGTACAGAACATATGTCCAGGGTGCATGGTAATGTTTGGATATACTCATAGTGGCAACAATTAAAAACCACAGTAGGGGGGGTACTGGGTTCCTGGCCAGTGGTGCTCTGTCGTGGTCCCTAGGGGAGCAGCGACAGTCTCCCAGGTACAGTGGTGGGGACCGGGAGGGAGTGAGGGTTCAACAGCGAGCCCCTGATACTAATGACTATGCTTGTGAGCTGATAAACCCAAAATAATAACAAGGCCTAGAGCAACTTTGTGCCTGGGAATTTCCTTCTGTCAGCCTTCATGTTACTCAAATGTGGCCAGTCTCGAAGCCAAACTCAGCATGTAAATGCAATGCCTTCCCCCCAGCGTGGGACATGACACCCGGGGATGAGCCTCCCTGGCAACGAGGGACCACTATCAACTACCAACTGATGATGCAACTGGAAAATGACCTTATACGGAAGGTTCAATGCGGATCAGCAGAATATCCATGTCTACATAAAATACCATGACTTTAAAATGCTGTTTGACCTAAAGTAAGGGGGAAATGGAAAGGAGAAATGAGTTTATATGGCTACGAGTTTCTAAAAAAGAGTCTGGAGGCTGGCAGAAGGTTTGCCCTCATGCACAACTGAGCAGAGTCAGAGAGACAGATAAAGCAGATACAACCCCCAGATATTGGTTCCTCTGAGGGCTAAAGAGACCCATGGGAGTTATGGTCATGGCCGATGGGGTTAACTACCAGGGCAGATGGCCCCTCTTTGGAAATGGTGTTTATGTGTGATGAATCTGGACTCAGATGGGATCTCCCTTCATAAGACTTTCATGCTAATGTGCTGGAGGTGCAGTTAATGTTGGGGTTTAAGATATATTTAGGGGATTTGAATCTCTGGACTGACAATGTGATAGCCAGATCCTGAGCCTCAACAGACTCCAGCACCTACAATCTGATTTATTGGACTTACCACACTCAGCTAAGATGGAGGTGAAGAAGGACAACCACCACACCATGGAGCCTAGAGTGATTACAACTGAAAATGGGAGGATTGCATCCAGCATCCAGGTGGAATCTGAGCCTCCTCTTGACATAAAGGTGCAATGGACACAACCAATCCAGTGTCCACATAGAAGAGGTGGCATTGGATTGGGAAAAGTGGACATAATGGACAAAGGGTATGGGGAAAGGCAGGAAGAGATGAGAGGTGGAGGCGTCTTCGGGACATGGAGCTGCCCTGGATGGTGCTTCAGAGGTAATCACCGGACATTGTAAATCCTCACAGGGCCTACATGATGGAATAGAGGAGAGTATGGGCCATGATGTGAACCAATGTATATGAGGTGCAGAGGTGCCCAAAGATGTACTTACCAAATCCAATGGATGTGTCATGATGATGGGAACGAGTGTTGTTGGGGGGGGGGGAGAGGGGGGGTGGGGGGGTGGGGTTGAATGGGACCTCACATATATATTTTTAATGTAATATTATTACAAAGTCAATAAAAAAATATATATATGTGACTCTGAATGTAGCTTAAAGTCTTAGCCTCTATTTGAACACTGAACAAAGTGAAGAAAACTTTCAAAGTCTGGAAGACATATAATTTTATGTTGATAAACTGACTAAATCCCTTGAGCAATAATACTTGAGAAAGTAATAAAAATACAGGGAACACTAGATTATACTTTACTGTTTCACAAATTACATAAACTGCTCTAGGTTAGGAAAAAAGTCAACTTAGGGAAATCAATAAAAATTTACTCATAAATTGAAGTAGATGGAGGAAAAATCTCTATTTGATAATTACATACCAAAATAACCAACATTTAGTTCACTAACAAATGATGATTGCTCAAATTATCTTTGTTCAATGTCCGCTGAAATTTTTAAGTAACAATTGCATCGAACTGGGTTAACAACAGATACTTAGCTTGTTTTGTAGATGCATTTTAGATTGTTTAATGATTGACACTCAAGTGCTCTGTCAGATGCTCCTGGTGAACTGGCACTTTTTGGGCAGTTGGTTTGATTTGGGATTAGTGCACCAAGTTGGAAATTTTTTAAGTTTTTAGCTGTGGGAGTGATCAGAACTACAGAAGAAAGTTTTTTACATTTTGGTTTTAATTGTACACTTCCTGGTAATTTTGACTGTTTAATAGGTTATTTATTATTAGCAAGCAAATCTCATTTTTGCTACAGAGTGGAGTACAGTAGAATAGTAAGTTGGCTGAGCCTGGCTAAGACCATCATTTTATTTTATAGACATGTTTATTAACTATTTAGAAAATAAAGTTACTAGGAATTTAACATGTTTAATATACTTTTGTACCTGATCCAGAATAGAAAAGATAATGTTATAATTATTAGGCATATATTTAGTACAGGATAAAAGTACAGCACTTTAATATTAATTAATGTGTTACATAATGCACAAGGATTCTGAGTTGCAATTAATAGTTTTAAGTTTAAGGTTTGTAATACTTTACATGTTATTTTTTCATGGGAGCAGGCCATAATGCTAATTGTGTTAAAGTTTTATTAAACATAATCATGGTTCTACTTAGCATGTTCTTTATGTAGTGAGCAAGTTGCATCATTGTTGACCTTAAAGAGAATTTTCAGTATTTTACCAGCCTGGTGCATAGTGCTCTCTGGCCAGTCTGGAGGCGATATCTATTGTATGCTTGGCTGTACTGAGTCATCATTGGCTGCCATAGGAGCTTGAAACTGCAACGTAGTTTCCATTGATTTCAGGAGCAGAACCAGAGTCTGATATAGCAAATAGTTTTATTCGAGGGGTCAGTGACTAGCTTAGCCAATAACTGACATGGAGAGGCAACCTATAATGTATTGAAGGCCTGGAATGCACAAAAGAGTTTGACAATGTTAAAGGTTATTCTTTGTTTTTATATATTTTTAACATTTTAATTCAACACATTACACAAGAAATGACTTTGTTTACTTATACAATTTTATCATGGAGACAATAGTAGGTATTTTATTTTAGTAATAGAGGAAAAAAATTATTTTTCATTGTTAAAATGAAAACAGAAGATTCCTAATAGAATCAAGATAATTTTTTATTACTATTTACTTTACTTTGCAATGGTTTTTAGACAAGTTTTATTATTGCAAAGTTATTCTTTGCCACCAATACCAATCCAGGTTTTTAGTTAATAATGACTTTTGAACTAGAACCATTTAAACGTTTTTAGTTTGGAAGATGTTTTTATAAACTTTTTATAATTGATTACAATTACATAGACTAGTTACTTTCATTTAAATAAACTTATTAAATTACAATTACTAACTAAAGAAGTTTATTTACAAGAGCATATTTACAATTTTTAGCTTAATTTCATTAACATGAACTGATAATTTTTATTACTTTAAAGATTTTGTACATATAATGTTTATTTAATGGGTAATTTATAAATTAAGGGAGATCACACTTAAGCTAAATAAAATTGAAGCTATTATAGTTTATGCAAGGAATGTTCTCTTTTTTTAAATATAGGAAGCGAAAACCTGTTTTCTTTGTTTAAGTTCTGAAACTGTGAATAATTTTTAAAAGCATACTGACTACCAGGTTCTGAAACACATTATAATTACATAATTTGTTTAATTATAATCTAGGAAAATTTTTTAAATAGTTTTTATGGATTTTTTTTACGTACTGAAATTTGGCAACAGAACCACTAACCACTTTTATTTTAAGGCTGTTAAAAGGTTTAAACTGGGGAATTACAGTGCAAACTGATTTTTAATTCTCCAGCCTGGTACATACATTTTAATCTGCCATATTAAGTTTTGCCCTCAAAGCCCTTGTAAAGAGAAGGCTCTTTTCCAATCGTTTTTTAATCAGATTTTTATATGACTCTTTTATTCTGCTTGGTTTTATTTGGGCTCCAGCAATATTCATTTACATATAAAACTGCATATTTAATTTTTAGCAATTTGATAGAGCTTTTTTAAGAATTTTCATTTGTTAATTTGATATTATTATCCTGATGTATGAAGATATACACTGAGCAAATAGGCAGACACATATAGAGTTAGACACAGGAACAAAACTCATTGATGTTACTTATAAGTTGCATTATTTTATTTACTGTTCAGTTTAATTTAGGTTTTAGAAATATGTATTATTTATATAAATGTATATTTAATCCCAACAATTTGAGCAAGTAGGCAACATGAATAGTTTGACACAGAAATATAACTTAGCTGTTAAAAACTTTTATTTTTTTACAAAACAAATGTGACTCCAAAATAATTGAAGATTTTTAAAAGTTTTTTTTCCTTAATTTGCTCTATAACCATGCAGTTTTGCACAAGAATTTTGTTTTTTAACTAATGGCTTGTAACTAAAATATTCCCAATGTTTTAACAAAATTTTTTCGTTTCAGAACTTTTTATCTTACCTTGAATTTAGCAGAATTTTGGATGAACAAGATTAATATTATGCATATTTACCGAGGTTGTTGAAGCCTCAGGGAGACTGGTTTCTCTCATGAATTGCCACTGTTAGGAACCCCAACAGTTAAGGCAGGAGACTTCTTTTATTTTCCAGTCCTTGAAGATAATAAAACTGCAGTGGTTATTCAACCCTGAGGGCTAAGAATTTCACTAGGCAGTAATTTAGTTCACACTTGGAATCATGAGAGAAAGCAGGGTTACTAATTCCAGTAGGACAGGAGACAGGGATGTCCCATGTCTGCTTTTCCCTGGACTATAATGGCAGAAGATGTTATGAAATAACCATAGGCAAAGGCAAGAGGTGAGGCTAGGCTTGAAGTAACTATAAACGAAGGTAAGGTTAGTTTAGAATTTACACTTACAATAATAGGTTCAGACTATAAATTCACCCAGTTATAATATCAGTTATTATTTTTCCTCTGTTTTATAATATAAATGCATTTATAAATGATCTTAACTTTTAAAAAAAAATTAATTCTTTTGGTCTTAACTTTTAGTTACAGTTTTCATTAAGTTTTAACTTTAAGGTGAATTGGATACTTTTATTAATTGTTACAAGAATTTTATTAGCAACCATTCTGTGAAGTTTTGCCTTTTCCTAGTAATGGAACAATTTCTCATCTGCAAGTTATGCATTTACAAGCAAGAGAGTATTGGTATTTAAAGATTCATTTTTAAACTACTTTTTTACCATGAATTTTTAGGTGCCAGCAACTGACAAAAGCTAAACACAGATTTTAAAGTGGAGGATCATCCCCCTTTTCTTTTCTCTGTAATTTTACAACTCTGAAGTTACCAGCCAGACCATTAAAAAGGCTATCAAGTGATTATTAAGTCCACTGTTTTTAAGCAATAGCTTTCTTTCTTTAGACAAGTTTACAGCTTTAAAACATTTTAAAGCATTTTTTATATAGTCTCATAGAACCTGGGAAGAATGCAAATTTGTTTTGGCCTTTGACACCTTAGGGAAGGAACTTTATTGCACCTTTTTGATCCTCCTCTGCATCCTCTTCACCTCCCCCCCTTCCAGGCAGTCGGGTGCACAGCGATCAAATAAGAATGTGGCTTATGAATAGAAGGTGTGGACTCACTGGAAAGGGGCAAGCTGCTCCCCCCTTTCCAGCTTTTTGCCAAAATAGACCAAAAGAACCTTCTCAAATTTGGCGCCCCTCCTGGAGACCTAGCCACCCTGACTGGGGCAGCCCTAACAAACCTGGGTGCATGGCACAGACACAGATGGCTTCCAAGCCCCAGCAAAGGGGCAGACAAGAGACAAGACAGCAGAGCATGTGCAAACATCCAGACTCTGCAGTTTTGCCTCTTAATCAATTCAACCCCTTGCCAATGGCAAGGGAGGGTTTCAGCTCAACCAAATTTTAGTACTTTACATAACCACACAACTCCAACACCAGCGTAGAACTGACACAGACAGAAGCACAAAGGTCATTAATCTGACCCACAAGTTCTCTATATATATATCTTTTTCAGCACAGCTGCCCTTGCAGCCATCACAAATCTTAGAAAGAGAGAACTCTTAATATTAATATCTGATATAAAGTGAATTCATTTATAATTCCGCTAGACCTTTTTCACTGTTTAACTTTACACCCAGACCAAACTTCACTAGAAAAGTCAATTCATTTTCTTGTAACCAAGTTTTTCAAAATCCAGATCAATTTTTAGTACGTTAAGACTCAAACCTATAAACATCCTTTCCCATCATAATTAAGCTTTCATTCTTTTAGAAGAGATAAGACCAGTACTAGATTTTAACATGCAGATAGACAAACATAAAACACCAGGTTTTCCCCTTTTTTCAGACTTAGAGAGAACGGCTTCCCCCTAAGTTTCAGGAGGTACTAGAGTTCTCTCTCTCGGAAGGTGATCAGCCTCCCTCCCTAGCATTTAAGGCTAGGGTTTTCCTGACTGTGCTCCTCCAGTGAATCTTACTTTCTTCTGTGTTTGGAGTTCTTTTTCATTTCTATAATTTTTTTGGACTTTTCATTGTCCTTGATTTTCATCGGGAAGACTTGGGTGGAGCCTACATCTTTTCTGGATTAAATTTAGTCCAGGGGCACCCAGATGATTGGGGATTACCTGAGTCCTCCTGGCTTTCTTGGGGTTCTGGAAGGGGCAGCAAAATGCTACTGTCTCTGGCCTTTGTTTGTAATCCCGGACAAGCCTCCATTGATGTTGTAGAAGTTGAGAGAGGTTCAATTATTTGCATATAGAAAGGCCAGGACTCAGGAATGATTTTGAGAAGGAAAAAAAGAAAAAAATGATTTATTGATGACTGGCCAGACTTGGGAGCTTTTAGTTTTAAACCCGAGCTTTGAATAAGATTTTCAAGTTCCTTTTATATACGATGGGGAGTAATGGTGCTTTTATGAAAGAAAATGACTTTCTTTGTTAGTTAAGTGTTCGCTTGAGTACTAGATGGGTTTTGAATTAACATACTGCCTACACTTTAGGTGAGTTTGAATTAGCATTTTGCCTATATTCTGTTTGGATGCAACTTCGAATATACATTCAGTCTTATATCCTTTCTGAACATTTAAAGCCCATAGGTCCTATATTACTTAACTGGGTTCTTAGAAACTAGGCACACTTGGATACAGAATTAGATAATTTTGAATTTATGCACAGGCTGTATTATATTTTCCATTTGAGGCCAAGTCCAAGTCCCTTTAAGCTTTGGTATCACCAGCATCAGAGTTTCCCTGAACTGACTGCTATGTATATAGAGTTTGCATTGCTAAATTGTTTTCCTGGGACTGGAGTCATTTCTGTAGTTACCAAGGGCAGGGCTGCAGCTTCTCACTGTCCCACATGCACTGCTCAAGACACATACAGCTCAGGTTATCTACAAAGAGATGAACAGCCTCCACCCATAGCCCATATCATTTTCCGCCCTTATGCTGAAGCGTAACTTGCTAAGCTTCGGCATAATTATTGTTGGAGTTATGAGGTGGGTGGCTGTTTGTTGTATCGATTGGTTACTCCTCTTATCAATACAACCATTGCAATGAAAACACTGAATGTTAATGGATTAAACTTCACAATCAAAATACACATGTTAGCAGAATGGATACAAAAGCATAATCCAGCTATAGGTTGTTTATAAGAGATTCACTTTAGACCCAAAGACACAAATAGATTGAATGTGAATGATTGGAAAAAGTAAACAGTAACCAAAATATCAGACAAAATATACAGTAGCTATACTAACATTAGACAAAAATAAATTGTAAATGCAAAGCTGTTAGAAGAGATAAAGCAGGACAGTATCTATATATCAATAAAAGGGGCCATCCACCTAGAAGAAATAACAATAAAATATTTATGAACAAAACCATGGCACCCAAATTACATGAAGCAAACATCAGCAAAACAAAGGGCAAAATAAATGTCTCTATAGTAACAGTTGTAGACTCCAGTACACTATTCTTATGAATAGATAGAACATCTAGACTGAGGATCAATAAAGAAACAGAGCTTGGATAATAAAGGAAATGAAGTAGTCCTAAAGATGTACAGAACACTGAACCCCAAAACTACAGAAGAGATATTCCTCTCATCTGTGCATGGATCATTCTCCAGAATAGACCACTTACTGTCATAAAGACATTTCTCCATAAATTTAAAAAGATAGAAATTATATGAAGTATTTTCTCTTCCCATAATGGAATGAAGTTGGAAATCAGTAACAGGCAGGGATAGGAAAATTTAACAAAAATATGGAAGCTAAACAAAGCACTCTTAAACAATCAGTGTTATGTTACCTTGAGTTGGACTCATTAAGACCTTGTAACTGTAAGCTTTCACCCTAAATAAATAACTTTTATAAAAGCCAGCAGATTTCTGGTGCTTTGTATCAGTATCCCTCAGGCTGACTAATACATGACCCAACAATTCCACTTCTAGGTAGATACCCAAAATATTTGAAGGCAGACATTGACTAGACATTTGCACATATTCATAGCTGCATTATTCACAATTGCCAGAAGGTGGAAACAACCCAAGTGTCCATCAAATGATGAATACATAAATAAAGTGTTTTATAAAAATAACATTACATATTATTCAGCTGTAAAAAAAATGAAGTTCTGATATGTACATCAGCATGAATGAACCTTGAAGACATCATGTTGAGTGAAATAATCTAGACAAAAATGGAAAAATAAAATATGACCTCACTGATGTGAAATTATTAGAATATACAAACTCATAGAGTTAGAATCTTGAATATAGGTGTGATGGATAGGCTAATGTTTCAATTTGACCTGGTAATGGCACCCAGTTGTATTACAATTAGCCTAGTGAACTATAATCCATGCAGTTCCTCAGTGCTCCAAGATGTAGTCCCCAAATGCAATGCATGTGCCTCAGTGATGAAGGAGGTTGTTGATGTGGGAGGTTTGGGGGGTGGGTGGGTTTCGGGGCCAGTGGAAAAGTCTTATATTTTTTAATGTGTAACATTTTTTGTGATCTATGTATCTTCAAAAGAAATGAAAAAAAAAAAAAGGATGCACTGTGCTGGGGCAGATAACATCAAGGATAGCCCAGCTCCCTTGGTAACCCAGGTACCGAATTGTATCCCTGAAAGTTCAGTTTAGAGTGTTTTCTCAACCCCCTCAAATATTCTGTGAACTACATGTATCACTCAGTAAATCTCTTTTAGCTAAACCAGCCCAGACAAATCTGTTGTCTAAAATGAGGGGAAGAATTCAGAAGATAAGTCCCTGAGAAAGAGTAATTATAGGACTTATTATAGATAAAGGAGTCTACTAAAGAGTCCAAGGAAATACGCATGGTTTAAAATGTAAGAATAGAACCAGGAGAGATTACTGTCAATGAAAAATATCTCTCACAATGGAACCATAATCACCAGGGGCAAGCATTGTAAAGAGGTAAGAAGAGGAAAAAAAAGTATTCACTGAGTTTGGCACCAGGTGTCATTGATGACCTTAGCGAAGAATAACATGTATGGAGGTTTCAGGTAGTATTCCGTATGGAAGCATTTTGAAAGTATAATTTTTATCCTTCTAGATTGTAGTTTTCCATTAAACAGTATAATATGATGTTGAGATTGCCACAGTTTCCTAGAAAACAGATTTACCCATTTATGTCACATCTATTGTACATTTAAAATGAGATTATTTTCTACCATTTATTCTTCACCAGCCTTATAACTAAATGGCCATTGAAAGTTTTTGTTGAATGTCTATATATGCAAAGTATAAACAGATTGGCAACAAGTTACACCTTTCAAGGAGTTGACAACTATTGGGAAATTGGTCAACCAAGGGCTGTGTCATTGGTAAGACCAGAAGAATCAGAGAAGCGCAGTGAAGGAGGATGACTGTGAAGTCTGAGGTGACTATACGGAAGAGAAACCATGTGTTTGGGCTTGAAGAAAGGTTAGACTGTAGATAAAGGAGAATCAGAAGGGGCATTTCAGTCAGGAAGAAAGAAACACCTAAGGACCTAAGAAAGAAGTATTCACACTCTTATCTGTGGAATTATGAGTATGTTGGTTGATGGAGAAATGAGTTATGATTGAAAAGACTTGGGAAACCCTCACTTTAGGATTTTCTTCTTCCCTGCACAGAAGAACTACTGAATTCATATCATATGTGCTAATCAAGAAAATTAATATAACAGTAGTGTTTGATAGATTTAGGCTGGATAAGAAGACCAATTAGGAGACCAGTTAGAAAGATGGCAGAGATAAGACCACATGAGATGGACACACACACAAAAATTCATCAGATAGAATTTGCAGGATGGCATCTGTTATGCGAGAAGAGTCAAAGATGACTATATCTCTGCAGGTCAAGACAGAGGTAAAGAAGAATAAGCCTATTGATACATGCAGAGCATCAAATAAAATGGTTTTTAGAAAAGAAAAGAAGTGGACCATGTCTGTGTAAATGGATTTTTGAGATGACAAGGGCATTGAAAATATGTCCAACAAAGAGTCAAGGGATTGAAGTTCCAAGATGTCAGAATAGATGTAGTGGAAATTCCAGACAGAAGCAAGAGTAGAAAATATGAAAGTGAAAGGTATATCTCAGAGCAAAGGACTGGAAGATGTCCACATATTTGCAGTGAAAGAAAGTTCTCTTTCAAGAATGCTTTTGAATGCTTTTAACTTAAACTGCCTCTAACATTTCTTCTTTCTAATTCCCTTGAGAAATTTGAACTTGAGCACCATTACCTAGCCTAGTCCTTCCTGTTATGAGCTGTACAAACATGAAATGCCTCCCAATTCCTCTACCACAGCACAGTGTCCACACACAGTGAGTTAATAATAAGTGATGGCTTTTAAAATTGAAATTCATACCCTTTTATGAATAAAGAAAATAAATTAATAACCAAATGAGCTACTAAAATAATTTTTAAGAGACACAAAGATTGCTTTGTTGTGACTACAGCTGCCCAACAATGAAAATATGACATCACAAGCATCAGGAGTGTAGTGTGATTCCTTCTTTCTCTGCTCCTAAACAGTATCTAGAGTTTATATGCCAGTCAGTTATTCAGTTATTGCCTTACGTATCACCTCTAATATTATCTTTTTCATTACTTTTTTTTTGTGTGTGTTATCTTGAACTGTTACTCCTGGATAAATTTTCAGGGGCCATTGTCTTGCTAGGCAAAGTGGTGCTTTTATATATATCTAATTCCCCTAGTTTCTAACAAGTACCATACATACAAGTAGGAGAAAACATTTATTTTTTACTGAATATTTTTCTAGTTTAAAGTCTCACTTGGCAACAAGTCATGTTAATGTGCAGTAGTCAAATTCATTTTTGTCTGTCACACTTGGCTAAAACTTGTGTATAAAAACCAGAAGCAAGTATAATTACCAATCAGGCTGAGGGTGATGAAGGAAATGATGTCCTCAATATGAATAGGTGATAGCCATTAATGCAAAGAGCTAGAGCTAAAATGGAGATGGTCCAGAAAACTGAAATATAGCATAGATAGACTTTGTTTCTTTATATTTATTAAAGATGTAGAAATTAAAATATAAACAATTCTGCATTTGCATATTAAATTAAATATATATAAATGTAATACCCAAAAGTGGTTGAATTGTAATGAAATTGTTGCACATGTTCAGAGCCTTGGCATTAGCATATTTAGTAACTTAAGTTTTAATTATCAAAGAAAATGTGGAGGTCATGGCATGTAGTGTTTTTAATGTAGCTGAGTTATGAATGTGAATCATGAGCCATTAGAGTCAAAGTTCAGAGACAAGTTACTCGAGAGTTGAGTGAACTCGGCTGCTTGTCCAGTGTCCTTATTCCCATTCAATTCTGTTGCTGTCAACATATCAATAAAAATATTAGTTTTTAATGTAACATTAAAAATAAATAAATTAATAATTAAAAAAGATATTAGCATTCTTGTGAAATAGCCATAACTTTTTATTACTATGAAAAAAAAGCACAATTTCATTTCTTTTACACTTGGTAAGTGACAAAAAATAGAAAGGTCTAATAAATTAGTTCACAAATAATAATTCATTTTACACAAAGAAAGGAATAATAATGAGAGTGATTTTATTGTGTGATATTACTCCTCCATCTTCTGGCCAGTTGGAAAACAGGAGAAAATGATTCATCAAAGATTGTCCTTGCTTGTATCAAAATAAAACATTAAATTAAATGAGAAGTAAATCCTGAAGAGTCTGCAATAATTCACTTAATATCTTCAGTTATTTCCCTAGAGTTTGGGAGAGGGAAAATTTATATAATAGACCTACAAAACTTGAGAATTTGAAGCTCCATGAATATACAATGAATATTTATTGGATAAGTTTGATTCTCTACAACTGTATGGGAAAGAGAGTATTTCAGGGCTTCCCTCTAACTCTGTAGAAGAAAGAAGAAAGGAACCAAGAGCCACACATTCCATAGAGGGCAAAAACTCATGGTTCCAGTAATTCCCCCTTGCTCCTATACAATTTTCCAGATATATTGGGGGAATTAGAGGGTCAGATGACAGTGCTTTGTGGAGGAAACTTCTGGTTTGATTGGTAATGGAGTCCTTAGAGTCTCTGTTTTACATTTTCAGAACTTTAAAAATAGTTGGTTGAATCCTCTACTTACAACTCATATATAAGTATTGGATGTAGAAATAAATCATTTAATATTTATCTAGTATATAGGACTTTCTAAATTGTGTTAGAATTTTATAACTTCTATCTTATTTTCTTCAAACTAAATTTTCCAATTTTTTTTAGACTTTCAGCAAGTACAATTTTATAATTAGTCTCTTCTATGCCCTCCTGGATGTCAATATCTTATCCAAAGTGACTTAGTCATATCTACTCAGTAGCTTCCCTCACATTACTCAGAAAGTTCTAAAATTCACTTTCCACATTGAAGCATTACTTTATTAACAGCTCACTTCCTAAATATAATCTCCCTTTATTGCACATAAAATTTTACTTTAAATTTGTAAAAATATTTTTTAAAAAGCACAGTGTAGTTGACTAATAATATTATGAAACATTTCTCTGCACATGTATTAGTTTTCTATTGTTGTATACAAATCAATACCAAAAGAGCAGTTTAGAGTAATAGCCATTTATCATGTCACAGTTTTTTCAATTCAAAATTCTAGGCATGGCTGCACTTATTTATTGTCTTACTAGGTTTAAATCAGGTGATAACTGCTCTGTATTCATTTTTGGTGTTTGCAATTCCCTTTCAAGTATAAGTGGTTGTTGGCAGAATTCAATTCCCAGAATTTTTAGAACTTAAACCTCATCTTTTGCTAACTGTTGGTAGGGGTTACTCTCAGAGCTACAAGGCTGCCCATGGTTTCTTATTATGTGGCTCACCCCATATGCCCTCTCACACTTTGAATTGTCTGAATTCTACTCATCCACCAATGCTGATATAGAGTCTTATATAAGGAAATATAATACTGAGTGACCATTACATCACCCTTTATTTGCCATATGATAGAACCTATAATGGGCATGCATAGCCCATCAATTTCACAGTGTTCATAAACACTTAATTGTAAGGGAAAAGCCATGGATATAGGGTATGGGAACCATAGCAGTTACATATTATTGATGAATTCCAAAAAGAAATACTGGATTATGTTTGTAAACTGATCTTTTCCTCTGGGCATGTTAGATTATATCAGATTCATAGGTTTACTTGATTAAGTAATTATGTAAACCTCTTGTGCCAGCACGGTGCTGTGTCCCCACACTTTGGTGGGGGACTTACAGATAAAAGGCATGGCAAAGGCCAGAGTTAGGGGTTTATAATGTTGGAGTTTTGATGTTGGAGTTTGATGCTGAAGCCTTAAGCTGGAGCCCAGGGAAGAGAGGAACCCTAAGCCTGGAAAGAAGCAAGCCCTGGGAAGAGAGGAACCCAGGAAGCCTGAACCTTCACAGACGTTGGCAGCCACCTTGCTCTAAGACGTGAAAATAGACGTTGGCCTGGTATCTGTAAGATCCTATCCCAGATAAATACCCTTTATAAAAACCAACCAATTTCTGATATTTTGCATCAGCACCCATTTGGTTAATACAGGAACATTGGGGTTCCTCTTAGAATTCTGCCCTGCATCACATGACAATAGAATTCATAACTGGTAATATGGGAGGCCAAGATCTAATACTTTACTAAAACATGAGATTGACAACCTTGCCTCTTTTCTAGAATTTCAGGAATATTGGAGTGATGGTTAGTTTTATGTACCAAGTTGGCTAGTATAGAGTGTTCAGTTATGCAGTCAGGTATTGTTTGAAAGTCTAGGTATTGTTTGAAAGTATTTTCCCCTATGCACTGTTATCCTGGTAAAAGGCCCTAGGTATCCTCGAGAAAGGCTGGGTGGAAGATTAGCACAGTGAATTTTAGAATTGTAACAGGTTCCTTCCCCAAGAGGATTGGTAGTCCCTTCATTCAAGGTCCTCTGTGTGTGTAAACTGACCCAAGTCTGGGAATTGATTAAAAGACTGTGACTGTTTATGTAGTTCAAGTTAGACTTTTGTTCACTTGAACTAGAACTCTTCTGTTTATACAGATCAAGTAAGAATTTTATAGACTGCCCATCTATTTTACTTCTAGGTACCCCATGAACTACTAGCCAATGCTAAATATCTCTGTGAGTCAGCAGAGAAAAATTATGCAGTTCTCTTGGAGTACAGTGCACCACCTCATGAGTCACACTTTACCCCTTGCCTTTTGGAGTCTGTTGGAACTTCCATCTAATTATAGATCTGGAAGAAAAGAAATAAGGTGGGCATGGGTCACAAAAAAGAATTAAAAGAGTCTTGCAAACCAATTTTTTTGAGGAATTCCAATGCAGTTTCATCTGGTGAAACAGAATTAATCTCTTCAGCTAGAAGAGTGAGGGCTGTTTGTTCAAAGGAGGAAGTTACAGGTTTACCAGGCACAGCAGAATTAATCTCTTTAGGTGGAGGTTGAATGACAGATTACTCAGGACAGACTGGAGGTTGTGTGGTTGTTTCCTCAGGATGGACCATTACAGGTTTATCTAACAAAGACTCAGCAAAACCAAGAGTTTCAATGTCCCCAAAACCATCATTATCAACTCATATACTCCCATTTAATTTTCAGGATCCTATTCCTTTCCAATTCATGCCCTCACTTTAACAGCAGTCAACCTGTTAAGGTTTGGAATTACATTTACATTGTAATTTATCCACTCCTACAATGAGACTCTGGGTCTAGTTTTCAAAAATCTCAAGTATGTGGTTACACCAAATTTTTTTTCTTTAAGGGCAAACATAGGAACTTCCAAGTCCTTCATGGGGTGCATTACTTACAAATTTTAGGCCCTATGTTCTTTCATTTCTTTTATAACCATATCCAGCATATTTAGGAACAGCCAGCCAACACCATTGTAACTTTTAACTCCACAAAACTATGTTAAGGTGTCAAAAACTCTCTTACACAGAGCTTTGCTTCTTAAAAGCATTTGAGTAGCCATATCCAGGGGTGATATTTTCTTTATTGTCAACCCATACCATAGACTATCAGTGTCATCCTGATTATTGGAATTAGAGCCATTTGTGTCTTTGAATCTAATCAGATAAGAGAATTTTCCTCAGAAATTTTTAAGAAATCTCATTCTTACAACTCTGTTTTTCAAGAACCACTCCCAGAACCAAAGCTGTGTTAGTCATGGTTCTCTAGGGAAACAGAACAAACAGATTATATATGTAAATATTATGAGATTTTTATAAGAATTGTCTTGTGTGACTCTGATGATAGAAATGTCCAGAATCTGTTGGGAAGGCCATAAGATGGGAACTTCCATGAAGGTTTTCAATGAATTCCCCAGGAGAAGTTGGCTGGCTGAAGTGAAGATGAAAATTCTCTCTTCTGACTGCTGAAATCACTTTTCCTTTTAAAGTCTTCAACTAACTGGATGAGGCTTCTCTCATTTTAAAGACAATCTCCTCAGTTGATTTTAGATGTAATCATCTATAGATGCAATCATCTTACCATCTTACTGATGACTTAAGTCCCTGAAATGTCCTCACAGCAACAATCTGGCCCATGCTTACTTGACCAAACAACCAAAACCTGGCTAAGTTGACAAATGAATTTAGCCATAACAAAATGTATTAACTGAATGTTCCTACCACCTCAGAGACCCTATATTCATTACTAATTAATTCCTCATACCCTGTCCTTTCTTTCCCTGGTAACCCTTACTCTACGTTCTGTTTCTTTTTGGTTTCATATTCTAGCTATTTCATATGAGTGTAGCCATACAATATCTCCCTTTGTACCTAAATTATTTTACTCAACAAGATGTCTCTAAAATTCATCCATGTAGTCACTGCTTTTTAAGGATGAATAACATTACCTTATATGACTATGCTATATTTTATCCATTTATCTACTGATGGACATTTGGATTGCCTTCAGTTTTGGATAGTGTGAATAATGCTTCTATGAAAATTCATCTACACATATCTTTCCTTTTTCCCACTTTCAATTATTTTAGAGGTATGCATAGAGGTGGGATTCTGAGTCATATGGAGGCTTTCTGGTTTCCCTTTAGAGGAACAACTAAATTGTTTTCCACAATGGCTTTACCACTTTACATTCACACCAACAATATGCTAGGTTTCCTATTTCTATGCAACCTCAAGAGCAGTTGTTATTTTCCATTTGTAACATAATAGCCATTCAAGTGGGGGTGATGTGGTATCTTATTATGGTTTTAATCTGCATTTCCCTAATGTCTATTGATGTTGAACATTTTTGGCAATTTTTATATTTTTTGGAGAAAGGATATGCAAGTCCATTGTTCTTTTTTAATTGGATTGTCTTTTTGTTGTTCAGTTGTAGGAGCTCTTTACACATTATTGATAATAAACCCTTAGCAGATATGATTTCTGAATATTTTCTTCCACGTCATAGGTTGCCTTTTCACTTTCTTGATAATATCCTTTAAGGCAAAAAAGTTTTTAATTTTGATGAAGTCCTGTTTGGTTTTTTTCTTTTTTGCTTATGATTCTGGTATAAATTCTAAGAATCCATTGTCATATAGGTTCTGAAGATATTTTCCTTATATTTTCTCTAAGAGTTTTATAGATTTAGCTCTTATATTTAACTTATTGATCAATTGTGAGTTAATTTTGCATATGATGTAAAATTGGGGTCTTTTTCATGTGGATATCCAGTTTCCCAAAACCATCTTTTGAAAAGTCTTTATTTTCCCACTTGGGTGGACTTGGCAGTCATGCCAAAACTTAATTGGCCATAGACGTGAGAATTTATTCTACACCTTCAATTCTGTTACATTGGTCTATAGGTTTATATTCATACCAGGACCCCAATTTTTTGATAATTGGGGTCTTAACATGTTTTTCACTGCGTATAATTACAATTGCCATGCAACGTGCAGATCTTACTTGAAGGTAACACATAGGAATAGACATTCTCATGAACTGTTCCCAAATACTTTCTAACTCTATCCACATTTTCAATCCTTTTCCTTAAGTCACTAAGCATCCCAGAATGCCCTGGTCTTTCTTCAGACCCCTTTTATATTATATAGCGTATTCTAAAAGAAGCCTGCATAGAAAAAGGAAGACATTTATGATGCAGGCCCTGATTATGGAAAGTAGAATAATTCTAAAGAACAAAGACAATAGTTCATATTCAGTTCAAGACTGGCCAGATTTCTCTATGATCTTTCAGACCCTGAAAAAGGCACACTGAAGAGAAGTAAAATATTCCCTTACTTCCTTGGCTTTGTTATGACCCAGTTTTGTTTTAAGGGTAATTTACATGCTATGACTGAAAGAATGTGTTTGTAGTACAGATGGAAAATCTATTCTGACAGTGGCCTTCTGAATTTATACTGAAGATGCCAATTTTTGTAGTCATTATTGGCTGATTTTGTTGTGTCAAGATGTAGCAAGCATGTCTAGGGTCCTAACAGGTTAACCCAGTAACTGGACACAACGACGAAGTAACCTAGGGAAATAGGAAACCCAAATTCAGACTCCATATTAGGGAGATATACTAGAAAGCACAGTTTTCATTTTGTATTTTTCACTAACAGTGTGACCTGTAAAACTGTATAATCTCAGAGAAATTTTGGTTTTAGTATACGAAAAATTAAGTAGTAAGATTAAATGGTTCCATTCAACTGTAGAATTTTTGTAACAAATCCTCAGAGTGCAATAGGATTGCTTTCATTTTCCCTACTGAAATTATGAGTCACAAAGTACTTATAGAAGAGACATTTTCAAATGTCAGAAGATAGAGCACTTAGAATTCTATTAGAAATATCATGTAATTTTGACACTGAATTCAGAGCAACTAGTTATGTAATTATGTGAAAGCAGGTGACAAAAGTTTAAGTTAAATTTATAGTTGAAAGAAAAATATATGTATTCTTTTGATTAATTCTACTTCCTAATGTTATTTTCATGTTCTGTACAATAAGTGTATACATATATACTTTACGATTATCTATTTGCTTTTAGAAAATTCTTGACTAACTTTTCCTTAACATTTTTCAAACTTTTGAGGAAATAGTTTTATATGAAGTTCAAAGGCACAAATTGATTTTAAATTTTGCTGATTATTCCCACCTTGTGAAAACATGAGTAGAAGAAACACATAAACTCTGACTCAATGACTTGGGCACTTCTGCCTGGTCCTAAGCCACTTTTCTTCACTGCATGGTGTTCCAAATAGTTTTTAATTCTATAAAAACAAGATTATTCATGTCTTTCTCTTTTATTTTCTTTCTTTTCCTTTCCTTTCCTTTTCTTTTCTCCTTCCTTCCTCCCTTCCTCCCTTCCTCCCTTCCTTCCTCCCTTTCTCCCTTCCTCCCTTCCTCCCTTCCTCCCTTCCTCCTTTCCTCCCTTCCTCCCTTCCTCCCTTCCTCCCTTCCTCCCTTCCTCCCTTCTTTCCTTCCTCCCTTTCCCTCCTTCTTTTTGTCTGCCACAGCTTTGAAACAAAGTTGAAAATGCAAAGTCATTCCACTTGGAACATGGCCACATGGAATGAGAAATGTTTTTTTCTGTTCTTTGGGCACAGTGGAAACAAGGTGAATATGCAAGGAAAGCCACAGAGGGTTCATTGTTTTCATTCATGTGTATGCATGTCTCTGAGGGTTTGTCTTCTAAGTACCAGATGTTTTTCATTTATTTTTTTCACATAGAAACCCTGCAGTTATGTGATCAGTGAAAATCAGTCAGCAAGGACATGATTGAGTTCAGAAAGCTTGATGTCTTCCAAAAGTGGCAAAGCAGCCTAACAAATGTTTTCAATCAATAACCATTCCCTTCAGCTTTGCCAAAAAAGGGAGTTTTAACAAATGTTAAAGGAGGATTAACAAATGTTTTCAATCAACAACCATTCCCTTCAGCTTTGCCAAAAAAGGGAGTTTTGAATGACATTGGAAGTTTCCATCCAATTCCAATGTGGGTCTTCTGGATTAGAATTGTTTACTGCTCTGTGACACTGTTTCCTCCAAGACCTTTTCAATTGACCTGAAACTTCTGTATAACTGGAGGTCAGAGATGAATTAGGAGTGTTTTTTATTCAATTCCTGATAATTAAAATAGGATTTTGAAGTAAAACAATAAACTTAAAGGTCATGACCTTGTAGGGGGAAGAGATTTCTAAATTCCTTCAGCTTTAATTTTTTTTTTTTAGTAGCTGTGAAGAACACAGATTTCTCACACAATAATAAATCCTATACCTCTTCTGCCTATGACTCCAGGACTTTTGCTACAGGAGGTGTGTGTGATGCAGAGGAAGGCAGGAAAGGCAGCTCCTCTAGTACCAGGGAATTGATTATGAAGAGGAAAAGAAGAAGAATTAGAAGCAAACAACAGTCAGATCAAAGTGTTCCAACTTCTTTTCTCTGGGGTTCTGCCCACAATGAAGTGCTAGGAAAGAAAAGACATATTGTGAGAAGAAGCATAATGTGTTTTGTTTGGTTCTCTGCAAAACCTAAGTAGAGGCTGCCATTCCCATCTTGGATCAGAGCCACATCAGAGCTAATCTGGCAAAAAAGAATGACAAAGTTCAACCTTGTAGCTTTGCTTTTCAGTGCAGCCATCAAGTACTACAAGGCCGGGATAGAGACAAAATGTTCTTTCATTTCCTTGTGGTGAGGGATAGAAGGGGGCAAGTAATCAGTTGATTTGCGAGCCAGGTGCTAGGTCTGCTCATAAGGTTTGGTGAGCTATGAAGGGATCTGCAGCAATGGCTTAGATGGGTCATCAGAGGAGGAGGCCAGGAAGACTTGAGATTTGTTGCACAAGAGAGATGTAAGATGAACTGAGTAATCAGGAAAGCTACACTAGGCTCTAACCAAAGTAAGAATAACCAGATTGTTGTAGAGAAGTTGGGTGTACACGGTATCGAAGGCCAGGACATGAGAACTCTGAGAAGGATGTTGATTTATTTCAACCAGCTGGACTCGGCGGACTCCTGTCCTAATAAAAAACCGAGCCCCACATAGAATTAGAGTTCACTTTTATACAGAAAAGATATGTGTTGGGAGTTAAATGGTGCCCTTTTGAAAGAAAATGACTTCCCTTGTTAGTTGTTTGTCTGAGTATGAGATAGGTTTTCAATTAAAGTACCCCCCACATTTCAGGTGAGCTTGAATTAGCACATCCTCCACATTCCGTCTGGATGCAACCTTGAATACACATTCACTCTTATATTCTTTCTGAACATTCAAAAACTGTAGGGTCTATATTACTTATTCGGACTTCTAGAGACTAGGTACACTTGGAAACAATTTTGAATTTATGCACAGTTTATATTAAGATCACAAATCTTAACAGTTGAAGACTTCAGCTGCAAGTTCAGTAGGTGAGCAGCACTCAGGCAGACAGTGGCATCATCTTCAAGCCTGGAGAAATAAAAAGCTGAGGAACTCATATTCTTCCATTCCTGGAGGTCATGCTGTATTCCCAAGATGTCCTTGGAAAAAATCTGGTAGAAAGGAAGATTCTAGGGGAAATTAGCATTTCTTTTCTCCTAAAGACAAAGAACACAATTTAAGAGATTATTTAAATGATTCCAATGATCCAAGTTAACTCCAAAACGATTAGAAGTTACTTTTTTACTTTTACTTGATAGATGGTTGGTCAAGGTATAGATTAGGGCTTTGAAACAAAAAATATGTTTTGCCAGGGCACATCTTTAATATGCATAAATTTTCAACCTTGTTACAAGTGCTTATTGAATGACTGAATGAATGACTGACTGAACGAATGAACCAAATAAGTCTGAAGAAACAATATAAACAAGATTCTTGAAATGAATTTTCTCTTTCAACAGTAGAATTCCCCAGCAAGGCAAACACTAAAACCTGGCCATTGTTTTAGCACTAAGTTCATGGTTTCTCTTGAAGTTTTAGTTGCAGTAAGGATGAGCCTGAGAAAGAGTTGTGGAATAGATAAAATTAGTTTCCATTTCTCCCATGACTCAACATTTTTCTAAGCTACCTGATTAATTTTGTTTCTAAGTCATAACAAATAAAAGATTTTTGCTCTCAGAAAAAGTCTTTTAAATATGAATCTCAAGGTGAATTTACTAAGAAAATTCCTCTCAGAAGCTGAATCAGAGTGAATGAAATCTATATTTGATAACTACCTGATATTTAAATATTTAATTTTATTGGGAAATAATTATAAAACATGAATTGTGCACCTTGAAAAAATTTAAATTATGACTGTACTGAAGTACTTCAAGTTTCATCTATAATTTTCCTTGCAATAATATAGAAGTGAGCCATTGTTTATGAACAGATAAAATCAACAAGATGAGAATGAGTAAAAAGTAAAATTGTACTACAGTAACTTTAATCAAATTAATGTTTGATGAGATTAATGATTATATATGTGGACTTGTTTTTTTGGTCTTAGTATCCAGAAGTCATTCTGTGTGCTATTAGCACAAATATTAAATAAAAACAGAACTTATTTATTTTCCCAAACTACATGCTAAGTAGAAAATTAAAATCCTCATTTCCAGAACAGTGTAAATAATCCAGGAAATCTCTTTGGGATATTTAGTATGTCAACAAATATCTAAGAAGTGCTTTTTTTTCTTTAATCAGTGAAAGTAAATCCAATAAAATGAAATGTCATACTTACGTAAGTATTATGTTGATGATTTACCACTTACCCAGAAATCCAGGAATTATGATAACCTTGGCAATGTCCAACAGCCTTAAAGTAGAACACAACAGTCTCAAAACAAAATTAATATTAGTTTACTCTAATATCAAAAATAAATATCATCCTCTGATGCCTTTTTGTGATCTGAGATGCAAGGAAGAGAATTGGGGGATATTAGAGAACGTATTAGTTGGGGTTCTGCAAATTCAGAACCAAGAGTTTATGCACACACACAGATATTTATATATGTTGGAACCTAGGGACTGGGGTATGCTCCCCTCTTAAACGAAGCACAGCCAGAAGCACGTAGTCACCAGTTTAAATGGACACTTACTAGTTAAAAAGTAAAAATCCTCTTGAAGAAAAGTATGTACAAATGGTCCTGTAACTTTAATCTCCTAAGGCTGTATATTCCCTTTCTGTGATTACATCCCAAAACCCCATTTGTGCACTTCATGTAACTTTTGCAGAAAATCTGTCCTCAAACCCTATGGAATTTTTTCGTCCTGAGACCCCTTATACCCCCCTCTCCTTTGATTGCTTCTTTGCAGAGGGCTAACTTCATACTTTGGCCATGCTTGAAGTTTCTCCTGTTTGTAAGTCCTAGTAAAGCTTATGTCTAACCATTTGTCTAGTGTGTTCTTTGGTCTTATAGATGCCCCAACCTGTGCCCTTGAAAGTCTGGTTGTAACAATTGACAAACCAATCAGGAGACTGAAGGACCACCAGCAGTGGTGAGCATGAGCTCCAGGATGGGAGAATCTGTGGGGGAAATCCCAAGTTATCCATGTAGAGAGGGGTGGATTCACTCCAGAACATGTGGGGGCAGATGACTGGGGATCGCAGAGAGAACATGGGATTGCCCACTTTGCTTGTCTGTTGTGGAAATCTGCATGAGCATGAGAACACCCCAAAAACATTGATGGGAGTAAAGCACATGCTATAAGAATGCAAAATTATGAAGTATAATAAAGACAACAGGCCACTGCCACAGTAGTTGGCTGGGTGTTGCTATGGACAGTACAGTTAGCAACAGCATAATGTCTCAAGGAAAACAAAGAAATCTGCCACTGAGAAGAAAAGGTAAGGTTAACAAGGAATTTGAAGACTTCCACCTCTGCCTTAGTGACAGGTCTCTGAGGAACTAGATAAAAAAGATAAAGTAATTCAGATGTAGAAACAATAGAAGAATCTTTAAATCATATTAGAATGCTTGTGCAAAGGAAGGCTAAATCACAGATATAACATCCCACACAAGCAGAAGTGCTAAATAGAGCATTTGCCAGTGAAATCATGTTTGAAAGAAAATATTCTGCTGAGGCATTAACTGAGATAAGGAAAACATTCCAGCAGCAACTCCGCAAATGCCCTTCCACCTGGATGGTGCGACTTTGGGCTAGTGGGGGCTGATATAATTAGTTTAGCTGCTGGAAAAGCAAGAAAACTTAGCAACATTAATGTTCTCTGTTCTGTTTCCATGTTAATTCTAATTGGACTTGGATAGTCACATGATAAATTGGTTTTGTTAAAAGTTCAGTAACTTTTGAACAGGATGACTCTATGAAAGTAAAAGAGGAAAAGAAAAAAAAAATAGAAAAAACTGGCTTTCTAAGACTGTAATTCAATCATGGTTTAGTCCTGATAGCAAACAGCCTCTCCTGCCAACTGGCCTCCAAAAAACTGTTTCTAGTGTGGCATGCTAGTAGGTATTTGAAATGAAGAAAAGTTTGTGTTTGCACATAACCAAATTGAATTATTATTCTGACAAATTTGTTTAGTGTTAATTGTAATTGTACTTTGTAAGAGGTTTGCTTGGAGACAGTTTCCAAAATCATTTTGGTAAAAGTATGGAAGGCGTATAGAATGTTTTTAATATTAAGGAAAAGGAAAGTAATTTTGTCTAAAGAAAATGACTGGACAGTAAGAGAGGAATATGTGGGACAAAGCTGAATGGGTACAAAAGTGCAAAAGGTTTGTGGAAAAGGAATTTTTGTGGTCAAAGTTGAGTAACATTTAATGGGTCTATATATAAAGTTTTAAAAGCTTTAGTATGAAATAGTATACTGATGCAAAACTATATTATGATTCTCTCTCTCTGTTAAAGTGACAGTTTCTTAAATAATTAGTCTGTTTTATTAGAAAGTTATAATGAATTTTTCTCCAGAATAATTGGTATACAAAGCAGAAAGTCTTTTTCATCAAAGTAACTTCTTATACTTTAACCTTATTGTGTCCTTGTTTTATTAAAAAAAATGAGTCTTCTCACTTTTAAAAGCACACAATGTTCAAATCTGGCAACTTTTAACATTTTGCTTTCTCCAAGTCAAATCCTGAAAAGTATCTTTAAATTTCAAACTACTGGAGAACAATTTGTTCTTTCACTTTGAAAAAAAAGCAAAATAATAAAAATAAAGTTCATTTAATATGTCATAAGTGTTAGAAGTTTGCAATAATTAACAAGCTGTACCTCAGTTTCCCCCGATATGCATTGGGAAAAGGATAAACTGCCTCCCCCATGTCTGAGAGCATGGCACTATCCCACAGGTTAAATAAAGGAACCCCATAGAGACAGGAGTAAAGGGAGATAGAGATCTGCACCATCTACATATCAGAGGGAGATGGAGATCCTTACTACCTCTACCTGCATATCAGAGGGAAATGGAAACATTTTACATATCAGAGGAAATAAAGAAACCCTTTAAAACCTTACAGATCAAAAGAAACATTTGCTCCTGCAGCATTCCAAGAGACCATAAATTCCCTAATCATTATCAGGAAAATTTTCTCACCTCTAAGGCTTACTATTGGTCCCTGTTCCTCACTCGAACCCTCAACCCCCTCCCACTAACTATCATTCCCTACCTAAGAACGTACTGTATAAATTCAAATTCCCCCTTTCCAGGAGTGAAAAGACCCCCTCCACTGGGAGAGCTTCTCAATAAATTCTTTGCTTATGGTCAATCAGTCTCCATGTCCCAGTAAGCACCATATTTTCTCCAACAATAAGTAAAATGGAAAGTGTTTTAAAAATTAAAAGGGATTTTTTTAACCTTCTATTAATCAAAAGTTGTATGGGTAAAATGTTCACATGAATACTTAAAGATTGTATAAAATTCCTAAAAATTTATCAGTGTTTCTGCATAATATTAAATAACAGTATAAAGTTGTTGATCATGGTTTTAATTTTTTAAAGATGTTTTATGTCGTAGAAACATTCTCTGTACCTAGGAATTGAGAGGAAGATGCTTTGACTCATATTCACCAGATATGCCCCACCTCCCCTGAAAAAGCAGTCCAGTGACTGCATAGAAAAAGGTGGCCTTTGGGGGCTGCCATGGGGTGGTGCATAGCAATAAATTATCATGAATTTAAAAAAGTAACACCACTAATATATGCAGCAGTCCCAAACATTGCTGGTTTATTGCAAAAAAAAAAAATCACTATGTTTTAGATCTTGCTAATGCTTTCTCTAGTATTGTTGTAGAAATTGAGAGAGGTTCAATTATTTACATATAGAAAGGCCAGGACTCAGGAATGATTTTGCAAAGGAAAAATGGTTTATTGACGGCCAGTCAGACTTGGGAGCTTTTTGTTTCAAACCCGAGCCTCGAACAAGATTTTCAAGTTCCTTTTATACAGGGTGGGGAGTTAAATGGTGCTTTTATCAAAGAAAACTACTTTCTTTGTTAGTTAAGTTTTTGCCTGAGTACCAGATAGGTTTTGAATTAATATATTGCCCACATTTCAGGTGAGCTTGAATTAGTATCTTGCCCACATTCCGTCTGGATGCAACCTTGAATACACATTTAGTCTTGTATCCTTTCTGAACGTTCAAAGCCCATATCACCTAACTGGATTTCTAGAGACTAGGCAAGGGCACACTTGGATACAAAATTAGATGATTTTGAATTTATGCACAGGCTATATATTATATTTCCCATTCGAGGCCAAGTCCAAGTTCCCTTAAGTATCGGCATCACCACCATCAGAGTTTCTCTGGACTGACTGGTATGTATATAGAGTTTGCTTTGCTAAATGGCCTCCTGGGGACTGGAGTCGTTGCCATGGTCACCATGGTCACCAAGGGCAAGACTGCAGCCTCTTACCTTCCCACACCCATAAGTCAGGACAGACAGCTTAAGTTATCTCTGAAGAGACAAAGAGCCTCCTACCCATAGCCCACATCAGTATCTCCTTAGACAAGTCAAGACGATCTGCATCTGCCTCACTTGGGAAGGCCAACAATGGACTTTTGTGGTGCTACCCCAAGGCTATGTGTATAGCCTGACCATGTATCATGGCCTTGTGGTAAAGGATCTGGCCAGGTGGAAGAAACCTGTGACTGTAACTCGATTCCATTATATTGATGATATTATGTTAAGCAGTCATTCTCTCTCAAAATTAAGAGAAGCATCAGAGACAATAATATCTCATCTTGAAAACCAGGGATAGGCTATTAATCCAGACAAGCAGCAAGGTCCTGGCTGCTCTGTCAAATTTTTGAGTGTTGTTTGGTCAGGTAAGACAAAAACTGTACCCTCTGCTGTAATGGATAAAGTACAATGTTTTCCTACACCACAAACTCCAAAACTACTGATGGCCTTCCTGGGGTTGCTGGGGTACTGGAAACCATTCATCCCTCATTTAGTTCAAATATTAAAACCATCGTATGTGTTAATCAGGAAAGGTTGTGCATGGGAATGGCTGGACTCCCAGCTGGCTGCTTTTAAAGATGCAAAGAGGGCACTAGCACTAAGAGCACTAAGAGGGGTGGACACAGACTTACCCTGTGAATTATATGTGGCCGGTACCAATATTGACTTTGGGTATGGTCTGTGGCAAAGGCAACATTCTAAGTTAGTTCACATTAGGTTTTGGTCACAATTATGGAAAGGGGATAAAATATGATATAGCCTCTTAGAAAAACAACTATGTGAAGCACACCATGCTCTGTTGCAAATGGAGGGTTTAACCTGATAGTGACCAGTCACTCTGAAGACTGCCATCCCTATCCAGGGTGGACTGCAATACTGGGAACAAGACAGGAACAATGGACTGTCATGGGCCACTCCCGGTGGAGAAGAGATCTGTAGTGGATGTCTGAGATGTCGGCCAGCAGTGACAGATGACTGTCTATCACATCCCTGCCAACTCCTCTATTACCCCTCTCCAGAATGTTGAGGCAGATGCCCTCACAAAGTTCTGAGACCTGAGAAGCAGCAGGGTGGGCCCCACGGAAGAGTGAACATCATGGCTACCAGACCCTGTAACGCCTAGCCCAGCAATTCCAGCTGCCTGTTTCTCACCAGCAGCTTGTGGACATCACCCATAAGCGTCCATCATGCTCACTTCAATGACCATGACAATTACTTCACCAGATGGGACATAGAGTCTGAGCAGACTGCAGTGGCACAATGGCAAATGGATTATATCAGTCCCCTCTTGCTCTCAGAAGAGACAAGGCATGCTTTAACTGACACAGACACAGCCATGGAATCTATCCGCTGCCTAGAAAAAGTAAGTGCCCTATATGGGTGTCAGCCATTTACCAGTCCATTTACAGGTCACCTCATGTAGTCTTGGGCTATGGACCAGGATATTGTTTGGACTTTTTATGGAATAAAGATTTTTTTAAGGGAACAGATAAACAGGTGATAATGGATCTTTTCAACAAGGAACCAAGAAGCTATATCCAGCCTTAACTGCTTTAAATTCAATACCTTGGGCCCCAGCTCCTGCTCCAATTGAAATAATAGTGGCAGAACCAATGCAGGCATCAAGATTACAAGTTAAAGGACCATCAGTCCTATAGCCCAAAAGGGGAAATAATAATATGTTGTTGCCTAAGCCTCAAACTATACAAACTGAAAAATGAGGTCTTTGGCCATGGTACTGGCCTATGTTGCTGGTTGGGAATCTTAGGCCATGGGGAATAGGAGTCACATAAAACACTGTTATGAGACCACAGTTCATACAGAAAATGCCAGTGAAAAGTTTATTAGTAGCCCAGCGGGGTCTCTTATTCTCGCTGGAGCTCTATGTATATCTATGTGAATTTTTCTTATGCCTAAACTAGTTTTTGATGTCACCATAGAAAACTCAGAAAATTTGGAAGGGGAAAATGTATGATATTGGAAGCCTCCTCATAGACCCCACCCCCTTCCTGGTACTTTGTTATCTAGTAATGGAAATGTTGCTTGTATACTGTTAGACCAGCAACTGCCCCTTATTGTTCCCCATAAACATCTTTCTTTTCACCCACAGTGCCCTAGCCAATACCTTTCTGCAGTAGGCTTCAGCAGTAACTCTTGCCCACAATTGGACCCAATTTTGGGTTGCACAAACCTGTCAGCCTTGGGTGTTATTGGCCTTCCTTGTACTGTTGGATAGCATGAAACACCTTGCTTGCATAGTAGAATATGACCCATCGACAAGTCTGGAAGAAGACCTCGTTTAAAACTGACATCCAGCTGCCATGTTTCAATGAGACTTGTAATTATACTTTTACCCTTGTAAAGCAGCAAGTGAATAAGTCTCAACCTTTATTAGAATATGCTGTACATGATGGTTTAGAATGGTTAACAGCTAAATATGTCACCCTAGATCATGTTTCCCCTGCCTGTATGGAATAAGAAGAGGAAATCTGTAGTATGGGGTGATTATTCCCCAAATTTTGTAATTACACTGACAAGCATTAATGTTCAATGTTGTGTATATATTTCTGATCACTCCCATAATATTTCACAAGCTCTAAGTCATATGTAAGAGCACATACAGCACATCAAAAAATTAGCTACAGGCCTCCTATCTGACTGGTTTAATTCCCTTTCCTGACCCTGGTTACATGTCTTCCTAGGTCAACTAGCTTTTAGCAGAGAACTCCTATTATTATTCTGTTGTTTGCTATACTGTTGCTGTAAAATGTGGATGCAATTTGTGTCCTGTGGTGAACACTGGCTGCAGCTGTGGGTGGACTGTGGAAGCCTAGGGACTGGGTGCCCAGTGAAACACAGTCTGAAGCACATAGCCACAGTCATAAAATGGACACTCACTAATTCAAACTAACAAATCTTCCAGAAGGAAAGAATGTACAAATGGTTCTGTAACTTTAATCCCTTCAAGGCTATGTACTTCTTTCCTGTGAAAATATCACCAAACACTTCATTTGTGCATCTCCTGTAAACTTTGCAGAAACTCTCTTCTCCTACCCTATGAAATTCCTTTGTCCTGAGACCTCTTATATTCCCCTCTCCTTTCCTTGCTACTTTGTGGAGCATTAACTTCATACTTTGATCAGCCACCACAGAAGTCTCTCCTTATTGTAAGTCTCCAATTAAGCGTGTGTCTAACCATTTGTCTAGTGCACTCTGTTCTTATGGCTGCCCCAACCCATGCTCTTCAGAGCTGGGGTAAAACAATATATATACACATATATGTAAATATTAAGAGATTTATTATAGGAATTTGCTAACCACAAATTTGGAGATTGGCAAGTCCAAATTCCACAGGCCACTAGTTGGAACACTTGATTGAAGTGACATTGAATTACCCTGGAGAGGGAGGCTGGCTGAAGTAGACATGGAAATTCTTCTTTCTGACTGCTGAAATCCTCAATTTTTGCTTTAAGGCCTCAACTCATTACATAAGGAAACTCCTGAAGGCAAACTCCTTTTTTTTATTGTAGATGTAACTAGCCATAGATATTGTCAATCAACTAATGGCTTAAATGCATGAACTACCTATACTTTAGCAATCAGCCAGGTGCTTGTTTGAGCAAATAACTGGGCGCATTAACCTAGCCAAGTTGACACATGACACTAACCATCACAAAAAATAACTTCAGAATAAGTATTTCGCCTGAATCTAAATTTGGGCCTCAGGAAAGTGGAAGCTAAATAAAAATAAGCTGGAGTGAAGTATACTTCCTTTATATGTAGAAAAGAATCTGGAGGCATGCCCTCTCCCTCCTACCAACCCCATCCTGCATCATTACTACCACATGATCAAAATAATTATCGGAGGGGGAGAACCAGCAAGATGGCAGCAGAGTAAGGAACTCCTAGAGTCAACTCCTATTACAGGGCAGCTAACAAACACCCAGAGCTCTTTGGAACTAACTGAAGCACCTGGAGACCAGAAGAGCATCCTGCAACATCCTGGAAGGAGTGGAAGGAGGGGACTGCCCATCTGCAGAGAAGACTCGTAAGGAGAGTGCTCCACGCCCTGGAGGCTGATGACCATCCTCCAAACTGGAGGCACAAGCCACCTCCGGAGCTGTTCTGCGGAGGAATCGAAAGCTCCACTTCCCCAAAATGGGGGAAGAAGAGATGGTTGGGCACCAATTTCAGCTACTGATGAATAAATACAGTGGGCTAAAGTATAATCCTGAGAACAGCTAAGATTTGAGGCTGTCCAAGTCAGAAAGAGGCTGGGAGCTGCCATCTTAACTCCACACCTGGCACAAGGGGAAGTGGGGGCAGGCTGAAAATTACAGTGTTGGTGGAGACCAGCTTCTTTCCATCCAGATCATATTGCTGCTCTAGCCTAGGCCGCAGTGTCACCTCATGCAGGGAGGAAGCTGTGGGGACCTGCACCAGCCTCTCTGGGAAATTACCGGCCAAGCCATGGAGGCCAGTGATTATCCTACTGTGGTGGCACAAGCTGCCCCAAGAGTTAGTCTGTGACTGGAATTGGAACTGGGAGGAGAAGATGGTTGGCTGCTGATTTCAGCTACTGATCGGTACTCAGTTATAACCCTGGGAAGAGCTGGGGTATGAACCAACCCAAGTCAGAAAGAGGCCAGTAGCCACCATTTTGATTCTGCCCCTAGCCTGAGGGGAAGTCGGGCTGACTGAAACTCTCATTGTTGACAGCAACCAGTTTCTTTCACACAGATCAGCCTGCAGCCCTAGCCTAGGCTTCAGCCCTGCCTCTGGCAGGGAGGAGGCTGAGGAGCCCTGCACCAGCCTCTACAGGTTAGTTTGGATGGCATAGACTGAAAATCAAAAGTCTACCAGGGCAACTGCGGTCATCTTGGACCCACACTGCATAAATTGCTGCTCACACCTGCAGCTCCTTCGCCACCCCAGGCAGGGGAGAAAGGGATGTGAAGCTTCATCAGTCTGTCTGGGCAACTACAGTATAGGCCTGCACTTGGATTATCCCACACAACTGTGACTCTGTCCCTACCTGGCAAAGGAGAAAGTTGGAAGAAGCTTCATTGGTCCCTGGCACAATGTGGGCAGCTTGAGCCTCTACAGCTTACAGCACCAACTACATGCTTGTCTCCTACTGCACAACCAGCAAGGGAGAAATGAAAGGAAGCCCTAAACTGAAGAGAAAAACTGAATCCAGAATAAATACTCTAGTAAGCCAGATGCAAAGACACCAACAAAAAATTACAATCCACACCAAGAAACAGGAAGCCATCGCCCAGTTAAAGGAACAAGATAAGCCTCCAAATGACATAAAAGAGTTGAGAAAACTAATCATAGATGTTGAAACAAATCTCCTTAATAAATTCAATGAGATGGCTAAAGAGATTAAGGATATTAAGAAGATATTGTATAAGCAAAAAAAGAATTTGAAAGCATGCATAGAAAAATAGCAGATCTTATAGGAATGAAAGGTGCAATAAATGAAATTAAAACATTGGAATCATATAAGAGCAGATTTGAGGAGACAGAAGGAAGGATTGGTGAGCTTGAGGAAATGGCCTCTGAAAGTGAACGTACAAAAGACCAGATGAAGAAAAGAATGGAAAAAATTGAACAAGGTCTCAGGGAACTAAATGACAGCAAAAAGCATGCAAACATAGGTATCATGGGTATCCCAGAAGGAGAAGAGAAGAGAAAGGGGGCAGAAGGAATATTTGAAGAAATAATGGTAGAAAATTTTCCAACCCTACTGAAGTACATAGATATTCCTGTCCAAGAAGCACAATGTACTCCCATCTGAAAAAATCCAAATAGACCAACTCCAAGACACACACTCATCAGAAAGTCAAATGCCAACGACAAAGAGAGAATTCTGAGAGCAGCAAGAGAAAAACAATGCATAACATACAAGGGATATCCAATAAGATTAAGTGCTCATTTCTCACCAGAAACCATGGAAGCAAGAAGACAGTGATCTGATATATTTAAGATACTACAAGAGAAAAACTTTCAGCCAAGAATCTTACATCCAGCAAGACTGTCTTTCAAAAATGAGGGCAAAATTAGAATATTTGCAGGTAAACAGAAACTGAGAGAATTTCTAAGCAAGGGACCAGAATTTCAGGAAATACTAAAGGGTGTGCTAGAGCCTGAAAAGAAAAAAACAGGAGAGACAGGCCTGGAAGAGAATCTAGAAATGAAGATGATATCAATAAAAGTAATTAAAAGTGTCAAAAGAGTGGTGATAATAAAATATGATAGATAAAACACAAATAGTCTGGAATAAACTTAACCAATAATGTAAAGCACTTGTATTCAGAAAACTGCAACTCAATGTTAAAACAAATTTTAAAAGGCCCTAAATAACTGGAAGTACATTCCATGCTCATGGATTTGAGGACTAAATATCATTAAGATATCAAGTCTTATTGATATACAGATTTAATGCAATCTTGATAAAAATTCCACCAGCATTAAAAAAATATTGAAATCATGATCATTAAATTTATTTGGAAGGGTAAAGAGTCCTGAATAGACAGAAACATCATAAAAAGGAAAAGTGAACCCTCATCTCCAGACTTTAAATCATAATACCTACATATAGTGATAAAAACAGCATGGTACTAGCCTAAAGTCACACACAATGGACCAGTGGAACCAAATTTATGGTTCAGAAACATCATCTCTGGAGATAGCTGAAGGTATGGTCAAGTAATTTTTGACTAGCCTGTCAAACTCACACAGCTCAGGCAGAACAATCCATTCAACAAATGGTGCTGAAAGAATTGTATATACAGAGCTGAAAGAAGAAAAGAGGACCCCTATCTCACACCTTATCAAAAATTATCTCAAAATGGATCAAAAACTAAAAATAAAAGCAAGAACTATAAAACTTCTAGAAGAAATTGTAGGGAAATATCTTCAAGACCTAATGGTAGGTGGTGGATTCTTAAAGGAGATCAGAAGAGGACTGAGTGGACTACTGATGTTTAATGTATGTAGAAGTTTTAATTACCTTTACTGAAAAATGTGGAAATGTATAGAGTGGATGGTAACACACAGTGAGTAACAGCTAGTTTATAAATGGGTATGTGATTTAAAAAGGTAGTCTAGTTATGTAAATGCCAATTGACAGAATGCTAGAGAATAATCTAGGAACTGGATAGCACAGTAAACCAAGAGGTGGATAACAGTTGTGGTTGATGGTACAGATGCAAGAGTGTCCTTTGTTAGCAAATGTATATCACTCCTTGTTTTCTAAATTTCACAGGTCAATAGCCTGAGCAGAATGTTGCCTTAAGAGAAACTGCATGCATATAACTGATTTTTTGAGATTTTGTACTTAGCACTGCTAGTGAAATTATTTAAGAATTTTAAAATATTGTGATGTAATGAATATAATGCCTGCATGGAAAGATATGCCCTTTTGGGATTCAGAGGGTAGAGTGTGATAATTTCAGATTATTTTATGAATCCCAAAAAGAGAAAGATTATGTTGTTAATCTATCTATTCCTGTGGGTGCAATATCATTTGATTGCATTAAATTTGGTTGGGGGCCCTTTGATTAGATTATTTGGTAAGATTTTATTAGGTCTTTTGATCAGACTGTATCAGTGAGGCATGACTTATATTGAGTCTTTGCTCTCTTTCTTGGTCTGAGAAAAATGGAGACATGGAGAGAGAGGCACAGACAGAAGAAAGAAGTCACTGTGTTTGACCCTGCCATTTAAAAGAGAAGTCTAGAGGGTTGCTTAAGTACAAATCCCCAAGAGGCTGCACCCACAGAGCAGTCCAAGAAGAGACAAGTCCTTTTATAAGCCTGATAGCGTACAACTGAAATCAGAAAGAAAGCAGAACAGCCAAGACTGATAAAGGATGCCTGGAAAGAGAAAAACCCAATGCCTGCTTGACATCAACTGAGCTCAAACCTCAGCTGAAATGGTGGTCATCTTGCTTCAAAACGTGGTAAATGAATTCTGTGAGAAATTTCAAACTTTTATCCCAAATAAATTCACTTTATTGGTGGATTTATTTGGGGTGAACCCATTTCTGGTACTTTGTATCAGCAGTCCTTTGGCAAACTGAAATGTATACGTAAACCACATCTTGTTTATCCATTTATCAATTGATGGACACTTGGATTGCTTCCATCTTTTTTGACTATGTACAACTACCTGTTCAAGTACCTATATTCAGTTCTTTGGAGTATATATATATATACTAATGTGATTGCTGAGTCAAGTGGTAATTCTATACTTCTGTTTCTGAGGATCTGCCAATCTGTGTTCTATAGCAGCTCCACCATTTTACATTCCCACTAGCAATGAATGAGTGTTCCTGTTTTTCCACATCCTCTCCAACAGTTGTAATTTACTGTTTTTTAATAGTAGCAATTCCAGTGGGTGTGAAATGATATTCCATTGTGGTTTTGATTTGCATTTCCTTAATAGCTAATGACATTGAGCATTTTTCATGTGCTCTTTAACCAGTTGTATATCTTTTTTGGAGAAATAGCTATTCATGTCTTTTGCCCATTTAATTAGTTGTTTGTCATTTTATCAGATTTCTTTTTTATATTATGGATATTAAGCCCTGATCTGATAAGTGGTTATCAAATATTTTCCCCCATTGAGTAGGCTGTCTTTTTACTTTGGTGACAAAATTCTTTAATGCAGAAAAGTTTTTAAAATTTTGATGAAGTCACAATTTTCTATTTTTTTCTTTTGTTTCTTGGGCTTTGGCTGTAAAGTCTAAGAAACCACTGCCTAACACAAGATTCGGAAGATGCTACTCAATATTTCCTTCTAAGATTTTATGTAGTCCTGGTATTTATACTTGGGTCTTTGAGCCATTTTTACTTAAATTTTGTATGTGGTCCGAGATAGGGGAACTGCCTTCATCTTTTGCATAGGAACATCCACTTCTCTTAGCACCATATGTTGAAAAGACTCTTCTTTCCCAATTGATTGGAGTTGGCAGCTTTGTCAAAAACTATTTGCCCATAAATGTGGGGATCTTTTTCTGAACTCTCAGTTTAATTTCATTGGCTTCGATGTCTATCCTTGTTTCAGTATCATGCTGTTTTGACCAGTGTGACAGTCTGAAGTTCTTTTATGAATCCCCAAAGGAAAAATATTATGTTTTTTAACTAATCTATTCCTGTGGGTGTGAGATCCACTTGATTGGAATAGTCAGTGAAGCTTGACTCAGGCTGAGTCTCTGCCCTCTTGTTGGGTCTGATAAAAAAGGATACACAGAGGAAAAGAAAGCTGCCATATTTTATTTTGCCCACAGCTGAGCTCAAAGAGAGAAGCCCTAAGAGGCTCAAAGAGCTGAGCCCCAGGGAGAGAGAGATGAGCCATAAGCCTGGTAGCTCACAGCTGAACTTGTGCATGAAAGTGAGCAGCGGAGACTGAGAGATGAGGCCTGGAAAAAGACAAGCCCTATCCTAGTTGCCCTCATCTGAGCTCCGGGAGGCAGTAGATCCTGGAAGAATGGAAGGCAGAGACCTGGGCAGAGATCAGCAACCATCTTGCTTCATCACATGACCAGATACCAGGATCAACAGTAACTGACTTTGGTGAGAAAATATCTCTGATGGTACCTTGATTTGGGCATTTTATAGCTTGAAACTGTAAGATTTTACCTCCAAATAAATCCCCTTTATAAAACCCAATCCATCTCTGGTACTTTGTATCAGCATCCCTTTGGCAAACTAACACAGCCAGTGTAATTTTGTAATAAGTTTAAAGTCAGGAAATGTGAGTCTTCTAACTTCATTCTTCTTTCTCAAAAAGGAATTGGGTGTTCAAGGTCCCTTGCCCTCCCAAATAAATCTGATAATTAGCTTTTTCATATCTTCAAAGAACAGTGTTGAAATTGGACTTGGGATTGTGTTGGCTCTGTAAATCATTTTTGGTGAAATCGACATATTAACAATAACTAATCTTTCTATTCATAAGCATCAAATGCACTTCCATTTATTTAGGTCTTTTGTTATTAGGGTGAATTTGGCCTCATGGAATGAATTAGGAAGTGGCCCATTCTGTTCAGTTTTTTTGAAGAGTTTAATTATTAGTAATTAATTTTTCTTGTAATATTTGATAGAATTCTCCAATGAAGCCATCTAGCTCTGTGCTGTTCTTTGTTAGTAGGTTTTTTATTCTGATTCTATCTCTTTTCTCATAACTGGTCTGTTGAAATTTTCCATGTCTTCTAGAATCAGAGTAATCCTTTGCATGTTTTTAGGAATTTGTCCTTTTCATCTAGGTTGTCTAATTTGTTAGCATACAGTTGTCCATAATCTCCTGTTATGATCCTTTTTATTTTGGTGTGATCAGTAGTACTGTCCAACTACTTATTGCTGATTTAATTTGTGTTTTCTCTCTTTTTTTGATCTACCTAAGGGTTTACAATCTTTATTGATATTTTCAATGGACCATCTTAGGGCTTTTTAATGCTTTGTATAATTTTTTAATTCTCTATTTCATTTATTTCAGCTACCGTCTTTGTTTCTTCTTTGCTTCTGCTTGCTTTGGGTTTATTTTGCTGTTCTTTTCTTATTCATACAGGTATGCAGTGAGTGCTGACTCACTGAATTCCATACATTCTGATATGTTTTTTTTCTTATTTTCATTCATCAAAATATTTTACTGATTTCCTTTGTAATTTCTTCTTTGACACACTTATTGTTTAAGACTGTGTTATTTAACTTCCATATATTTGGGTTTTTCCAGTTCTTTGCCTGTTATCGATTTCTAGCTTCATTTCATTATGGTCAAAGAAGATGCTTTGTATAATTTCAGTCTTTTTAAAATCATGGAACCTTGTTTCCTGACAAACGTATATTTTCTTGTGAATTTTTGTTCAAATCTTTTGCCTGTTTTTACTGGGTTGTCTTACTGAGTTGTAAGAACTCTTTATATATTCTGGTACTGAGACTATTTTATCCCACTCTGTTGCTTTTATTATTTTCTTACCGGTGTTTTTAAAAGAGAAGAAATTTAATTTTGATAAAATCCTATCAACTTATTCTTTTATGGTTTTTCTTTTTTGTGTCCTAAGAAGTATTTCCTTAACCAAATAAGCAAAGATTTTTTTCCTATTCACTCTTCCAGAAAGTTTTAGCTTTCACATTAAGGTCTACAATCTTCTTCAAGTTAATTTTTTGTATATGGTGGGAGGTTAAGTGTTGGATTATTTTTATGTGGCTATCTACTTGTTTCAGCACTATTTATTAAAAGTTCTCCTTTTTCATCATATTACCCTGACACCTTTGTAAAAGAAACAATGACCATGTATGTGTGGATCCTTTGTTAAGTATCTCTTATAGCCACTTATGCCAATACCAAACTAATTAGATTGCTATAGCTTTAAAGCATTTCTTGAAATCAGGTCAAGAAATTGGGATGAGTCATCCAATTTTTTTCTGTGTTCCTTCCATCATCTCTTTTTTTAAGTACATATTTTAAAAATGTATATTTTTATTAAAGAAGTTGTAAACTTACAAAACAATCATGCATAATGTGCAGAATTCCCACGCAAAAAATTGGAACAAAATCCCAATTTTTTTCTTTTTCAAAACTGTTTTTGGTGATTCTAGGTTGTTTGCATTTTCATTTGAATTTAAAAATTGGTTTGTTATCTTACACACACAACACACATGCAAAGCCTGCTGGCAGTTTGAATGGGAATTTTTGAATCCCTAATTCAATTTGGAGTTAATTGACATTGTATATAATATTTTCTTCTCCATCCATAAATATTGTATAGCTCTCCATGTAAATCATTGAATAATGCCTGACAGCAATGTTTAGCAGATTTCAGTTTCTGGTAATTATACATATTTTGTTCATTTTATCACTAAGTATTTCATATTTTAGATGATATTGTAAATGATAATTATTTTGTTTTCTAATTTTTCATTGCTCCTCTATTAAAATATGATTGATCTTTGTATATTGACCTAGTATCCACTGACCCTGCTAAATTTCCTTTTTAATTCTACAAGCTATCTCATCAATTTTTTAGGATGTCCAATGTACATGTTCATGTCATCTATAATTTAATAAAAGTAGTTTTAAATATTCCTTGCTAATATTTATGCCTTTCATGTGTTTTCTGTCCTTAATTTTTGGTTTGAACTTCCAATACAATGGTGAATTGGTAGAAGTGGAATTCCTTTCCTTAACCCCAAACTGAGGCTCAGTCTTTTAACCCTAAATATGTTATTATCTTTAGGTTTTTCATAATTTAGGTTTTTATCATGAATGGGTGTTGTGTTTTGTCAATGATTTCCTTGTAACAATTGAAATGGTCACATGATTTTTCTTCTTCACTCTGTAAATGTGATGAATTACACTGATTACTATTTGAATGTTTAACCAGTCTTGCATTACTTGGATAAATCCGACTTGGTCATAAAGCTTTTTCATTTTTATATATTGCTGAGTTTGACCTGCTAATATTATGTTAAGAATTTTTTTTGTCTACGTTCATGAAGTCTGTAGTTTTCTTGTATTTTTATGATATAGGTATCAAGTGCTTGTTAAATGCTAGCTATTGTTCTTGTTTGTATTACCCTTTCATGGCAGAAAATAGAAAATAAGAAAAACTGAGATACTAAAACTTACAGCTAGAGACATCAAAGCCTTGTGATTATAACAACAAATGCATGACAATGAGGAGCGATTTCTCTCTTCTCCAAATATGTAGAGCACTTATGTTTATACAGTTTGAATACCCTAATATGTTATGTCAATTTTTGTCATAAGATTGTATTGTCTTCCATGCCTAGATCCTTGGAATGATCAAATTTAATATTTGAAAGTTTGTAACTTCTTTTATTGAAAGATGAAATTCATTTACGAATGCTGTAAGTGTAATGGTCTCTTAACTTCGGTTCAAATATTGAAACTAAAAGCACTGAGATTTCTTGCAAGGCTAAACATTGAATGAAGAGAAAGATACTTTTTGGAAATCAACCCTGCCAGATCTCAGGCTGCATGCACTGCACTTATATATCATGTGTAATGGGTCTCTAAGGATGAACATAGGCATAATGATCCAGAGTCAGGGAAATCTCTGTGTGCTTGATTTGTGTGCTTGGTTGGATGAGGTAGGACTCTGTAATTAATAATTTCTCTTTACATTGTTATAGCATTTAAGTTCCATATATCATTTCTTTTGACCTTGATATAACCCTGTGATATATGATTTACAGATTCTATGATTAGTCCTATTTTTCAGATAGAGACACTGAGGATCAAAGAACTTTAGTGATAAATTGCCTAAAGATCACAAAACAAGAAAGTGGCAAAGTTAGAATAAGATATAGTTTCCCTGACTCCAAATCTAGTGGTGTCTGCCATTCTATACTGTCTTCTCTCATACAGTGTTCCTCTCTCAGATATCATGGTGGCTTGAAGCTATATGTATCCCAGAAAAACATGTTCTTAAGCCTATTACGTTCCTGAGGGTGTGACCCCATTGTAAGTACGAACTTTCTTAAAATGATACTTCTTCAAGTAACTTGATGGAGTTACTTCAATTAAGGTGTGCCCCACCTCAGTCAGGATGGTTTTTAATCCTATCACTGGAGTCCTTTTTTCAGAAGAATGAAATTCTGACATAGGGAGAGAAAGCCACAGAAAACAAGAAGCTGAATATCAATGGAACCCAGAAGAGAAGGGAGAGACCAGGAGACACCACCATGTGCCTACCATGTGACAAGCAAGGATCAAAGTTCATGGCAGCCAGCCCCAAAGTGCCAGTCTTCAGGAAGTAAGCATCACCTTGATAATGACTTGATTTGGATTTTCTTTTAGTCTCAAAACCATGCACAAATAAATTCACATTGTTTAACTGAGCCATTTCGTGGTATTAACTTGAGCAGCCAGGAAACTAAAACAGGTATGTACCTGGAAAAATTATTCACTCTTCATTATAGGTTTGTGTTCCTTTCCTTATAGCTACCAGGTATAGGACAGTAAGTGTCCCTCTTGGAACAGGATTCTCAGTGTGACTAGAGCTAGAGAGATGCTGTGAGTGTTGACTGAAGTATATATTGGGAGACATCAGGAACTAAAAAGGAAAGGTGACTGGGGATCCTCGTTTAGTAAGAAAGGATTTGGGGAAGAGATATGTGGAATTGACTACAGAGATGGAAAAAAGGGAAAACAGCACAGAATTTCTAATGCTGTCCATTTTCAGAGCTGTGTGGAACATGTAAGTTTCCCTACTTGGGAGTTCCACATTACATATAAACCCCCAAACACAGCTCCTAGCAACTTGTTTGTTTATAACAAATAACAGTTTTCAGTCCTTCCAGCTTTTCTCCCTCTACTTCAGACCAACTTTCGGTACCCACCACAGTTGTGCCCAATAGCAGCTCTGATCTTTCATGAATGAAACATTTACAGATTTCTTATTTCCTAGAGAATTAAGAACCATATAGAAAAGACATATTTGATTAAACAGCTTGCCCAAGGCAGGCTGGCCAAAGTTGTTTCTTCAACAAAATATGGGCAATTGCATTTACCTTGCAATGTGTCTGTTAACTTTAAATTAAATAACATAGATAAAAGTGTCTTCCACGTTGCTTGAACAGCAAAGGTTCTCAATAATAATTATAGCAAAAAATGCTATAATTGAATCAAAATTTGGTTCATAATAAGAAATATGAACGATGCTTTTTAATGACATAGCAAATTTATAAGAATTTGAAAAGCCCCATTTCTAGTTTTACATTTGAGATGGCCTTTATATCACTGTAAATTATAATTCACAGAAATATGTTTAAGTGCTATACATTTATATATATTATAAGTAGAAATGAGTAAATATAGTATATGCCAGTATATAGGATTCTAATTTATATTACTTCTTGTTTCTGTTCTGTTCTTTAGAATATGATGGTTTCCTACTTTGAACTGAATTGATAAATAGTAATATTTATCAATATTACTATTATTCCATTTCCATTTCTCATGAGCCTTCTTGTAGGCCAAAATTAATACTCCAAATACTTTTGTCATCAAGACATGATAGTCTCTCTCCCATCATACTGAAAGTTTCTTCCCAAAGGCTTCCTTTATCAATAGAAAGTAATGGCAGTTCATACTACTCCTAAAATCTCTTGCTAACTAACATTTCCCTTACTTTTATTTAAATGATGCATCTAAATTTGTAAAATTGTAAATAAAATAATAGTAGCAGATGATTATTTATAAAAAGTTTTCCTCATATGACAAAATAATCTCCCACAGGGCACTTTCAACACCAAGCTCCTCTCATGCATTTAGAATGTGAGAGACACAATTCCAGTTCATGCCTGTTTGCAAGAGTTTTGAGAATTTACAAAAAATATGTGATTCCAGAGGGAAAATAGTACCCATGTATTTTCATGACACATATGTCTTGCATATTTAAGTTAATTTATTAATATAAGGTATATGCTGTACTGCGGTCACCCCTCGGGCTGAAGTGTGGTTTGCTGGCCTGGCGGGGGAGCAGCCGCGGCAGGCCAAGCCGCTGCCCCCATAATAGAGTGGCTGGTCGGACTCACCGCCACCGCTGAAGGAAGCTTGGCATGGGCGCAGAGTGCCCTCGGGTCTCCCCTTCTCGGCAGCCATGCTTCCGCGGCCGCCCCTCCTCCCGGATGGCGCCACACGATGCCTTGTGGGGCAGCACCCTTCTTCTTCTTTCTCCCTGCGCAGTCGCAGGGCGGAAAATTCCAGTCTGCCCTTTTCCCCTCCCCCGACAGCAGCAACAGCCAGGCGTGGGCGGGAAACTCAAGTCTGCCCTCCACCCCAGCAACAGCAGCCACCAATCCCTAAACCCTGCCCCTTCCCCCAGCAACAGCGACAGCCGATCCCTAACCACCACCCCTCCCCCGTTCAGTACCGCCCACTGACCTTTCGCCGGCAACCAATCAGAACAGGGCGTGGCTTTGACCAATCAGCCTTCCCCAGCCCCTATAAAACTGTTGCCTCTCCCTCAATAAAGTGGACTTGCGTGTTTACCTTGTCTCCGCGGTAGTTCTTCTGCCGTGCGCCCTCCAGTCCTGAGAGCCCCCGACAAGGGCCTGGCCTCACTTGTCCCCAGTTCGTCGCCAGCTTCTCCGGGCGACCCCTTCGTCGCCGGCTTCGCCGGGCGACCCCGTCAGCCGAACCGCGCAACCCCTTGTGAGACCGATCCCTCCTCTGCTGCCGGACCGACCCCTCGTCCCAAGCGCGACCGACCCCTCGTCCAGAGCTGGACCGACCCCTCGTCCGCAGCCAGACCCCACCTCTACCGACCGAGCAAGCCGCCGCACTGTACCATATCACTCATTGACTGGATCTGCTCCAGGCATTTCCCACAGTGACAGGGCTGAGCTGGGGAGGTGCTGTGAGTGCTGATGATGGTAGAAGAAGAGTAAGAGAGACAAGGATGGAGGGACAGGAAGGGAACATGTGTTACATTTGACAAATTACTGCCTTTATTGACTTCTTATGAGAATTAAGAACTGAGGTAGTGGGAAATCGAAAACAGTAATGGGATTACAAGAACTAAGGTGAGAAAGGGCTCCATGAGATTGGGGCTTGGATCTCTGAGGAATGAGTACAAACCAGTGGTTGCTCAGGAGACAAAGCTGGTACTTGCACTGCCAAGAAAGCATGGCCCAGCTGCTGCTAGTACCTCTGAGGAGGGGAGGTAAGACTAGTCCTGGGAGAGTGTAAGACAGCTGAAGGATGGAGCCTTTAGTATATGACACCAAAGGTTGGTGGAAAATGGAAAGAATATACCCTTTCCCTCACTCACTGGCAGACATAACAGCAAGACAGGACACAGATTCTGGGAAATCAAGTTGTAGAATCACAGTTCCAGCATCATACAGAAGAATATAAAAGCACAAACTTGAAGGCAAATAACATAACATTGATATTAATTAACTTGATTTCTGTTATGCCAACACATGCCCATCCTGCTTCCCTCTGATTGCCAAGGACAGGGTATCTCGTCTTTACAATGCTAACCCCCTCCACCTGGCCTTCACAGGTCTGCAGAAATTTGTTCCCAGTGCACTCCTTCTCCAGCATCTTCACTGGCTCCATTCTCACTAGATCTTTCCCTTCTACCTCAGCTCTGGCACACATCACTAACCATTATGAAAGAAACTCCTATGAATCCACTCTTCCTCCCTGCTGCTCTCCTGTTTCCTCAGTCCTTCCTTTCTCAAATGTTGATTGATGCTCTCTCGACTACTCTCTTTTTTCCCCAGCCTTCATGGGGAAGGACCATGGCATCCTTAAAGCTCTTTAAGGAATTCCACAGAACAAATTCTACATTTCCCCTCATTTTCTTTCCTTTGGGGCACTAAGAAATTGCAGTGTGGGGTCACCATTCTCTAGAAATGATACCACCCCATGATTATAAGATCACAAGGTGGTGATGGAAGGCCTTTCTGGTCTCTCTGCTATCAGATGTAGTGTAGCCCTGGTGTGGCTCCTTACATCTACATAATTAAAATGTGAATCAGACAGTGGTGTTCTTCCTTGGAGATTCTAGAAAAATATGCCCTTTATGTTAACTGACTATTTTATTAATAATATACTATGCGCAATCCAGACCCCATGTATGATTTATTAAAAATCAAGGTCCTATTCTCTGTTAAATACTCATGATGCTGAAAAAGGATGATGGAAATGCCTAAGTAGGTTTTTTCCCTACTTGCCCTAACTATCATTGCTGAGTTTCTAACTCAAATGATTGTTCCCCTACAAAGTCTCCATTGAGTCCTGTAGTCAGAACACCCTCCCTCTGATATGGCACAGGCAAGGTAGTCTGACTTGGTCACCTGTGAGTGTCTACCCCTCATAGATGGTGAATTTTCTTTTATTTATAAAATAGGCAGCTAATACGTGCTGAGGGTTTTCCTGTTTGCCAGTCTCCATAGTGCTTTACACGTATTATCTCATTTAGTCACCCAACAGTCATTTGAAGCTACTATTATTCATCCTTGTATAACAGATAAGGAAACTAAGGCAAAGAACAGTTAAATAATGTGCCCATGTTCACACAGATACTGAAATATAGTGTCTACCTGGATCCAAAGGCCATGACGGAGCATCTGCCCCAGACTGCCTCTTGGTCTAGTTGGAGTATTTCTCTTATTCATCTTTATATCCCCATAGTACCTGCATTACAGCCTGGCACAGGGAAGTGCACAGTTAAGGCTGACTGGTATTGAGAGGAGCAGAAATACCAGGGACAGTGAGCATGTTTTTTGTGACTGTTTGGCTGTCTGACTTCTCTGCTCTGAAGAGGAGCGACTGAGCCAACTACCTTCTTCTGCCTCTTAGCACTCTGTCATCCCTCCCCTGTCCTGATGCTTGTCTTTTTCCCACTCAACTGCAACAAATGGACTAGAAGTTAGAGCTTAGGAGACAAAGAGAAAGGACTCTGAAATAAATTTGTGAGACTGAAGAAAGAGAAACATGAAATCCAGGAAAAAAGAGATATTAAAATTTATAGGTAGAGAAATATTTCACCTAATGAAATCAGGATGTTATCTGAAATTGGCATATTGCAAAGACTGGTTTTGGAAACTGGATCATTTTTGAGTAATTGTTCATCTTTTACTTCCTACTGGTATGACTTGGTCTGAAGTTACTCTGGTATGTGGGAGTTAAAGATCCCATATCACATATGAAGAATTGAGCATTACTCAAGCAAATAAAATATTCATGTAGCATATCTACTTTGTGAACTTGAACTTGGGGGATGTCCTCGAGAGTTCACCAGTAACTCTGGGGAGAATGCAGACAGTGGTTGAGAATACAATTGTTGGAGTGTTCTTTTGATATCTAGGGCAGGGAAGGGTCACTGGTGCAAGATGTCAGTGATGAGGGGATCTGTGGGCAAGGGTGCACCTGGGGCATGCCCTATGGAATATGAATCATAAAGTGTTATCTCAATGGGTGGAAACCCACATAAGACCAAAAATATATTAAATACCCATTCTGAGGAGTCCTGCTACACTCTCAAATAGAGTAGCAAGAATATCTAGAGTATGTGAGCAGTGCCTAATAAAAGGAAAACAGACCAATATGTCAAGCCTAAGATATTAATTCTTGTATTTAGGAACATTATTCTAGTAAAATTGAAACTTAGCCTAATAATAACCATTGCCTAAGAGTTCCCTCCTGAAAACCTCTTTGTTACTCAAATGTGGCCTCTTTCTAAGCCGAACTCAGCAAATAATGTATTACCTTCCCCCCTCAGTGTGGGACATGACAGGGATGAGCCTCCCTGGCACCAAAGATTAATACCAAACAGCAGCAAATGTTTCATTTGGAACAAGACTTTAATCAAAATGTGGAAAAAAGAGTAAATACAAAAGAGTTTTTTGGCTAAGAGATTTCAAAGTGAGTCAGGAGGGTGTTTCAGAGGTTACACTTACGCATGCCTCAGGCAGATTTCACTACCTGCCACAGTAAACAAAATTGAAACAGGGGTGGTCCTGATGACTCTAGAGACATCTGGACACTGTTGTATAAGAACATAATCCCATGAATTCAGCACCACATCAGTGGGGTTATTTTGGAATACATGATAATCTTTTTTCCCAAAGTAACAGAATAAGCCTCATTTAACATTCCTCTACACATGATATTTTTCTCCCTTTTATTTGCACCTACAGTTAGCACTATACCTGTTGAATATACATCCTAGAGACTTAAGTCTTCAGTCTGTTCACATGTTGGTTGAGCTCTGAATCTCAGATGAGTTGCAGCCAACACTTACCCTCCAGTTCATCAGACTCTCCCAGGACAACTAACAAAATGATGATGTTGGACAACACTCATCCCCCCAAAACAGTATCTACAACTGTAAGCAAAATAGTTCCTTCCCTCTGCCCCATATTATCAACTCCCCTTCTCAGTCTGAAGCAGAATAGGCATCACCATCCCCAAATCCTTAAAACTGAGGAATGAGAAAACATAAATGGTGAATACCAAGGTAGACTTATTATTATTGTTGTAATGGAGGAATTTGTAACATTGATAGAAAGATAGTGGTTACCAGAGGTTCTGTGCAGAGAGGGAGGAAAGAAAAGGCACTTTTAGGGCATTGGATTGTTCTGCATGATATTTTAATGACAGGTATGGGCCATTATACATGAACCAAACGTGACCTTGCTCTTCCGAGATGCTATCAATAAATACACATGGAATCATTCCTAAGAAACACAATTAACATGAAATTACTCATGAATTTTAATAATTTTTAAATAATTTTTTTCTTTAAAACTGTTTCAGGTTTGCAGAAATTTATGCAAAAACTACCAGACTTTTCATCGGACCAAATTTCCCACCTCTCACACAATTTCTCCTATTAATAAGATATTAATGTGATACATCTGTTAAAATTGATGTACTGATATGTTATTATTAACTCAGGTCCATGATTTACATTAAGGTTAGCTGTTCTTGTTGCACAGTTCTATGGTTTTGAAGAAAGGCCTAATTGTCATGTATCCACCATTACTGTATCAGACAAGATAGTTTCACTTCCCTAAATATGCCTTTGCTCCATGAAATCACTGTCAGCAAATTCTTAAAATCCAATGAGTACTAGATAAAATGTTGAATATCAGCTGAGTAACAGAGGCCATTAAATGTCCTTTTTATTCATTCTATTTGTGTTTTCTTCCCATTGATCAAAGAAAACACACAGAATCATTGCTTGTGTTTCTCCCAAGTGGCTTATATTTGAATCAAGTTCCTCTTCGATTCCAGAACACTGACAGTTGTATGTTTATCCATCACAGAGGACACCAGAAAATCCTCTGAAAAACCTCACCAACTCAAAGAGAAAAGACCAAAACATAACTGACCTTGGAGATTCCCCAACAATAATAAATCACATATGAGAAATAGATTGTAAATTCACTGCCAACAAATCCCACATGTTCAGATCTAGCAAAAAATAAAAATCACAGAAATTTGGGGGATGTCAAGCTTTCAAAAATGAAATAAAGAAATAAAGAAGGAAGCGGACTTGGCCCAGTGGTTAGGGAGCCGGCCTACCACATGGGAGGTCTGCAGTTCAAACCCAGCCCTCCTTGACCCATGTGGAGCTGACCCATGCACAGTGCTGATGTGCGCAAGGAGTGCCCTGCCATGTAGGGATGCCCCCATGTAGGGGAGCCCCACGCACAAGGAGTGCACCCTGTAAGGAGAGCTGCCCAGCATGAAAGAAAGTGCAGTCTGGCCAGGAATGGCACCGCACCCACAGAGAGCAGACACAACAAGATGACACAACAAAAAGAAACACAGATTCCCATGCTGCTGACAACAACAGAAGTGGACAAAGAAGACGGTGCAACAAATAGACACAGAACAGAAAATGGGGCGGGGGGGTAGGGGGGGAAATAAATAAATAAATAAATCTTAAAAAAAAAAGAGAAAGTTGTTCTTTAAAAAAAAAAGAAATAAAGAAAACAAGGCAAATAAAAAGGAAAAAGTGTGAGGAACAATGCATGCAAGGAAACTTTTTAAAACTTCAAAATAGTTGTAATTTACATTATCAGAGGTAAGATGGGCTTTAATTCCTGAATATCACCTAGGTAATAGAGACCAGTAAATGTTCCTTTTTAATCATTTTATGTGTGATTTCTTTCCATTGTTAAAAGTATTTTTTGTGACTTCATCCGCTTTTTATATCTTTGTTTTTACCATAAATCACTGAAGACCAGTAGAGGAGACCCTCATTTTTTGTCCTTAGCTCACACATGGTGGTCTATCATGATAGAAGCCTTTGATTTCTTCCTGTATTTCTACTATTTGTACTTCCCTGATTATGAAATGTGCCATTAGAGTAAAAACTGCAGCCTGAGATACTATAGGGCCAGGTTTATAAGTGGATATATATCTAGACCTTCTACATCAAGGGCATTTTTCATTAACTCAAGGGAAATGTCACTCATTTTCATAAAGTAAGGAAATTGGTTTTTATTTTTATAGTATTTGCTTGAAATGACTATGCAATTATCCTACGAAATAAAAGCCTGTTTCTTGCTACATCTGATGCATATGTGATACAGATAGTAATTGTGAAAACAGAATTATTGCCATTCACATATTTTTAAAATCATATTAACATATTTTGTAAATTTTACTCATTAAAGTGTTTTATTGGTTAAATAGTCTTAGTGATTACCATTGACTGAGAAAAGTGGTATGAGGTTCTTAAAAAGTAATAGGTTAAACTGAAGTACAGGGATGGGGATGAAGTCACTGTGAACTGAGCAGGTAAAATGGGTTACTAAGAAATAACATCTCATTAGCAAGCATTCAAAGTAATAAGAATATACACATACACAGATGTTTATTTTTCTTTTTTTAAAAAGATTTATTTTTTATTTATTTCTCTCCCCTTCCCCCCACCCCCTCAGTTGTCTGCTCTCTGTGTCCATTTGCTGTGTGTTCTTCTATGTCCACTCACATTCTTGTCGGTGGCACCCGTAATCTGTGTCTCGTTTTGTTGTGTCATCTTGCTGCGTCAGCTCTCCTTGTGTACTGTGCCATTCCTGGGCAGGCTGTACTTTTTTCACCCTGGGCGACTCTCCTTGTGCATGGGGCTCCCCTACGCTCCCCTATGGACACCCCTGCATGGCATGGCCCTCCTTGCGCGCATCAGCACTGCACGGGGGCCAGATCATGACATGGGTCAGGAGGCCTGGGTTTGAGCCTTGGACCTCCCATGTGGTAGGTGGACGCCCTATCTATTGGGTCAAATCCGCTTCCCCAGATGTACATTTTTCAAGATTATTTTCAATTCAATCTACAAGTTTTCTGTTAACTATCATTTCTTAAATCAAATCTATAATAATGGAATTAGTTGAGTACTTCAAATATGTAGAACAAATCATACATATTTGTTAATGTTTTCCCACTCATGGGGAAAAGATTTAGATTTTGAACTATTTCTCTAAAGTGTAATGGAAACTTTTATCCTTTTCAAGCTCATATAGCAATCCCCAGAGATGGTATATGTTGTCATGCCTATTATTTATTTGATATTGTAAGAATACTGCAAAATTAGTGTGAAATGATCTAATATTTAACATTGTGACCTTCAATGAATTGTCACATAGAGTTGGATACAGTTTAATTGATTTATCAAAGAGACTGCTGGAGATATTTAGGGTCAAGGCAACCTTCAAAATGTGCCTGAGATCTTGGGCATTTTACCTGCTGCTTAATACTCTGAGATTCTTATATTGGTACATTAAATTCCACTGGTTGCTCAGAGGCCCCCAGCCAGCTCCCACTCTCCTTCCCGTAGATGGTATGATGGAGGGAAATGTGGAGAGTAGGTGGACATTGCCAGTGTTCCCAGAGTGTCAGAGGATTCCATGGGGTATGGAGGATACCTTCTATACCCAAACTGGATCTCTGTTTTAATAAAAAATATTGAGGAAGGAGGCTGCATAAAGTCAAAGTAAAATAAGGGCATTCTGGAGTAGCTGGTGCCCAGAAGAGCCTGTATAGTGGTAGCTCCCAGAAATGAAATTTCGCTCTAGAAATTCTTTTTGCCATATTTGCTGGTCTACCCCCAAAATTGTAAATCTGTGAATGTAAATAAAGCTTGCACTCACTTTCAGCCAACATCTAAAAGCTTAGCTCAAGTGAAGACAATTTGAGTAGGTGTGAAGGGAAAAATTTCATGTTGTTGGTTAAATGAATAACTGAAATTGGTTAACTAAAATTGCTAATTCAATGCAGTACATAAAAAAATTAGAAATAAAGGGGAAATCTGTACTGATCATTTTCTGCTTCATAAATCGTATAAACTCTCTAGGTTCAGAAAGAAACTTCATTTGGCAGAATCATTAAAGAATTACTGAGAATTGGATTGAAGGACCAACTATAGTTGATAATTATATGCAATACTCCTGTTATTTAGTTCATTAAAATATGATTATTGCACAAATATCATGTGAGTGTTGTCTGAAATTTTTGAAATAACTATTTAAATGTGCCAAGGTCTTTGTCTATTAAACACCTCACAATATGCAGGAATGGGCCATTGCATAATGTTAACCAAAATTCTTTTATTGGAACTATAATAAATGAGCCCTATAGCTTAAGCCAAACATTATTTTGCAGAGATTAATGATCATATATGTAATCTTGGTTCACTCAATTAATTCACTTGGGACTCAGGATCCAGAAGTCTTTCTGCATAGGGCTGTAAGAAGTATAAAGAAACCCAGAGGTTGCTTACCAACACACATACAAAGAAATTAGGGAGACAAAAATGTCTGGTGTCCTTGAATGGACTTGCTCTTTGAGGTATTTGGCATATGATCAATACAGAAAATTGATTATGAATAAAAGCAGTTCAGACAGATCAACAGATAATTCTTATGGAAGTAGGATATTTAAAGACTAATACTCATCCTGAGAGCAGTAATTTACATTGTTTTGGATGTATCCAAATTTTATGGGAACAATAAATACAGTCTAAACTCCCCCAAAAAATTATTTGTCCATAAAATAAAGCATATTCCTTAATGACACCATGTGTCAGTTTGGATGGGGAAGAAAGGTGGGAAATGATTTCAGGGCTATATATTTTAGAATTCAAATATCTGGGAACTGAATATTAAAAAAACTGTAATGAAGTAAATTGCTTCATTATTGGAAGTAAATATGAAAGCATTTGGTTTTATCTTTCCAAAATCTTCAAAAAATAATGAGTAGCAAAATAATTTGGAGAGAAGATGGCATCTGAGTGAGTGCACCTCATAATCTCTCCTGCAAAGAAGCAGCTGAGTAGGGTCGGAGTCCTGCAGGACCGGGCTGTGTTGGGCACTTGCAGGGCAGGAGGTGTCTGGATGTCGATTTGATGAGACAGTGACAGAAGAGATTCTTGTGAGAGGTGGAATTTTGGGTCTCCGACAGGGAGGTCTGAAGTTGTGGGAGGGACACCTCTCCCCAGGACTGGTGGCCTGGCTGCGGCGATCCCTGAAAATTTTGTTGTGCTGCGCTGTTCCCAAACCCCATGTTAACTGGATGCATGGTTCCCAGAGCTGAATCCCCTAAACCCTGGTAGCCCACACTCCAGAGACTCACACACCTTGAGTCTGCAATATCATGGACTTCCCATTACCAAATCCACCGCACCCTGAGGTCTGTCTGAGGTCCTTGATTACCCTAGCCCTTCACGCTTTTTGTTGTTTTTTTTCTCTCTCCTTGAGCTTGGAGGAGTGTACCAGCTAACTTGGGGAGAGTCTAGGAAGAAAGGAAAGGTGAATCTGCTGGGGAAGCCCAATTTACCTAAACGTCCTGGGATAGGAAACTTGATCTGGGAGAAGATGGAGTCAGAAAACCGATTAGACCTCCCCTAGCACACCTAAGGGGGAGGGACTGTAGGACGTGCTAGCCAATCCTCCAATAGCATATTTGGGGTTTCTGGTGAGGTGTAGGTGCTCTTACGTTGGAAATAAAGAGTCATAGTCTTCTGTGTTAAGTTGGTTCAACAAGGACCCACTTGAATCTCCTACCGGACCTCTCAGGCAGCTTTCCTGCTTCCCTGGGAGAGAGATAAGTGAGGAAGGCAGAAAGGGGGAAGGTCAGATCCCTAAACATTTTATTTAACTGCAAAGAGGATTCCTAGCTTGAAACATTGGTTCTTTTTTTTTTTTTTTCATTGCTAATATTGCATTTTGTCCTGTTTTTTTCTTCCATTTTATCCCCCAAGGTCTTTTTTTACTTATTTAGTTTTTTTTCTCTTTTTTTTCTTGCTTGTTTCCCACTCTTTTCTGTGTCCCCCCTTTTTCTCTTCTCTTTTTATTCTTTTCTCTCTTTTTCTTCTTTTTTCTTTTCTTTTCTTCATATAATAGGTGCTGTAGGGAGTGGTTCACATTTGCTGTCTCTTTTCTGTGTGTATTGATTTTGGCCACCTACACTATCCCCTTTCCTCTACGTCTTTCTTTTTTTTTTTTTCCTTAATTTTTTATTTATTTAATTCCCTCCCCTCCCCCGGTTGTCTGTTTTCTGTGTCTTTTTGCTGCGTCTTGTTTCTTTGTCCGCTTCTGTTGTCGTCAGCGGCACGGGAAGTGTGGGCGGCGCCATTCCTCGGCAGGCTGCTCCCTCCTTCGCGCTGGGTGGCTCTCCTTATGGGTGCACTCCTTGCACGTGGGGCTCCCCTACAGCGGGGGACACCCCTGCGTGGCGCGGCACTCCTTGCGCGCATCAGCACTGTGCATGGGCCAGCTCCGCACGGGTCAAGGAGGCCCGGGGCTTGAACCGCGGGCCTCCCATGTGGTAAACGGACACCCTAACCACTGGGCCAAAGTCCGTTTCCCCTCTACGTCTTTCTATCCTCCATCTTCTACTGTTTCTCTTACATTCCACCTCCCTTTCTTTGGCCCCCAAATTGTCTGACATTTTATTTCTAATATCTTTGTTCTGTTTTCTGTCTTTTATCCACTTTTGATATTATTGTCTTTCTTTTCTCTTTCCCTCTCTCATGAAAACACTGGCCTTTTAATTCATACTATATTCCTCCCCATATTCAGTTGACTGTCTCATTATAGGTACTCTACTTACTGCTATAACACTACACAACTTACATGAATCTAATATCCATTCTCCTGGATCTCTCAAAAATGTTAACATTTTTACCAATACTACTTTATACATTTTCTTTTCTTATTCATTTTGCTTTCCCTGGCCCTAATATTTTCCTTAAAAGTGAACTTAGCCAGCAAAAAGAAAATAGAGTAAGAAGAATAAAGTGATAAAGAGAAGACATAACACTTATGCATGAACAACAACTAATTAATCCCCAAGACTAGACAAAGAAGCTAAGGAACTGGTTAAATCTGTCAAGATAAAATGATGACCAGACAGCAAAACAAAAAACTACAAACCAAATCAATAATCAGGAAAACATGGCCAAATCCAATGAACAAACTAAAAACCAGGAAGAGAAGCAGAACATTGGACAAGTAATTAAAGATCTCAAAACATATAATAGAGACCAACTTAATGAAGTAAAGGAAGAGATTAATAATATAAAGAAAACACTTGGAGAGAAAACTGCAGACACACACAAAAAGACAACAGATATGATGGTGATGAACACCACAGTTCAAGAAACCAAAAACACACTTGCAGCAAATAACAGCAGATTAGAAGATGCAGAGGAGAGAATTAGTGATGTGGAAGATCGTACATCTGAAATCAACCAGATAGTAGAACTGATTGATAAAAAGATAGAAAAAATCCAGCTGGGACTTATAGGACCTGAATGACAATGCAAAATTCACAAACATGCATATTATAGGCATCCCAGAAGGAGAAGAGAAGGGAAGGGGTGTTGGAGGAAATAATGGCTGAAACTTCCCAAATCTACTGAGAGAGATGGATGTATATGTCCACCAAGCACAATGCACCCCAAACACCATAAATTCCAACTGGCCTACCCCAAGACATATGCTTGTTGTCAGATTATCCAATGCTCAAGATGAAGAGAAAATTCTAAAAGCAGCAAGAGGAAAGAGAACCATCACATACAAGGGAAGCTCCATAAGATTAAGTGCTGATTTCTCATCTGAAACATGGAGGCAAGAAGGCAGTGATATGATATAGTCAAGTTACTAAAAGAAAAACATTTTCCAACCAAGAATACTCTACCCAAATAAGCTAACTTTCAAAAATAATGGAGAGTTCAAAATATTCACAGATAAACAGAAACTAAAAGAGTATGACCACAAGAACCCTGCCCTTCAAGAAATACTAAAGGGAGTTCTGCAGGAAGAAAGAAAAAAACAGGAGAGGCTGAGTTGGAGGAGAGTGTAAGAGCAACAACAAAGACAAAAAGTGAAGGAGATAAACAAACAAAATATGACAAACACAAGTCCAAAAAATATATGGCTAACATAAATAATTCCTTGAAATTATTAACACTGCATGTCAATGGGTTAAACTCGCCTGTCAAAAGATTCAGACTGGAAGATTGGATAAGGAAATATGATCATCTATATGCTGTCTACAAGAAACACATCTTAGACCCAGGGATTCAAGGAGGTTGAAAGTGAATGGCTAGAAAACAATCTTACAAGCAAACAATGACCAAAAAAAGGCAGGAGTAGCTATATTAATATCAGATAAAATAGACTTTAAATGCAAAACAATTGTGAGAGACAAAGATGGATACTACATATTAGTGAAAAGGATAATCTTTCAAGAAGAACGAGCAATCATAAATATTTATGCTCCTAACAAGGGTGCCTCCAAATACATGAGACAAACACTGGAAAAACTAAGTGAAAGAATAAATGCCTCTACAATTACAGTGGGAGACTTTAATACAACACTATCGACTTTGGACAGAACATCTCAAAAGTGAATCAATGCAGAAACAAAAACTTTGAACAGTATATTAGAGGAGCTGGACCTAATAGACATATACAGATCATTACACCTGAATACAGCAGGATATACATTTTTCTCAAGTGCACATGGATCATTCTCCAAGGTAGACCATATGCTGACCACAAAGAAAGGCGTAATGAATTCAGAAAAATCAAAGTCATACAAAATAATATTTCTGACCACAGTGGAGTGAAGCTGGAAATCTGCAAGGTCCAGAGGGCCAGATTTCACACCAACATATGAAAATTAAACAGCACATTTGTAGAAAAACAGTGGGTCAAAGAGGAAATCTCAAAAGAAATTAATAACTACCTTGAAACTAATGAAAATGCTAACACAACATACCAAAACTTATGGAATACAGCAAAAGCAGTGCTGAGAGGGAAATTTATAGCCATAAATTCATACATCCAAAAGAAGAAAGAGCAAAAATTGAAGAACTAACTGCACATTTGGAGGAATTAGTAAAAAAACAACAAAGTAACCCCACAGGAAGAAGAAAGAAAGAAATAACAAAAATAAGAGCAGAACTAAATGAAATAAAAAATAAGAAAACACTTGAAAAGATGAACAAAACCAAGAACTGGTTCCTTGAGAGGATCAATAAAATTGACAAACCCTTAGCTAGACTAACAAAGAAAAAAAGAGAGAAGATGCAAATATACAAAATAAGAAATGAGAAAGGAGATATCACCACTGACGCCACAGAAATAAAGACTATCACAAGAGGATACTTTGAAAAACTATATTCCAACAAAAATGAAAATTTATAGGGAATGGACAAATTCCTAGAAACAATTAATCAGCCTTTACTGATGAAAGAAGAAATTGATGATCTCAACAAACCAATCACAAGTAAAGAGATAGAATATGTCATTAAAAACCTCCCAACTGGTCCGCGGTTCAAACCCCGGGCCTCATTGACCCGTGTGGAGCTGGCCCATGCGCAGTGCTGATGCGTGCAAGGAGTGCCGCGCCACGCAGGGGTGTCCCCCGCGTAGGGGTGCCCCATGCGCAAGGAGTGCACCTGTAAGGAGAGCCGCCCAGAGTGAAAGCAAGTACAGCCTGCCCAAGATTGGTGCCGCCCACACTTCCCATGCCACTGACGACAACAGAAACGGACAAAGAAACAAGACGCAGCAAAATAGACACAGAGAACAGACAACGGGGGGGGGGGGGGGGGAATTAAATAAATAAATAAATCTTTGAAAAAAAAAAAAAAAACCTCCCAACTAAGAAGAAACTAGGGCCAGATGGTTTCACAGGTGAACTCTACAAAACATTCCAGAAGGAAATAACACCAAACGTGCTGAAACTCTTCCAAAAAATTGAAACAGAAGGAACATTATCTAACTCATTCTATGATGTCAACATTACCCTAGTACCAAAGCCAATCAAAGACACCAAAAGAAAGGAAAATTACAGACCAATTTCTCTAATAAACCTAGACACAAATATCAACAAAATACTTGCTAACTGTATTCAACAACACATTAAATGAATTATACACCATGACCAAGTGGGATTCATTCTGTTTCTGTAAGGATGGTTCAATATAAGAAAATCAATCAATGTAATACACCATATAAACAGGTATATAATAAAAACCATATAAACAGGAAAATAATCACATGATTATGTCTATAGATGCAGAAAAAGCATTTGACAAAATATAGCACCCTTTCTTGATAAAAACACTGCAAAAGATTGGAAATTTTCTGAATATGATAAAGAGTATATTTGAAAAACTCACAGTCCACATCATTTACAATGGTGAAATCCTAAAATCGTTCCCTCTAAGATCAGGAAAAAGACAAGAATGCCCACTATCACCTCTTCTATTTAACATTGTCTTAGAAGTACTTGCTCGAACACTGAGGCAAGAACCAGATATAAAAGGCATTCAAATTGGAAACGAAGAAGTCAAAATTTCCTTATTTGCAGATGACATGATCCTATACACAGAAAACCCTGAGAGATATACAACAAAGCTTCTAGAACTCATAAATGAGTTTAGTAAAGTTGCAGGTTATAAGATCAATGTACAAAAATCAGTGGCACTTCTGTGCACCAATAATGAGGAGGAAATCAAGAAACAAATACCATTTACAATAGTAAATAAAAAAAATCAAATACCTAGGAATAAATTTAACTAAAGATGTAAAAAAACTTATACACAGAGAACTACACAACACTGTTTGAGGAAATCAAAGAAGACCTAAACGGAAGAATATTCCCTGTTCATGGATAGGAAGACAAAATATTACTAAGGTGTCTCTCCTACCAAAACTGATCTACACATTCAATGCAATCCCAATAAAAATCAATACAGCATTCTTTAATGAACTAGAAAAACAAGTTATGAAATTAATTTGGAAAGGAAAGAGGCCCCAAATAGCCAAAGATATATTGAAAAAGAAAAATGAAATTGGAGGAATTACACTACCTGACTTCAAAACATAGCACAAAGCTACAGTAGTGAAAACCACATGGTATTGGCACAAGGGGAGACACACAGACCAATAAAACCGAATTGAGAGTTCTGATATAGATCCTCATATATATAATCATATAATATTTGATAAAGCCACCAAACGCTCCCAACTGGGAGAGAATGGCCTATTAACAAATGGTGCCTGGAGAACTGGATATCCATATGGAAAAGAATGGAAGAGGATTACCAACTCACACCTTATACAAAAATCAACTCAAGATGGATCAAAGACCTAAATATAAGAGCCAAGACCATAAAGACATTGGAAAGCAGTGTAGGGAAGCATCTACAGGACCTTGTAATAGGAAATGGCTTCATGAACTTCACACCAAAAGTATGAGCAGCAAAAGGACAAATAGATAAATGGAGCTTCCTCAAAATTAAAGCCTTCTGCACCTCAAAGGAGTTTGTCAAGAAAGTGAAAAGAGAGCCTACACAGTGGGCTAAAATATTTGGTAGCCATATATCTGATAGGAGGCTTATAACCTCCATATATAAAGAACTCCTATATCTTGAAAATAAAAAGACAAACAACCCATTTAAAAAAATGGGAAATAGATTTAAACAGACACTTCTCCAAAGAAGAAATACAAATGGCTGAAAAGCACATGAAAAAATACTCCAAATCTCTAGCTATTAGGGAAATGCATATCAAAACTACAATGAGATAGCATCTTACTCCCATAAGATTAGCAACTATGAAAAAAACAGAAGACTACAATGCTGGAGAGGATGTGGAGGAATGGGAACACTCATCCACTGCTGGTGGGAATTCAGAAGAATCCAGCCATTCTGGAGGACAGTTTGGCTGTTTCTCAAAAAAAATAGCTATAGATTTGCCATATGACCCAGCAATTTACTGCTGGGTATATACCCAGTAGAACTGAAAACAAGGACATGCACACCAATGTTCATAACAGCATTGTTAACTATTGCCAAAAGTGGCATCAACCCAAATGCCCATCAACAGATGAATGGATAAATAAAATGTGGTATATACATACAATGGAATACTACTCAGCTTTTGAACGAATACACTACAAACACACGTGATAACGTGGATGAATCTTGAGAACCTTATGTTGAGTGAAGCAACCCAGGCATTGAAAGACAAATACTACATGACCTCAATGATTTGAAATAAGTAAACCAAGCTGCCTCAGAGAGCTAGAGACTGGACTATAGGCTTAAAGGAAATTGGGGGGTAGAGGAAGGATATAAACTGACACCTACATGGGTGAAACCTATGATAAGCTGGAGGTAAGTATGTGTACAAGGAAGGGATAAAATGGGGGTATAGGTTTACCTTTGGGTGGGGCTTTGCAGGCTTGAGGGGTCTAGGGATAGGAGAATGGGTAATATTTCCCAAGAAATTGGGGGTAGGGTGGGGGAACATGTGAAAATAGGAGATTTTTGGATATTTGGTTGAGAGTATAATGCTGAGAAAACTTTCTCAAAAATATAATAAGGAAGGTTACCTATTTAAGATGCTTAAGGGGGATAATCTGACACAGGACAGGCTTCTAGGGAGTGTGTGAGTGCTCATTTTATCGTAGTGGGTTATATCATTGGATGGAGACCCATATAATGAGAGTGAAGTTATACCCACATCCTGGGGAGGTCTGATGTTCTCAAATAGAGGGAATTGTATCTCTTGAGAGAAATGGTGGCTCCTAATGCATTAGGGCAGTCGAGCATGTCAAGCCCTCAACACAGTTGCAAGTATCTTTGACATGGCCCTTCAAGCAATGAAGATTGACTGTCACTGTGGGCCCTGAGAGGAGGAGGAAAGAGGTATTTAATAGATGGAATCAATGTAACTGTGTGGGCAATAGAAGTGTTCCACAAGAGTATGCAAGGATGGATATAAGATATGTTAAATTACACCAAAAATTTATAGGGACCGATAGGCTAAAATGTAAATCATAATGTACGACATAACATAACTAAAAATTTAGAAAATTGTATAGTCTAAAATATAAACCACAATGTAAACCCAATTGTTACCTTGTTTGAAAGCTATTGTCTCAATATCTGTACATCAGTTTCAGTAAATATAGTATGAATATGTAAAAAGATTATTGCTGTGGAAGGGAAAAGCATTTTATGTTGGATATGTGGGAGTACTGTATATTGTATATATGAATTACTGTGATCTAAAAATATTGTAAAGACAAGCTTAATAATTTGGGGAAAAAAAGAAAAAGAAAGGAAGTAGACACTGAGGAAAAGATGGAAGAAGTTGCCTTGCCAATTTGTATACTGGGCAACACTTACTGCAGTGATGGAAGGCAAAACATCAAAAACAAAACTTTCGCATTTTTAAATTTTTTGATACCCCAATTTATTTTTACTTTAATTTTTCTGCATTAATACAGTTATAGACCTAGAATTAAAAAATGGAAATGCAATCTAGACAGTGTAGAGTCCTTAAGCTTCTGAGGAGAGTCAAAGGAAACTTCATGATGAAGGAGATGTTGAGATTTGAAGGAAGATGCATGATGTTCCAGAAACAAAATCTAAGGAGGGCATTGCAGTCTTTGAAAACATTAGGAAAGAAGATGAGATAATTCACAAGTAGTTTAGTAAAGCTGGCATACACACTTCAGGATGGGAGTTAGCTGAGACACCAAACACCAAGACTTGAATCCCTTACAAAGCATTTTAGATTTTAGCTGTGGGCAATGAGAGAACTAATAAAGAATTTTGAGCGCAGTGTAATGTGACATATTTTTCCATAAGAAAAATCATTCTGTTCACATCTTATAGGAGAGATAGGAAATGGAAGTGAGCTTCACTCCTTGAAGAAAAGACTCATCAGATTTTGAGCTGAAGATATTAAGTTTGGTATTGGGCTTGACAAGACAGTTTTGAAATACATAAGTAGTCTAGTAAGAAATCTGGAAAGAAGAAGAGAGTTTCAAACAAAACATATAAATTTTGATATATCAGCATAAAGCTCATTCATGCCTTATCTACCAATTTTGAATACTGTTAAATCCATTTTATATTTCATTCCTAGTTAAATCCTACATTATCGATGTAGAGTCCATAAAACTTTATTTACCAGTCCCCATTGCATAATGGGTTCAGACTTGTGATTTTGGTTCTACTCATCTGATGAACCCTCATGAGATTTTAATTCTTAGTGGCATTTATTGGAGAAAAGCAGAGAATGGAGCATTCATTTGCTAATGCAGATCTCAGCAACAGCAGTATTGCTCTGGAATAAATAGCTTGGTATTTTGGCAGCTTCTTGATAGTGGCATGGGGTTCTCTGGGCAGACGAGTTTCTAAAAGTTCTGTTATTTATAAGCCTTGACCAAAATAAGGTTTTATCTGAATCCAAGGACAAAGACAAGATTGACCTTAGGAAACACCTTATCAGTGGAGTTCTGAGAATGGACTCTACAGGAAAATAGATTGAAAGTGTTGCATTTTCTTAGTGGATTGCATCTTCCCACTAAACATTGTGGTATTTTTGCTTAAGTGGACAGTCATCCCACAAATGTTTTGTACTATAATACTTCAAACAAGTGTGAAAGGATTTTGTTTTCTATTATTTTCTCTAACAACTTCCAAACTTCTTGCTCTCCAGGAACTTACAATAGAGTTACATGTGTACACACAAATAAATATATTTACATTTGTATAATTTACATATATGTGCCATCATAGACACACACACAGACACAGAGAAAGAAAAAGAGAGGTAGAGAGACTTCTAATCTACTATATGTTAAATATTAAGCCAAGTGTAAAAACAGCAAAATTAGAGGTGCTCAGAGGTAGGAAACAAATTTTCTCATGTGGAGTCAGTGAACTTTGAAGAAAGGGTAAAACAAAGATACAGAGAAGAGAAAGGAAAGATGAGGCATGGGGAAAAGGTAAGGCAAAAGACAAGGCAAAAGCCAAAAAAAAAAAAAAAGCAAGACTAAAAGGCAAACAAAAACAAAACAAAACAACAAAGGCGAGGCAAGATTTTCCAAGGAGAAAGACTTATTTAAGCAAAGGCTATAGCCAGAAATGTTCTCCTGGTTATCTATGGAACCATGAGTAAAAGTATTTGGCCAGTTGGAAATGTCAAGTAAGAGAAATAAAATTAAAGTGATAAATAGTAGTTAGTCTGGAGAGAACTTTATGTCAGTATTAGGCTTTGGTTCATTTTTGTTATAGAAAAAAGATATTGAAGATTTACTAACAAAGGAGTGGTGACCCAATTGAAATGTTAAAGACAATTAAAGATATGAATGGGTAAAATAGATTAGAGACAAGGAGACCAATTAGGGATAGTTACAATGAGTCATCAGTTAAATGAGAATGAAAAATGATGCTAGAATCATCATAAAAGAAGAATAATAAATACGGTCTTCATTGAGAAACAGTGGGAAAAATAGAGCAGCAAATTAACATGGTAAAATAATTATTTTTCCCCTTTTAAATGACAAAGTGATACCACGGAGATTTTGGGGTAGCAAACACGGAAATTGAGAGCAGGATGAATAGAGTGATGTTCAAGTCTTCCATACCAGAGTTGAAACTTTGAAAATAAAAGTGATTTCTTAGAACTAGTGACTGATAATGAAATATGACCTCATGTAGGGAGAAAAAAGTTCGGTGTAAAGGACAGGAAAGGAACAACCAAAGGAGGTGTGGCAAGAATGAGAGTGAAAGTCATGGAAGCCAGAGCACAAAGAGATGGTCATCGTTAGTATCAAAGGCTGCTGAAGGAGAGCTGAGGAAAGAAATCCCTCCTTAACTCTGGGAGAAGAAGATTTTATAAAGTGCAGGAGACAATAAATACATAAGGTGAAAGAATTGAAGGTGGCATAATAAACAGATACAAATTCTTTTATAAAGTTAAATAGGTAAGACTTAAAAGACTTAAACTTAAGTTTAAGAGAAAAAAATCTATAGGTAACAAAGAAGCATGTTAGTGATCAGAAGAGGTGGAACAAATATATTTGAATGTGAAAGTAGTAGCAGAATACTTGAAGAAATTGCCACACACAACAAGAAATCACATATAATTTGGAGAGTTAACATAAAGAAAGATTTTTGAGATAAAGATTAAAGTACATGGGGAATATCACATAAATGAGATTAGTTTGGGCATAGATTATATTTTGGAGAATTTGTTTACAATTCGAAATGACCATCATAGAAGGGAAACTTGACAAAATGGTCTTTTTTATACTGGGCAATTCATATAATAATCATTATTAAAGTCACAGGTCACTCGCATGGGATAGCTGAGTGATCTAAAAATGAAGATTATTGATAAATCATTTTAAAGGCTAAATTTAAAAATAATAAATCTCAGATTTTTTTATTCCCCCCCCCCTTCTGCCTTGCTTGCTGTCTCCTCTCTCTGTGTCCATTCATTTTGCATCCTTCTGTGTATCTGTATTTATTTTTATTTATTCCCTCCCCCCTTGTGGTTTGCTTGTTGTCTGCTCTCTGTATCCATTCGCTGAGCCCTTCTGTGTTTTTGCTTGTCTCCCTTTTTTGTTACATCACCTTGCTGAGTCAACTCTCTGCAGTGCTTGTGGGCTGGGTGGCACTCCCTGGCGCTAACAGGCTGGGTGGCTCTCCACGGTGTGCAGGTGAGCCTGCCTTCACAAGAAGGCCCAGGGACATGAACCCAGGGCCTCCCTTATGGTAGATGGGAGCCCAGCTGATTGAGACACAGCTACTTCCCAATCTCAGATGTTTTTGCAATGGTATTTACCAGCCTACTTTACTTCCCAGTGTTCAGCTACATTTCATATGTAAGGAAATTGCTCTACAACTCCAAAGATAAAAACAAGATACTTGTATGGTTTGGGTGTCATTAAGGATGATTTGCAGTGATCCAAGATGGTGGAGTATGGAATGGCAGTTTGCATTCTTCCTCTAGAAATGTGGGAAAGTAGGCAGGCTTGCCAGGTATAAGAAGAGTTAGGGTGTTGCAAGGACTTTAAAAAAGGGCACCTAGAAAGGAGCAGTCCCAGCTAGGCACTGGGGAAAAGGGGAGCTGCCTCACAGAGCCAGCCCTGGGGAAGAGGAAGTCACACAGCCACCCTTAAGGGAGGATGAGCCATGTAGCCTGCTTAGGGGGATGGAAGTTGCTGAGGAGTCATCCTAAGGGTAGGCCTGTGCCCAGCCTGCTTAGTGTAGGGTAGAGCCAGGTGAGCCATGTGGAGAGCTGAGGGAACTTAGCCAGAGGTATATAGGTCTTTTTCCTTCTCTCTTTTTTTTTCTTTTCCAGCTACTGATGGAGAGGCTGGCTGAGGGATATTTGATTGGCAGGTATAAACACCTTTAGAAGAGCAGACAAATGAGTCACTTGTGGCATAAGAAGAGACCTGTTTTATGTTTCTTTATTTTTAACTTTTTTTGGGGAAGGGAATGATTGATTGGCAAAAAGAGACAGCCTGAGAGGAAGAACATAGCCAGTCCTCATGGTCTGAGATGTCCCAGGTTTTTGTTTTTGTTTCCCTTTGTTTCATTTTGTTTTGCTTGTTTTTTCTTCTCCTATTCCTTGTGTTCCTTCTTCTCCTGTTTTTCTTCTTGTCTTTCTTTACTTCTTATTTCTCTTCTCTTATATTTTTCCCTTTTATCTTTTTATTTTTTCCTCCCTTTTAATCTTTTATTTATTATTATGATTATCAGTATTTTTATTTACCTTTAGTGAACAAACATACATATTACAGGCATCCCAGGAGAAGAGAAGGGAAATGGATATATAGGAGTTTTTTAAGAAAATAATTGCCAAAAATTTCCAAACTGTTATGAGGAACATGAATATACAAGTCCAAGAATCACAGTGTACTCCAAGTACATGAAATCCTAGGAGACCTACTTATCAGATCGCCAAAAGTGCAAGAAAAAGACAGAATCCTGAAAACAGAGGAGAAAAGAGATCCATCACATATAAGGGAAGCTCAATAAGATTAATTGCTGATTTTTCATCACAAATCATGGTGGTGAGAGGGACTAGTATGACATAGTTAAGATGCAAAAAAAAAAAAAAAAAAAACCCTGCTAGCCAAGAAGTTTGTAACCAGCAAAATTGCCATTAAAAAATGAAGGAGAGATCAAAACATTAACTGATACACAGAAATTAAGAGAATTTGTCAACAAGTATCCTGTTCTTCAGGAAATACTTCAAGGGGATGTCTGCAAGTCAAAAGGAAAAACAGGATAGAGAGGGTTGGAGGAGTGTGTAGAAGGGAAGATTAATGGTACAAGTAACTAAAAGGATAAAAAAGAAATAAAAATAATACATGACATATATAAGTCTAAAGAAAAAATGGCTAAAGTAAGTGCCATCACTTTAATAAGATTGAATGTTAATAGATTAAATTCTCCAATCAAAGACAGATTGGAAGAATGGAGAGGGATATATGACCCATCTATAAGTTGTCTACAAAAAACTCACCTGAGACCCAGGGACACAAACAGGTTGTAAGTGAAAAGTTGGAAAATCATATTCCATGCAAACAGTAAACAAAAAAGGGAAGGAGTAGTTATACTAATATCAGACAAAATAGACTTTAAATGCAAAATTATTGTGAGACAAAGAAGGTCACTATATATTAATAAAAGGGGCACTCTACCAAGAAGAAAGAATAATCATAAATATGTGTGCACCTAACCAGGAAGCCCCAAAATACTTGGGGCAAATGCTGGCAAAACTAAAAGGAGAATTAGATACCTCTACAATCATAGTGAGGTCCTTCAAAACACCATTATATTTATTAGGAAGACTATCGTGACAGCAGCACTACAAAGAAACAGGGACCTTGAATAATACATTAGAGGAACTAAACCTAATGGACTTACGCAAAAAATTACACCCAAAAGAAGAAGGCCAAACATCCTTCTTGAGTGCTCATGGATCATTATACAGGATAGACCATATGCTAGGTCATAGAACATGTCTCTAGGAATTTAGAGCAATTAAAATTATACAAAGCACTTTCTCAGACCACAGTGGAATGGAGCTAGAAATTGATAAAGGACACAATATATGGAAAACAACATATTCATAAATAATCAGTGGGTCAAGGAAGAAACTGCCAGAGAATTCAGTAACTACCTTGAAGCAAATGTAAACGAGGACACAATATATCAAAATTTATGAGATGCAGGTAAATTAGTGCTGACAGGGAAATTTATAGCCCTAAATGCCTATACTAAAAAAAAAAGAAAGTGCTAAAATCAAAAACTGACTGCACACCTGGGGGAACTAAGAAGAAAAAAACAACAAAATAATTACAAAGCAAGCAGGAGAAAGAAAATGACTAAGATTGGAGCAGAATTAAATGGAATTGAGTTTTTTTTTTAGAAAAAGAAAGAATTAACCAAACCAAAATCTGGTTCTTTGAGAAGATTAATGAAATTCAAAAAATCCTTAGCTAGATTATAAAGAAAAAAGTGAAAAAGATACAAATAAATGAAATAAAAAATGATAAAGGGCATACATCACTGACACCATGGAAATAAAGAATATCATCAGAGGGTACTTTGAAAAATTGTATACCAATGAGATGGGCAATTTAGAAGGAAAAAAAATCAATTTACAATTAAAACTCAAAGAATCAAATATCTAGGAATAAGTTTACCTAAAGATAGAAAGTACTTGTACACAGAAACTATACAGCATTGTTAAAGGAAATAAAAGTAGAACTAAATAAATGGAAGAATATTCCATGTTCATGGACTGGAAGAAAAAACACCATTAAGATGTCTGTCCTAGGATGGTGGTGCCCATTCTACCTCTAATTGAGAGGGGACTTCAATCTCATAGGGCAGATGGATGGGACTCTTGCTTGCAGTTGTAGACTCTCTCAGTTCCTTGGGATGATCTTTGTCCATCATCATCTCCTTGCTAGTTGTTTTGGGTGAGTCCAATAAACGGAGTGTAGGTATTGCAATTCTGTTGAGATTCAGGGCTCAGCTGCTAAAAGGACAGCCCAAAGATTTAAGTCTCTTGGACTTATACCTATCAACGGCAGTACTAATTGTAAGTTCAAATGGAGGGGTCAGAAAAGATTGAGTCCAACTCTGTCACACTGGGTAACATAAATTCCAAAGTAGGGCCTACTAGCAAGGCATCAAACTCTTGAGTTATCTGCCCTGACTAAAGTGTCTGGATGTCTCCAGAGCCTTCAAGAGCCCTGCTATTTGAGGTAGTACTTACTTTGGCAATGAGATCCTGCTGAGGTGTGTATAAGTATAACCTCTGGAATGACTCCTAACCATATAAACTCATTTTTCTTTACCTTTCCCCCATTTTGGTCAAGGTCTTTTCTCCAGTTGCATCACCAGCTGGTACTTGGTAGTAATCCTTAGGCACTAGAGAGGCTCATCCCAGGGGTCATGTTCCACACTGGGGGGAAAGTAATGCATTTATATGCTGAGTTCAGCTTAGAGAGAGGCCACACTTGATCAACAAGGGAACTCTCAGGAGGTACCCTGTAATACTAGGCTAAGTTTCAATTTCAAAAGTAAAGGTTCATAAGTACAGTCATCAATGTCAAGGGCCCGTTGGTGGACCATAATCCTACACTAGTCGATGCCCTTGTACTTGGGGGATTCTTGCTGTTCCCTTAGAGAATGTGGCAGAGCTCTCCAGGATGGGAATTTGATATTCTTTTCGTTATTGTGTGAATCTCCACCCACCCGACAAAATTCTCAGGATTGGGAATGAACTATGGACTAAAGTAGACATTTTGGTATTCTACTATAGACTTATTGTGATTCAAGCAATGTAAGAACATGTACCATTGATGTGGAGGCAGTGGTAATTGGAGGTTCTGAGGGCAGAGAAAGGGAAAACAGATATTATACAGAGACATTTCTGGGACTTGGGAATTGCCCTGAATGATATTATGATGACAGGTATAGGCAATTAAATATCCTACCATAACCTACAAAATTGTGAGAGAGAGTGTGAGCTACAATGTAAACAATGCTTGCTGGCAATGCTCCAAAATATGTTCATCAATTGTAATGAATGTACCACACTAATGAAGGGTGTTGTTAATGTGGGAAAATGTGGGAGGTATGGGGATTGGGACATATGGGAATCCCCTCTGTTTTTTATGTAACATTTATATAACTTAAGTATCTTTTTCTAAAAAATAAAATTATATTTTAAAAAGATGTCTATGCTATAAAAATTGATTTACAGATTTAATGCAATCCCAATAAAAATTACAACAGCAGTTTTTACTGAATTGGAAAAGCTAGTTATGAAATTTATTTGGAAAGACAAGTGGCCCCAGATAGCCAAATATATATTGAAAAAGAAAAATGAAATTGAAGGAATCTTGCTAATGGACTTTAAAGCATACTACAAATCTAGAGAGGTCAAAACTGTATGATATTGGCACAAGCATAAACATATTGAGCAATGGAACCAAACTGAGAGTTCTGATATAAATCTTCCCATATATGTTCAATTGATATTTAACAAGGCCGTCTAGCAAACTCAACTGGGACAGAAGGGTCTCCAACAAATGGTGCTTGGAGAACTGGACATCCATATCCAAAAGAATGAGGAAGGATGACCATCTCATGCACTATGTAAAAATTAACTCAAGATGGATCAAAGACCTAAATGTAAGAGCCAAAACCATAAAGTTCCTAGAAAATAATGTAGTGACACATCCACAAGATCTTGTAATAGGACATGTTTTCATAAACTTATAGCCAAATCATGAGCAAAGAAAGAAAAAATATATAAATGGGACCTGCTCAATATTAAAAACTTTTGTGCTTCAAAGGAGTTTGTCAAGAAAGTGAAAAGTTCCCTGCTCAATGGGGGAAAATATTTAGTAGCCATTTATCTGATAAGGATCTAATATTCAGCATATATAAAGATATTCTACATTTTGAAAATAAAAAGACAACCCATTTAAAAATTGGGCAAGAGATTTGAATAGACACTTTTCCAAAGAAGAAATACAAATGACTAAAAAAACATAAAAAGATGTTAAACATCACTAATTATTAAGAAATGCAAATCAAAATGTAAGTGGGTATCATTACACATATTAGACTGGCAGCTATTAAAAAAACAGAGAATTACAAGTCTTGGAGAGGATATGGAGGAATGGGAACCCTCATCCTCTGCTGCTGAGAATGTAGAATGGAGCAGCCATTGTATAGGACAGTTTGGCAGTTCTTCAAGAAACTAAAAATAGAACTGCCATAAGAGCCAGCTATCCTAGAAAAATTGAAAGCAGGGACTTGAACAGATATATGCAAAACCAATATTCATAGCACATTATTCATGACTGCCTAAACCCGGAAGCAATCCAAGTGTCCATAACAGATGAATGGATAAGCAAATTATGGTTTATACATACAATGGAGTATGACTCAGTTGTAAGAAGGAATGAAGTATTGACATACGGGACAACATGAAATGATTCTTGAAGAATTTATGTTAAGTGAAGTAAGCCAGTTACTGAAGGACAAATATTTCATGACCTCAGTGATATGATCTAAGCAAATTGAGTAGACTCACAGAGCTAGAGTCTAGAAGATAGGTTATCAGAAAACAGAAGGAAGTAGAGTGTAGTGCCAATGCTCAATATGGGCAAAACTTATCATTTAGGTGGAAGAGGGTAGTTTGGCAGTGGATAGGTGTGATAGTGGTGCAAGGATATGAATGTGGCCAATGGTGTAGGACTGTGAGTATAAGTATGGTGTGAGGATGTTGGACTATCCTTGTTCCTGAGGGAAGGGCTGGAGGAAGGAACTGGGTATTTGTAGGTCTGTGGTTGAAGCTACAATATTGACAATGTTCTTTGACAATTATGGCAAGTGGAGTTACTGGTTCAGGACATCAGTGGTGGGTGATATGTGGAATGGGGCACACCCAGGGCATGCTTCTATGGAATATGGAGGTATTCATCTTGCCATAGGGTGTTATCTCAGTGGGTGGAATACCAACCTTGGCAATCTGGACATTAGAAACAGAGTTATTTCTGTGTAAGATATAAAGACAAGGACATTTGCTATAGTCCTGTTTGGACAAGAACAACAACAAAAAAGCTTTAAACAATCTAATTGACTGACAGACATCTTTTGAATAAAAAATAATGCATCTTTTTTTAACATTCAGTGGATATTTAAAAGAGCAGATTATATCTTTAAAGAGGAATGAAGATAATGCATAATTGTGAAAAGCAAGATTCAGAGTAATGTGTATTTTATGATCCGAATATTTGTGATAGACAAAAACAAGTATAAATAACCATTAATTTGTAAATAAATTTTTATGAGCATGGAGAAAGGTGTAGAAATGCACAGACAGGCTGAATGTACCAGGCCCCTCTCAATGATGGTACTTGAAGAATAAATGTTAACATGCTAAATTTTTAGCTACAAGTATTTTGTATCACATCGAGATTTATAATTCGCTTTATTATGTTTTACTTTCTTCACTGTAAATAAATGAAATAAAGATTTACATTGACATTGCTCATATGTAATAGTGAAATAAAGATAGTAGGAAACTTGTTTTCTACTGCAAAACAAGCCCACTGGCCAAATATCAAATAAATCACAAATTTAGATAAACTAACCTCAGCAGTCTCTATAGCCTTGATAAGACTTTCAAACCTCTTTCCATGTTATACATTACCTAGAGTTTTACATATAAATATATTTTTTAATTAATGGAACATTTAAGAAACTGAAGTTATCTAAGGCAGCTGTATAAGAATGGATATTTGAAAATTCCCATAGACTTAGAGTATTTTGAGCTATTAAAAATCTTTCCTAATTAGCACCCTGAAATCATAGGACCTCATTTGTCTCTTTTCTGGGGAAATGTTTTCCAGTCTTTGTGTAACTTGCAACAACTATGTCATAAAATATTACTGAATATCCATGAACTAGCCATGAAATTGTTCCCAGGAAAAAACTAGAGAGATTTGTCCTTCATGTTAAAATATCCATGAGATAGATAATATCCAACCAAATAACTATATGTACTATTACATATAGTACACACAGTATCTAAGCGTGGACAAAAGAAAATTCAGACTCCAATTCTCTGCACACCCTACATACTGTTTACAAGGAATCTAAGACAACAGAAATGCCAAAGTGAGGATTTTTCTGTTTTCCAAGAAAATGCAAAGTCTAGTTTAAATGCCTGTTCCTCTAAAAAGCCTCCTTTTCAGATTAAGAATTATGTTATTCTGAGCACAGCACTAGCCTCCAACCCCTCTGCTACAAACTGCTATCTTATACCTAATATACAGTACTTTATAGGCAGCTGATATGAAAAAGAATTAGTGGCCTGCCAGTCACTGTTGACCATAGACTGTGACCTTTCCTTCAGGATTAATAATTGTAGCCTACACTTATTGAGGGTTTTCCTTTCTGCTGGACTTGATAAAAAGTGCTTTACTGATTTTCTCACTTATTCAATTAGCAGTCCTGTGAGGTGGGTACTAGTATTCATGATCATCTTAGAAATAAGGAAACCAAGACACAAACCAGATAAACATTATGTCCTCATTCACAAGGCTTCTAAGGAACAGGGTCTGCCTGAACCCAAAGGTCATGAACACAGTCACCGCCCCACACTGCCTCTGGCTCTGGGTTAAGTTTCGTCTCTTAATCACCTTTGCCTTCCCCTTAGTACCTGGATTACTGCCCGACACAGGGAGGCCATCAGTCAAGGCTGACTGGTATTGACTGGAGCAGAAATACCAGGACACAGAGCCCCTTTCCTGTGACCTTCTGGGTTTAAAACTTCTCTGCTCTGAAAAGGAAGCTGCTGAATCCAGCACCTTCCTCAGCTTGCTGGCTCTCTCTGCCCTGCCTCAACTGTCCTGCTTCTTCACCTCCCTGTCTACCTGCAACAAATAGATCAGAAATTGGAGTTGCATACAGACAAAGAGAAACCAGAACTCTGAACTACCTTTGTGAGATTGGGGAGCAAGAAAGGTAAAGTACAATAAATAAAGAGTGATTAAATTTTATTTATGGGGAAATATTGAACCTAATGCAATCAAGATACTGTATCTGAAATTGGCATATTGCAAAGAAAGTTGAGTTTTAAATCCTGGTCTGGTGTCCTTTCATAAATGATTCAACTTGGTCTAAGAACAAGTAGGAGTGGCTTAAAAACCCAGCTCACATGTGCAGAATTAGGTGTTACTAATGCAAACAAAATATCTGGCAATATATCTGCTCTGTGTCCTCAAACAGGGAGGAAGTCCACAAGAATTCACCAGTCCTTGACCTGCAGAAGGGACAGAAGCAATATGAGCACAGCAGGAAAAGTAAGCAAAGAACATTTTATTTGGAACTATTTTCACTATTATATAATAAATAAATATAAACATTTATATTTATTGCATAATAAATGGATGGATAACTTTTATAATTTAAATTTCATATATCAATTAGAAACAATAAATACCGAAATATAGAATCCTGAACTACAATAGAAATAGACTATTCCCATTTGTCTTACCAGAATATATCATCTTTATTAATATTTCTCTCCTTCCTTAAAATAAATGTGCTTTAGTTAGAGTGAGAGTTTATCCAAGTCTATCATGACTAACATGTAAACCAAAATTAGAAATGTTTTAATCAAGAAGTTATCTTACTCCTTCCATCATGCTCCCGTTGTACCGCGATGGGCAAAAGGTCATGACACTCTGTGATGTCCCTGTCTGCTGTTCCTTGGTGAGCCCAGAGAAGATGTTGTGGTCGGCATGCAGTACCTTAGTTACAAAAGGATTTTGGTCAATGGAAGGGCTGGGATCTGGGGTTATGATCTGACGTTTTCAAGCTGATACCTCTGTGGGGCGGGGGGGGGGGGGTGCGTGGGGGATGCTGAAAAAAAAGCTATCTTCATATTCAAAAACCATGATTTAAATGAGTTATGTGGTAACCAAAAGATAATGATGGAGGCATCATAATTCCTGAAAAACAGTCAGATTTATGACTTTGGGAAAACTACTCAGTCTTTTTACTCTCAATATTTGCATCTGTAAAATAAGGCCAGTAGCATACCTGGCCTTAAGCACTCAAAAAAGCCACAGGGAGCCTGTCACCTCATAGGTACCAACACTCAGGACCTACTGCAATCAGTGGCCATTTTCCAAGTCCTCTCATAGTTATTATGGCATTGCCAAGAGCACAAAGCCTGAAAATTGGCAAGATTTGATAACTAAATAATGGAAATTAATTTCAAAGGAAAAAATTGCCATTGAATATTTGCATGTATGTTATTTCACTATTACAGAAGCATTTGATCTGTACAAACTTTGCCACCTTGAAACAGAGTTTAAGCACCATTCACAATAGTGAAAATACATGTTTAACTCTTCTTTTGAAGAACACCTGTGGTTAAGCTATCTGGGTTTGCTATTCAAACAAGCACAGTTCTCCTAATTTTGAGTTATATATGTGTTCATATGGAAATGGGCTTGCTTTTGTCACTTGTATTTTAAGGTTCAAATGTGCTCTGAAAGGACATGCTACACATATTTTTGGTTCAAATGTGCTCTGAAAGGACATGCTACACATAAATCAAACAGTAAAACAGATAGGCAAAAGTAATGTTCCAATGAATAAAGCAACAAGAAGCACACACAAGTGGTAGGAAGGGAAAAATAATAATATTAATAATAAAGGCAATGAGGGAAACAGTTTTCCTAAGCAGGAAGTAAATGTTACCTTTTATCTTAAATTCAGATTGTTTTCCTATAAGCAAAAATTTGAGCAAGAGAGTAGTAGGTTTAAGTGAATAGAGAACCTTCTGCAACATCAATGAAATAACAGTGACTCAATTTCATATAGAAGTCAACAATTGTAGGTCAAGAGCCCATTGTAGGTCAGTATTAGAATATATAAAGAATAAATATCTGAGGATTAAACAAAGAAATGTAAAAATACCCCAGGAAACTTCATTCAAATTTATCTCAATGTTTCGTTATGGCTAATTCTGTTTCTATTTCCCTATGGTAATGGAATACTATTTTTTAAAAATTATTTTTATTACTTTGTTAACCAGAGCTTATTCATTTCAACATAGTAGTTATTTTTTCTAGACATGGGGTAAATGTGGCAATAGAAAGTTGGAAACACAAGATCCCTGACTTCAACATTGAGTGAAAACAGGTATTATCTTGTGTTTGATTTTTCAGGTAATAAAATGCAAAGCAGCTGTGCTTTGGGAGCTAAAGAAACCCTTGTCCATTGAGGAGGTGGAGGTCGCACCCCCCAAGGCCTATGAAGTTCGTATTAAGGTGAAACCATTTTCTGTCACTATTTAAATTTCTAAAAATCAATGTATATTAAAAGTAGAAACAATGAAAAGTCCTTTGAGAAGCTATTTATATACATTATGGTAGTCATTACAATGGAACTACATTGGTTGTCAAAAAAAGAAACAAATGGCATATGTTATTAAAATTTTTAAATTGATCAAAGTTGTCTCAGTAAAAATGTACACTATAATTCTGGGAACCATAGAAAGAATTTATCTGTTTGTTGAGAAATACAGTATAAAAGGATATATATCAAGATTTCAAAATAGTTGGTGTTAGAATATAAAGGACAGTTTTATTGGTAATATGCAACTTTTGCAGAGAATACATTATTGTATATTATATAAGACATTCTATAGAAACAATTTATTTTGCAATTATTTCAAATTGTCTAATGCAAGAAAAGGAAAGTGAATGATAATTTTAAACTAAATAATCTCAAGGATTAACTGGATCTTTTTATTTGGGTGGAATAGAAATTAGCAAAATTCTGCAAACTCTAGAAATCCAACTTCAGGGAATTGGGTACATTCAGTCTATCTGGGGGTCTTACATTTTCCTGAATCGTATCACTGTACTTTTCCCTGACAGATGGTGGCTACAGGGATCTGTCGCACAGATGACCATGTGATAAATGGGAATTTTGTCACACCACTTCCTGTGATCTTAGGCCACGAGGGAGCTGGCATCGTGGAGAGCATTGGGGAGGGGGTGACTGCAGTCAAACCAGGTACAGGAATCACAATCAGGGAATAAGTCTTTGTTCAGATTCCACAAGGTCATGCAACCTGGATGAGGAAACTGAGGCAGGGAATGGAAAAAGACCGGCACCAGACCCCAGCCACAGCCAGCAACAGAGCGGGGACATGCTTATATTACCTCTCTCTGCCTGATGTGCTTCCTGTGTCCAGACATATCCACAGGCCTGATCTCCTGGTTCTCTCCTTAAATGTGGCTTGTGGAGTTCCCACTAGATGTCAGGTCCCAGGTTAGATCCTGGGGATACTAGAGCAAAGGAGACAGAGTAACTGCCTCCTGGGGTTCACACTCTTAACAACTGCCATCTTAGTATTCCTAAGCACTGTCTACCTTTAGGTTCCGAAATAGAGCTGCAGATGAAAGACCTACATAAGCCGAGGAATAAAAATTTGTCAGTGTCCCAAAACTCTTGATTAGTTTATGGTAACTGATTCACAGAGTTCACAGGATGGGGCCGTGAGGCTCTGGAGGAATCATCATGGTATCTTTTATGTCCTGCACGGGAGCCTGTCCACTGACTCCTCTTCCTGCGTAGCCTCCCTTCTTGAACATGGAACAAATGAAAAAGACCAGAGGGAGGAAAGCTGGCAGAAAGAATCCTGTCAGAGGAGTGTCTATTTTATTACATTTAACCGTAGCTTAAAATGTCTGAGTATGAATATTGACTAAATATTTATTTTTAGCGTTTAATTTATACTAATTGCATTGTATATTGCTGTAGATGAATAATTTAGAGGTAAGGGGTAAATTCAACAGGAAATTTCCATGCTATCAATTACACCTGAATATTGTTTAATGGGTTTAGTCAAATCATTATTTTGACTGTATTGAAGATGTATCGTGACTGATTAAAAAGAAAAATTATGTTTAATTTTTAAAAATTTCTTTAGCCAATATATACAGTCTCTTCCTTTACCAAATACTTAACTGTCCTGTGAACAGAAAAAATGATGTTGTCTCATTTGAGTTTGAACTTGTAGTATTTCCTTTTCACAAAAATACAAATATTAAAATGACACCCTTATTTTCGCCCCTGCTCCCTTCACCAAAGAAGAAAAAGAGATAATTCACAAATTAAGTTATCTGCATAAATCCCTTCGAGTCAGGAGAGACAGAAAGTGCCTGTCTTAGGAAGGATTGAAGTATTCAGAGACATTTCACAATTCCTCCTTTTTCTCATGCTTTTTAGTATTTCTTTAAAAGCACTAAATAAAAGTTAAGTGTTCACTTCCTAGTAAAGATAAGCAAAAGAATTTATAAATCATTGTTATCAATACTCCCAATATTGGCAGTGGACTTGGCCCAGTGGTTAGGGCATTCGTCTACCACATGGGAGGTCCGCGGTTCAAACCCTGGGCCTCCTTGACCCGTGTGGAGCTGGCCAATGCGCAGTGCTGATGTGTGCAAGGAGTGCCCTGCCACGCAGAGGTGTCCCCTGCATAGGGCAGCCCCATGCACAAGGAGTGTGCCCCGTAAGGAGAGCCGCCCAGCTTAAAGAAAGTGCAGCCTGCCCAGGAATGGTGCCGCACACAGGGAGAACTGACACAAGATGACGCAACCAAAAGAAACACAGATTCCTGTGCCACTGACAACAACAGAAGCAGACAAAGAAGACACAACAAATAGACATAGAGAACAGACAAGCGTGGTGGGGGGTGGGAGGGGGAGGGGAGACAAATAAAAAAATAAATCTTAAAAAAAAAATACTCCCAATATTATTATAACCCAAACTAGTACAAAATATCTTATCACCATTCTGATGGTCAGCATGCAGATAAAATTTATATTAATGCTTATATTGAGAATATATAATAATTAATTAACTAAAGACTAGCTGAGATGAAGTAGATAAAGTCCTAATAGAAATCTACAGGTGGTAAAAGATAATTATGCATTCAGAAAAATAAATTCATGTTGTTTTCCATATTTGCATTTCTTCCTTGGAAAAGTTTCCTTGGGAAACTTCTGGACCATAAAAAATGGATAAACAATATTGACAGACAACCACCAATGACATAGTGGCTATTTCACCATATTTCTTGGGACATATGCCTCTGATATATATATTTATGCTTAATTTCTTGTTCCATTAATTTTTGGGTAGAAATTTAATAATAAATTGCTTTATCCTCTTCCAGGTGATAATGTCATCCCACTATGTGTTCCCCAGTGTGGAAAATGTGCTATTTGTAAACACCCAGAAGCCAACTATTGCAGGAAAATGGAGTAGGTTTCTGATACTTTGCACATAGTGCCAATGAGTTTTCACATCAGGTAAGCTCGTGTCTTATGCCCTTCTGTTCCTGTCTCTGTGTTACACTGACCAGTCTGACAAACCTTCGGGGGACCATGCAGGACGGCACCACTAGGTTCACCTGCAGAAAGAAGCCCATCCACCACTTCATCAACACCAGCACCTTCTCTGAGTACATAGTGGTGGATGAGATCTCAGTGGTCAAGATCGATGCAGCTGCCCCACTGGAGAAAGTCTGCCTCATTGGCTGTGCATTTTCTACTGGTTATGGGTCTGCAATCAACGTTGCCAAAGTAGGAATGACAATAAGCAATAATTCCACGTGTACTCGGATTGTCAAAAACATTTTTTCCCTAGGAATTATGGATAATTCCTCTAAATTAAGTGATAGCTTTCCTCCTAGAACCATAAGAGCAATGATAAACTCTACAGAATTTGGGGTGCGATTATGTGTAGAATGTGGCCCAGAAGGAACTGAGAGCATGTCCTAAAGAAATTCACCAGATTATCAGGGAGGAACAAGCTGTTGATACTTTAGCAGTGTGGACAGAGAAGTCTATTACTTCATAAGGATCAATGGTCGATACTTTGTTCAGCTTAGACTGTTGCTAACAATGATTATTTAATGCATTCTTCTCCTTTCTGAAAAAATAGGTTACCCCGGGCTCCACCTGTGCCGTGTTTGGCCTTGGAGGAATCGGCTTGTCTGCCATCATCGGCTGTAAGGCAGCTGGAGCGGCCATGATCATTGGGGTGGATATCAACAAAGGCAAATTTGCAAAGGCCAAAGAGCTGGGGGCCACTGAGTGCATCAACCCTCAGGACTTCAAGAAACCCATCCATGAGGTGCTGAAGGAAATGACCGGGGGTGGTGTGGACTTTTCATTTGAAGCCATTGGTCAGATCGACACCGTGGTAGGTACATTACACACTTTACTTCATGCTCTTGGAACCGAGGGTATGTTTTAAAACAAAAATATAAATATTATGGAAAAGTATCTTATTAAATTATGAATTACAATTTCTAGCTCCTGTTTCTTACCTATGATTGCTTTATTCATTCTTATAAGGAAACTTTCATTCATTCAGCTAAGCAAACATGTCTCAAATCATAGTTACACTTTAGAGGTTATGTTATATTATTTCATTATAAATATATTTTTAGTAAATTTTACTAAAAAAATTCAAACTTGAGATAATATAAATGAAAAAATTCTATCCTCAAACTAAGTTTTTCTTTTCCTCACATACTTAACAAAAATGTTATAATAATTTTTAGGTTTAATAAATGTGTATTTCTTTTCATATGTCATATTTTGACCAAATATCAGCAAAAAAAAATCATTTTTTATAAAAAATATGCCCTAAAGAAAGTTAATGATTTAATACATCACTAGATATTCCCAAAGCAGATACCACAGGGCCTGTCATTTAGTTGGCAACACATATCCATGTGTGGGACTGAAACCTAAAATCAATTGACAGATTTTCCAACAAAAAAATTTAATGCAAACATATGTAATAGCAATATATGCATGTACAATAGCATTAAAAAACATACATTTCTCCCAATCATTACAAGCATAAAATAGCATTACATATTATTACTTGTATGTAAACTACTCAGCATATTGCCACCTGGCTAGTGATAAGCACTCAGTTAATTTTAGCAGGTGTTATAATAAAACATTATTTTCATTCTTGAAGTGCTTACATCATCTTTGGAATGCTCATAATACTACTTTCAAATAAATACAAATATCACCTATTGTGATGGCTACCATCTCTCCAGCTGCATTCCACCTAACCAGAATCCTCCAGAACCTAGTGGCAAAGTTGAGATTCCCTAGTAAGCTCCAGCAGCGTTCTTGCTGTGGAACAGCACCCCGAGTGTAAGGATCTTTGCAGCCTCGATCCAACAGTTTCCAACATTTGTAAGATAACAGTTTGTTACCTTGTTGTTTTTCCTATTGTTTTTCTCCTGTATTCTCACATGGACATAGATCATACTTTATTCGATGATACTAAATGTCTGATAACCACAAGTTCTATGCATGTGTGATCTTCTAAATCATATGCCAAACCCGAAGGATTGAGACGTCCACATTCCTATGGAATCCTAAACTACTTTCTTTCTAAAACATGTACTAAAAACCTGACTGGAGGACAATGCCTGCTAGATTGTGTTTTGAGATTCAAGAAAAATAGGGAGATAAAAGTAACATGTACAAAATGTACAATTTAGAGATAGAAAATAAAATAAGGATACACTAAAAATACATGCATCAATTGGACAAGCAGCAAATTTTGACGTTGCAATTGATGAAACATATTTTTTCTTAAGATTTATTTATTTATTTCTCTCCACCACCCCCCACTCCAGTTGTCTGTTCTCTGTGTCCATTTGCTGTGTGTTCTTGTTTTTGTCTGCTTCTGTTGTCAGTGGCACAGGAATCTGTGTTTCTTTTTGTTGAGTCATCTTGTTGTGTCAGCTCTCCGTGTGTGCGGTGCCATTCCTGGGCAGGCTGTACTTCCTTTCACGTTGGGCGGCTCTCCTTACAGGGCACACTCCTTGTGCATGGGGCTCCCCTACGCGGGGACACCCCTGTGTGGCACGGCACTCCTTGTGCACATCAGCACTGCATGGGCCAGCTGCACATGGATCAAGGAGGCCCGGGGCTTGAACCGCAGACCTCCCATGTGGTGGATGGATGCCCTAACCACTGGGCCAAGTCTGCTTCCCTGAAACATCTTATACACCATTAAAATACATGATCTAAGTGTAAGGTCCAAACTACCTGCTAAATAAGTAAATAAGAAATGATTAACCACCTCATAGATTGTGTAAGATTCAAATGATAATGAAACATTACACTTTTTTGAATAATAGACTTCATCTATGTATTTAATGAAGTTTACTTCCTTAATACATTCCAAGGAAAAAAGTGTGCATGCACAATTACATCCATAAGCTCTCTCACCCAAAAATATTTTCTGTGTATTCCCTAATGTCATAGCCACCGAAGTATGCAAAAGAGCAGAGAAGCGAAAGATAAAACCTGTTCTTGATATATTCAAAGTCTAGGCTGTTATTACATGAATTCTGAGAAAGTATAATGAACAGAAACTATCAGACAACTTATTTTTACAATGCTAAAATTAATTTCGTTACAGCTTGAGGCCCTGTTGTGCTGTCATGAGGCATTTGGCGTAAGTGTCATTATAGGGGAGCCTCCAGCTTCCCAAAACCTCTCCATGAACCCTATTTTGCTACTGACTGGACGAACCTGGAAAGGGGCACTTTTGGGTGGTATGTAGTTAAGCGTCATTATTATTAATTTGTTATTCTTCTGTTTTATAAATGACAATGACAGGTTTTGAAAACAATGTGGTCAAAGATAATTAAAGTCCTGATGCATTTCTAGTCTCCAATTCACTAATAGTGGAACTAGTGAAGACTGAAGCTCTCAAGACACAATTTCTGATATCCCAATAAACTAGCTAATACCTATAGCAAAACTTCTTTAGATACTGATGACTATATAAGGAAATGAAATATCCCATAGGACTGACAAAATCCATAGCAATAGTCCATTTCTGCACTCTTTGTCCAAATTTAGACAGCTGCTAAATTGCCCCCCTGCATTTGGGCATAATCATCTGTACTAGAATTTATCTATGAGAGAGCTGATACCAAAGTTCCCTAGTTTAAGGGGGGTAAACAACAACAAAAAAGGTAAAATCACAGCAAAAGGACTTTAAAGTACATGATCTATTATTAACCACAATAATAGCAGCCTGTGTAATATACCTCATTTTATACACATTGATTTTAATTCTATTTGGAAAGCCTTCTCTCCAATTCTACTGTTTATCACTGCCTGAATCTACCAATGATGTCTTCTCCTTTCTAGGCTTTAAGAGTAAAGATTCTGTTCCCAAACTTGTGGTTGATTTTTTGGCCAAGAAGTTTCCACTGGATCCATTAATAACCCATGTTTTACCTTTTGAAAAAATAAATGAGGGATTTGACTTGCTTCGTTCTGGAAAGAGGTAGATTATTTTTTTCTCTCTCTTTATGGTGGGGGTTAGGCTAATAGAAAAAAAGTGGCTCAGAGTTTTGGTATATCTATGAGAAGGTTGAAAGTAAGGTTTTCCCTTACCAGTTCATTTGCATGTAGAACATTTTATATCTTATTGTGAGACTCTAAGAGCAGTTGCTTTGAATTTCCTATTCTGCTGAAGCCAAATTCTGTGGCTTTCCACAAACTTGCCTGACAGAGCAATCCAGCCTCTGGACAGGTGGGCACTCACCCTTGAAAGGAAAGAGGATCAGACTCTCCCAGTTACCCTCAGACTATGGAGCCCCCAAAGCCTCTCCATGGCCCCCAATAAAGGCTGACCTTCAATGGATGGAGATTTAGATTATGATCAGGATGCCCAGAACTTTCATTATAGGAGTAGGTAGAGCTATACTGGGGTTGTTGTCTCTGTAAATCTTCATGGTTCTTCATAAAAGATACAAACTGGTACTATTTTTTCCTTTTGAATTATTCAAATGTATTTTCACAAATGCAAGTTCCAGAACAATATATTCAAAAATAGTTTACAAATATAAATCAATACCACTTTGTATTTCCAGCACTGAAATTTTACCGTCACCTAATAAGATGAATTTTGTTGCCTGGTGATATGAGGCACAACTAGTAATAGGCAGTTTTATTCAACTTTCACATTCTAGGGCAATAGGCTATATTGTTCTAAAAACGGACACTAATTCTCATAAGGGTTTCAGTTTAAATACTGTATCTTAGGTAACCAGATGCATATATTAATAATATTATACACCAATAATAAATGTATATATATATATATTGATAATCTTGAGAAAGCAAAGAAACATGTATCAATAAAGCACCAGCCAATAAAGTGTCTTTTCTGCATTACCTCATGGGATTCCCAACAAATGCTGATATCTACTCTTAATTTTACTACTTAAGAATGGAGAAAAAAGACTCGGAGTGGACATGTAGTTAGTAAAAAAGGGAGAGAGAATTCAAAGTTAGATCTGTTTCTTAGCAAAGCCAATTTATTTTATATTACACCACACTGACTCACAAGAACTCAGACTTGCATGCATAAATATATATATGTACAGATACATGTATGTGAATATATATATAATGTGGAACACCATAGTCAAGACATTTTATTCATTATCTTGGGGCATTTTTGTTTAGGTTGAAGTTTAAGTGAGATAATCCATGAAAAGCATCTATAAACTGCATGACAGAGAGCAAGAAACTACCACAAGTTTCTACCCATTACCATTTTATATTCATTATATGCCAGTCAATAGGGGTTTCAAAAATGATTTTTGAAGGTGTTACTGTAGACTGAAGTCTAAAGGAAGGCATGTTACAATTACTCCATTTTACTCTTAATGGAACCTGGCAATATATTGGGCTTCCTTTTTCTAGATATTTTGGACCACAGAGAGGTTCGACTATGGTGGGGGAGGAGCACTCGTGTGGGGTGTTATTGGTGGAGGGTACATGGTTGGGAGGGTGTTCTCCAGAGCACATATACAGGGTACATAGAAAGGTTTGGATATTTTCATAGTGATTTCAGTTGGAATTGACAGCTGAGAGAGTGCTGAATTCCTGGCCAGGGGAGATCTATCACATTCCCCAATGGAACAGCAACAATCCTCCAAGTGCAATGTCAAAGACAAACAAAGATGGATGGCCCAACGATGAGTCCTTGATACTGGTGGCTCCAATTATGAGCCTGTGAACTAGGCGTAGAGCAGTGGGGTGCCTAAGAGTTATCTCTTGAGAGCCTCCATGTTGCTCAAATGTGGCCACTCTCTAAGCCAAACTCAGCATGTAGATGCATTGCCTTCCCCCCAGTGTGGGACATGACTCCCAGGGATGAGCCTTCCTGGCACAGAGGGATTACTACCAAGCACCAGCTGATGATGTAACTAGAAAAAGACCTTGAATAAACTCAGACTGGCATAATATTTCAGCCTACATGTAATATCAGATGTTAAAAACTGATTTTTGATTTGGATAAAAGAGGGAAATGGAAAGAACAAGTGCGTTAATATGGCTATGAGTCTCCAAAAAGGAGTTGGGAGGTCATCAGAGCAGTGATACTTATGCACGCTTCAGCAGGGTACCAGACACAGCCAAGGTAGATGGAAACCCAGGTGCTGGTTCTCCTGAGAGTTGCAGAGACCCACAGGTTCTGTGGTCATAGCAGATGGCTCTGGAGTTCACGGCCATGTCAATTGGCCCTACTTTGGAGTTTGTGTTCCTGAGTGTGATGGAGTTGGACTCAGATGCGACCTTTCTACAAATGCCTCTTCTGTTACTTTTACCAGACCTGCGGTTGGCATTTGGGTTGGTGTATACTAAGGATACCTGAATCTCTGGACTGTCCCTGTGACAGCCAGGCCCTGGGCCTCAGCAGACTTGTGGTTCCTACCCTGACCAGCTGACAGGGAGGTGAAGAGAGTCAACCACCACACCAGTGAGCCAAGAGTGCCTACAGCTGCAAGCAGGAGAATTGCATCCATCATCCATGTGGAATCTAAGGCCCCTCTTGATGTAGAGGAGGACTGGACATAACCATGCCAGGGTTCCCAGGATGGAGGAATAGAGTATGGATTTGAGTGGATTTACTGGTGTTCTGTTCGGCAACTCTTGTGATTAGTAAGGAAAGAAATTAGTAATAGTGATGTGGGGAGGGTGGCCATGGTGGCTGCTTGATGGTAGGAAGATGGAAGAAGAGATGTGGTGTGGGGGCATTTTCAGGATTTGGAATTGTCCTGGGTGGTGCTGCAGGGATGGATGCTGGACATTGTGTGTCCTGCCATGGCCCATGGGTGGACTGGGGGAGAGTGTGGACTACAATGTGGACCACTGTCCATGTGGTGCAGCGGCGCTCCAGATTGTATTCACCAGGTGCAGTGGATGGGCCACAATGATGGAAGAGGTTGTTGATGTGGGAGGGGTGGGGTGGATGGGATGGGGGGTATATGGGGACCTCATATTTTTTTAATGTAACATTTAAAAAAAAAATAAAGAAGAAGAAAAAAAGAAAACAGAGAGGATTAAGAGCTGAGCTTCCTTTTTACATGTTTGCACTTGAATGTCTTGAGATGGGAATGGTGTGGCTGGAAACACAGACAGCTTTCTACAGACAAACCTTAAATAATTCTTGGACTCTCATGAAGAAGAGTATCAAATATTTTGGGGGAAAATAACTTTTTTTTTTTTTAATTTCAGTATTCGTACGGTGCTGAAGTTCTGATCCACGTGGACACCTTGGCTTATGCCCACCTTCTGACTGCTTCAGGCCCTTCTCACCTACAACACCAGTCAAACGGCATTGACTCTGCCCTTCAGAGATGCTGTCAATAAATACACATGGGAGCATTCCCAGAGAAATAGAAATTGCTGGAAAACTTTTTTTTTAATATAAACAATTCTTAGAGCACTTTTAGTTTTATAGAAAATTTGCACAGTAAATTCTTTCTATATATTCACTCCCCACCGCATCTATGGGCTATTTCTCCTATTTCCACCTTTTGTATTAGTGGGATACATTTGTAAAATTTTGTAACACAGTATTGATACATTGTTAATATTAACTAAATTCCAGGTGAACTTTAGGTTCACTCTTTCTTTTGCACAGTTCTATGAGTTTTTACAAATGTATAATCTCATGTATCTACCATTACAGTATCATACAGAATTTTCATTGTCCTAAAAATATCCTGTGCTCTCTGAAATCACTTCTCAAACAAATGTCTGAACTCCAAATGAGAGACAGTTGAAGTGAAAATCAGTTGAGCAATTGAGACTAGTAAATTTTCCATCTTGATCATTTGATATATGTTGTCCTTCCAATTAAGCAAAGATATTTCTTATACTTCAAAGCCTGTATGCACCTTTGCTTCCCTTAGTCACTGAAGCCCAGTGATGTGACCCCTCAATGTCTGTACCCCTAAACAAACCTGATGGGTTACTCTGCTTGTAATCATCGACTTCTACTTCTATAACCTCTGCCTGTGTTTCGCTTCTTACAAAACATTGAAAAGTTCTGGGGTAAAAACTGCAGTGTGAGACTGTATGGTCTCGGATTAGTAAATGGGGAAAATCCAATTCTAAATCCAGGGAATTTCTTAGTATCTCAAGGGAAATCCCACCCATTTTCATAAAATATAGGGAATTAACTTTTTCTTTAATCTTTTTTTAAAGAACATATGTCACACAAAATGCTACATTAAAAAATATAAAAGGCTCCCATATACCCCATCCTCACATCCCCATGCCTCCCACATCAGCAACTTCTTTCATTAGTGTGGTACATTCATTGCATTTGATGAATACATTTTGGAGCACTGCTACACAGCATGGATTACAGTTTACATTGTAGTTAAACTCTCTCCCAGTCCACTCAGTGGGTTATGGCAGGATATATAATGTCCTGCATCTTTCCTTGCAATATCTTTCAGGACAACTCCAAGTCCCAAAAATGCCACCATATCACATCCCTTTTTCCCTCTCTGCCTTCAGCAACTCCCATGGCCACTGACTCCGCATCATGATATAATTTCTTCCACTGTAAAAGTCACAATAATTCTGTAGTAGAAAACCAGTAAGTGCACTCTAACCCATATTTTATTTCTCCATCCTGAGGACCCTGAGATGGCAATGCCTACTCCACCTCTAAATTGAGAAGGGACTTAGATCCCACATGGCTGATCAATGGGATTTTCCTGCTTGTAGTTGTAGACTCTCTCAGTTCCTTGGTGTGGTGGTTGACCATCCTCATCTCCTTGTTAGTCAACCTAGGTAGTCCAAGAAACTGGAGAGTAGGTGTTGCAACTCTGCTGAGATTCAGGGCCCAGCTAGGAGATGGACTGTCCAGAGATTCAAGTCTCCTGAGCATACAACAAGCCACTGAGCTTGTTACAGTGCCTGTAGGCAGGGTGTCTTAGTGACTCCCTGAAATTTTATTTTTTTCTGTAATCAAGAACTTTCTCATTTATTGGTCTAGCCAAAAATATTTAACTCTATGGAGTGCTTAGGCAGAGGGAAGAAAATTTTCAAAGTTTAAAGATAAAGAATTACGTGTTGATTGTTTAACTAGCAACTCTGATACACTGACTATACCTCTCAAACAATAGTATATAAACAAGTAACATACAGGGCAACTCTGGATTATCCTTTGCTACTACACAAATCACATGAACTGATCTAGGATTAGAAAGAAAGTCAAATTGGGAGAATGAATAAAAAATTACTCAGAAATTGAAGTAGAGCAAGGAACAATCTATATTTGGTCATTGCATATCAAAACTCCTGACATTTAGTTCTTTATAAAATGATTATTGCACAAATTAAATCTGAATATTTAAAAGTTACAATTATTTTGAAGTGGGTAAATTCTATTTGTCTATCAAAAACCTCACAATATTTAAGAATGGGCCATTGCATAATGAGAGAAATAAAAATTGGTGGGATAAACATAAAATAGAAATAGAATGAGGATTCTGTAGTTGGGAGTAAGCAGTCTATTGATGAGATTAATGGTCATATATGTGAGCTTTTCTCAATTTGTTGGCTTGGGAATCAGAGTAAAGAGAAACATCTACTCAGTGCCATCAAAAAGATCAAGAACACCCAGCAGTTGCTTTCTACCTTGCACTCAAAGACAAATGGAGATAAAAAAATCTAGTACCTTCTCCAAATCCACCTTTTGAGTTAGGTAGCCAATCATAAAATAACTCAGTAGATTAATTATGAATGAAAGCAAGTCAGAAAATCACCGTGTAATTTGCATCTAATTATAAGGATTGAAGACAACCATTCACTGAGAAAACAGTAATTTACAGTGTTTTGGGAAGTATCCAATTGTCTTAAGTGATATAATTACAGTTTCAAACCAAAAAACTTTATCCTAAATTAAAATAATAAATATGGCCTAGGTGAGACAGCATATTTCAGTGTGGGTGAGAGAAAGAGATGGGGAAGAGCATTCAGGATGAAGTATTTCTGAATTCAATATTAAGGGACCTGGATATAAGGGAAAGCTGAAATGAAGTAAATTCCATTATAAATAGAAGGAAATAAGAACGCATTTGGTTTTATCATTCCAAAATCTTCAATCCATGAGCAGCAGAAAGGGTTTAGAATAGTCATTTACCATTTATTTTCAATGCACCTCCTTTTCCTCCCTTGGAATCATTCCAACACAGGCAATATTCTTTTTTTTTTTTTTTTTTTTTTTTGGTACATGGTGGATTCCTTTTTTTTTGTTTTTATTCATTTTTTTAATATTACATTAAAAATATATGAGGTCCCCATATACCCCCTACCTCCCTCACCCCACTCCTCCCCCCACAGCAACATTCTTCTACATCATCATGAGACATTCATTCCATTTGGTGAATACATCTCTGAGCATCATTGCACCTCATGGTCAATGGTCCACATCATAGCCCACACTCTCCCATGTACCATCCAGTGGGCCATGGGAGGACATACAATGTCCAGTAATTGTCCCTGTAGCACCACCCAGGACAGCACCAAGTCCCGAAAATGCTGCCACATTTCCTCTCTTCCTCCCATTCCCTACCCCCAGCAGCCACCATGGCTACTTTCTCCACACCAATGCCACATTTTCTTCTATTACTAATCACAATAGTTCATGAATAGAATATCAGTAAGTCCACTCTAATCCATACTCTATTCTTCCATCCTGTGGACCTTGGACTGGTTGTGTCCACTCCACATCTATATCAAGAGGGGGTATAGATTCCACATGGATGCTGGATGCAATCCTCCTGCTTTCAGTTGTAGGCACTCTTGGCTCTCTGATGTGGTGGATGACCTTCTTCACCTCCATGTTAGCTGAGTGGGGTAAGTCCAATAAACCAGTGTGTAGGAGTTGCAAGTCTGTTGAGGCTCAGGGCCTGGCTATCACATGCTCAGTCCAGAGATTCAGGTCCCCTGGGTATACATTAAACCCCAGCACTAACTACAGTTCTGGTAAAAGTAACAGGAAAGGCTATTGGAAAAGATCACATCTAAGTCCAGCTCCATCACACAGAAACACAAATTCCAGAGTAGGGCCAACTGACATGGCACTGAACTCCATCTGCCATGACCATAGAACCTGTGGGTCTCTGTAGCCCTCAGAAGAACCAATACCTGGGGTTGTATCTACTTTAGCTGTCTCTGGGACTCTGCTGAAGTGTGCATAAGGGCGACCCCTCTGATAACCTCCCAGCTCTTTTTGGAGACTCAGCCATATAAACTCATTTGTCCTTTCCATTTCCCCCTTGATTCAGGTCAAAAAGCATTTTTAACTCCTGTTATTATAGTTAGACTGAGATATTCTGCTCTCCAAGTTGAACCTTTTATTCAAGGTACTTTTCTTTTTTTTTTTTTTTTTAATTTTTTTATTTTTTATTGACTTTGTAATAATATTACATTAAAAATATATATGTGAGGTCCCATTCAACCCCACCCCCCACCCCCCCCTCTCCCCCCCCCCAACAACACTCGTTCCCATCATCATGACATATCCATTGGATTTGGTAAGTACATCTTTGGGCACCTCTGCACCTCATATACATTGGTTCACATCATGGCCCATACTCTCCTCTATTCCATCAAGTAGGCCCTGTGAGGATTTACAATGTCCGGTGATTACCTCTGAAGCACCATCCAGGGCAGCTCCATGTCCCGAAGACGCCTCCACCTCTCATCTCTTCCTGCCTTTCCCCATACCCTTTGTCCATTATGTCCCCTTTTCCCAATCCAATGCCACCTCTTCTATGTGGACACTGGACTGGTTGTGTCCATTGCACCTTTATGTCAAGAGGAGGCTCAGATTCCACCTGGATGCTGGATGCAATCCTCCCATTTTCAGTTGTAATCACTCTAGGCTCCATGGTGTGGTGGTTGTCCTTCTTCACCTCCATCTTAGCTGAGTGTGGTAAGTCCAATAAATCAGATTGTAGGTGCTGGAGTCTGTTGAGGCTCAGGATCTGGCTATCACATTGTCAGTCCAGAGATTCAAATCCCCTAAATATATCTTAAACCCCAACATTAACTGCACCTCCAGCACATTAGCATGGAAGTCTTATGAAGGGAGATCCCATCTGAGTCCAGATTCATCACACATAAACACCATTTCCAAAGAGGGGCCATCTGCCCTGGTAGTTAACCCCATCGGCCATGACCATAACTCCCATGGGTCTCTTTAGCCCTCAAAGGAACCAATATCTGGGGGTTGTATCTGCTTTATCTGTCTCTCTGACTCTGCTCAGTTGTGCATGAGGGCAAACCTTCTGCCAGCCTCCAGACTCTTTTTTAGAAACTCGTAGCCATATAAACTCATTTCTCCTTTCCATTTCCCCCTTACTTTAGGTCAAACAGCATTTTAAAGTCATGGTATTTTATGTAGACATGGATATTCTGCTGATCCGCATTGAACCTTCCGTATAAGGTCATTTTCCAGTTGCATCATCAGTTGGTAGTTGATAGTGGTCCCTCGTTGCCAGGGAGGCTCATCCCCGGGTGTCATGTCCCACGCTGGGGGGAAGGCATTGCATTTACATGCTGAGTTTGGCTTCGAGACTGGCCACATTTGAGTAACATGAAGGCTGACAGAAGGAAATTCCCAGGCACAAAGTTGCTCTAGGCTCAAGGTACTTTTCTAGTCACATCATCAGCTGCTTGGTAGTAATCCCTCGGCACCAGGGAGGCTCATCCCCAGGAGTCATGTCCCATGCTGGGGTGGGGAAGGCAACGCATTTACATGCTGAGTTTGGCTTTGAGACTGGCCACATTTGAGCAACACGGAGGCTCTCAGGGGCTAACTCTTAGGCACACTGCAGCTCTAGGCCTTGTTCTTATTTCAGGTGCACAGGCTTACAAGCATAGTCATTAGTATCAAGGGCTCATTGTTGGACCTTCATTCTTTTTTGGTCTTTGCCGTTGCACTTGGAGGATTGTTGCTGTTCCTTTAGGGACTGTGATAGAGCTCCCCTGGCTAGGAACTCAGCACTTCCTCAGTTGTTATTCTTAATTGTTTCCACTATGAAAATATCCAAACATTTTTATGTAGCCTGGATATATGCCCTGGAGAACTCCCTGCCAACCATGTGTCCCTGTCAATAACATCCCACACCAGTATTCCTCCCCTGCCATTGTTGACCCTCTCTGTGATCCAAAACTTCCCAAAAAGTGAAGCCCAATATATTGCCAGGTTCTCTTAACAGTAAAATGGAATATAGCGATGAGTTTAAAGGTTAGATATAGAATACATATTAATATGGAAAAATTCTACATCCTATCTTTTTCTTTTATGTTTTCTAATTATTAAGCTTATCTTCAGAAGAGTTTTAGATCACAGTACTTCATAAATACAATATACAGTACTCCCACATATCCAACATAAAACCTTTTCCCTCCCACAGCAATAATCTTTTTACATATTCATACTATATTTACTGAAATTGATGTACAGATATTGAGACAATAGCTTTCAAACAAGGTAACATTTGGGTTTACATTGTGGTTTTTATTTTAGACTATGCAATTTTCTAAATTTTTAGTTATCTTATGTTTTTTTCATTATGGTTTACATTTTAGCCTATCAGCCCCTATACATTTTTGGTGTAATTTTACACGTCTTATATCCATCCTTGCATACTCTTGCAAAGCACTTCTATTGCCCACACAGTTATATGGGTTCTTTCTATTCAATACCTCTTTCCCCTGCCCCTTAGGGCACATAGTGACAGTCAATCTTCATTGCTTGAAGGGCTATGTTCAGAGATAGTTGCAACAGTGTTGAGGGCTAGACATGTTCAACTGCCCTAATGCCCTGGGAGCCACTATTTCTCTTGAGAGATATAGTTCCCTCTATTTAATGGCATCAGTCCTCCCCAGGATGTGAGTATACCTTCACTCTCATTATATGGGTCTCTATGCAATGATATAACCCACTCTGGCAAAATGAGCATTCACATATTCCCTAGGAGCCTGTCCTGTGTCAGATTATCCCCTTTAAGCATCTTAAAGAGGTAATTTTTCTTATTATATTTGTGGAAAGGTTTTCTCAGCATTATACTCTCAACCAAATACCTGACAATCTCCTATGTTTTTATGTTGCCCCACCCTCCTCCCGATTTCTTGGGCAATATTACCTATCCTCCCATTCCTAGCCCCGCTCAAGCCCACAAGCCCTACCCAAAGGTAACCCTATGCCCCCATTTTATCCCTTCCTTGTACATATACTTACCTCCAGCTTATAGATTTCACCCATGTAGGTGTCAGCTTACATCCTTCCTCGACCCCCCAATTTCCTGTAAGCCTATCATCCAGTCTCTAGCTCTCTGAGGCAACTTGGTTTACCTATTTCATATCATTGAGTTCATGTAGCATTTGTCCTTCAATGCCTGGGTTGCTTCACTCAACATAATGTTCTCAAGATTCATCCATGTTATCATGTGTGCTTGTAGTGTATTTGTTCTTAAAGCTGAGTAGTATTCCATTGTATGTATATACCACATTTTATATATCCATTCATCTGTTGATGGGCATTTGGGTTGATTCCAACTTTTGGCAATAGTGAACAATGCTGCTATGAACATTGGTGTGCATATATCGGTTTGTGTCCTTGTTTTCAGTTCTAGTGGATATATACCCAGCAGTGGAATTTCTGGGTCATATGGCAAATCTATGGTTAGTTTTTTGCCAAACCGCCTAACTGTCCTCCAGAATGGTTGGATCCTTTTGCATTTCCACCAGCAGTGGATGAGTGTTTTCATTCCTCCACATCCTCTCCAGCCCCTGTAGTCTTCTGTTTTTTTCATAGCTACCAATCTTATGGGAGTAAGATGGTATCTCATTGCAGTTTTGATTTGCATTTCCCAGATAGCTAGAGAATTGGAGCATTTTTTTCATGAGCTTTTTAGCCATTTGTATTTCTTCTTTGGAGAAGTATCTGTTTAAAACATTTTCCCATTTTTAAAATGGATTGTTTATCTTTTTATTTTCAAGATATAGGAGTTCTTTATGTATGCAGGTTATAAGTCTCCTATCCGATATATGGTTACCAAATATTTTCTCCCATTGTGAGGCTCCCTTTTTACTTTCTTGACAAACTCCTTTGAGGTGCAGAATGCTTTAACTTTGAGGAGGTTTCATGTATCAATTTGTTCTTTGCTGCTCATGCTTTTAGTTAAGTCCATGAAGTCCATGAAGTCCATGAAGCCATTTCCTATTACAAGGTCTTGTATATGCTTCCCTACACTGCTTTCCAAAGTCTTTATGATCTTGGCTCTTATATTTAGGTCTTTGATCCAACTTGAGTTGATTTTTGTATGAGGTGTGAGTTGGTAATCCTCTTTCATTCTTTTACATATGGATATCCAGTTCTCCAGGCACCATTTGTTGAATAGGCCATTCTCTCCCAGTTGAGAGGATTTGGTGGCTTTATTGAATATTATATGGCTATATATATGAGGATCTATATCAGAACTCTCAATTTGGTTCCATTGGTCTGTGTGTCTCCCCTTGTGCCAATACCATGCTGTTTTCACTACTGTAGCTTTGCAGTATGTTTTGAAGTCAGGTAGTGTGATTCTCCAATTTCATTTTTCTTTTTCAATATGTCTGTGGCTATTTGGGGCCTCTTTCCTTTCCAAATAAATTTCATAGTTAGATTTTCTAGTTCCTTAAAAAATGCTGTGTTGATTTTTATTGGGATTGCAATAATGTGTAGAAGAGTTTTGGTAGGATAGACATTTTAATAATGCTTAGTCTTCCTATCCATGAACAGGGAATATTCTTCCATTTATTTAGGTCTTCTTTGATTTCCTTGAACAGTCTTGTGTAGTTCTCTGTGTATAAGTTTTTTATATCTTTATTCCTAGGTATTTGATTTTTTAATTGACTATCATAAATGGTATTTGTTTTTTGGTTTCCTCCTGAACTTGCTCATTATTGGTGTACAGTAATGCTATTGATTTTTCGCATTGATCTTATAGCGTGCAACTTTACTAAATTCATTTATGAGTTCTAGAAGCTTTGTTGTAGACCTCTCAGGGTTTTCTATGTATAGGATCATGTCATCTGCAAATAATGAAATTTTGACTTCTTCCTTTCCAATTTGAATGCCTTTTATATCTGATTCTTGCCACAGTGCTTGAGCAAGTACTTCTAAGACAATGTTAAATAGAAGGGGTGAGAGTGGGCATCCTTGTCTTGTTCCTGACTTTAGAGGGAAGGATTTTAGGATTTCACCATTGTAAATGATGTTGGCTGTGGGTTTTCCTATACACTCTTTATCATGTTCAAAAAATTTCCTTGTATTCCGATCTTTTGAGTGTTTTTATCAAGAAAGGATGCTGTGTTTTGTCAAATGCTTTTTCTGCATCTATAGATATAATCATGTGATTTTTTTCCTTCAATATGTTTATATGGTGTATTACATTGATTGATTTTCTTATGCTGAACCATCCTTGCATACCCAGAATGAATCCCACTTGGTCATGGTGTATAATTCATTTAATGTGTTGTTGAATACGGTTTGCAAGTATTTCGTTGAGGATTTTTGCGTCTAGGTTCATTAGAGAAATTGGTCTGTAAATTTCCTTTCTTGTGGTGTCTTTGTTTGGCTTTGGTACTAGGGTAATGTTGGCATCATAGAAGGAGTTAGGCAATGTTCCTTCTGTCTCGACTTTTTGGAAGAGTTTCAGTAAGATTGGTGTTATTTCTTTCTGGAATGTTTTGTAGAATTCACCTATGAAGCCATCTGGCCCTGAGTTCTTCTTAGTTGGGAGGTTTTTAATGACTGATTCTATCTCTTTACTTGTGATTGGTTTCTTGAGATCATCAATTTCTTATTTTGTCAATATAGGCTGCATATGTGTTTCTAGGAATTTGTGCATTTCCTCTGAATTGTCACTTTTATTGGAATATAGTTTTTCAAAGTATCCTCTTATGATTGTCTTTATTTCTGTGGGGTCAGTGTTGATATCTCCTTTCTCCTTTCTTATTTTGTGTATTTGCATCTTCTCTCTTTTTTTCTTTGTTAGTCTAGCTAAGGGTTTGTCAATTTTATTGATCTTCTCAAAGAACCAGTTCTTGGTTTTGTTTATATTTTCAAGAGCTTTCTTATTTTCTATTTCATTTAGTTCTGCTCTTATCTTTGTTCTTTCTTTCTTTCTTCTTCCTGTGGGGTTATTTTGTTTTTTTTATTTTTTTAATTAATTCCTCCAAATGTGCAGTTAGTTCTTCAATTTTTTTCTCACTCTTCTTTTTGTATATATGAATTTATGGCTATAAATTTCCCTCCCAGTACAGCTTTTGCTGCATTCCTAAGTTTTGGTATGTTGTGTTAGTATTTTCATTAGTTTCAAGGTAGTTATTAAACTCTTTTGAGATTTCCTCCTTGACTCACTGTTTTTCTAAGAGTGTGCTATTTAATTACCATATCTTGGTGTGAAATCTGACCCTCCAGCCTTTGCAAATTTCCAGCTTCACTCCACTGTGGTCAGAGATATTATTTTGTATAATTTTGATCTTTCTGAATTCATTAAGTGTTTCTTTGTGGCCTAGCCTATAGTCTATCTTGGAGAATGCATCATGTGCACTTGAGAAAAATGCATATCCTGTTGTACTCAGGTGTAATGATCTGTATATGTCTATTAAATCCAGCTCCTCTAATATACTGTTGAAAGTTTTTGTTTCTTTATTGATTCTCTTTTGAGATGTTCTGTCCAAAGTTGATAGTGGTGTATTAAAATCTCCCACTACAATTGTAGAGGCATCTATTCTTTCACTTAGTTTTTCCAGGATTTGCCTCATGTATTTGGGGGCACCCTTGTAAGGAGCATAAATATTAATGATTATTCATTCTTCTTGAGAGATTGTCCCTTTCACTAATATGTAGTATCCTTATTTGTCTCTCACAGTGGTTTTGCATTTAAAGTCTATTTTCTCTGACATTAATATAGCTACTCCTGCCTTTTTTTTTTTTTTTTTGGTTATTGTTTGCTTGTAAGATTGTTTTCCAACCATTTCTTTCAACCTCCATGAATCCCTGGGTCTATGATGTGTTTCTTGTAGACAGCATATAGATGGGTCATATTTCCTTATCCAATCTCCCAGTCTGAATCTTTTGATAGGTTAGTTTAATCCATTGACATTCAGTGTTATTACTTTCAAGGAATTATTTATGTTAGCCATATTTTGTTTGGACTTGTGCTTCTCTTATTTTGTTTGTTTTTTTCCTTCTCTTTTTGTCTTTTTTGTTGCTCTTACACTCCTGCAATTCTGCCTCTCCTGTTTTTTCCTTTCTTCCTGCAGAATTCCCTTTAGTATTTCTTGAAGGGCTGGGTTCTTATTGGCATACTCTTTCAATTTCTGTTTATCTGTGAATATTTTGAACTCTCCATCATTTTTGAATGCTAGTTTAGCTGGGTAGAGTATTCTTAGTTGGAAATTTTTTTCTTTTAGTACCTTGACTATATCATACCACTGCCTTCTTGCTCAATGGTTTCAAATGAGAAATCAGCACTTAATCTTATGGAGCCTCCCTTGTAGGTGATAGTTTTTTTTTCTCTTGCTGCTTTTAGAATTTTCTCTTTGTCTTGAGCATTGGATAATTTGGCAAGTATATGTCTTGGGGTGGGCCTGTTGGGATTTATGATGTTTGGGGTGTGTTGTCCTTCTTGGACATGTACATCTATCTCTCTCAGTAGATTTAGGAAGTTTTCAGCCATTATTTCCTCCAACACACTTTCTGTCCCCTTTCCCTTCTCTTCTCCTTCTGGGATGCCTATAATACATATGTTAGTGCATTTTGCATTGTCATTCAGGTCCCTAAGTCCTAGCTGGATTTTTTCTATCTTTTTATCAATCAGTTCTACTATCTGTTTGATTTCAAATGTACTGTCTTTCACGTCAGTAATTCTCTCCTCTGCTTCTTCTAATCTACTGCTATTTGCTGAGTGTGTTTTTTTATTTCTTGAACTGTGATGTTCATTACCATCATATCTGTTATCTTTTTGCATATGTCTGCAATTTCCTCTCCAAGTGCAGTCACCCCTCGGGCTGAAGTGTGGCCCGGTGGGGGAGCGGCCGCGGCAGGCCAAGCTGCTGCCCCCATAATAGGGTGGCTGGTCGGACTCACCGCCACCCCTGAAGGAAGCTCGGCATGGGCGCAGAGTGCCCTCAGGTCTCCCCTTCTTGGCAGCCATGCTTCCGCGGCCGCCCCTCCTCCCGGATGGTGCCACACGATGCCTGTGGGGCGGCACCCTTCTTCTTCTTTCTCCCTGCGCAGGCGCAGGGCAGAAAATTCCAGTCTGCCCTTTTCCCCTCCCCTGACAGCAGCAACAGCCAGGCGTGGGTGGAAAATTCCAGTCTGCCCTTTTCCCTTCCCCCAACAGCAGCAACAGCCAGGCGTGGGCGGAAAACTCAAGTCTGCCCTCTACCCCAGCAACAGCAGCCACCAATCACTAAACCCTGCCCCTGCCCCCAGCAACAGCAACAGCCAATCCCTAATCACCACCCCTCCCCCGTCCAGTACCGCCCACTGACCTTTCGCCAGCAACCAATCAGAACAGGGCGTGGCTTCGACCAATCAGCCTTCCCCAGCCCCTATAAAACTGTTGCCTCTCCCTCAATAAAGTGGACTTGCGTGTTTACCTTGTCTCTGCAGTAGTTCTTCTGCCGTGCGCCCTCCAGTCCTGAGAGCCCCCGACAAGGGCCTGGCCTCCCTTGTCCCCAGTTCATCGCCTGCTTCTCCGGGCGACCCCTTCGTCGCCGGCTTCGCCGGGCGACCCTGTCAGCTGAACCGCGCAACCCCTGTGAGACCGACCCCTCGTCTGCTGCCTGACCGACCGCTCGTCCCAAGCGGGACCGACCCCTCGTCCTAAGCTGGACCGACCCCTCGTCCACAGCCAGACCCCACCTCTACCGACCGAGCAAACCGTTGCACAAGTGTTTTCTTCATATTGTTACTCTCTTCCTTTACTTCATTAAGTTGGTCTCTAATATATGTTTTGAGATCTCCAATTTCTTGTCTGATGTTCTGCTCCCCTTCCTGGTTTTTAGTTTGTTCATTGGATTCAGACATGTTTTCCTGATTATTGGTTTGGTTTGTAGTATTTTGTTGCTGTCTGGTCATCATTTTGTCTTCATGGGTTTAATCAGTTCCTTAGCTTCTTTGTCTAGTCTTGGGGATTAATTAGTTGTTGTTCTCACATAAGTGTTATGTCTTCTCTTTGTCACTTTGTTCTTCTTACTCTATTTTCTTGTTGCTGGCTAAGTTCACTTTGAAGGAAAATATTAGGGCCAGGGAAAGCAAAATTAGTAAGAAAAGTAAATGTGTAAAGTAGTATTGGTAATAAATGTTAATAGAGCAACAATGTGAGAAGTGGGAGAATGGATGTTAGACTCACGTAAGTTGTGTAGAGTTATAGCAGTAAGTAGAGTACCTATAAAGAGATAGTGAACTGAATATGGGGAGGAATATAATATGAATTAAAAAGCCAGTGTTTTCATGAGAGAGGGAAAGTGAAAAGAAAGACAACAATATCAAGAGTGGATAAAAGACAGAAAACAGAACTAAGGTATTAGAAATTAAAAGTTACACAATTTGGGTGCCAAAGAAGGGAGGTGAAAAGTAAGAGAGATAGTAGATAATGGAGGATAGCAAGATGTGGGGGGAAAGGGGATAGTGTAGGTGGCCAAAATCAATTCACACAGAAAAGAGGAAATGGAGGTTGAGGAAACATAGTAAATGTGAAGTGCTCCCTGCAGCACCTATTATATAAATAACATAAAATAAGAAGAAAAAGAGAGAAAAGCAAAAAAATAGAAGAAAAATAAGGGCATAGACAAAGAAAAGGGAGGGAAACAAGCAAGAAAAGAAAAGGAGAAAAAAAAAACCTAAATAAATGAAAAAGAACCTTGGGGGATAAAATGGGAGAAAAGACCAGGAGATAACGCAATATTAGCAACCAAGACAAAAAAAAAACAAAACAAAAAACAAAAAAACAAACCACAAACACTGAGGAGGATAATCAAGCAGATGGACCTCAGGATGTGGTGGATTCAGGGATGGGAAATCTGTGATATTGCAGATTCAAGGTGTGTGGGTTTCTGGAGCGTGGGCCACCAGGGTTTAGGGGACACAGACCTGGGAACCACGCATCTGGTTAACAGGGCACCTGGGAGCACTGCAGCACAACACAGCCTTCAAGGATCCCCACAGCTGGGCACCAGCCCTAGGGGGAGAGGTCCTGTCCACAGTCTCTGAGTTCCGTGTCAGAAACCCAAAATTCCACCTCTCATAAGAATCTCTTCTGTTACTGTCTCACCAAATCAACATGTAGATACCTCCCGCCCTACAATCCCCTGAAACAGCTTGCTGGGGGCGTTGCTACACTACAAAGAGTTCAGGGACTGCCATGGATGGGCCGCCAGGCCTAGGTGGAAGGATTCCTCCTAGAACTTCTGACCTCCATGTCAGAAACTGAAATTTTCACCTCTTGCAAGAATCCCCTCCATCACTTTCTCACCAAATCGACTTTCAGACACCTCCTGCCCTGCAAGCTCCCAAAACAGCCTGCTGGTAGTGCTGCTGCACTACACAGAGTTCAGGGACCCTCAAAGATGGGCTGCCAGCCCTAGGTGGAAGGATTCCTCTTAGAACCACTGACCTCCATGTCAGAAACCAAAAATTCCACCTCTTGCAAGAATCTCTTCCATCACTGTCTCACCAAATCGACTTCCAGTCACCTCCCACCCTGCAAGCCCCCAAAACCACCTGCTTAGGGCTTGGGAACTCCCCAGCACAGCAAAGCCTCCAGGAATCACTGCCGCTGGGCCGCCAGCCCCAGGGGGAAGTGTCCCACACACAGCCCCAACCTCCATGAAAGAGACCCAAAATTCTACCTCTTACAAGAATCTCCTCTGTCACCTTCCCACTAAATCGACATCCAGACACCTCCTGCCCTGCAAACACCTGAAACAACCCGGTCCAGCAGGACTCCAACCCTACTCAGCTGCTTCTTTGCAGGATAGATTATAAGGTGCACTCACTCAGATGCCATCTTCCATGGTGGATTGGTAATATTCTAATGTGTGTTGACCTTGTGTTTTGGATTTCTGGACTGCTTAAAAGCAATGCCATGAGACTGGGGGAGAGTCTACAATGTAAACTATTACCCATATAGTGCAGCAGTGCTCCAAAATGTATTCACCAAATGCAATGAATGTGCCACAATGACGAAAGAGGTTGTTGATGTGGGAGGAGTGGGATGGGGTGGGTGTGCAGTATATGGGAACTTTTTATATTTTTTAATGTAACATTTTTTGTGATCTATGTATCTTCAAAAAAAATACAATAAAAAATATGATATGGGATCAGGAAAAAAATGGTTATTCTTCACTCACAGTTTTAAGGCCTGGAAAATGTCCAAATCATGACATCATCTAGAAAGTCCTGTATTATCAGTAGGGAATGTAAATGCAAATGGATTAAACTTTTCATTCAAAAGGCAGAGTTGACAGAATGGATAGAAGAGCATGACACAATGATATGTGGGCTGCAAAAGAGTCACCTTAAAGTCAAAAATACAGGTAGGTTGAGGATGAAAGGATGGAAAAAATATATGGCATGCAAATAGCAATAAAAAGAGCTGGGTGGCTATATTAGTTATCAGATAAAATAGACCTGAAGTCACAAAAAATTAGAGGAGCAAAGATGATCACTAAATACTGATAAAGGGACAATACATAATAAATATGTAAAAGTTATAAATATATATCTGCAGGTGAAATCCTACCCCTGTGAGATGTTTTGAGAACACACAGAAGAGGAGACTTCAAGGCATCCATCTGGAGGCACCTGAACAAAGAGATAAAGAGCTCAAGAGAAAACCATGAGCTACTCACCCTTATGGCTAGAAATGGTGGGTGGCTGTGCCCCACTTGAAGGCAAATAGCCTTTATGTACTCCCTATCACCAGTCAGCAGATAGGAGGGAGCATTCTCTGGGAGAAAGAGGATTCTGGTGAAGGGTGAGAAGTGATTTCCTTTCCAAGTGTTTGGGCACCGGAGCCCCCTTTGAAACTTGAAGAGGATACCAGCCAGCACTGAGGTGACCCTGAAGGAAGAGGAGAATCTGCTCAGGCAGCCTGTCATACCCAGCTGCCCTGGAAGAGAGAAACTTGGGAAGGAAGGAGGTGGAGACAGCAACTAACTAGTCTGGCAGCTGAAAACTATTAAAATTTCAGCTCCCCTAAGGGGAAGAGGTGGTAGGAGAGCTCAATAAGCTTAAGGAGAGCTGCCCAGCATGAAAGAAAGTGCAGCCTGCCCAGGAATGGCGCCGCACACATGGAGAGCTGACACAACAAGATGATGCAACAAAAAGAAACACAGATTCCCATGCCGTTGACAACAGAAGCAGACAAAGAAGATGCAGCAAATAGACACAGAGAACAGTCAACCAGGTTGGGAGGGGAAGAGGAGAGAAATAAATAAATAAAATCTTATTTTTAAAAAAAGCCTATTTATTGTTCGCTGGGAGGAAGAGGGGTCTGGAAGAGGGTTGAGATTGGTTTCTTTGTGGTGTATTTAGACAGCTGAGCACCCTCTGAATTTTGGAAGGGACCCTGACTTGACCAGGAAAGAAGAGAGGAGATCCTCTCACATAGGCTGTGATGCTCAGCTACCCTTGGAGAGAAAGCAACTAAAATAGAGAGGAGGCAGGGACAGACAGGAGCCTAATCAGTAGTACTCTGGAAAACTGCTAAGATTCTAACCTTCCTGAGGGAAAGTGGCAGACAGGTTTCTGAAAGGCTGAATGGCCTGAGGAGAAAGTTTAGTTCCATGAAGGAATTTCCAACTTGGATATAGAAGGTCTCTAATTAGATTCTCAGCTCTTCTTACAGAAGTGATCCACTGAGTTATCACACCATCCAGCTGATACTTTATGACAGGAATGTATAGACATTCCTTTTGTATTAGCTTTTCTTGGATCTCTCTCTCTTTTTTAAGTTTCCTTTTTAAAATTTAACTTAGTTTACTCACTAAAACCCAGTTCAAAACCTGCAGAGGGCAGATTGCAGGGTGATTGAATGATGAACACTGGCAGCCTGAGGATCTCCTTAGGGGCCTAAGAGGGAAGGCTATTTTTCCTTGGTTTTTTCTTTGTTTGTTGTTCTTTTATTTTTTTCTTCCCTTTGTTTCTCTTTTTTAAAAAAATTAGGTGTTGCTATCTTGTTTCTTGTTTGTTGAGTTTCCTCTTCCTTTGCTTCCCCTTTTTTTTTATTTACAAATTTTGTCTACCTATGCCATTTCTTTTCTTTCCTTCCTCTTTCTATCTTCTGTTTTCTGTTGTTCTTTCATTCCACATCTTGTTTGGTTTTTGGATTTTATCATTTTTATTTTTCTCCCTTTTTTCTCTCTTTTCTTTCTTTTTATACTTTTAAAATTCTTTTTCTCTTTTCTCTTTCTCGCCCTTCTCATCATTCTGGTCTTTTAATTAATTCTATATATTTTTCTCATTTCATTGTTTCTACTCCACTTTATACTTATTCCTCTGAACTTCCTACTTGAGTAATTATTTCTTTTTCTAGATCTTACACAGTTCCTCTTCTACCTTTTACTATTATTATTACTGTTACCCTTTTTCACTTCTTACCTCTTTCCTTTTCTCTAGTCCTTACTTTATTTACTCAAAGGGAATGTAGACAACAAGGAAATAGAATAAGAGGAAGGAAATGTCAAAGTGAAAATTTAGCAGCCACACACACAAAAAAATCAACAACAAAATAAAACCTTAGAGTAGAAAGAGAAGTTAATCAACTGAATAAATCCATCAAGACAAACTCATGTGTAGACACCAAAAAAAAATTATAACCCATACAAAGAAACACGAAGACATGGCCCAGTACAATGAACAAACTAAAAAACAGGAGGAGATACAGAACATGGAACAACTAGTCAGAAGACAACTAAAGAGAAGATGAGAAGACAAGCAGACACAGAAGAATGTGCAGTGAATGGACACAGAGAGCAGACAGTGAGCACATCTGGGGGGGATAAATTTTAAAAAATAAATCTTTAAAGAAAAAGAGAAGACACTGAAGATATTATAAACATACATAAAAAGATCACAGATATGATGGTAATGAATGGCACAATGCAAGAAATCAAAAATACACTGGAAGCACACAACAGCAGATTTGAAAAGGCTGAGGAAAAAATCAGTGATATGTAAGACAGTACATTTGAAATCAGATAGTAGAGCAGACAGATAAAAAAAAAATAGAAAAAATCCATCAGGGACTTAGGGATTTGAATGACAACACTAAATGCACAAACATATGCAATTATAGGCATCCCAGAGGGAGAAGAGAAGGGAAAGGGGACAGAAAGTGTTTTGGAGGAAATAATGGCTGAAAATTTTCCAATGCTATTGAGGGATAGGGATATACATGTCCAGGAAGTTCAGCACACCCAAAACAGTATATATCCTAACAGGCCTATGACAAGAGATATACTTGTCAAACTGTTCAATGCTCACAACAGAGAATACAAAAACAGCAAGAGAAAAGAGATCCATCACATAAAAGAGAAGCTCAATAAGATTAAAAGCTGATTTCTCATCTGAAACCATGGCAGCAAGAAGGCAGTGCATGACACAGTTAAGGTGTTAAAAGAAAAAATACTTCCAACCAAGAATTATCTATCCAGCAGAGCTGGGATTCAAAAATGAGGGAGACTTCAAAATATTCATAGATAAACAACAATTAAGAGAGTTTGTCAATAAGAAACCTGCCCTTTAAGAAATACTAAAGGGAGTTTCACAGGTTGAAAGGAAAACACAGGAGGGAGTTGGAGGAGAGTGTAAGAACAGCTATAAAGACAAAAAGAGAAATAAAAGCAACATATGACATGCATAAACCTAAAGAAACTATGGCTAATGTAATTCCTTGACAGTAATGACATTGAGTGCTAATGGATTAAATTCTCCAATCAAGAGACACAGATGGGCAGAATGGATAAAGAAATATGACCCATCTATATTATCTACAGGAAACTCACCTTACACCCAGGGACTCAATGGGGCTGAAAGTGAATGGTTGGAAAGCAATTTCACATGCAAACCATAACCAAAAAAGGGTGAGAGTAGCTATACTAATATCAAACAAAATAGAGTTTAAATGCAAAATTACTGTACGAGACCAAGAAGCCCACAATATAGTAATAAAAGGGCTAATCTATAAAGAAGAAAGAATAATCATAAACACGTTTGCACTTAACTAGTGTGCCTCAAAATGCATGAGGCAAACAATGGAAAAAATAAGTGGAGAAATAGATGATGATCTACAATTATAGTGGGGACTTTAATAGACCATTATCACCATTAGACATAATATCTTGACAGAGAATCAATAAAGAAACAAAGACCTAGAGTAATTCATTAGATGATCTGGACCTAATAGACATATACAATACACTACACCCAAATACAGTGGGATGTACATTCTATTCAAGTGCACATGGTTCAGTCTCCAGGATAGACCATAAGGTAGGCCATAGAACAACTCTAAAGAATTACAGAAAGACTGAAATTATACAAAGTAATTTCTCCAACTATAATGGAATGAAGCTGAAAATCAGTAAGGGGCAAAGAAGCAGATTAAGCACAAAGATATGGAAGCTAAAGAAGACACTCTTAGACAATCAGTTGGTCCAGGAGGGAACTGCAAAAGAAATTAGTAACTATCTTGAAATGAATGAAAATGATAGCACAGCTTAACAAAACCTATGGGATGCAGCAAACGGTGTACTGAGGGGGAAATTTAAAGCCATAAATGCCTATATTAAAAAATAAAAATAGAGCTAAAATCAAAGACTTAACTGCACACCTGGAGGAATTAGAAAAAGAAAACAAATTAAACCCAAAGGAAGTAGAAAGAAGGAAATAATAAAAATTAGAAGAGAGCTAAATGAAATTCAAAATAAAAAAGCACTAGGAAAAATAAAAACAAAAGCTGATTCTTTGAGAAGACTGAAGAAATGGACAAATTCTTAGACAGGCTAACAAAGGAAAAAAGAAAGAAGATGAAAATACATAAAATGAGAAAAGAGGAAGGTGAAGTCACCACTGAACCCACTGAAATAAAGAGTATAATAAGAAGATACTTTGAAAAATTATATGCCAAAATATGGATAATTTAGAGGAAATGAACAAATTCCTAGAAACACACAAACAGCCTACATTGATGAAAGAGGAAATTGATGACTCAACAGACCAATCACAAGATTGAATTAGTCATCAAAAACCTCACAACTAACAAGAGTCCAGATAGCTTCACAGGTGACTTCTACCAAACATTTCTAGAAAGAATTAATAGCACTCCTGCTTAAATTCTTCCAAAAAAATAGAAGTGGAGGGAATATTGCCTAACTCATTCTACGATGTCAACATCACCCTAATACCAAAGCCAAACAAAGATGCCACAAGAAAGGAAAATTATAGACCAATCTCTCTAATAAACCTAGATGCAAAAATCCTCAGCAAAATACTTGCTATTCATATTCAAGAACACATCAAATGATTTGTATGCCATGATCAAGTGGATTTCATTCCTGGTATGCAAAGATAGTTCAACATAAGAAAAGCAATCAATGTAATACACCACAAAAAACAGATTGAAAGACTAAAATTCACATGATCATCTCTATAGATTCAGAAAAAGCATTCGACAAAATACAGCACAATTTCCTGATAAACACACTTCAAAAGATACGAATTGAAGGAAACTTCATCAACATGATAAAGGACATATATGAAAAACCCACAGCTAATATCATATCCAATGGTGAAATGCTAAAGGCCTTCCCTCTAAAATCTGGAACAAGATAAGGATAACTACTGTCACTGCTCTTATTTAATATTGTGTTAGAAGTACTTGCTTGAGCACTTAGTCAAGAAAAAGATATAAAAGGCATCTAAATTGGAAAGGAAGAGGTAAAAATTCACTATTTGCTGATGATATGATCCTACACCTAAAAGGCCCTGAGAAATCTACACCAAAGCTTTTAGAGCTTATAAATGCATTACCTTCCCCACAGGGTGGGACATGACTCCTGGAGTGAGCCTTCCTGGTACATAGGGATTACTACCAAGCACCAACTAGCAGTGCAACTGGAGAAAGACCTTGCTTACAAGGGGGAAAAGGTAAAGACAAATGAATTTATGTGACCAAGAGATTTCAAAGTGAGTCAGGAGGTCATTTGTGAGGTTCACTTATGCACATCTCAGCATTATCTCATTGACTACCAAAGTAGATCCTTTCCCAAACAATAGGACTCTTGAGGGCTCTGGAGACATCCAGACACTATAGTAAGGGAATACAGCTCAGGATTTTGATGCCTTTCAGTGGGCACTACATTGGAATTTATGCTCCCCAGTGTGACAGAGTTGGATTTATTTGTGGTTTCCCTACATGTGGCTCTTCTGACCCTTCTGTTTGAACCTATGATTAGTACTAGAGTTGAGAGGTGTATGTCCAAGAGACTTAAATCTTCAGGCTGTCCTTGTACCAGCTGGGCTCTGAATCTAACAGAGTTGCAATACCTACTCTCCTGTTCACTGGACTTACCCAGGACAACAAAAAGGAGATGATGATGGCCAACTACCATCCCAAGGATCCAAGAAAGCCTACAACTGCAAGCAAGAGAGTTCCATCCATCTGCCCTATAGAATTGAAGCCCCTTCTCAGTTAGAGGTGGAGTGGGTATTACCATCCCAGAATCCTCAGAATTGAGGAATGAACTATGGACTAAAGTAGATTTATTGGTTTTCTACTCTACAGGTACTGTGATTCCAGCAATGCATGAAATTACATCATTGATGTGGAGGTAGTGGTCACTGGAGCGTCTGAGGGCAGGGAGAAGGAAAAGAACGTGCAATATGGGGGCACTTGCAGGACTTCAGAATTGTCCTGAATGACATTGCAGTGACAGATACAGGCCATTATATATTTTGCCATAACCTACAAAATTGTATGGGAGAGCATGTAAACTACAATATAAATTATAGTACATGCTTAGTGGCAATGCTCCAAAATGTGTTCATTAATTGTAAGGAATGTACAATACTAATGAAGATGTTGTTAATGTGGGAAAATGTGGGAGGTGTAGGGAGTATAGCATATGGGAATTCCCTCTATTTTTTCTGTAACATTTATGTAATCTAAGTATCTTCTAAAGAAAAAAATTTTAAAATATTAAAATACACACACACAAACATATATCTGTACCCAACAGCAGAGCTCCAAATTATATGAAGTAATTACTGATAGATATGAATGAAGAAATTGATGATGCTACATTAATATTAGGAGATATTAAAACAACTGAAGTTCACGGTCATGTCAGGTGGCCCTACTTTGGAGTTTGTGTTCCTGAGTGTGATGGAGTTGGGCTCAGATGCGACCTTTCTACACAAGCCTCTTCTGTTACTTTTATCGGACCTGTGGTTGGTGTTTGGGTTGGTATATACTCAGAAGACCTGAATCTCTGGACTGTTCTTGTAACAGCCAGGCTCTGGGCCTCAGCAGACTTGCAGCTCCTACCCTCTAGGTTTTTGGACTTACCCTGGCCAGCTGACAGGAAGGTGAAGAAGGTCAACCACCACATCAGTGAGCCAAGAATGCCTACAGCTGCAAGCAGGAGAATTGCATCCCATCATCCATGTGGAATCTAAGGCCCCTCTTGATGTAGAGGGGGGCTGGACATAACCATCCCAGGGTTCACAGGATGGAGGAATAGAGTATGGATTCGAGTGGACTTACTGGTGTTCTCCTGGGCAACTCTTGTGATTAGTAAGGGAAGAAATTATAATAGTGATGTGAAGAGGGTGGACACGGTGGCTGCTGATGGTAGGGAGAACGAAGAAGAGATGTGGTGTGGGGGCATTTTCAGGATTTGGAGTTGTCCTGGGTGGTGCTGCAGGGATGGATGCTGGACATTGTGTGTCCTGCCATGGCCCATGGGTGGACTGGGGGAGAGTGTGGACTACAATGTGGACCACTGTCCATGTGGTGTAGCGGTGTTCCAGAATGTATTTGCCAGGTTCTGTGGATGTGTCATGATGATGGAAGAGGTTGTTGATGTGGAAGGGGTGGGGTGGGTGGGATGGGGGGTATATGGGGACCTCATATTTTTTTAATGTAACATTTAAAAGAAAATAAAGAAGTAAAACAATTTAATTAATTAAAAAAACAAAAAACAGAACAACATTCCCAATAACAGATAGAATATCTAGTTAGAAGTTCAATAAGGAAGTGAGGCCATTAATATATACTAAAAGAACTACACTTAGCAGACATCTATAGAATGATCGTTCATATAGAACGAATTGGGTTGGTATAGAAAACAACAAAATCAGAATACACATTCTTTTCAAGTGCACATGAATCATTCTCCAAGATAGACCATATGTTGGGTCAAAAACATGTCTCAATATATTCTAATATTTTTAAATCATGCAATGTATATTCTCCAACCACAAAACAATGAAGCTAGAAATCAATAGTGGGAGAAATGGAAAATTAAACAATATGTGGATATTAAACAACATAATGGTTAAACAAACAGTGGTTAAAGAGGAAGTCAGAAACAAAATTGGAATATATCTTGAGGCAAATGAAAATACAACATACCAAAGCTTATGAGATGCAGAGAGGGCAGTGCTGAAAGGGAAATTTATAGCTATAAAATCTTACATTATAAAAGAAGAAAGATTTCAAATCACAGACAAAACCTTAAAACTGAAAGAAATACAAAATGTAAAACTAACTAAAGACAGAGGAAGCAGAAAGAAGAAAATAAGAAAGATGAAAATGCAGAGATGAAATGGAAAACAAAAAATGACCTGGCCCACAGGTCAAACGAACCGGCACCTGAAAGAGGGAGTGGGAATTGGGGAACAAGAGGTGAGAGAAACAGAGACAAGACAGGATTCTGATCAAGTCTCTGTTTATTGAGGGTAGAGCATCAGAATATATACTAAGGGGAGGGTATTAGCAGGGGGTGATAGGCTGATGAAGTGGCTCTTCCATATAAGGCAATAAAATGCTGTTACACCACTTGCTATAGGTTGCGAGTCTTCAATGCTGGTCATGGCTTCAACATCTTGTTGCGCAGGCGCGACACTTTTTGCTGGGGAAACTGGAGAAAGGGGAAGAAGAAGGCAGAAGCGCAGGGGTGGAATAGGCGTACTTATGAAAACCGCCATGTTGCTGGAGACCGCAAATGCACGTAGCTCCGGGCGGCTCCCCACAGGTCCCCCTTCTTTATTATATTTTATGAAGCACCCTGAGTTCAGGGGGAACTGTGCCTGTCTTAGGTCGGGGCGTGCAAACGGTTAGGCGGATTGCCTTACCTGTCATGGAGAATGCAACAGTGGCGAAAGGCTGTGTCTCTGTCTTAGGTGGCTCTGCCATGGAACCGATCACGCCCAGTTGCCCATCATTGGCTATCCAGTTCATCACCTCAGAACCTGACAGGGTTCATATGTATTTGAGAACCACTGCCAGCAGTCAGGGTGCTCCCATTTTGGTTATAATGTGTGGAGGCCAGAGGGAGATGCGGTGCGCACCGCGTTCTCTTACTGCGGTTTCGTAATGGAGGTTTGGGGAAGTGAAAGCAAGAGGGGGAGAGAGAAACATGAGGGAGCTGTAGCAAGGATGGGCTCTTCAGTCGCAACAGCTGGCGCTGGCGGATGTGGTGTGTGGCGTTGGCCGATACACTCTTAGGTTGTACTAAAGACTCGGAGTGCCGGCGTCACAGAAGGATTCCAGGGGGGCTGTACAGCCGCATGGGTTTTAGCATTGGTTGCTCTCCTGCAAGAAAGCAGAGCTCATTTCAGGGAGAGTTCTCTACCCTGGATAGGTTGTTATTATCTATTTGTTTTACCAATCATTCTGGCAGCCACCTGGCTGCATCTAGTTCTTTGGAATAGACGCAAACTGATCCTCTGCCCCATATTAGGATGGGATCGGGTCCATGCCAGGTATTATCCATTGGGTCTTTCCATAGGACGGTGGCATGGTTTGTGCTGGTATTAGGGTGCCAGAAGTGGTCAGCCGCAGAATGTCCTTTTTGATCTAAGCTTAAAAAATTTAGAATAAAGAGAGAGTGGGATAATAGATTTTTGGGGGATCCTTTGACGGGGTACCACTCCCCCTTTTTTATTTTTCCTATGATGTTTTTTAGAGACAGATGCACTCTTTCGACTATACCTTGGCCTTGGGGGTTATATGGAATGCCTGTGATGTGTTTTATGCCCAGATGTTGGCAGAAGGTGGCAAACAAGTGACTGGTATAACCAGGGCCATTATCTGTTTTTATTTGTTGTGGGATTCCTAATACTGACATGGCAGTTAACACATGTGCAATAACGTTTTTTCCTGCTTCCCCTGTTTGTGGGGTGGCGAAAATAAAGACGCTAAAGGTATCAACAGTAAAATGCACATATTTTAGATTACCAAATTCAGGAATATGAGTTACGTCCATTTGCCAGAGGGCATTGGGTATGAGACCTCGAGAATTCACTCCTAAATGAGGTGTAGGTAAAAGGGTTACACAGGAAGGGCATCCTTTAATAATCTGATGAGCCTGTTCTCTGGTAATTTTGAACATAAGCCTTAAAGTATGTGCATTAATATGATGTAATTGGTGAGCTTTAACAGCCTTGTTAAGGTTATCCGAGTTGTTATGCATGCTCTGGTTAACATAGCACAGTAGCCGAGTGGCTTGATTGGCTAAATGGTTTCCTAGGGTAAGGGGACCAGGAAGATTGGAATGAGCTCTAAGGTGACCGATAAAAAAGGGGTGATTTCTTTTTTGAATAAGAGATTGTAGTTGAGTACATAAGGTTGTTGCTTCCGAGACATTCTTTATTTGAGCGGCAGTTTCAAGAAGCGCTATCTGTGAAAAGAGTTTGAAAGAGGCATCTTGGAATGCAGAGAATACAGCTATGACAGCTTGTAGCTCTGTAAGCTGCGCAGATTTGGAGTGGGTTTGAAACCGGACAGTTTTGTTATTAAAGACATAAGCAGCCATTCCTGAGGAGGACCCGTCGGTGAATACTCATAGGGCTCCAGTGATGGGTTGGAGAGAAGTGGTGAAGGGGAAAATGAAGTCATGCGTAGTAGCTTATCATTGGGGTAATGGTTATCTATTTGTCCAGCATAAGATACACAAGCAATAGGCCAGCTGTCAGTTGTCTGCAACAGCCAGCTGATTTGTTCCTTAGTATAGGGCTGAATAATGGTATCGGGTTCCTTACCAAAATAACGTTTGCCTTGTTCTCTCCCTAGGCGGACAATATCTGCAACAGCTTGGTAGTAAGGATAAATTACTTTAGCGGGTGACGCGGGTAAGTGCACCCACATTATGGGGGCTGTTTGCCGAAATACTGCCGTGGGAGTGAGAGAAGTTTTACATATGACAAAAAACAAGGGTTGGCTATAGTCCATGGTAGTGACAAATTGTGATTGTATAGCTTGCTCGACTATTTTAAGGGCTTGGCATCCTTCCGGAGTAAGACTTCTAGGGGAGTTGGGGTTAGAGTCTCCTTGTAATATGTTAAATACGGGTTTTAAGTCTCCTGTGGTTAATTTTAAGCAGGGATGGAGCCAATTTATGTTGCCTAAGAGTTTTTGGAAGTCGTTTAGGGTTTTCAGTCTATTTAGTCTGAGGTTGGCCTTCTGGGTGGTTATTTTATTTCCTGCCATATGAAACCCCAGGTAGGTATAAGGGTCTTGTAATTGTACTTTATCAGGGGCAATTTGAAGCCCATGTGCCTTTAAGGCTGTTTTCATATCATGGTAACATGTTAGGACATCTTGTTCCTTTTTACCAGCCATTAAAATGTCATCCATGTAGTGAATAACATAAAGGTCTTTCCACATTGCCCTTACTTCTCTTATGGCGGCAGCCACAAATTTTTGACATAAGGTAGGGCTGTTTGTCATGCCTTGGGGTAAAACCTTCCAGTGATATCTCCTCATAGGTTCTTTGAAATTCACAGAGGGGAGGCTAAATGCAAAGTGTTTTTGATCAGCCGGGTGTAATGGGATAGTAAAGAAACAATCTTTTAGATCTATGGTAATTTTATAATATCCAAAGGGGATGGCTACAGGGGTGGAGTAGGCGTACTTATGAAAACTGCCATGTTGCTGGAGACCCCAAATGCATGTAGCTCCGGGTGGCTCCCCACAAAAAAACAATACGGAGAATCAACAAAACCAAATGTAAGTTTTTGAAAAAAATGAATAAAATAGACAAAACTTCAATAGACTTATCTAAGGAAAAGAAAGAAAGAAGATACAAATGACAAAAAATGACAAATGAAAAGGGAGAAATTATTACCAATCCCATGGAAGTAAAAAAGACTATGGAGAATACTATGAACAATTGTATGCCAATAAATTAGATAGCCTAGATGAAATGAACATTTTCTTACAAACACAGAGACTACCTACATTAAGAAATAGAAGATCTCAACAAACCAATTCTAGTAAAGACATTGAAACAGCCATCATAAACCTGCCAACAAAGAAAAACTTAGGACCAGATGAATTCATAGGGAAATTCTACCAAACATTCTAGAAGATTTAATTCAAATTCTGCTCAAACACTTCCAAAAAATTGACTAAGAGGGGACACTCCCTAAGTCATTTGATGAGGCCAACATCAAACTCATACCAAAGCCAGGTAAAGATAAGATAGAAAATAAAACTACAGACCAAAATATCTTGTGAATATAGATGCAGAAATCCTCTGAATATTATGTAACAGAACACTAGGACACTGAATCCAACAGTATAATAAAAGAATTAAACTCTATGATCAAGTGGAATTTATATATGCCATACAAAGTTGGTTCAACATAAGAAAATCAACTAAAGTAACACAACATTTTAACAGAATGACGGAAACAAAAAAACACAGGATCATCTTAATGCAGAAGAGGCATTTGACAAAATACAGCTCCCTTTCTTGATTAGAAAAAGAAACCTGGAACACAATGACATTTCCTCAACATGATAAAGGGCATATATGAAAAGCTCACACCTAATATTCTACTTAATGGTGAAAAAATTAAATCTTCACTTCTGAGGTCAGAAAAAGACAAGGATGCCCACTGTCACCACTGTTACTCAGCAATGTCTCCTAACTAAATACTTTTCTCTGCCCATTTGAAGCAGCAAACTTTTGCCTCCTCGAGAATCATAGAATCTCAGGAAGAACAGAAGCCTCAGAAAAGTCTAGTCCCACTAAACAACCTAAGAGAGGGAAGCAGCAGGTAGACATCCTGGCATGGACAAGACAACTGCTTTCATAAAAGTTTTTCTTAAGGAATACTAACTTCACCAGAGGGATGAGGCAGAGGTGAAATGCTCATATTTTCAAACTTCTCTGTGCCTTTATACTTAGGAGGGGGCAAAAGCCCATAGGAAACCTGGAAAGGATATATGTTTATTTTCTTACTAGATCATTTAAAAAACTGCGGTTTCTTAATCTACTGAGGCAAGATAAAAAATTTTTTTTCATAGATCTTAGAAGAAAACACTTAGAACTATTAAACATGGGATTATTTTTATCTGCGTAGTTATTAATTCTGCCTTTTTCAACCAGCTAACTTATGTTTGGATCTCCAAGCACCTCTATGGTATAAAGAAAAACTTTGGATATTCTTTGTCCCCAGTTCCTGGGGAAGAAGCCTCTAAATTGTTGGAATTTCCTATGAAAACAGGTGAGGCAGGCTAGTTTAGGAAAAGGGAAGATGAGTTTAAGACCTGGCTGAAAAACAAGTCTGTGAAACACGTGATCATGGAACTCTACCTGGAAACCCCCAAAGAGAAAGACTACCACCCAGGAGGCTGCTGGAAGGACCCCATGAGAACCCTATTTGGAGTGAGATCTCATCCAGGGTCAAGAGAAAGCCTGGGATACCCTCAAGGGACCTCACCAATAGCCAGGGGAAACTAACTGGTGGGGGTAATCAATCAGAACAGCAAACAACTGGGGCCCCTGCCTGAACATTAGCAAAGGAAGAAATAATTAATAGCTTGGAATGTAACCACACAGGCCAAATCACTCTCTCTGGCTAGAGGAGCCCAAATCAAATCTTGGTGCCTATTTCTTTCCTGTTCTCCCATTTCTCAGCAAGCTCTGTTTTTTTCTCCCATTTCTTAATAAATTATTTTTACTGGCCTAACTAAACTGGCATGTTTTTAAATTCTTTTATGACACACAGCCAAGAGCCTAGAGGAATCCAATACTTACCGGCTTCATTTCACAAGCATTTGCCAGGAGTTTCAGAGGCAGGTAACTGTCCCCAATACCCAGCAAAGATTGGTGAGTCTAAACTTTTAATTAAAGCCTGTCTATGCCCTTTTTTGATTCTGCCATTTTAAAGGGGTTCCTAGATAGGCTTCTCCTGGGCATAACATGGGTCTGTCCAGACTTCTAGCTCCCTCTTCTGATGTGGTAGACATGAGCCCATATGCCATGTAGATCTAAGGTTATTCTGGGTGGAGGGTGAAACCGTCCTTGAGACCTGATTGAGCATAAGGCATAAGTCAAGCAGGAGTCACCTGGGCATCTACCAGGCCCTCTCTGATTTCAGAATAGCTATCACCTGTTGTATCATTTCCTCAGGCCAACGATTAACTCCTTTTAAATAGAAGTTCCTTTCATCTTCCAAATACTGCTGTCCTCATTTTGAGCCTGTGAGATGCTTTAGAATGCCTTAGAAACTGAAGGTACATTTGTTAGTGAGGCCTGAGTCCCACCATTGTTAGTGTCCTGAGGTTTTACTTCTTCTCAGGGAAGTCCCTGAGATTGAACTAACAGGGGATATGTGAGAACATGAACGTTATTCTCTCAATTTGCTTGAGTCTCTTAACTATCATGTCTTATAACCTTCTATAATCCTGGAATTAATTGAAAATTTTAAATATATACAAGCTATGATAACTATTTGGCATTGCTAACCCACTTGGAGGGAAAGATGTGCATTAGCACCAAGATTGTGTGAGTGAGGTGTGCAAGGTGGAGTTGGGAGAATCAAGTCTGATTCCAATATGTGTGTCTTGTCCACTGGGTGTGGATCACAGGCCCATGCCCCAATTTGGGTTCTAAATACCAGCATGTGATTCGATCGTGAATATTTTAATTTTGGCATTGAAGTTGACAGGTTTGAAATGACTGTAGGATGTTCAAATGAGCTTTCTATCTGAAGTATAGAACCAAGCAATGTGTTCTGACAAAATATATAGATTTGGGGTCAATTATAATATCGATGATTCTGCATAAATCCTCTTTTCCTAACATTTAATTTTGAAAATCCAGGTACATAGGTGTGATTTAATTTCTGCCAATCAGATACATCCATGGGAGAGAATGATCAAGACCTGATTTTGCCAGGAAGAGGCTGGAGAGGGAGAATCAATTCTAGAACAATGGAAGCAAGGGCAGCCTACTTATCAAAGCAAAGGCTCAGCTAACTAAGCAAACTAGGTGTTAACTTTTATTCCTGAAAGCTCAACATAGAGTAATTCTTAACCATCTTGAAGATTTTGTGATATGTGTGTGTGTGTGTGTGTATCTCCCAGTAAATGCCTTTTGGGTATACCAGCTGGGAGGAATCTGTTGTCTATAATGATGAACTTTACTGGCACCATGTGTTCACTGAATTCCTGGGCTTTGATAAAATTGCCCAAGAAGAGAATATAGGATGGCAGGGGAATGATTCAAAAATAGGACCTGAGCGACTGTAATACATATAGGGTCTCCTATAAATAAAGGATACTACAGAGATGCCAAGGAAATGCAAGTGACTTGAAAAGTGAGATGATAACCAAGAGAGATTGCTATCAAGGAAAAATAACTTTCAAGATAGAAGAACACTCACCAGGGTCAAGTGTTGCAAAGAAGTAAGACAAGGAAAGAAAAGGGTCCACTGAGTTTGGCAACAAGGTGCTATTGGTGACTTTAGCAATAATAATATTCATGAAATTTTCAGGTGGCAGTCCAGATAGAAATGTTTTGAAAGTGTTATTTTCAATGACTGCATTTTACTTTCCCGTTAAATGGTCTAAAATGGGGGGAGAAGCTATAACTCAGTTGTTGAGTGCCTTCTTCATATGTATGAGGTTCTGGGTTCATTGCCAGGTACCTCTTAAAAAATATTCTAAAATTATGCTGAGAGTGAAACAATAGTTTAGATAGTATGCTCAACCATCTATGTGCCTAGGAAGTATATATTAAATAATATTATTTTCTTCCATGTTTCCTAACACCCTTATAATTTAATGGTCATTGGCAAGAAATTTATTGAATATATATGCAAAGCACATTTCACATCTCTGAGAAATAGACAGATATATGACAAGTCCCTGCTTTCAAAGAGTTTACTATTGAGAAAACAGCCACCCAAGGACTGTAACAGTGGTAAGAATAAAAGAGGCCAAGGTGTGTAGGGAATGAGACTCACCATGTGACCTATGGAGAAAACATGTGATTGGGCCTTACAGAAAATGTTCACATATATTAAAAGAAAACATCGAGAGCTATTAAACTTAAGATTATTATAATGTTTTATAGATTTTGCTAATAGCTTTTAGGGATTAATAAAACAGAATTTCTGAATCTACCTGGGTAGTTCTCAATTCTTTTTCTCCAGATGATTTAGATTTGAATCTCCAAGCACACCTGTGTAACAATGAAAGTTAAACTGGTCCTTGTCCCCCATTCCTGAAGAAAAAACTTCCTTGAAATTTTCTATGAGAGGAGGGTCTTTTATTTTTCAAGGAGGGCCAAGGAGAACACAGAGAGTTACAGGGTGGGGCCAGCCAAACCTGCAGTCTTGGGGTGGGTCTGGACTTGACAGAAAGACCAACCAAGTGATTAGGGGTTGGGGCTTAGAGCCAGGTCATATCAGCTCACAGCTCACACCTCTGAGAGGGGAGGAGGCTGCAGATTGAGTGCAACCACATTGCCATTCATTCCATCAAACATACTTTTGTAATGAGACCCTCCCTATAAACTCAAGATAGTAGGAGCCCACAAAAGGATAAGTAATATGACAAGAAGGGGAGGTCTTCTAACTCCAGGTGTGACAGACATGGAAACTTACATTTGAGACCCTCCTAATCCATTCTCTATGTTTCTCTTCTTTGGCTTCTTTTTACTTCTATCCTTTTACTATAATAAAACTTTAATTGTAGGTATACTGGTTTCAGTGAGTTCTGTGAGTTATTTTAGAAAATTTCAAACACTACAGGATGTTGGGAACCCCTGATTTGTAGCTAGTTGGTCAGAAGTGTGCATCGCCTGAGTCCCAGTAATTGTGACTGCTACCTAAAAGGCATTTTGTAGAGGATTCTCCTTAACCTTTGGAATCTGGCCTTTTTATGGATACTTAGAGTCAGAATTTTATTGTGTTACTCCACTGTTTAGAGTTGTTATCAGTAATTGTCTTTGCAGAATTTGTGGAAGTTGTAGAAGTGTTTCTGTAACTTACAGCTTTGCCTTATCCCATTTGGACCCCAGAGTGCTAGCAGCTGAACCTATATCCCACATATTGGATATTGGAACATGCTCTGAAAAATTTAGCCAGCTGAAGAGAAAAAGATCTAAATGTCTTGATATTGTATATTCTCGAACAATAAAGCCCATTTGATGACTCTATGATGATTCTCACTGTCAACAATTGCACCCATGCATTCATTCATTGACAGGTTATTAGTTTAAATTATTCAACAGAAGCAGAAAAATATGTATTATCAGATTACCAGAGAACTAAGTTGATTCAAGCTTTCTTACATGAAAATAAAAAAGCAAACATAAACATGAAAAATTAGAAGAAAATAATCCATAAAATGAAATTACAAAATATTTTCACAAAAGGTATTATTTATTTTCTCAAAGAGACAAAGAAATAATTGTATTCACAAAATTCAAACACTTGCCTTAAAAAATAAATGTGCAATATTAAAAAGCTCTTAGGTACTAAAAATTATCATAGCAGGAATAAAAATCCAATAGAAACTTAAAAGACTACAAAAAAAAGGAGTCTCCCCATACACCAATTTTCAGAAACCATCTTGAGGATGTGGCTGCTGATTGATCAAATAATTCAGGAAAGAAAAAACCTGGGAATTGGGAAGAAGCTGCTCACTCTAGAGAAAGTGTGGAGATTCCCTGAGAATTCTGAGAAACATCCAGGACAGCACTGTGCCCAGAAGCAGCTCACACAAAGGAAATACTGTAGCAAGTCATTGATTTGAGGAAGATGATTAGCTGGGTATAAAATTTCCAGTGTTTATATCAACTCTTAATTTAAAAAGAAGGATGTGTACATTGAGGAAGAAATGAAAGAATTGCTTTGCCACTGTACATACAGGGCAACACCTATTGCAGTGATGAAAGGCAAAATGTCAAAAACGAAGTTTTATGACTTTATCATTTTTTAATACACCAATTCATTTTTACTTTATTTTAGTTTTTCTAAATTAGTATGTATTGTATTTCTAATCTTTAAACCTATCATTGCTATTTTATTTTCCTAGTAATTGAATTTGGCAATATAATAGGCTTCATTTTTGAAGAAGTTTGGACCACAGAGGGGTTCAACTATGACAGGGGAGGAACGCTGGTGTGGGGTATTATTGATGGGGACACATGGTTGGAGGTTGTTCTCCAGGGCATGTATATAGGATATATAAAAATGTTTGGATATTCACTGGGTATTTTCATTGTGGTTACAGTTACAAATGACAACTGAGGGAGTGGTGAGTTCCTAGTGGGGAGCTCTGTCACATTCCCCAGTAGAACGGCAACAATCCTCCAAGTGCAAGGGCAAAGACCAGTGAAGAAGGATGGTCCAATGATGAGCCCTTGATACTGATGACTATGCTCATGAGCCTATGGGCCTGAAATTTCAACTAGACCTAGAACTGCAGGGTACCTAAGAGTTACCTCCTGAGAGCCTCCATGTTGCTCAAATGTGGCCACTCTCTAAGCCAAACTCAGCATGTAAATGCATTACCTTCCTCCCAGTGTGGGACATGACTCACAGGGATGAGACTCCTTGGCACTGAGAGATTACTACCAATCACTAACAGGTGATGCAACTAAAAAAACACCTTGAATAAAAGGGGGAAATGGAAAAGACAAATGAGTTTATATGGCTAAGAGTCTTTAAAGAGTAGGAAGGTCATCAGAGGGATCGCACTTATGCACACCTCAGCAGGATCCCAGAGACAGCCAAAATAGCTACAATCCCAGGTACTGGTGCTCCTGAGGGTTATGGAGACACTCAGATTCTACAGTCATGGCAGTTGGCTCTGGAGTTCAATGCCTTATGTGGGTGCCACTTTGAAATTTGTGTTCTTGAGTATGATGGAGTTGGACTCAGATGTGAACTTTCTACATCTGCCTCTTCTGTCACTTTTACTGAACCTGTAATTGGTATTGGGGTTGGTGTATACCCAGGAGACTTGAATCTCTGGACTGGCCATGTGCCAGCTGGGCCCTGAGGCTCAGCAGAGTTGTAACTCCTACTCTCCAGTTCGTTGGATTTACCCAGGTCAGCTAACAGGGAGGTGAGGATGGTCAACCACCACAACAGGGAACCAAGAGTGCCAACAACTCCAAGCAGGAGAATTGCATCCATCGACCATGTGGGATCTAAGCCCCCTTAGATACAGAGGTAGAGTGGACGTCACCATCTCAGGGTCCACAGGATGGAGGAATACAATATGGATTAGATTGGGTTTACTGGTATTCTACTATAGAACTATTGCTACTAGTAATGGAAGAAACTGTAGCATTGATATGGAGAAAGCAGCCATGGTAGTTACTGAGGACAGGGAGAGAGAGAAGAAGAGTTGTGATATGTGGGCATTTTCAGGACTTGGAGTTGTCCTAAATGATATTGCAGGAACAGGTGCTGGACATTATATGTCGTGTCATAACCCACTGAATGTACTGGGGGAGAGTGTAAACTACAGTGTGAACTATAATCCATGCAGTGCAGCGGTGTGCCAATTTTTAGTCACCGAATGCAATGAATGTGCCACAATGATGAAGGAGGTTGTTGATGTGGGAGGAGTAGGGGTGTGGTATGTGGTATGTGGAAACCTCTTATTTTTTTTTCAATGTAACATTTTTTATGATCTACATATCTTCAAAAACATGCAATAAAAATAAATGCTCATAATAAAAAAAAAAGAAAATGAATTCGGTCTTAAGCATTATATTAGAAGGAGTGTTGACATATTCTGGATTCCAAAGAATGGTTTTAATAATGACAGAGACACTATCTATAACATACATCTGTAAAAACGATTTCCCTCATATAGCACAAATAGCCAACTCAAAACGAGTTGATAAATATAAGGCAATTATAATGGGATAGAAAAATGGAAAGAGTGGCAATGGTATTGGCTATGATGCTGATGATGCTGATGATTATGACTAGCGGTAGGTGCATAGACCCTGGAGTTAGGACTCTGGAAATTCTGGCTCCTCTACTAGCTGGGAAGTTTAGGGACACATCAGTATTTTCATCTATAAAATATGTGCAGTGATGGTATCTATTTCATAAGTTAATTCTAAGAACTGAAATAGATCAGACAATGCTAGCTGCCATTTCTTCCCTTCCAGCTAACTTACTGAGAGAGGGTGTGGCAATTTGTCACAACAACAGTAGAACAATGAATCATGCAAACATGGCCATCCAAGTCACATCTGACTCTTTAATCTTAGCCTGGAATTGTTCTCCAATTTTGAGACCATTATGATTATACTGGGTTCACCTGGATACTTCAGGAAATTTCATATTTTAAAGTCTTAACTTAATAATATCTACAAAATGCCTTTTGCATGTAAGGCGACACATTTACCGGTTCCAGAGATGAGGACACAGAAACATTTGGGCACCATTGTCTGCCCACACATAGGGATTCCCTGACTAAGCTGAGCCAATTATATCCTCCCTCCTGAGAATCTGAAATTGCTGCCTAAGAGTTGGTTGAATTGAAGTGTTATATAAAACTAGGATTGGGTTACACACACACACAGAGAAATAGAGGAACATGGTTCCCTATGAACCTTGAGAGTTTTACAGGATAACAATTGGACAATCTTTTTTTAATACTGTTTTTATTTTATTTTTAATTATCTTTTTTTAAAGTTAATAGATCACACAAAATGATACATTTAAAAACATAAGAGGTTCCTAAATACCCCACTCCCCACCCAATCTTCTTAATATTCCAGGCCTATCATTCTCCTGACATTAGATTAATGATATGCTAACACCTTATTTTATAGGTTAGGCATATGGAAAATAAAGTCATCCAGCTGATTTGTTTGAAGAAGGAATAGGAAACCATGTTCATTTGGTATTGTAGTTTCTTCTATTCCTTTCAGTTGGGCACTAGTTTTTAGCAGCAGATGTGTCTTCTCATAAGCTTCATAAGGAAGCAACTGTTGTCCTCTATGCTGTGAAAAGGTATAGGAACTTGCATGTTGGCCGGTACCTAGAGCATTTGAATCTCTGAGTTTGAAGGGTGTATTAGTTAGCCAAAGGGGTGCTGATGCAAAATATCAGAAATTGGTTGGTTTTTATAAAGGGTATTTATTGAGAGTAGGAGCTTACAAATACCAGGCCACAAAGCATAAGTTACTTCCCTTACCAAAGTCTATTTGGAGCAAGACGGCTGCCAATGTCTGTGAGGGTTCAGGCTTCCTAGGTTCCTATGTTCCTAGGGCTTGCTTTTCTCTGGGTTCAAGGTTCCTTCCTTCCTGGTGCTGGCTTCTCTTTCCTCTGGGTGCTGACTTCCCAGGTCTTCAGGATCAAACTCAAACATCAGAAATCCCCAATTCTGTTCTTCACCACGCCGTTTTTCTGTGAATCCTCACCCCTTGTTGAGTCCAACATCCTAATCCTAACTCAATCATGCCCAGGTACAGATCAAGCATAATCCAATATTTCTTTTTGGAATTCATCAATTATATCAAACTGCTACAAAGGGCTTAGTAATTCATCTGATATGGCAATCCCTACCTTCTGGTAAGGCTTCTCTCTACTATACTCTATCAAGGATTTATGTAATCTCTGCTAGGACATAACCCAGCATGGTTAATCTTTGCTGTGCAAGCAAATGTGTTCTATTGTAGAATAGTTATTCTGGGGAAGTTGTTTATTAATATCAAGCTGAACTCTTCCTTTTTCTAACTCTCACCTTTGCCCTGTCTGCTGAAGTAGCCTTTATGTTACCTCATATGTCCCAGAGAACAGATCTGACCATTTATCCACATTCCAGTACTTCTTGGTGGTTGGTGATGACTGTCAACTGTCTTTCCCTACTTCTATCCCAAGCCCCTCTCTTTCCAGCTCCTCTGTCCAAGCTCCTTTCCCAAGAAACTGATCCTGCCTTTCCTTAATTTTCATGTAAGGGTTATCATTCCTAAATTATCATGTAATTTAATTATTCATTTTGTTTAGAAAATAAAAAAATGAGTAACCCTACTAGAATGTAAGTTGAACAACTGCAGGAATTTTTCCTACAGTGGTGCTTGGTATATATTACACTCTCTATCTGTTCACCCAGAGTGAACTTGCTCTGAGAAACAAAGTCATAAGGTGGGAAAAGCCAGCTTTGGAATTCAAGTACCCATTCTACTCTAATTGTGTTATTTTTCCAGGCTGCTATGACAAAAACACCACACAGTGGACTAGCTTAATAACAGGAATTTATTGGTTTATCATTTTGGAGGTTCAATGCTCACAATCACAGTATTGGAAAGAACATTATTTTCATACCAAAGTCTGTAGTATTCTGATGCTGGCTTGCTGCTATCCACTGGCTCCCTTGGCTTGCATTTCTGTACCCTGCCACATGGCAATCTCTCTCATTTTGTCTGTTCTCCTGGTTTATACTGATTTCAGGCTTTTCCTGTGTGGCTATTTTTGCCTTCCTATGTCTAAATTTCATCTGTAATACTGATTAAGGCTCACTTTATTCATTTGGGCCACACCTTAATAAAAATGAACTTTTCCAAATGACCTCTTTATACACGAGCTCATATGCACAAGATTGAGAATTAAGATGAAAAATGTGTCTTTGTTAGGATATATAATTCAATATACCACACTAAACTTTGGAAGAGTTACTTAATGTCTCTCAGCTCCAATTCCTTCTATGTAGAAAAGGAGCATAATATAATCACTCGAAGCAGTTTTGCAGTGATCTATTGATATGGTGAAGTATCCCCAGTTGCAGTGTTGCAAATGAAAATCCACTCTTAGTCTCTGTTTACCAAGTCTCCATATATTGTTAAGTGTAGCTGAGCGTGAGGGTCTCGTCCTCGCTCAGGCCCAGGAGTCGGGGGGGCTTGCTCCTGCCGTCAACCGGCGGGGGGTGCCCCGAGAGAGAGCACCACCGGTTCTCCAGGCGTGGGGGACGCGCGGTTGGGGAAAAACCACGGAGACCGCTTGAGCGCAAGAACAGGTCTGCTTTATTGTGGAAGTACACTTGGTTATATAGGCAGGGAAGGGGGTGGAGTATGAAGGGGAGAGCAGGGCGGAGGGGTGGCTGCGGATTGGCTAAAACTGGGGGGGCAGACCTCTGGTAATACGCCGTAAGCAGTTACTGGGGAAGAGGGCAGATTGTAGGTTGGTAATATGGGCGGGACTGGCGGGAAGGGTGGCGGGGGCTGGAAGGGGAGGAGGGGCGGAGAAAGGCGGCAACAGTTAAGCATTGCAGACACAAGTTTCCTGTATATTGGGTGATTGGGATATACAACGCTTAAGGCTTATGCCATCAGAGCACAGCAGTCCCAAAAGAAAAAGAACTTCCCTCTCTAAGAAGCTTTGTTTAAAAATCAAAGAGGAGTGAAACAAGCCTGTCTTGGTCATATGTCTATATCTTGAGCAGATATCTTTGGCTGGAAGGATGTGATTGGCTGGAAGGATGTGATTGACCTATGGCCAGGGTATTGCAGAGACAGCTCCATTGAAAAACAAGGTCAGGAAAGAGTAATTCTCCAAATGAAGATGATTTAATTTTAAAAGAAGGAATAATGGAATGCTCCAGATTCAATGATAACAGATGTCTATTACAAATTGTGACTTCTTTAATTTACAGAATGCAAGGAAGGATAAACAATGTAACAATGAACAGAAGAGGAAGACTTGTATCTCGGCAAAAACTCAAGCCAGGAACTCAACTTACACTCAGAGCAGTATCCCTCTTTATTGTTTCTATCTGCTTCTTTGTAAGAATGGGCTTGTTTTTCCATCACAGGGCTCTGGCTTCCTGCACAAGTCATGAGAAATAGTGGGGATTAATGCCATTCCCACGAATGATCCATGCTCTCATAGACAGTGTTGTAACCACCAAAATGGTTTGTGTCCAGCTCACCATCTATCTTGCATTGGCTAAGCCACTTGTCTCAATGCTGAAATTTGGTCTAGTTAATAGGCAGCTTTCCAGCCCTGGGGCATAAACTCCCTCAAAGCATGAACCCACATCTGCAGCCAACACCTACACCATATACATACCTCACTCAATACCCACAGCTGGTCCCAAATAGTGAACTAATCATCCTCACCAACCTACAACCCTGCTCCCTTTCCCTTTCCACAGACACTTACTTTAAACTAACCAATTCTTGACTCCTGCAGACATCTACTAACCTTCACCTTTGGATCATGAGAAAGACACAAGCCCACAGGTCCCTCTTGCTCTGCTTGTGTGCTCCCCACCAGCTGGTTGAGCCATCTGAGCTGAGCAGGGTACACCTTGCTCTCCATGATCTCTGTTGTTTCTCATGCATTATGGAATTGGCTCCCATTGAATTGGAGTAACTGCACCTGCACCCAAATTTAAAATCAAACTCACCTAATTCAGAACTGATGGTTTGATACAGAAGCAGGAGATTTAGGTGTCTCAGAGATGCACGAGACTTTGATATGTGTTCTCCACATACTCCTTCTGCTTCTTTTCTCCACCTTTTGAGTCTCCTATCTCCTACATCTTAGCTACCCTAGGTAGGTGCTCACTTAATTTATTATCCACACTCATACAGTTTTGGGAATGAAATACAGCAGTATTAATAATTATGCTGAGAAAAAAGGCATGAGCCATTAGCGTCCTATAAAAAAATAGAACATATCTTAAGTCTGCATTTAGCTTCCACAATCTCAAGTCCTTCTCCCAATTTTAGAGCTACCTTTCGAATGGGTCTTATATTAGTCATTTATGTCTCTCCATTAACCAAACTACTTTTTCTTCTGGAGAAATTGTAAAGATTACCGTACGTGGAAAAATAAATGAAATCTTTCTTTTATAAAGGAGGTAGGAAAGATTGCCTTTGTTATGCTTAATTTCATAACATTTTAAAAAGATGATTTTATGATGCAGTACCTTTAATCAAAGACTTTCATTACTACAGCCTGGCATTTATTATTTGCTCTACTATAGGACTGTGAACACAGCTGAATTCAGGAAGAAGAAGATAAACTGGTGGATAAATAATCAAGTAAGAGTTCCCTGGATTATCCTCATAAGGTATATGCAAGTTTTTAAAAATTTTATAAATATTAATTGACATACAACAAACTATACATATATAGAGTATACAATTGGGTACAATTTGATATACTACAACCAGGAATATAAACATTATCACCTCCAAAAGATTTCCTTGTGCTCCTTGGCAACCTTTCATTCTTACCCCACCTTGTTCTCCCCTATCCCCAAGTCAACCACTAATGTTGTTTTTGTCACTATAGAGATTCTTACTACCTATTTTTCTTTTAGTATTTTTTAGACTGCAACTCTTATGATGCTGAATTCTTTCAGATTTTGTATGCTAAAAAAATGGTCTTTGTTTACTGGTGTTTTGGAAAGGTATTTTCACTGGTCATAGAATTCTAGACAACAGGTATTTTATTTAAATGCTTTAAAGATGGTGCATCATACTCTTCTCTATTGCTTGTTCACAATGAGAAATCTATTATCTTGCTTATCTTTGTTCTTTTTTCCTAATGAATTTTTATTCTCTGGTTGCTTTTAAGATTTTCTCTTTCTCACCAATTTTGAGCATTGTGCTTATGGTGTACCTCGGTGTAACATTCTCCATGTTACTTTTCTTTTGGTTTCACTGAGCTTTTTGCATCTGTGGGTTCATAGTTTTCTTGAAGTATGGAAATCTTTCAGTCATTACTTCTTCAAATATGGTTTCTTTCCCTTGCTCTTTTCTTTTCCAAAACTACAGTTACACATAGGTCATTCTTTTTGAAGCTGTCCCACCACTTAATAATGTTTTTCTCATTTTTTTCCATGTTTAATTCTTTTTGTTTTGTTTTCTTTCAGAGTTCACTAATCTTTTCATTTCTCACACCTCTTTGCCTTGCACTCAATGCTGTATTATGTAATCATCATGCATTTTCTGTCCAATAATACGTCTCAAACATAGTATGTAATCAATATTATTTAAAAGAATTAAATTGTCATCACCTATTCTTTTATTTATAAGGCATTTAGAAATCTCTACTTTTGGGTAAATATTTTCAGATCTCTTGATGAGTATTTCACATTTATTTTCCACATTGTGGAATTTGTCAGTAGTTTCTATTCTATTTTTACTATTTCCATGTTGAGATATTTTATTGCTTTTTTAGTAATATACCTCTAATTTACAATATAAATTTCCTCTTCACTTGCATTCCAGCCATTACCTTTACCTACTAAGTAAAGATGTCCATTTCATGTAGGTCATGTACCCATACCTTTGGTGAAGGCCAATGAAGTAATTGCTTTCTTAAATTTTAATGTCTTAAATAGTTATTTTCTTCTAATATTTTAGGGCACTCCCCTTCCCTTTCCTTATGTTGAAGTATCATTTTATAAGTACTATTTTAGTTTTCCTTTGTTTATGTTTTCTTTAAAGACCTGTATTCAAAAATCCAAAATAGAAAGAGTGGAGCAGTTCTTTCCTCCTTCTATACATTGCGAAGTTCCTATTGCAGCTAAAGTGAACAATTAATTTATGTGCACAGCTACTAGTCCATTTTACTCCCTTAAACTTTTTATTTTGAAATTGTTTCGAACTGAAGGGAGAGGTGTTAAAATAATACAAAACCCATTCAGAGAATGCCAACATAGTCCCTCCCAGATACACATATCCACTAATTTTAACATTTTGCCACATTTGCCGTGTCATTCTATCCTTCTATCTAGCTAGCAATTTTCTAAAGGTTTAAGAGAAGGTTGTATACAACAAGCTCCCTGAATACATAATATTTCCATGTATATTTCCAAAAACAAGGATGTTCACTTATGTAAACACATTAAGTACACTTATCAAGTTCAAGAACTTGAACATTGGTATCAATATTATAGTCCATATTCCAATTTTTTCATCAGCGCAATAATGTCTTTTGTGCCTTTTCTCTAACACTATTAGTTCCAGTCCCAGATCATGTGTTGCATTTAATTATCATTGCCTCTTTAGTTGTTCTCTCTTTTTTATTTGTGGAAACACAAATACAACATAAACTTTGCTATCTCAACCACTGCCAGACATACCATCCACATTCTCTGTATTTGACTACTCTCGCCACCACCCATTCCCAGAACTTTCCCATTACCTCAAATAGAAAACTTACATGCATTACACATTTACTTCACATTTCACCTCACTATTGCTCCTGGTTACCTGTACTCTGTGTTCTGCTTCCATGCATTTGCGTATTGTAGATACTTCACATGAGGGTAATCATACACTATTTGTCCATTCTTGTCTGACTTAACTTCACTCCAACTGATATTGCCAAGGTTTAGCCATGTAGTGGCATGTATCATAATATTCATTTTTAAGGATGATTAATAATCAGTTATATTAATATGCCATATTATGTATAGCCATTTATCTGCTGATGGACATTTGAATTGCTTCTACCTTTTGGTTATTGTGAATAATGCCGATATGAAAATGGATACAAATATCTGTCCAAATCCATTCTTTCAATTATTTGGGGGATATGTACTTAAGTGGGATTGCTGGTCATGTAATAGCTGTGTGTTTTACTTTTTGAAGAACAGACAAAATGTTTCCCACATTTGTTGTACCATTTTACATTCCCATCAATATAGTATACAAGGATTCCTATTTATCTGCAACCTTATGTACACCTATGATTTTCCATTTTTTTAGTAATAGGAAATTCTAATGTATGTAAGGTGGTATCTTGTTGTGGCTTTGATTTGCATTTCCCAAGTGGCTAATGATTTTGATCATCCTTTTATGTACTTATTGGCCATTTGTATAGTTTCTTTGGAGAAAAGTATATTCAAGACCTTTGATCATTATTAATTGCATTTTTTTTGTTCATGAGTTATTTCTTTCTATATTGTCATTTTTAAACACTTAACGGATTGTTTCTCAATATTTTCTCCCATTGGTAGGTTGTCTTTTCACTTTCTTGATAATATCCTTAGAAGAATAAAAGTTTTTCATTTTCATGAAGTCCAGTTCATTCCTTTTTGTTCTTCCTGCTTTTAGTGCAATTTTAAGGATATATTGCATAATATAAGATGCTGTACTTATTTCCCTATGTTTTTCTCTTAGAGTTTTATAGTGTTTGTTCTAATATTTGAGAATTTGATCTACTTTGAATTCAATTTTGTATGTGATATGAGGTAAAAGTCCATTTTCATTCTTTCGCATGAGGAAATGGGATATCCTCAGCACCATTTGTTGAAGAGTCACTTCTTTCCCAAAACTGTGGTCATGGAAGGATTGTCAAAATTCAATTGGCCATAGATGAAGGGGTTTATTTCTGCATTCTCAATCCATTACCTTCGTCTAAATGTGTCTCGTTGTGCCAATACCACACTATTTTGAATATGGTAGCTTTATACTAAGTGTTGAAATCAAGAAGTATTAATCCTACAACTTGGTTCCTCTTATTCCTCATGGTTCTGGTTACTTGGGGTCCTAAAACATTTAGCATTGCCTAGTATTACAACTACCACATTGTGTGCAGTTCTTACATGACTACAGCACATAGGACCAGACCTTCTCATGAATTGCTTCCAAACCCTTTGTAACTCTATCCACATTTAAAACACTTTTCCTTAAGTCAAGATGCAACCCAGATGTTCTTTTGTCAAATCTCTTTCATACAATGTATTACATTCTAGGAAAAGCCTGGATGGACAAAAGGAGGCATTTATGTTGTAGCATGTGGTTAGGGTGAATAGAATAATTCTTATGTACAAAGACATTAATTCATGGTCAATTCAAGAATAGCCAGATTTCTCAGTGACCTTTACAACCCAGACCTTCAACAAAGCACAAAGAAGAGAAATAAAATAAAACCTTTGCAAACTTCATGTCCTCATTATATCCCAACCTAGTTCAAAGGCTAAAGTGTGTGGTATGACTGAAAGAACGTATTGCTATTACAGATGGCAAATCTATTTTGACGTACTGAATTTATATGGTAGACATCTGTGTTTTGTGGTCATTCTTGATTTGTTGGGTCAAGGCGTAGCCCGCATGGCTAGTCTCTTATCAAGTTAACACAGAAACAGACACAAGGATGTAATAACCTAGAGAACTAAGAAACCCATGACTGGACTACCACATACACATATGTAAGACATACTGAAAACTGCAGTGTTTCGTTCCATACCTTTCACTGTGTGTGCTGTGAAAAAACTTTGTATTATCTAAGGTGACCTCTGTTTTTCATACGTGAAATGAAAAATTTAGATTAAATGGTCCCAATCAACTTTATTTTTTTGTGATTTTAAAAAAATATTTATTTATTTATTTCTCTCCCCTTCCCTCACATCCTCTCCCTGCTCCCCCGCCCCATAGCCCCATCTGTCTGTTCTCTGTGTCTATTTGCTCCATCTTCTTCTTCGTCCGCTTCTATTGTTGTCAGTGGCACGGGAATCTGTGTTTCTTTTTGTTGCGTCATCTTGTTGTGTCAGCTCTCAGTGTGGGTGGCACCAATCTTAGGCAGGCTGCACTTTCTTTCGCACTGGGCGGCTCTCCTTATGAGGTGCACTCTTTGCGCATGGGGCTCCCCTACGTGGGGGACACCCCTGCGTGGCATGGCACTCCTTGCATGCATCAGCACTGTGCATGGGCCAGCTCCACACGGGTCAAGGAGGCCCGGGGTTTGAACCGCGGACCTCCCACGTGGTAGACAGATGCCCTAACCACTGGGCCAAGTCCGCTTCCCCCAACCAACTTTAAATTTCTGCCAACAAAACCCCAAAATGAAATAATATTTATATGAGTGTGTGTGTGTGTGTGTAAATATATATATAGAGAAAATTTTGAAGTCAGAAAGGACATAGAAAATAGATATTTTCAAATTTTGAATGCATAACACTTAGAATTCATGATATTCCTTGTCAAATATCATTTACAGTTGATAATAAATTCAGAATAACTAATCATGTAATTCTTACCTTATAGAATAGGGAAATGGAAGTGATGGCAAACCTTTAAGATAAATTTATGGTATAAAGAAATTTATATTCTTTTGATTACTTAAATTTCTTAATTTTACTTTCTAATATGTCCTATACAATAAACCTACAATCATATTCATTTGAATTATCTCTTTGTTTTAGATGAGTTTTACAAACTGATCTTATGATTAACTTTTACTGAATATTATTTTCATACTTTTGAGGAAAGTGTTTCATATGAAATGCAAAAACTCACCCTGAATTTAAATTTTGCTAACTTGGTATTCCAACAGTATAAAAACATGAGTATGAAGGAATACACTGATTGAGTAAACTCTAACTTTATGACTTGGGCATTTTGCCTGGTATTAAGTCAATTTTCATTAACTGCATGGTGTTCCAAGAAGTTTTTATCCCCTGAAAGCCAGATTATAACTACCAATCTTTCCCTTCCTTCCCTTCCTTCCTTCCTTCCTTCCTTCCTTCCTTCCTTCCTTCCTTCCTTCCTTCCTTCCTTCCTTCCTTCCTTCCTTCCTTCCTTCCTTCCTTCCTTCCTTCCTTCCTTCCTTCCTTCCTTCCTTCCTTCCTTCCTCTCTTCCTTCCTTCCTTCCTTCCTCTCTATTTCTATCTCTACCTCTATCTCTGTCTCTATTCTCCCTATCTCTATCTCTATCTCTTTCTGCCAGAGGCTTTGAATTAAGCTGAAATGTGTGGTGGTATACCAGCTGAAACATGGCCACCTAGAATGAGAACTATTTTTTTCTTTTCTTTGAGCAGCAGTGGAAACAGGGTGAACATGTGGGGGAAACCACAGATGGTTGTGTGCTTTAATTTGTATATACACATGGCTACAAGGGCTTGACTCTTAAGGACTAGGAACTTTTCATTCATTTTTTCTCATAGAAACCCTGCAGTTAGGAGATAACTGAAAATCATTCATTAAGGACATGATGGCATTCAGATAGCATGATGTCTTCTAAAAGTGACAATGCAGCCCAGAAGAAAATAACCTGATGTTTCCATTCAATAACCATTCCCCTTCGGCTTTGCCAAAAATGGAACCTTTGAAAGACTTAGAATTTTCCAAAGAATTCCAATGTTGGCCTTCTGTTTCACTCTAAGATCTTCTCACCTGACCTGAAACTTCAATATGGCTGGTGGTGAGAGAATATGAATTAAGGAGTATTTCAATTCAATTCCTGATATTGAAAATAAGATTTTGAAGTAAACAATAAACTTGAGTGCCACACTTTTTAGGGGAGAGAATTTTGTAAATTCCTTTTCCTTCCATTTTTGTAAGCCTGGACAGGAATCAGATTTCTCACACAATGGTCAATCCTATACAACATCTGCACATGACACCAGGGCTTTTGCTACAGGATGTTAGGAAGGAGGTGTGATGCAGATGAAGACAGAATGTGCAATCCCTCTGGTACAAGGGATGTATGAGGAGGAAAAAGGGAAAGGACACACAGATCCAAAAGCATAGATCCAAAAGCAGTCATAACATCTCCTCTCTGGTCTTCTGCCCACGATGAAGTCTTAGGAGAGATGGCGTACTGTGTGAGGAAGAGTGATGATGGATCTTCTTTGAGTCTATTCAAAGAATCCAACCAAGGCTCTCCTCCCAGTGTTGATTAGAGACATATCAGAGTTTAATTTGGTATCAAAGTGTGACACAGATCAGTCTTGAAATTTTGCTTTTCAGGACTGCTTTCTATTAATACCAGACAAGGATAGAGACTAAATGTTACTTCATTCCATTGTTTTGGCATGGGATGGAAGGTGCCTATTAATCAGTTGATTTAAGGGCCAGGTGACAGGTGTGCTGATATGATTTGGTGTGTTAGGAAGGTATCCCCAGGCTTGGCTTGGGATGGGTCATTAGAGAAGGAAGAGAGGAGAATATGAGGATGTTTGCACAAGGCAGAAGTAAGATGAGTTGAGTAATCACTAAAGACACACTGGGCTCTAACCAGCCAACATCAACCAGACCACAGGCAAAGTGGGTGAGGACCTCAGCAGCAAGTGCAGTTGGCAAGTAGCACTCAGGGAGACAGTGGCATCATCTTGAAGCCTGTATGAAGGCAACCATCTTGAATAGCTGAGGAGCTCAGGTACTTCCATACCAGTAGTTCATATAGTCCTCCTTCCTCCAAAATCCCCGGAGAAAGAGAGTTAGAGAGACAATAAGATTTGAGGGAAAATAGCATTTCTTTTCACAAAAAATAAATGGCTCAACTTCTAGGAATAATTTAAATTATTTAATTATCCAAGTTTAACACTAAATAAGATTAGAGGTTACTTTTCTCCCTTTATTTGCTAGATAGATGGTCATGAGAAAAGAATAACAATGTAATAAACACATCTGAATTGTACCTCTGAGATGTAGTGTGCATAAATTTTCAACTTTGTTACAAATGTTTATTGAATAAATGAATGAATAAACCAATAAACAAAATTTAAGTATAAAGAAACAAAATAAACAAGATGCTTAAAATAAATCTTTCAAGAGTAGTACAACTTAGTCATGCTTTTGGGCTAAGTTTATGGTTTCTCCCAGAATACTAGTTCCAGTAAGGATAAGCCTGAGAAAAAACATTGTAAAGTAGATAAATTTGTTTTCATTTGTCCCAGGATTTAGCATTGCACTAAGCTATCTGATTAATTCTGTTGTTTAATAATTTAAAATATCTCACTCTTAGAAAGAAGTCTGATATTAATTATGATTCTGAAGATGAATTTATTCATGCTTTATCTAAATATGTAAGGACAGGTTTGTTACATATAAAGCTATTTCAGGTAAAACAAAATTAAGTTTCCATGGCAATTTGCCTTTTTTTTTTTTCAGAAAAGACACAGGAATTAAATAAAAGATCTACCACATGCATGCAATGTGACCTTGAGTATGTCTCATAACCTGTTTTTTCATTTGTAAAATAACATAGACTTAATCATAGTTCCCTCAACCCCATTACAATTATGAATGTTGAATGAGAACACATTAGTGAAAGTTTTTTTCTTTGAAGAATATAGTTGTAATTATTATGTCAAACATAGTACAAGAGATGATTAGGGACTAGATAATTCTTCAGCAATCCCCTGAGATAGCACTGTGGGACCAGCTCCATGATTATTTAATGCTACTGATTATGCATGAGGTAGAAAAAGGTAGAGGTGTTCTAAGTGCCATGTTGAAGTACTGGGGTCATAAAAGCCTCAGTACCTTTCGCCAGCTCCAAATTGCCTGCAGCAATGAAGGTTGGCAGAGATCTGGGCGCAGGTGGAATAGTCTGGATTTGAAGAGGAAGGTAGAGTCCTCCAATGGGTTGGAAGGCAACTTCAAGCCCAGCACTGCCACTTAAATTTTGTTGACAGTGGTGGGGTAGGAGGTGGATTAAATCCAAAGCCTATAGACGTGTCTACAATAGTCAGGGTGCTCTATTGGGTCCTTGAATGAAAACTTTACTCCAGTCAGGAACTTCCATTTTTACTAGTCTTCCCCAAATAGTCTCCCTGTGCATTTTCACACCTTATATTCATGGTGATAAGGTCCCTGAATTTTTGCTTTGCAAGATTTTTTTCCTTTAACATTTTATGAATGCCTTTTATGAGATGTTAAGTTCATGGTCCACATAACTCCTGTGCTATAGTTTGAATGGTGACAGTTGGATGACATCTTGCTCTGCTGAGGACAATCACTGCTGTCCCAGAATAATTATTAATAGTTCATCTGTCACTCTCTGTATGTTCCAGTTCAGATGATTAGTTATATAGCCTCCCTAGTTATACCTAGATGTGAATCTGAACTAGGATATACTACACAACAGAGAAAATTTATATTTAATTATTTGAACAAGACTTTTCTGGAATAAAGATCTCTTCAAAGTAGCAAGAGTTAGAACTTCAAGCTAAATGTTTAACCAACAACTCTGTTGATGTTGACCTATTTCAATAATATTGTATCAATTAAAAGAGTAATGTTTAATTACTTAATTAAGATTTGCTAGTTTATGAATCATGTAAGATAGTTTAGAATTAGAGCAAAGGTCAGGATAATTTAAGACAAGACAGATGATAAGAAAATTAGTTTCAACTGAATTAGAGTACATAAAAGCCTATATATGATAACAACATATTTATATATATAAATTTGCTAGGAAATGACTACTATAATACTTGTATTCAGTGTACCCTAGAAATTTTTGAAGTGTGACTAAATAAACTGCAAGTTCTATTTGTGCACAATTTTCCCTTCAATAATCTGTTAGTAGGCCACTGCATTATAACAGATAAAATCACTGAGCTGAGAATGTATAAAAGTATAATTATAGTTCCATAACTTTATTCAAATTAGTGTTTAAAGAGATTAATGATAATATATATGAAATGTTTTTGGACTCCGTATCCACATGACACTCTGTGCTCTACTAACACACATATCAAATAAACCCAGAACTTGTTTATTATCCTAAAATGCACGCTAATGGAAATGAAAAATCCTGGTTTCCAGAGCTGTAAAAACAGTCTAGGATATCAGTTTAAGGTAATTATTCTGTCAGGAAGTATCGGAGAAGTTTTGTTTTTGTTTTTTTTACATCATTATATGTATTTTTTATAATTGGCTTTTTAAAAAAAAGATTAATGGATCACACAAAACGTTACATTAAAAAATATAAGAGGTTCCCATATACCCCACTTCCCAAACTCCCCATTCTGCCCACATCGACAACTTCTTTCAGCAGTGTGGTACATGTACTGCATTTGATGAGTACATTTTGATGCATTGCTACACAGCATGGATTATAGTTTATGCTGTAGTTTACATTCTCTCCCAGGCCATTCAGTGGGTTATGGCAGGATATATAGTGTCCTGCATCTGTTCCTGCAATACCATTAAGGATAACTCCAAGTCCCCAAAATGCCCCAATATCATACCTTTTCCCCTCTCCATGCCTTAAGCAAGTCCCGTGACCACTGTGTGCACATAAATGATATAATTTCTTCCATTGCTAGAGTCACAGCCTGCCGCCTTCTTATTGGGTTCTCCCTCCCTGCCCAATAGTGCCTCTGAAAAACAAGGTGTAATAATCCTGGAATTCACCTCAATGATTTCCCTTTTCTCAGGAATCAGAGTACTGCATTGCACATTATCTAGTATCTAAAAACAGTTGTTTCACATAGATTGTCTTTATTAATTGTTTATGCAGAAGTCAAGTCCAGTGCTGGTATGGTCAAAAGCAGAAGTCCTGCTTTTTAAATTTCAAGTAAGAAAGGTAGCAGAAGGAGAGGAGCTGACTGAGCCCTGAAACCCAGAAGATATATGGCAACTCCTTGTCTCATGTTCTACAGGTTTGCCCTGGGCAACTAACAAAATGATGATGATGGACCAGCCCCACACCAAAACAGGGATAATTTTCAACTCCAAGCAAAGCAATTCCTTTCCACTGCCCCATATATCTACATCCTTTCTTGGACTGCATACAGGGGACATCATCCCAAATCCCTCCATAAGGTGGAGTGAACGAAAATGGGAGGTGGGAGAATCTTAACCACTGACCAAAGAAGACTTACTGCTATTTTAGTTATTACCTTGTGTTAACTATATTGTAACATTGGTATAAAAAAATGTTTTTAATTAAATAAGAGGGAGGACCATGAATAACAATTATATTTAAAACCAAGACCTTGGAAAATATAGGGAATGAAATATTTTATTTGAGCTATGCATTCCATGTTTTTATAAAGTATTATTTTCCTCTTTATCAAAGTAAAAATTATGTTGTGTTACACTTTGGTTCATCATTAATACATTTCATTCTTAGCAGCTAAAGTAACTTTATACAAACCTGGACCCGAAAAGAATGATTTCTACTTGGAAGGCCTAATGAATCATATAAAAAATGTTGGGTTAACCTGGAATATATTCTTTCCTTTTAGATAAAGAAAATAAGTTATTGGAAAATTCATCCATGTCTAAGAAGAAGATTAATGCTTTCTCTATTTCCTTTCACTTTGCATTAATTTATAATTTAATTCAATAATCAGGATGTTATTTACTGAAGGATAAGTATATTCTAGAAACTCAGATGGATGCTTTAGATATACAGTGAAAAGACTTTGTCTCTCACCCAAGTATGTACAAAGTTTAAAAGAGTTATAGACCTAAAATTTAAGAAATGGATATGCAACCTGGAGACTGTAGGAGTCCTTAAACTTCCCTAGGAATCTCAAAAGAAGCTTCATAATGAAGCAGATGTTCCAGATGAGATTAGAAGTAAGATGAATGATGCTCTAGAAGCAAAATCTAAGGAGAGCATACCAGTCTTTGTAAACATTAGGAAAGAGGATAGTGTTTGGGGAATTCACAAGTAGTTTAGTATAGCTGGCTTACACACTTCAGGATGGGAGTTTACTGAGACACCAAACACAATTTTGAATCCCTTACAAAGCACTTTAGATTTTATCTGTGGCAATGAGAGAACTAATAGAGAATTTTGAGCACAATGTAATGTGATCAGATTTTTCTATGAGAAAAATCATTCTGTTCACATTGTAGAGAATGAATTAGAAATGGAAGTGAGGAAGTGTTCCAATTGTACAGGTAAGAAAGGAAAAAATGTAAAACAGCTGAGATGTATATGGAAAGGAATGGACAGATAAAACATCCTTAAGAGCTATAAGTAACTTGGTGTCATGGTTGGGGGATGTGAGAACAAGGTAAAGAGAAGAATCCAGAAAGACAATCAAGCTTTTACTGGAAAAAGCGTGTAAATGGTGGAATTATTCACAAGTACAGGATATGACTACAGCATCAGATTTTGTGATGAAGATGTTAAGTTTGGAATTGGGCTTGAAAGACTGAAATGTCTTTAAAATAGTCAAGCAGCCTAGTAAAAATCTGGATAGAAGAAGAGAGTTTCAAACTAAATACATTAACTTTGATGTATCAGCATAAAACTCACTCATGCCTTACCCCTCAGTTTTGAAAACTTAAATTCTTTTATATTTCATTGCAAGTTAAACAATACCTTCCCAATGTAAGTCCAAAAACTACATTTACTAGCCACCATTGTACATATCGTTCAGATTTGTGCTTTACATTCTACTTGCCTGATGAACCCTCATGATATTTTAACTCTTAGTGGCAATTAATGGGAAAAATCAGAGAATGTAACATTCATTTGCTGGTGAATGTATCAGCAGAAGCAGTATTGCTCTGGAATTAATAGCTGTGGTGCTTTGGCAGCTTCTCAATAGTGACATGGGGTTTTCTTGCCAGACAGGATTCTAAAAGTTGTTCCTGTAAACTCAGTCTACAATCAGTTTATCAGTCATCAGAATAATTAATGAACTCTCTATATCCCTCAACAAATCCCTTTACAACTAAACTATCTAGATTGGATTCTATTATTTATGAACCTTGACCTAAACAAAGTGGTATCTAAATCCAAGTACAAGGACAATATTGACCTTAGGACGCACCCTATCAATGGAGTTCTGAGGATGAATTCTACAGAAAAGTACTCTGAAAGTGTTGCATTCATTTAGTGGACTGCATTTTCCCAATAAACATTATAATATATGATGCTTAAATGGACAACCATTCCACAAAAGTGTTCTACCCATAATACTTCAAACAGAAGTGTAAAAGAATTTTGTTTTCTACCATTTTCTCTCATAGCTTCTGAACTTCTTGCTCTCAAGGAACTAACAAAAATTTTATAGTGGTAACTGATGTATGTACATATAAATAAATGTATATATCGTATAATTTAAATACACATACCATCATTTACATACACACTGACACAGAGGAAGAGAGGAAGAGAGGAAGAGAGAACTCTAAGTTACTATATGTCAAATACTAAGCCACTTTTAAAGACAGAAAAATTAGAGGTCCTCAGACGTGGGAAACAAAATTTCCCAATGAAGTCAGTGAACTTTGGAGTCATTTAGCACATAGATACAGAGAAAAGAGAGAAAAGATGAGGAGAGAAGAAGGGCAAAAGACAAGGCAAAAAATAAAAATAAAAAGGGCAAGGCAAAAGGTAAATACAAGCAAACAAAACAAAACAAAACAAAACAAAAAATTCAAGGCAAGATTTCTGAGGAGAAAGATTTATTTAAGCAAATGTCATAGCCAGAAATGTTCTCCTAGTTATCTCTGGGACCTTGAGTAAAAGATATTGCTGGTTTGAAATGTCAAGTATAAGAAATAAAATTAAAGTGATAAAAAGTAGTTAGACTGGAGAGAATTTTTAATGTCTGTTTTAGGCTTTGGTTCATATTTGTTATAGAAAAAGACTATTGAAGATTTAGTAAAAAAGGAGTGATGACCCAACTGAAATGTTAAAGACATTTAAAGATATTAATGTGTAAAATAGATTAGGAATAAGGAGACCATTTAGGGACAGTTAAATAAGTCATCAGTTAAATAAGAATGGAATATGATGCAAGAATCATCATGAAAGATAAATACTAAATATGGTCTCCATTGTGAGATGGTGGGAGAAACAGAGCAGCAAATGAGCATTGTAAAACAATTATTTTTCCCCCTTTAGGTGACAAAGTGATACCAAAGAGATGGTGGGGAAGCAAACATGGAAGTTGAAGCAGAAATTAATAGAGTGATGTTCTCGTCTACCAGGCCAGAGTTGAAACTTTGAGAACAAAAGTGATATCTTAGAACCAGTGAATGCCATTGAGATATGAGCTCATGTGGGGAGAAAACAAGTTCAGCAAGGTACAGGAAGGGAGCAACCAAAGGAGGTGTGACAAAAATGAGAGTGAAAGTCATGGAAACCAAAACATGAACAGATGATCATTAGTGGTATCGGACGCTGCTGAAGGAGAAGTGAGGGAAGAAATCTCTCCTTAACTCTGAGAAGAGTTTTATTAAGTTCCTGAGACACTAAATACATGAGGTTAAAGAACTGAAGGTGGTGTAATAAATGGAGGCAAATTCTTTTATAAAGTTTAATAGTTAGACTTAAAAGACAGTAACAGTAATTTTGAGATTAAAAAAATTTATAGGTAACAAATAAACATGTTGATAATAAGAAGAGATGAAATAAGTAAAATTGAAAGCAAAAGAAGTAGTGGAATACTTGAAGAAATTGCCACAAGCAACAAAAAATGTGATAAATCACAAATAAGTAGAGGAAATTATGATTGGTTAACATACAGAAAGATTTTTGAGGTAAAGAGGAAAGTACATGGGGATTATCACTTAAATAAGATTAGCATTTGCATAGATTATATTTTGGGGAATTGGTTTATGAATTCAAAATGACCATCATGGAAGAGAAACTTTACGAAGTGGTTCTTTATATTTTGCCCAATTCATGTAATCATCATGATTAAAGTCACAGGGCACTTGCACGGGATATCTGAGTAATTGAAAAAATTATTTTTATGATAAATCATTTAAAACTAATAAAATCTCAGATGTTTTTGCAATGCTATTCACCAGCCTCCTTTACTTCCCAGTGTTTAGGTGCATTTCATATGTAAGGAACTTGTTACTCAACTCTGAGGATAAAGGCAAGGAACTTGGATAGTTTCGGTGTCATTAAGGATGACTTGCAGTGATACAAGATGGTGGAGTAGGGACTTACAATTTGCATTCTTTCTCTAGAAACTGTGGGAAAGTAGAAAGGCTTTCTAGGAATAAGGGAAGTTGGCGTGTTGCAGCGACGATAAGAGAGGGCAGCTGGAAAGGGAAGGGTCCCAGCGGGGCACCAGGAAAAAGGGAAGCTGCAACATAAAGTCAGCCCAGGGTAAGAAGAAGTCACACAGCCACCCTTGGGGAAGGGGTAGCCATATAGCCTGCTTGGGGAGTTGTAAACTGCTGAGAACTGATCCCACAGGTGGGCCTGTGCCCAGCCTGCTCAAGGTAGGGGAGAGCCAGGTGAGCCATGGGAAGATCTGAGAGAACTTAGCCAAAAGTTTGTGATTTCCTTCTCTCCCTTTTCTTTTCCTTTTTATCCTTTTTCTGGGTACTGATGGAGAGGCTGGCTCTTGGGGTGATTGGTAGGTACAAGCAATTGGAGAAGAGTAGACAACTGAGTTGCTGGTGGCTTCAGAGGGAGGCCTGAATTTTATTTTTTGTTTCTTTATTCTTAACTCTTTGGGGGAGTAGGGAGCATGATCAATTAGCGAAAACAAGCAGTCTGAGAGGAGGAGCCTCGCTGGTTCTGGTAGTCTGAGATGTCCCAGATTTTTGTTTCCCTTTGTTTATTTTGTTTTGTTTAGCTTATTTTTTCCTCTTTTATTCCATATCAGTATTCCTTCTTCTCCTGTTTTTCTTCTTTTCTTTCTTCACTTCTTAGTTCTCTTGTCCTTTATATTCCCTTATTATCTTTTTCTTTTTTCTTCCCTTTTAATCTTTTATTTATAATAATTATTATTACTTACTCTTAATGCACAAACATACACATTCTAGAAGGAGAAAGAAGGGAAAGGCAGCTGTCAGAGAGTTTAAGGAAATAATGGCCAAAAAATTCACAACTGTTTTTAGGAACATGGATATACATGTCTAGGAATCACGGTATACCTCAAGCACCATAAAACCTAGCAGACCTACGACAAGACACATAATTGTCAGATTGTCAAAAGCTCAAGAAAAATACAGAATCCTGAAAGTAGAACAGAAAAGAGATCCACCACATATAAGGGAAGCTTCATAAGATTAAGTGCTGATTTTTTCATCTGAAACCATGGTGGTGAGAAGATAAGACCTAGTTAAGGTGCTAAGAGAAAAAACCTGCCAATGAAGAACTTTATAATCAGCAAAATAGTCATTCAAAAATGAAAGAGATTTCAAAATATCCACAGATAAACAGAAATTGAGAGAATTTGTCAACAAATGTCCTGTCCTTCAAGAAATATTTGAAAAGGGAGTTCTGCAGGTTGAAAGGAAAAAACATGAGAGAAAGGTTTGGAGATGAGTATGTAAAAAGGAAGTTTAATGGTAAAAGTAACCAAAAGGGGAAAAATAAAAATAATATATCATATACATAAACCTAAGGAAAAAAATGCCTAAAGAAAGTACTGCATTTAAAGTAATGAGATTGAATGTTAATGAATTAAATTCTCCAATCAAAGGACACAGATTGGCAGAATGGATTAGGAAATATGACCCATCTATATGTTGTCTACAAAAAACTCACCTAGACCCAGGGACAAAAACAGATTATAAGTGAGAGGATGAAAAATGATTTTCCATGCAAACAGTAACCAATAAAGGTCAGGAATACCTATACTAATATCAGATAAAATAGACTTAAATGCAAAACTATTGAGAAAAACTTAGAAGGTCACTATATATTAATAAAAGTGGCACACAACTGTGAAGAAAGAAAAATCATAAATATATATGTACTTAGTGAGGCAACACCATATACTTGAGGCAAATACTGGCAAAACTAAAGGGAAAAGTAGATGCCACTACAAACATAGTAGGAGGCACAGTGCACCATTATAATTATTAGGCAGCATATCTTAACAGAGACACTATAAAGAAACAGAGACTTTGAACAGTACATTAGAGGAACTAGACCTAATGGACTTATACCAAACACTACACCGAAGAGTAGTAGGTTATATATTTTTCATGAGTTCTTATGGATCACTCTGCAGGATCGACCACATGCTAGGTGTTAGAACTAGTCTCTAGGAAATTGTATGATTGAAATTATACAAAGAACTTTCTCAGACCACAAGTGAATGAAACTAGAAATTGATAAAGGACAGAGAACTGAAACAGACACAAATATATGGAAGTCAAGCAACAGACACTCAAATTATCAATGGGTCTAGGAAGAAATTGCCAGATTAATCAACAACTAACTCTAAGCAAATAAAATGAGGGCACAATATATCAAAATTTAGGGGATGCAACTAAATCAATGCTGACAGGGAAATTTATAGCCCCAAATACCTATACAAAAAAGAAGAAAGTGCTAAAATCAAAGTACTAACTGTATACCTGGAGGAACTCGAAAACAACAACAATGAATTAATCCCAAAGCAAGCTGAAGGAAGGAAATAACTAAGATTAGAGCATATTTAAATGAAATGAGAATAAAAAATTAACATTACAAATAATTAACAAACCAAAGGCTGGTTCTTTGAGAACATTAATGAAATTGAAAAACCCATAGCTAGATTACAAAAAACAAAAAAAAGTGGGAAAGTGCACATAAATAAAATTAGAAATGAGAAAGGGATATCACCACTGACCCCAGAGAAGTAAAAAAAAAAAAAATCATAAGAGGGTATTTTGAAAAATTGTATGCCAACAAGATGGACAATGTAGATGAAATTATTGAATTTCTTGAAACACACAAGCAACCTACATTGATGACAGAAGAAATAGAAAAACTCAACAGACCAATCACTAATTATGAGACTAGTCATCTAAAAACTGCCAGCAATGAAAAGCTCTGTACTAGATGGCTTCCCAGGTGAATTCTACCAAACATTCCCGAAATAACTAATACCAATCTTACTCAAACTCTTCCAAAAAATTGAAGAGGAGGAAACACTGTATAATTCATTCTATATAATTCATTCTATCATGCCAATATCAATGTAATATCAAAGCTACATAAAGATACTACAAGAAAAGAAAACTACAGATAAATCTCTCTAAAAAATTTAGATGCAAAAATCCACAATAAATTTTTGCTTATAAATAAAAAACACATCATTCAAATTATACACTATGATCAAGTGTGTTTTTTGTCAGGCATACAAGGATGGTTCAACATTAGGAAATCAATTTATGTAATACATCGCATTAACAGATGGAAGGGAAAAAATCACATGATCATCTCTATTGATGTAAAAATGGCATTCAACAAAATACAGCATTCTATTTAATAAAAACACTTCAAACATAAGATTAGAAGGAAACTTCCTCAACATGATAAAGGGCATATATGAAAAATACATAGCTAACATCATACTCAGTGGTGAAAGGTTAAAGGCTTTCCCTCTAAGATCTGGAACAAGACAAGTATGCCTACTGCCTCATTCTTATTTAACATTGTTTTAGAAGTACTTGCTTAAGCACTAAAGCAAGACAAACAGCCCATTTGAAAAATGGGCAAAATATTTGAATACATCCTTTTCCAAAGAGGATATTCAAATGACTAAAGAGCACATAAGAAGATGCTCAACATCACTAGCCATTAGTGAAATGCAAATCAAAACTACATGGAGATATGATTGTACACCTATACTCAGGCTGCTATTTCTAAAACACATAAACAGAAAACTATTTACTGTTGAAGAGTATGTAGAGGAATAAGAACACTCATCCACTGCTTGTGGGAATGTAGACTGGTGCAGCCACTCATGGTTGAGTTTGATTTGGTGGTTCCTCAGGAAGCTATGTATAGAATTGCCGTATGATCCAGCAGTCCCACTACGAGGACTATACCTAGAAGAAATGAAAGCAGGCATGCGAACGGATATATTCACACCCGTGTTCAACACGGTATTATTCAAAATTGCCAAAAGTTGGAGGCAACCCGAGTCCATTAACAAATGAATGGATAAAAATATTTTGTATATGCATATGGTGGACTATTTCTCGGTTGGAAGAAGGAATGAAGTACTGACATGAACAACAAAATGGATGAGTGTTGAAGACCTTATGTTGCATGAAGTAAGCCAGTCACAAAAGGACAAATATTGCATCATCTCATTGTTATGATCTAAGAATAGTGAGTAGATTCACAGAGCTAGAGCCTGGAGGATAGGTTATCGTAAGACAGAAAGGGAGTAGAGAGTGGTGAGCTGATGCTCAATTTGGGCAGAACCTATGATAAGGCAGAAGAGGATTGATTGACATTGAATAGGGGTGATAGTGATGTGGGGATGTGAGTGGGGTCAACAGTGCTGGAATGTGGTGTGACCAGGGTGGAGGTGGTTGGACTGGAGAGAGGAACTGGTGAACTCTGGCTTGGGAGGTGTTAAGTCTGTGGTTGAAAATATAATTGTGGGAATGTTCTTTTGGCAAATATGGCAGGGGAGGATGAATGGTGCAGGGTGTTGGTGCGGGGATATGTGTGGAAAGGGTGCAACAAGGGCATACTTCTATAGAAACTGAATGTGTTCATCTTGTCATAGAGTGTTATCTCAATGGGTGGAGACCCACACAATAAACAAGAAAATATTAACCTCCCATTCAGGGGTGTCCTGCTACTTCTCCAATAGAAGGTCAAGATCTTTCAAGTACAAAGGCTGCACCTAACAAAAGAAAACAGAACAATAGTCAAGCACTCAATATTAAAGTATATAACCATGAACTTATTCTTGAAAAACTGAAACTTTGCAGTTACCATAGTTTCCAAGTGAATGGAGAGGGAAGAATAGCTGGAACAGAGGGCATTTTTAGGGCATTGGAATTATTCTACATGATTTTGCAACAATAGATATAGGTCATTGTGCATTTTGTCAAAACAGAAAATTATATTGTGGAAAATGTAAACCATAATGTAAACAATTAACCATGGTTAGTAACAATGCTTCAATAAGTGTTTTTCAATTGTAACACATGTACCATACTTATGTAAGATGTCGTTAGAAGGGGAAAACATGAGAGGGTAGGGGTGGGTATGTGGGAATCCCCTATATTTTCAGTGTGACATCTCTGTAACCTAAAAATTCTTTGACAATTAAGTAAAAAATAAGAAAACATTGGGGGACCACACAAAAGAAATTGTGAAGATACATAGAAGATAACAGTTCTTACCCTGATGAAAGGCACAGTACAAGAAATTTCTTTTGGCTTCATTTTTGAGGAGGTTTTGAATTACAAAAAAAAATTACAACTAAGGCAGAGGAGGATCACTGGTGCACTGTGTCAGCGGGTAAAGGAGAGTGTGTGGGGAAGGATCCACCCAGAGTATGACTCTGTGGAATATGAATGTACGCATGTGGTCATAGGGTATTATCTCAGTGGGTGAAGATGCACATGATAACCAAAAATATATTAAATTCCCATTCTTGGGAGACCTGCATCATTCTCTATTAGAATGGCTAGAATCTCTAGAGTACATAGGCAGTGTCTAGTGAAAATGGACAGACCAATACACTAGACCCTTGATATTAATAATTATTCTTGTAGAATTACAACCTTATTCTTGTAAAATTGTAGTAATATATATTGCCTAAGAGTTATCTCCTGAGAACCTCCATGTTGCTCAAATATGGCCTATCTCTTTCTAAGACAAACTCAGCATATAAGCTCACTGCCTTCCCCCTGTTATTGGACATGACTCCCCGAGAAGGGCCTCCCTGGCACTAAGGGATTCTTACCAAGTGCCAACTAATGAGGATTTGGGAAAAACCTTGAACAAAAGGGGGGAAATATTAAATATATGAGTTTTTATGGACAATAGATTTAAAAGGGAGTCCATTCTAGATGTTATGCTTATGTACATATCAGAATGATCTCACACTGACTGCCATAGTAAACAGTGCCTCATGCAGGAGTACTCCTGAAAGTCTAGAGACATCTGGGAACTATAGCAGGGTGCACAACTCCATGAAATTGGCATCCGATCAGTGGGCCTTACCTTGGAATATTTGATAACCTATTTCCCCAAACTAACAGAATTATACTCACTTATAATTTCCCTACACATGATTCTTTTGCTCCTTCTGTATGAAACTATAACTAACACTATATCCATTATATGTCTCAGAGACAAAGGTCTTTGGTCTGTTCATATGCTGGTTGAGCCCTGAATCTCGGCAGATTTGAGACTAACACCTACTTTCCAGTTCATCATATTTGCCTGGGAAAGTTAACAAAAGGATGATGATGTTCAAGTCCATCCAAAAAAAAACCATAGAGTATCTACAACCCACTGTCAATCGAAAACAGAGTAGGCATTGCCATCCAAAATGCCTCAAATTTGAGGAATGAAAAAACATAAGGGGGGAATGCAGCTATGGACCATAGTAGACTTAACATTATTTTAGTAATGAAGAATTTATAACATTAATATAAAGATAGTGATCACCGGAGTACCTGAGGGAAGGGGATGGGAAGAATAGGTTTAAAATGGGGTATTTGGATATTGACATTGAAATTGTTCTACATTGTATTGAAATAACAGATACAGTCCATTATACATTATGTCAAAAACCTATTAAATTGTGTAGTGTAAAAAACACATCTTTAGTAGAGAAAAGTCTCTCACAAACATTGGCTTCATGAATAAAAAATGAGATATACCATATTCATGTAAGATGTTATTAATAGGGGAAAATGTGAGATATTAGTGTATGGGAATCCCCTCTATTTTTGTTGTAAATTTTCTTCAAACTAAAACTTTACCAAAAAAAATTTTTTTAAGATTTATTTTTTATTTATTTCTCTCCCCTTTCCTGCCCCAGTTGTCTGCTCTCTGTGTCCATTCACTGTGCGTTCTTCTGTATCTGCTTTGTATTCTTATCAGCGGCAGATATAGAAAATCATGTCTTCTAACCGCATAAAACTCATACTTATAGCTCATGTTAAATTACTACAAGTTTCAAATACAAGTCCAGAGTAGCAGATTGTAGAAGTGGATGGGGAAAGAGATGGGTCAGGGAGGTCATTTTGGCAGAAAAAGTGGTATATTGCTTTTGAGGTCTGCAGATATAAGCAGACTACATGGGATCCCAATTCTAACACCATAATGCAGCCCACTGGCTGCTTGAAGCCCCAGGAGAGGCATCCTTAAACATTGTGAATTTACAGAATTTATGAAAAGCAGGAATAAAATGAAATACACCAGCCCCCAAAGTAAATACTTTTTAAAACTCTGAATTATACAATATGTGAATATAATGAGTCTAGGATTTCATGGCATGTACATTATGCAACTTGGATATTCTGTGGTCAAAGTACCAAATCTGGCTCACTCATCCTACTCTTTTAGGAGGTACCAGGGATTGAACCCAGGACCTCATGCATGGGAAGCGGGTGCTCAACCACTGAGCAAGATCTTCTCCACAATGAGAGTTGTTTTTAGGAGATACCAGTGATCTAACCTGGGATCTTGTACATGGGAAGCAGGCAGTGAACCACTTGAATTATATCTGCTCCCCCCACTCATCTTAATGATGCTATTTATCTATGGTGTCTTCCAGTTCGTATGAAAATGCAATCGATAAAAACTTCTTGTCCTGCACACATTTAGTTACGGAAACAAGATTCATCTAAAAATGATCAGGACTTCAAGACCAAAAATAAAAACCAAACAAACAAATAAATAAATAAATCTAAAACTCAATTCATTCAAGCTCTATGAAGCCAAGCTATGTCCATTTTGTTTTGTCTCCTTTCAAAATTAAAAATACTAAGTAAACTTGCTCCCATCTTCATAGAAGACTGACCCTACACTGTTTTTTAAAATGTGGCAAGCCTTCCAAGGCTACTGGTGGTTTTTATTTGGGTAAAAGCTTACAGTTATAAGGCTCTAAAGATTCCAACTTAAGGCTGGTTTCTCACCAAAGTCAGTTGCCATGTATTGAAGGAAGATGTTAGGTGATCTCCCCTAGTCTCTTCTTCCTTCTTCCTCATGAGACTCCATGAGCCCAGCTTCTTCTGATCTCAGCTGCAGGCTGGCATATGGCTCATCTCTCAGGGATTCTCAGCTGCTCTGTTCTTCTCAGAAGGTCAGCTGTAACTATCAGTTGAATGGTTTATCTCTCCCCAGGCTCCAAGACCAAAACTGGCAAAGTTCTCTCTTCTTCTGTGTGTCTTCTTGACTGAGTACCCTTTTACATCAGTCCACCAAGGGGAGGGGACATAACCTGAGTTATAGCCTACTGAAGTGGTAGTATCAAAGCCCTAATCTTCACACAATTTAATCAAAGACATCTCAATTGAATCTAAAGCAATCAAAGGGGATCACACCCTGAGGAAAAGACCAATTTACAAACATAATCCATTTCTCTTTTTAGAATTCATAAAGACGTTCAAAGAGCTACACTCGAGCTTCTGATTTCCAAAAAGACCTTTAAAATATTCAAAAAGAATTATAAATCAGTAACAATGTTAAGTGCAAAATCATATCAAAATTGATTTGTCTTGGGACAAAGTCCCCTCTGACTACAGACCTGTGAAATTTAGAAAACAATTTACCTGCTTCCAATGTACAAAGGGACATATTATATACATTTACATTACCATAAGGAGAATTTGGAGCAGAATATGCATCTGTGGTCCCCTACAGTTGTGAAAACATGCAGGGCATACTCTATTAGATTTCAAAGTCTGAAAATCCTTCTTAAGATAAAGGTTTCTTCTCTTCCTTGGGGCCCCATTGAGGCCAAACGTTTCCACATGTTTTATCAACAGCCATTTCCTTTGTTCACTATGATCAAGCATCTGGGTGGCAACTAAGCTCTAGACCTTATCCTCCAAAAACACTGGGGTGAGGACCACTCTTTCCCCAATCTCTGGGGTGCAGTCTCAACACCCATATAACAGCGAAGTGGTGGCAACATTATCCCTAATCTCTGGCACACAGGTCCAACCCTCTCAGAACACTGAGTTGGCAACCTGGTATGCAGGGATGGTTCAAAATAAGAAAATCAATCAATTTAATGTGCCACATTAACAGATCAAAAGAAAAAACTCACACAATCACCTCTCTTGGTGCAGAAAAAGTATTTGAAAAAGTACAGCATCCATTCTTGATAAAGGCTCTTCAAAACATAGTGATAGAAGAAAACTTCCTTATCATGGTAAAGGGTGTATATGAAAATCCCACAGCTAACATCATATTCAGCAGTGAAATTCTAAAGTCTTCCCCTCTAAGATCTAGAAAAAGACAAGGATGCCCACTATCACTGCTCTTATTTTACATTGTTTTAGAAGTATTTCCTCAAGCACTTAGGCAAGAAAAGATATAAAAGACATCCAAATTGGAAAGGAAGAAGCAACAATTTCACTATTTGCTAATGTCATGATCCTATACATAAAAAGCCCTGAAAAATCTACAACAAAGTGTCTAGGGCTAATAAGTTCAGTAAAGTGGTAGGATATAAGATCATCATGCAAAATCAGTAATATTTCTGTACCCAATAATGGACAATCTGAGGAGGAAATCAAGAAAAATCTATTTAAAATAACAGCTAAAATATTTAGGAATTAACTAAAGATATAAAAGACTTATACCCAGAAAGCTACAAAACATTTTTAAAGGAAATCAAAGAAGACCTCAATAAATGGAAGAACATTCCATGTGCATGGATTGGAAGATCAAACATCATTAAGATGTCAATCCTGTGCAAACTGATTTACAGATTTAACACAATCCCAATAAAAATTGTGACACCATTTTTTTACTGAATTGGAAAATTTAATTGTTAAATTTATTTGGAAGGGAAAGTGGCCCCAGATAGCCAAAAATATATTGAAAAAGAATAATGAAATTGAAGGAATCATACTACCAGACTTTAAAGCATAATCCAAAACTAGTGTGGTCAAAACTGCATGGTACCGGCACAAGGATAAACATTTTGACTAATGGAACCAAACTGAGAGTTCTGATATAGATCCTTTCATATATGGTCAACTAATATTTGACAAGTACACCAAATACACTCAACAAGGACACTTTTGTTTCTTCAACAGATGGTGCTGAGAGAACTGGATATCCATATCCAAAAGAATCACCATCACAACCCTATACAAAAATAATTTCAAGATGAATCAAAGATTAAATATAAGAGCCAAAACCATAAAACTCCTAGAAGATAATGTGGGAAGCATCTAAAAGATCTTATAGTAGGAAAAGTTTTCATAAGCTGATACCCAAAGGGTGAGCAAAGAAAGAAAAGTTGATAATTGGGAACTCCTCAAAATTAAAAACTTCGGTGCTTCAAAGAAGTTTGTTAAGATAGTGAAAAGGCAACCTGCTCTTTCAGAAAAAATATTTGGTAGCCATTTATCCAATAAGGGTCGAATATACAGCATATATAAAGTAATCTTATATCTTGCAAATATAAAGACAAACAACCCATTTAAAAAGTGGACAAGCGATTTGAATAGACAGTTTTCCAAAGAAGATACACAAATGGTACAACATCACTAGCTATTAGGCAAATACTAATCAAAACTTCAATGAGATATCAACTTACACATTTTAGACTGGTGGCTATTAAAAAGCAAAGAACTGCAAATGTTGGAGAGGATGTAGAGGAAAGAAAACCCTCATCCACTGCTTGAGGGACTGTATAATGGTGCTGTCATCTGGAGGACAGTTTGGCAGTTCCTGAGGAAGCTAACTGTAGAACAGCCATATGGTCTGGCAATCCCACTGCTGGGTATATACCTAGAAGAATTGAAAGCAGGGACATGAATAGATATATGCACACCAATGTTCATAGGACATTATTCATGCCTGCCTAAAGCTGGAAGCAACCCAAGTATCCTTTAAGAGATGAATGAATAAGCAAATAGTGGTATATACATACAATGAAATATTACTCAGCTGTAAGAAGGAATGAAGTGTTGACCCATGGGACAACATGAAATGACTCTTGAAGACCTTATGTTGAGTGAAGTAAGCCAGTTATTGAAGGACAAATATTACATGACCTCAGTGATATGATCTAAACTAACTGAGCACACTCACAGAGCTAGAGTCTGGAAGAAGAGTTATCAGAAGATAGGAAGTAGAGTGTGGTGCCAATGTTCAACATGGTCAAAATTTATGATTTAGGTGGAAGAGTGTGGTTTGGCACTATATGGGGTGACAGTGGTACAGGGATGTAAGTGTTGTCAATGGTGCTGGACTGTAAGGGTAAGTAGTGTGGGGAATGTTGGACAATCCACGGAACTGAGGGAATGGCTGGAGGATAGAATGGATAAACTCTGGGGATTTGTAGGTCTGTGTTTTTTTGGCAAATATGGCAAATGGGTTTACTGGATAATGGCATTGGTGGTGGGGTGATATGTGGGATGGAGCACACCTGGGGCATGCTTCTATGTAATCTGTAAGCGTTCATCTTGTCATACAGTGTTATCTCAGTGGGCGGAATACCACCCTTGGCAGTCTGAACATTAGAAATAGAGTTCTTCTGGGTAAGATATAAAATCAAGGTCACTTGTAAAGACAAAAAAAAAAAAAGCTTTAAAAAGTCTAATTAATTGACAGACATCTTTTGAATAAAAGATAATACATGATTATTTTTTAACATTAAGTAGGTATTTAAAAGAGCAGATTATATTACTGGATATTTTAAAAAGTAGATTATATCTTTAAAGAGGAATGAATATGATGTATCATTAAGTATGAACAGTGAAGTACAGAGTAATGTGTATTTTATGATCCAATATTTATGAGAGAAAAAAACAAATTTAAATTTCCATTATTTTATAATTAATTTTGTGTGAGTATGGAGAAAAGTATAGAAATGTACAAAACAGGCTGATTAGTCAGGCCCCTATAAATGATGGGACTTGAAGAACCAAGGTTAACATGCTAACTTTTCAGTTAAAAGTATTTTGTATCACTTACATTGAGCTTTATAATTAGCTTTATTATGTTATTAATTTATTCACTTATAAAGAAACTGTAAAGAAATGAAATAAAGACTTACATTGTCATTGTTCATATGTAATGGTGAGATAAAGAGAGTGGGAAACTTGTTTTTATTATTGCAAAACAAACTCAATGGCCAAATACCAAATAAACTACAAATTCAAATAAACTAACTTCAGCAGGCTCTATGGCCTTGTTAAGATCTTCAAACCTCTTTTCCATGTTGCATATTACTTAGACATTTATAAATATATATTTAATTAATGGATAATTCAAGAACCTGAGGTTATCTAAGACAGCTGTATCAGGCTGGATATATAAAGATTTTCACGTTATTTGAACTATTTTGACCTAGTAACATGAGTTTATTATAAACTCTAATAGATTTTGGTTTTGTACTCTTGAGACTTTAATGAGAGAGATGTTCTAGATTTACATGATATATTAGCCAGCCAAAGCAGTACTGATGCAAAATCCCAGATATCTGTTGGTTGTTATAAAGGATATTTATTTGGGGTAGAATCTTGCAGTTACCAGGCTATAAAGCATAAGTTACTTCCCTTACCAAAGTGTGTTGCCTTATGTTGGAGCAAGATGGCTGCCAACATCTGTCAGTGTCCAGGTTTCCTCATCTTCCCAAGGCTCCAGGTTCCCAGCTTCTTCCAATCTCTGCCACATGGCTGGAACAAGTCTTGTCTCTCTTCTGGGGTTCATTTCTCTACAGGTTCAGCTGCTCTGCTCTCAACACAAGGTCAGTTGCAAATTTTCAGGCAAATGGTTTATCTCTCCTCCCAGGGCCTCTGCCATATTTAATGGACCATTCTCTATGTGCTTACTTCCTGGGCTCTATGAACAAAACTCTACATTTTTCCTCTGCCAAGTCATTTTCTCTGTGAGTCCCCGCCTCACAGAGGACTCAACATTCTACTAGCGTGGTCCCATCAAAAGCCTTAATAAATATTTGATCAAGTAAAACTGAAACCTCTGAATCTAATATAATCTAATATGCCCAGAAAAACAGACCTGTTCATGAACAAAATCCAATATCTGTTTTTGGAAATCATAAACAATATCAAACTGCTTCACATGAATAATTTGGGACTCTGTCATTTTCTCCCAAGTGACTTATATTTGGGTCTTCAAATGCATCTTTGAATTCAGAATACTAACAGCTGAATACATATCCAGCACTCAGGAAATCAGAAAATTCTCTGAAAAATCTCACCAACCCAAGAGATATGACCAAAACCTAAGACCATGCAGATTCCCCATCAACAAAGTCCACTTAATCATAGATTGTAAATCTCTCTGCCAACAAATTCGACATGTGTAAATATGGTATAGTTTGTCAGTTCCCTATTATTCAACATAGGGAGAAATTTTTAAAAACAGAAATTTGCATGGATTCAATTTTTCTAAAATTAAATAAAGAAAAAAGTAAAAAAAGAAAAAAAAAAAGAAAGAAGATGGAATAGTGGGAGAAATAATCCAAGAAAGGAAATTTTTTTAAAATTCAAAAACCTATAAGTACATTATTAGAGATGAAATGATATTGAATTCATGAACTATGAACCCTGGCTATATAGAATAAATTTGTGTAAATAGTAAGAGGATTGTGTGGAGGTATTGGAATATGAAACTCCAGAATCCAGTCCTACCAGAACAACTATCAAACAGACTGGAACTGTCTTAACTCTTTTTAAAACACATCCAGGGAACAAAGGGAGGAAGAGGCTGATAAATTATGGGAAAGAACAGTAAATTGCTGTCTCCATGTGGTGACTACTGGCACCAATACCCCACTATTGTGGCAGGCCACCATAGGGTCTACACATTGGCTAGCCTACTCATGACAGAAAGGGACATAAAAATCCCCTTTCCTAAGATAGAAGTGATCTTGGCTAAGTACAGACCAGTTTTCGATTAGCATCTTTGGATCACTTGGGACCTGGCTCTGAGTGTGGCCAGAGTTTCATTCTGCCCCAGGCAAAGGTAACAATGGCCATTGTTTCAATTCACACCAGACAAAGGCTAGGGCAGAGAAGACTTAGATATTCTATGCTTCCTTAGGGTGGCAGAGGACAGAGAATTGAAGGGCTATATTTGCTGGAAGCTCAATTTGGGGAACCACGGAAGATGCTCTTGGCACGCTTCCTGTCCAGCCCCATGGAACTTTGGAATTGATCCTTACCCGCATCTTGGGTCCCTGGCCTTGATTCAGATGAGAAACATTAATTGGGAAATACTCCTCTTGCATGACCTTCCTGCCAGAATTTGTCCTCCTTTCCAAATAGTTTGAAACAAGGAAAACAATTGATGAAACTACGGAGCTGGAGAATCTGAGACAAATGATTGCCAGCTTCAAAAGCCTGGGAGAGGAAATTCTGTCTCATGGAAAACAGAGGAAACAACCAAACACATGTAAACAGAAGAACTCCAAAACAGCTAAAGTAAACATCCAGGACAAGACACAGGCCCAGAAACACAGAGGATCCTGCACAGTTTCTGAAAGGAGAGAGAAAGAAAGTTCAAGAAAATATCTGCCATATTACCATGTGATTATAAAATTTAAAAAATCAGTATCTCATACATTAAGTCCCAGGGTAAATATTCAAAAATATTAAAATTTACAGTGTGCAACAAACAAGTAAAAGACAAAGAAACAGCAAATGAAGGCCTATCCAAAGGAAAAGAATAAACATCAGGAAAAGACCAATAAAGAGTCCAATAATGTGGATACAGCAAACAGAGCTTTAAAAATGATCCCAAAAGAGGATTGTAGGAAGATTTTGGCATAGGGAGTTCTCAGACTCAGTCCTTCCACCACAAAAACAATTAAACAGGCAGGAACTATCTGAAACAACTATTTTGAAACTCCATAAATCAAAGAAACTGCTATAGCATCCAGGGAAAAGCAGAAGGAAGAAACTAATAAAGTCTGGAAAAGAAGAGTAAAATTACTCTTTCAGCACAGTGCCTACCTGGGCCCACACCCCCACTCTTGCTGCAGGCAGAAAAGCTAATGAAAATGAAAATGCAACATACTGTAATTTAAGAGATGCAGTAAAGGCAGTGCTACAAGGGAAAATTATAGCTCTAAATGCTAACATTAAAAATGAAGGAAGTAAGGCTTCAAATCAGAGACCTAACATCAAAATTGGAAGAACTAGGATAAAAAAGAACAAAGTAAAGGAAAAGAAAGCAGGTGGAAGGAAATAGCAAATATGAAAACAGAAATAAACAAAATAAAAAACAAATAATAGAATCAACAAATTATAGAGTTGGTTCTTTGAGAGGATCAGTAAAATTGAAAAACCTTTGGCTAGGTTGGCAACGAAAAACAAAGAAACAGTACAAATAGTGAAAATCAGAATTGAAAAGTGGGATATTACTACGAATCACACTGAAATAAGAACTTTAAGAGGAAGAGAACACTGAAAAACTATATATCAATGATTTAGATAAATTAAATAAAATGAGCAAATTCTTAGAAATATACAAACTACCTACATTGATACAAGAAGAAAAAGCATATCTCAGCAAATGAATCAGTAGTACAGAGATTGATACAGTCCTTAAGAACCATGTAAGAAAGTAAAGCCCAGGACCATATTGCTTATAGAGGAATTCTATTAAACTTCCCAAGAAGAATTCACACCAATTCTACTCAAACTCTTCCCAAAAATTGCAGAACAGTAATACTCCTTAATTTATTTTATGAGTCCAGTACCACCATCATACTAAAGCCAGATAAAGACACAAGAAAACTACATGTCAATTTCACTTATGAATAGAGAAGCAAAAATCCGCACCAAAAAAATACTAGCAAACCGAATCCAACAACGTATTAAAAGAATTATATTCCATTATGAAGTGAGATTTATCCCTGGTATACAAGGTTGTTTCAACATTAGAAAATCAATGAATGCATTTGGTCAAACTCAGCACCCTTTCTTGATAAAAACACTAAGAACACAAGAATAGGAAGAAACTTCCTGAACATGACAAAGGAAATATATGAAAAGCCCGCAGTTTGCATTTCTTATTTAATAGTGAAAGACTGAAAGCTTTCCCTCTAAGATCAGGAGAAACATAAGGATGCCACTGCTACGAAAGTTAATAAACACTGTACTGGATGTTCTTGCAGGAGCAATTAGGAAAGAAAATAATAATAATAAAAGGCATCCAAGTTGGATAGGAAGAAATAAGATGTTCTCTATTTGCAGATGACATAATCCAATATACAGAAAATCTTGAAAAATTAGCAACAAAGTTCCTAGAGCTAATAAATGTGAATTCATCAAAGTACAGGGGTACAAGATCAACACCCAAAAACCCAGTACTATTTGTATACACAAGAAATGAACCATCAGATGGTTGTTCACCAAATGGTACTGCAAAAACTGGATCTCCATTTAAAAAATGGAGGAGGACCCCAGCTCAAACCATACACAAAAATCAAATCAAAATTAGCCAGAATATATACATATAATAGCCAGAACTCTCAAATTCTAGAAGAACATGTACGGAAGCATCTTCAGGATCGTCTGTGAATAATTGGTTTCTTAGACTTTACACCCAAAGCCCAGCAACAAAAGAAATAATAGAACTTCATCATATTTACAAACTTTAATGCTTCAAAATATTTAATCATGAAAGTAAAACGACAACCTACAGAATCAGAGAAAATATTTGGAAACCACATATCTCAAAACAGATTTAATATCCCGTATACATAAAGAATGTCTTCTACTTAACAACATAAAAACAACCAGCCCAATTTAAAAGTGGGCAAAATAGTTGAACAGACACCTCTCCAAAGAAGATATACATATTAAATATAAGAAATCCTCTGACCAGAAATTTCCAAGAGAGTTTGAGAGAATCATCTCCACAGCAAACAGTAGGGAATGGGTCCCAAAGACAGTGGAAGGATGCTAGTGCTAAAGGGATGCAGGGACAGATGGGTGATGTGAGATGGAGTGATCACATCTCCATGAGCAGAACCTGGGTTGCAGTTTGGGTCAAATTTGATGGATCCAAGGGGTGAGAAATTGGGGAGAAAGAAAAGGGTGAGTAAATCTAGAGTGAGAATTGGGTTCAGATTTGGGGGACAATGGATGCAGCAAATTTTTTTTTAAGATTTATTTTTTAAATTTATTTATTTCCCTCCCCCCTTGCCACATGCTTGCCCCATGCTTGCCGTCTGCTCTCTGTGTCCCTTCCCTGTGCATTCTTCTGTGTTTGCTTGTCTCCCTTTGTTGCATTATCTTTGCCGTGCCAGCTTTCCTCAGGCACGGGCTGTCAGCTCTCCACGGGTGCGGGCCATCAGCCCTCTGCAAGCACAGACCACACTGCCTTCACAAGGGGACCCTGGGAAGTGAACCCAGGGCCTCCATATGGTAGATGGGAGCCCAAAGGGTTAAGCCACATCTGCTTCCCAGAGACACAAATTTTTAAAAAAACAAGGAAACAAGAATGAGCAATGTGGATGTGAACTTTAAAGTAAGGTAGAGAAGGGACTTAAAAGGCACATACAAGGTTTGGGACTTTACATTCCTCAAATCTTTCCTAATTAACATCCTGAAAATACAAGACCTCACTTGCCTCTATGCTGGTGAAATGGTTTCCAGCCTTTTTGTATCGTGCAACAACTATGTCATAAGATATTACTGAATATCCATGAACTAGCCATGAAATTGTTCCCAGGAAAAGACTAGAGAGATTTGTCCTTCATGTTAAAATATCCATGAGATAGATAATATCCAACCAAATAACTATATGAACTATGAGTTACAGGACTTCTTAGAGTGGATAAAAGAAAATTCAGACTCCAATTCTCTGCACACCCTACACATACCAGTTTCAAGGAATCTAAGACAACAGAAATGCCAAAGTGAGGATTTTTCTGTTTTCTAAGACGATGCAAATTCTGGTTTAAATGCCTGCTCCTCTAAAAAGCCTCCTTTTAAAACTAAGATTACTTTATTCTGAGCATAGCACCAACCTCCAACCCCTCTGCTACCAAACTGCTACCTTATAGCTAATACACAGTATTTTCTAGGCAGCTGACATGAAAAGCCTTGTGGCCTGCCTGTCACTACTACCCCACAGACTATGACTTTTCTTTCAGGAATAAAAATTGTAGCCTACAATTATTGAGGGTTTTCCTTTCTGCTGGATGATAAAAAGTGCTTTATGAATTTTTCTCATTTAATTAACAAACAATCCTGTGAGGTGGGCACTATTATTCATGATCATCTTAGAAATAAGGAAACCAAGACACAAACCAGATAAACAGTGTGTCCTTGTTAACAAGGCTTCTAAGGAACAGGGTCTGCCTGGACCCAAAGGCCATGAACACAGCCACTGACCCACACTGCCTCTGCCTCTGGGTAGATGTCATCTCTTAATCACCTTTGCCTTCCACTAAGTATCAGGATTACATCCTGACACCGGGAGGCCATCAGTCAAGGCTGACTGGTATTGCCTGGAGCAGAAATACCAGGACAGAGAGCCCCTTTGCTGTGACCTTCTGGGTTTAAAACTTCCCTGCTCTTAAGAAGAGGCTGCACGAGTCTCTAAAAAAGAGTCTGGAGGCTGTCAGAAGGATTGCCCTTATGCACAACTGAGCAGAGTCTGAGAGACAGATAAAGCAGATACACCCCCCAGGTATTGGTTCCTTTGAGGGCTAAAGAGACCCATGGGAGTTATGGTCATGGCAGATGGGGTTAACTACCAGGTCAGATGGCCCCTCTTTGGAACTGGTGTTTATGTGTGATGAATCTGGACTCAGATGGGATCTCTCTTCATAAGACTTTCATGCTAATGTGCTGGAGTTGCAGTTAGTGTTGGGGTTTAAGATATATTTAGGGGATTTGAATCTCTGGACTGACAATGTGATAGCCAGGTCCTGAGCCTCAACAGACTCCAGCACCTACAATCTGATTTATTGGACTCACCACACTCAGCTAAGATGGAGTTGAAGAAGGACAACCACCACACCATGGAGCCTAGAGTGATTACAACTGAAAGTGGGAGGATTGCATCCAGCATCCATGTGGAATCTGAGCCTCCTCTTGACATAGAGGTGCAATGGACACAACCAATCCAATGTCCACATAGAAAAGGTGGCATTGGATTGGGAAAAGTGGACATGGTGGCTGATGGGTATGGGGAAAGGCAGGAAGAGATGAGAGGTGGAGGCGTCTTTGGGACATGGAGCTGCCCTGGATGGTGCTTCAGGGGCAATCACCGGACATTGTAAATCCTCACAGGGCCCACTGGATGGAATGGGGGAGAGTATGGGCCATGATGTGGACCATTGACCATGAGGTGCAGAGGTGCCCAAAGATGTACTTACCAAATGCAATGGATGTGTCATGATGATGGGAATGAGTGTTGCTGGGGGGGGGAGAGGTGGGGTGAGGGTGGTGGGGTTGAATGGGACCTCATATATATATTTTTTTAATGTAATATTATTACAAAGTCAATTAAAAAAAAAAAAAAAAAGAAGAGGCTGCTGAATCCAGCACCTTCCTCAGCTTGCTGGCTCTCTCTGCCCTGCCTCATCTGTCCTGCTTCTTTACATCCTTGTCTTCCTGCAACAAATGTATTGGAAAATGGAGTTTAATGCAAATAAGAGAAAGCAGAACTCTCAATTACCTTTGTGAGATTGGGAGGGAGTAAGATAAAGTATAATAGAGAGAGAGTGATTAAATTTTTTTGATTGGAAGTATTGAACCTAAAGCAATCAAGATACTATATCTGACATATTGCATATTGCAGACAAAGTTCAGTTTTGAATCCTGGTCTGGTGCCCTTTCATAAATGCTTCAACTTGGTCTGAGAAAGAACCGGTGGGTGTGGCTTGAAAATTCCAGACTACGTGTGCAGATAGGTATTACTAATACAAACAAAATATCTGGCAATATATTTACTCTGTGTCCTCAAACAGGGAGGAAGTGTGCAAGAATTCACCAGTCCCTGGTCTGCAGAGAAGAAAGAGACAACATGAGCACAGCAGGAAAAGTAAGCAAAAAACATTTTACTTGGAAATTATGTCCTCTATGTATAATAAATAAATATAAAATTTTATATTTATTGTATAATATTTAAATGCATACTGGTTTTAATCAATAATTTAAATTGCAATTATTAATTAGAAACAATAAGCACTGAAATATAATATACAATCCTAAACTACAATGGAAATAGGTTATTCCCATTTCTCTCTACCAGAATATATATCATCTTTATTAATATTTCTCCTTCCTTTAAATAAATGTGCTTTAGTTAGATAGTTACTGGATGATGTCCCTGCCTGCTGTCCCTTGGTGTTCCCAGGGAAGACATTGTGGTCAGCATCCAACAGATTCTTTACAAAGGGATTTTGGTCAATGAAAGTGCTGGGATCTAGGGTTATGATCTGACATTTTCAGGCTGAGATCTCTGGGGAAAAAAAGAAGTTATCTTCAAATGAGTTATGTGGTCACAAAAAGATAATGATGGGTGCAGCTTAATTCCTGAAATAGCCAGATTTATGTTTTTGGGAAAGCTACTCAGTCTTTTTACCCTCAATATTTGCTTCTGAAAAATAAGGCCAGTATTCCAATAGTTCCACCCTGGTAGCATCCCTTTAAGGTTAAAGGTCAAGCATGGAAGTGCCCAAAAAAGCCACAGGGAGCCTGTCACCTCATAGGCACCAACACTCAGGACCTACAGTGGTCAGTGCACATTTTCCAAGTCCTGTCAGTTATTGTGGCATTGCCCATAGCACAAAGCCTGAAAACTGGCAAGATTTGATAACTAAATAATGGAAATTAACTTCAAAGGAAAACATTCCCATTGAATTGATTTGATCACATTTTGCAGGTATGTCATTTCACTATTACAGAAGCATTTGATCTGTATAAACTTTGCTACCTTGAAAACAGGGTTTAAGGACCATTCACAATGGTGGAAATATGTGTTTAACTCTTCAAGAATATTTGAGGTTAATATGTCTGCACTTGCTATTCAAACAAGCACAGTTCTCTTGATTTCGAGTTATGTATATGTTCATATGGGACTGTGTTTGCATGTGTCACTTGTATTTTAACCGTGTATTTTTGGTTGAAATGTGCTTTGAAAGGAGATGCTACACATAAATCAGATAATAAAACAGAGGCAAAAGCAATGTCCCAAATGAGTAATGCAACAAGAGCACACACAAGTGGTAGGAAGTGAAAAAATAATTAATAAAAAGGCAAAAAGAGAGAGAGTGAAACAAAAAGATGTTTTTCTAAGCAGTAGGCAAATATTACCTGTTATCCTAAATTCAGATTGTTTTTTCATAAAGTAGATTTCAGCATTACATTGCTGTGGAAATGAAAGACTCGCACACCAAAACTCATATGCAGGGAGGTTCTGTCTGGTTTATTCTCTTGCTTATATATCATGTATTTTTGGATTTGGCCAAAGGCTGTGGTTAAAGTTAAATTTCTCAAGGATGTTTTGTCTTAGAACAAGAAACCTTATCTGCAGACTCACAACCTATCTAATGGCAGAAAGGGCAAGAGGAAGCCATTTTCAAACTTCAAATGATAAGAGATAGCTTGTGCAGAGAAAAGCAAGGGCAGAGCTATTTTTGCTCTGAAGCAAGATCAGATGAGCTTCAATAAATCATTTAACTGTGCCCTTGCCGAGGTGGTGGAACTAATCCCTACATTACATTAGTAGGTTTTAAGTGAAGAGACAACCTTCTGCAATATCAATGAAATAACAGTCATTCTGAATTTCATATACAACAAAAATTGTGTGTCAAGAGCCCATTGTACATAGATCACAAAAAATGTTATATTAGAAATTATGAGGTTCCCATATACCCCACACCCAAACCTCCTCCCTCATCCCACATCATCAAAATTAAAAAAAAATAAAATTAATTAAAAAACAAACAAACCCAGGTAGTGGCGCTCCTGAGGCCAGTGGAGACACCCAGGTCCTGTGGTCATGGCAGATGGCTCTGGAGTTCAGGATCTTGTCAGTGGGCCCTACTTTGGAATTTGTGCTCCTGAGTGTGATGGAGTTGGACTCAGATGTGACCTCTCTACACATGCCTCTTCTGTCACTTTTACTGAACCTGTGGTTGGTGCTGGGAGTGGTATATGCTCAGGAGACTTGAATCTCTGGACTGGCCATGTGCCAGCTGGACCCTGAGCCTCAGCAGAGTTGTAACACCTAGTCTCAGGTTCATTGGACTTACCCAGGTCAGCTAAGAGGGAGGTAAGGAAGGTCAACCACCACACCAGGGAACTGAGAGTCTACAACTGCAAGTCTACAACAGCCATGTGGGATCTAAGCCCACTCTTGATTTAGAAGTGGAATGGACATCACCATCACAGGGTCCTCAGGATGAATGAATAAAATATGGATTAGAGTAGACTTACCGGTATTCTACTATAGAGTTATTGTGGCTCTAGCAATGGAAGAAACTGTATCATGGATGTGGAGACAGTGGCCATAGGAGATGCTGAAGACAGGGAAAGGGAAGAAAAGATGTGATATGGAGGGATTTTGGGGACTTGGAGTTGTCCTGAAGGATATTGCAGGGACAGATGCAATACATATATCCTGCCATAACCCACTGAATGGACTGGGAGAGAGTGTAAACTACAATGTAAACTATAATCCATGCTGTGCAGCAGTGCTCCAAAATGTGTTCAACAAATGTGATGAATGTGCCACACTGATGAAAGAGGTTTATGTGGGAGTGTGGGTGTGGGTGGGGATTGGGGTATATTGGAACCTCATATTTTTCAATGTAACATTTTGTGTGATCTATGTATCTTTAAAAAAAGATAATAAAAGCTAAAAAATACTTTAAAAAAAAAGAACCCACTGTTGGTTAGCATTAGAATATATCAAGAATGAATATTTAAGGGGAAAAAAGAAATGCAAAAATGACCTAGAAAAATTTATTCAAATTTATCTCAATGTCTTATTATGGCTAATCCTCTTTCTATTTCCCTATCTTAATGCTTTATATGTTGTTGGTTTTTGCCTTTTTTTTTTTTTTTCATTTTTATTACTTTCCTAACAAGAACTGGTTTGTTTCAACATAGGGGTTATTTGTTCTAGACATGGGATACATGTATCAATAAAAGTTGGGAACACAAAATCCCTAAGTTAAAGATTGGGTGAAAACAGGTATTACCTTGTGTTTGATTTTGCAGGTAATAAAATGCAAAGCAGCTGTGCTTTGGGAGCTAAAGAAACCCTTGTCCATTGAGGAGGTGGAGGTCGCACCCCCCAAGGCCTATGAAGTTCGTATTAAGGTGAAACCATTTTCTGTCTCTATTTAATTTATTAATAAGTTGGCCCTTGTATTGACGACTATACTTATGAAACTTTTCTTTTGAAATTGAAACTTCGCCTAGTATTATATGTTGCCTAAGAATTACCTCCTGAAAGCATCTGTGTAGCTCAAATGTGGCCTCTTTCTAAGCCTAACTCAGCGTATATATGCACAACATGGGACCTGACTCTCTGGGATGAGATTCCGTGGAACCAAGGGATTATTACCAAGTACAAACAAGCAATGCAACTAGAAAAAGTCCTTGACCAAAAGGAGGAAAGGGTAAAAACAAATGAGTTTTTATGGCTAAGAGATTTCAAAGTGAGGCATGAGGCCATTCCAGAGGATATGCTTATGCATGTCAGCAGGATCTCTTTGACTGCCACAGTAAATATTGTCTCAAATAGTGGAGCTCCTGAGGGCTCTAGAGTTATCCAGACACAATAGGCAGAGCAGACCACCAGGAGTTTGTCACCCTGCCGTTGGAACCAATTTGGAATTTATGCTCCTCAATGTGACAAAGTTGGATTCATTTTTTATTTCCCTACACATGGATCTTCTGCACCTTCTATTGGAATCTATAGTTAGTACTAGGCTTGACTGTTATATGTCCAAGAGACTGAAATCTTGGAGCTGTCCATGTAACAATTGGGCCCTGAATCTCAACCAAGTTACAACACCTCTCTCCAGTTCCTTGAACTCACCTAGGACAATTAATAAGATGATGATGATGGACAATTCCCATCCCAAGGAATAGAGAGAACCTACAACTACAAGCATGTTATCCCATCAATCAGCACCATGGGATCTAAGCCCCCTCTCAATTAGAGGCAGAGTGGGCACTACCATCCCAGCATTCTCAGTATGAGGGAATGAACAATGAACTAGAGAAGATTCATTGTTATTCGACTATAGACTTATTGTTATTCTAGCAGTGGAAGAACTTTTATCATTGATGTGGATGCAGTGTCTGTTGGAGGACCTCAGGGGAAGGAGAAAGTGTTTAAAACAAGTGTAGTATGGGAACATTTTTGAGACATTGAAATTGTCCGGAATGACCATGCAATGATGGATACAAACCATTATATATTTTGTTATAACTTTCAAAACTGTGGGGGACAGAATGTGAACTATAATTTAAACTATAATGCATGCTTCCGGGCAATGCTCCAATGTGTGTTCATCAATTGTAACAAATGTACCACTCTAATAGAGTATGTTGCTAATGTGGGAAAGTATGGGCAGGGTAGGGAATGAGGCATATGGGATTCCCTTATATTTTTTATGTAACATTTATGTGATCTAAAGCATTCTAAAAAAATAGAAAGTATTAATAAAAAAGTATATTAAAAGTAACAACAATGAAAAATCCACTGAAAAGCTTTTTAAATAAATTATGGAATCTTGAGAACCTTATGTTGAGTGAAGCAACCCAGGCATTGAAGGACAAATACTACATGACCTCAATGATATGAAATAAGTAAACCAAGCTGCCTCAGAGAGCTAGAGACTGGATGATAGGCTTACAGGAAATTGGGGTGTAGAGGAAGGATGTAAGCTGACACCTACATGGGTGAAATCTATGATAAGCTGGAGGTAAGTATTTGTATAAGGAAGGGATAAAATGGGGGCATAGGGTTACCTTTGGGTGGGGCTTTGAGGGCTTGAGCGGGGCTAGGGATGGGAGGATGGGTAATATTGCCCAAGACATTGGGGGGAGGGTGGGGCAACATATGAACATAGGAGATTGTCAGGTATTTGGTTGAGAGTATAATGCTGAGAAACTTTTTCAAAAATATAATAAGGAAGGTTACCTGTTTAAGATGCTTAAAGGAGATAATCTGACGCAGGACAGGCTCCTAGGGAATATGTGAATGCTCATTTTGCCATAGTGGGTTAAATCATTATATAGAGACCCATATAATGAGAATGAAAGTATATCCACATCCTGGGGAGGACTGATGCCCTCAAATACAGGGAATTGTATCTTTCAAGAGAAATGGTGGCTCCTAGTGCATTAGGGAAGTTGAGCATGTCAAGCCCTCAACACTGTTGCAAGTATCTCTGAACATGGCCTTTTAAGCAATGAAGATTGACTGTCACAGTGGGCCCTAAGGGGAGGGGGAAAGAGATATTGAATAGATGGAACCAATGTAACTGTTGGGCAATAGAAGTATTCCACAAGAGTACGCAAGGATGGATATAAGACATGTAAAATTACACCAAAAATATATAGGGGCTGATAGGCTAAAATGTAAATCATAATGTAAACCATAAGATAACTAAAAATTTAGAAAATTGTATAGTCTAAAATATAAACCACAATGTAAACACAAATGTTACCTTGTTTGAAAGCTATTGGCTCAATATCTGTACATCAGTTTCAGTAAATATAATATGAATTTGTAAAAAGATTATTGCTGTGGAAGGGAAAAGGTTTTATGTTGGATATGCGGGAGTACTGTATATTGTATATATGAATTACTGAGATTTAAAACTCTTGTGAAGATAAGCTTAATAATTAGAAAAAGAAAAGAAAAAGATAGGACATAGACACTGAGGAAAAGACATAAGTAGTTGCCTTGCCAATTTGTGTACAGGGCAACACTTATTGCAGTGATGGAAGGCAAAACATCAAAAACAAAGATTTTGCATTTTTTAATTTTTTGATACCCGAAATTATTTTTACCTTAATTTTTTCAAATTAATATGTATTCTATATCTAAACTTTAAACTCATCACTATATTCCATTTTACTATTAATGGACCCAGGCAATATATTGGGCTTCACTTTTCAGGAAGTTTTGGATCACAGAGAAGTTCAACAATGGCAGGGGAGGAATACTGGTGTGGGATGTTATTGACAGGGAACACATGGTTGACAGGGAGTTCTCCAGGGCTTATATCCAGGCTACATAAAAATGTTTGGATATTTTCATAGTGGTTACAATTGGGAACAACAACTGAGGGAGTGCTAAGTTCCTAGCCAGGGAAGCTCTATCACAGTCCCTAAAGGAGCAGCAACAATCCCCCAAGTGCAATGGCAAAGACCAAAAAAGAATGAAGGTCCAACAATGAGCCCTTGATACTAATGATTATGCTTGTGAGCCTGTGCACCTGAAATAAGAACAAGGCCTAGAGCTGCAGGGTGCCTAAGAGTTACTTCCTGAGAGCCTCCGTGTTGCTTAAATGTGGCCGGTCTCGAAGCCAAACTCAGCATGCAAATGCATTGCCTTCCCCCCAGTGTGGGACATGATTCCCAGGGATGAGCCTCCCTGGTGCCGAGGGATTACTACCAAGTACCAGCTGATGATGTAACTAGAAAATGACCTTGAATAAAAGGGTCAACACGGACCAGCAGAATATCTCAATCTACATATAATACCAGGAGTTAAAAATGCTTTTTGACCTGAATTAAGGGGGAAATGGAAAGGACAAATGAGTTTATATGGCTATGAGTCTCCAAAAAGAGCTGGTTGGTTATCAGAGGGAGTTTGCCCTTATGCACACCTCAGCAGAGTCCCAGAGACAAATAAAGTAGATACAATCCCGGGTATTGGTTCTTTGAAGGCTACAGAGACCCACAGGTTCTATGGTCATGGCAGATGGAGTTCAGTGCCATGTCAGTTGGCCCTACTTTGGAGTTTGTATTTCTGAGTGATGGTGCTGGACTCAGATGTGATCTTTGTCCAGAAGCCTCTCCTGTTACTTTTACCGGAACTATAGTTGGTTCTGGGGTTTAATATACACCCAGGGGACCTGAATCTCTGGACTGACCATGTGATAGCCAGGCCCTGAGACTCAACAGACTTCAGCTCCTACACTCTGGTTTATTGGACTTACCCCATTCAGCTAACATGGAGTTGAAGAAGGTCAACCACCACACCATGGAGCCAAGAGTGCCTACAACTGAAAGCAGGAGGATTGCATCCAGCATCCATGTGGAATCTAAGCCCCCTCTTGATATAGATGTGGAGTGGACACAACCATTCCAAGGTCCACAGGATGGAGGAATAGAGTATGGATTAGAGTGGACTTACTGATAATCTATTCATGAACTATTGTGATTAGTAATCAAACAAAATGTGGCATTGGTGTGGAGAAAGTGGTCATGGTGGCTGCTGGGGGGTAGGGAATGGGAGGAAGAGATGAGATGTGGAGGCATTTTTGGTACTTGGAGTTGTCCTGGGTGATGCTGCAGGGACAGTTACCGGAAATTGTATGTCCTCCCATGGCCCACTGGGTGGAAAGTGGGAGAGTGTGGGCTATGATGTGGACCATTGACCATGAGGTACAGCAGTGTTCAGAGATGTATTCACCAAATGCAATGAATGTCTCATGATGATGGAGGAGATTGTTGTTAAGGGGGGAGGAGTGGGGTGAGGGGGTGGGGGGTATATGGGACCTCATATTTTTTTAATGTAATATTAAAAAAATAAAGACAAAAAAAATTATGGTATTCTGAATGGAAATACATTGGTTGTTAAGAAAAATATAAATGGCATATAATTTAAAATTTTTAAATTGATTAAAGTAATCCCAGTAAAAATGTACAGTATAGTTCTGGGAAATATAAAATAATTTATGTGTTTGTAGAGAAATATAGTACAAAATTTCAAAATAATTGAGGTTAGAATATAAAAGACTTTTCCTGGTGATAATATGGAATATCTACTTCTATAGAGAGCATGCATTATTGTATATTATATATTACATGTTACAAAAACAATGATTTTGTGATTATTCAAGGTTATCTAATGCAGAAAAAAGGAAAGTGATAATTTTAGACTAAATTAAAATTTGATTGAATTTTTTTATTTGGAAGAGTAAGGATTAGGAAAATTCTGAATTCTAGAAATCCAACTTCAGGGAATTATATGCTTTAAGTCTATCTGTGGGCCATACATTTATCTGAATAAAATCACTCTATCTTCCCTGACAGATGGTGGCTACAGGGATCTGTCGCACAGACAACCATGTGATAAATGGGGATTTTGTCACCCCACTTCCTGTGATCTTAGGCCATGAGGGAGCAGGCATCGTGGAGAGCATCGGGGAGGGGGTGACTGCAGTCAAACCAGGTACTGGACTCACACTCAAAGAATGTGTCTTTGTTCAGGTCCTTTAAGGTCATGCAACCTGGATGAGGAAACTGAGGCAGAGGAAGGAAAAGACCTGCACCAGACCCCAGACAAAGCCAGCAACAGAGCCAGGACCAGGCAGGGATGTGTTTGTTTCCTCTCCCTGCCTGACATCCTTCCTGTGTCCAGGCGTGTCTGCAGACCTGACCTCCTGATTCTCTCCTTAAACATGGCTTGTGGAGTTGCTACTAGATGTCAGGCTCCAGGTTAGATCCTGAGGATCCTGGAACAAAGGAGACAGAGTAACTGCCTCCTGGGGTTCACACTCTAACAGCTGCCATTTTAGTATTCCTGAGCACTACCTACCTTCAGGGCCCAAAGAGAACCACAAATTGGACAAGGGAAACTACATGAGACAAGAGAAAAAAAAATATGTCAGTGTATGGATTAGTATATGTTAACTGTGATTTTCTGAATTCACAAGATGGAGCTGTGAGATTTTGGCTGAATCATTGTGGTATCTGTTATGTTCAGTACTGAACTTTGTCCACTAATTGTTGTTTTATATGATCTCCATTCTTGAACATAGAATGAATGAATTAGACCAGATGGAGGAGATCTAGCAGAAAGAATCCTGCCAGAAGAATGTCTGTTTTATGACTTTAACCATAGTATAAAATGTACGATTATGAATTATTGACCAAATATATATTTTTAGCATTTAATCAATACTAATTGCATTGTATATTAATGTAGATGAATAATTTAGAAGTAAGAGGTGCATTAAAAAAATTTCCATGCTATCAATTCCACCTGAAGATTATTTAATGTGTTTAATATAATCATTATTTGATTATATACAAACAATAGCATGGTTGATTAAAAATAAAAATTATGTATAATTTTTAAAAATTTATTCAATCAGTATACACAATCTCTTCCTTTATCAAATATTTAACCAACCTAAGATCAAAAATAAAGACGTTGTCTTATTTGAGTTTGAACTGGTAGTATTTCATTTGTATGAAAATATAAATAATAAAATGACACCCTTATTTTCACCCCTGCTCCCTACACCATTGAAAAAAGTAAAAACTCACAAAGTAAGTTAACTGCCTAAATCCATTTAAGTCAGGATTTCTTATCCTACAAGAAAGTTCCTGCATTAGGAATGATGGAAATATTCAGAGAAATTTCACAAAGAGCTTTTTTCTCATACTTTTTAACATTCCTTTAAAAACACTAAATAAAAGTTAAGCATTCACTTCCTAGTAAAGATAAGCTAGAGATTTTAAAAAATCATTGTTATCAAAACTCTCATTATTATAACCAAACTATTACAAATATCATATCATCATTATGATAGCCAGCATGCAACTAAAATTTTTATTAATGTTTATAGTGAGACTATTTAAGAATTAATTAACTAAAGATTAAATAAGATGAAGAGTGTAAAGCCCAAATAGAAATCTACACATGGTAAAAGTTAATTATTCATACAGTAATATAATACAAATTTATGTTGTTTCCCATATTGCATTTTTTTCTTTGGGAATCTTCAGGACCATAAAAAAAATGGATAAACCAACGACGTAGTGATTATTTCACTCTATTTCCTGGGAGACCTTTCCAGGACATGGGCCTCTAATATATACATCTAAGCTCAATTTCTTGTTCCATTAAATTTTGGGTAAGAATTTAATAATAAATTGCTTTATCCTCTTGCAGGTGATAAAGTCATCCCATTGTGTGTTCCCCAGTGTGGAAAATGTACCCTTTGTAAACACCCAGGAGCCAGCTACTGTGAGAAATTGGAGTAGGTTTAGGTTTCTGATACTTTGCACATAGCCAATGAATTTGCACACCAGTTAAGCTCCTTTCTCATGACTTCTGCTCCTTTCTCTGTGTCACACTGACCAGACTGACAAACCGCCAGGGGACCATGCAGGACGGCACCACAAGGTTCACCTGCAGAGGGAAGCCCATCCACCACTTCATCCACGCCAGCACCTTCTCTGAGTACACAGTGGTAGATGAGATCTCGGTGGTCAAGATTGATGCAGCTGCCCCACTGGAGAAAGTCTGCCTCATTGGCTGTGCATTTTCTACTGGTTATGGATCTGCAGTCAACGTTGCCAAAGTAGGAATGACAAAAGGCAACAACTCTACATATATTCAAATTTTTAAAAACATTTTCCCCCAGGAATCATGGATAATTCCTCTAAATTAAGTAAGAGCTTTCCTTCTAGAACCATAAGAGCACTGATATACACTATAGAATTTCAGGAGCCATAATCAGTAAAATATATGCCCAGAGGAATTGAGAACATGTCCTAAGAAATTCACCAGATTATCAGAGGTGAACAAGCTGTTGATACTTCAGTAGGGTGGACTGAGAAACTCATTACACATCATAAGCTTTAACAGTTGACACATTGTTCAGCTTAGACTGTTGCTAACAATCATTACTTAATCCATTCTTTTCTTGTCTGAAAATACAGGTCACCCCGGGCTCCACCTGTGCTGTGTTTGGCCTTGGAGGAGTCGGCTTGTCTACCGTCATAGGCTGTAAGGAGGCTGGAGCAGCCAGGATCATTGGGGTGGATATCAACAAAGGCAAATTTCCAACAGCCAAAGAGCTGGGAGCCACTGAGTGCATCAGCCCTCAGGACTTCAAGAAACCCGTCCATGAGGTGCTGAAGGAAATGACCGGGGGTGGCGTGGACTTTTCATTTGAAGTCATTGGTCGGATCGACACCGTGGTAGGTACATTACATGCTTTACTTCATGCTTCTGGAATCAAGGTTGTTTTTAAACAAAAGAATACAAATATATAAAAGTACTCATTAAATTATAAATTATAATAGTCTATCTCCTGTTTCTTATCTATGATTACTTTTCCATGATTATAAGGAAATTTCATTCATTCAGTTACACAAATATGACTCACTTCATCGTTCTCCTTTAAAGGATATTTTATATTAGGTCATTATAAATATATTTTTATTAAATTTTAATAAACAAATTCAAACTTAAGATAATATAAATAATACAAATTCTATTCTCAAATTGATTTTTTATTTTCCCCACATACTTAACAAAAAAGTTAAAATAATTTTTAGGTTTAAGGAATGTATATTTCTTTTTACATGTCATACTGTTATTAAATTGAATAATGATAAAATATAGGCCAAAAAAATCATTTCGTTATTAAAAAAATATGTGCTGAAGAATGTTACTATTTTAAGACATCACTATATATTCCCAAAGCAGATAGCACAGGGCCTGTCATTTAATTGGCACCAAATATCCATGTGTGGGGTGGAAACATGAAAACAACTGAAAGATTTTCCTACCAAACAAATTCAATGCAAACATATCTAATAGTATCATATGCATTTACAATAACATTAAAAAGCATACGTTTCTCACAATCATTACAAACATAAAATAGCATGACATATTATTACAAGTATGTACAATCTTTAGCTTATTGCCACCTGGCTGGGGATAAACACTCAAGTTAATTTTAGCAGGTGTTATAATAAAACACTATTTCCAATCTTGAAGTGCTTATGTCATTTTTGGACTGCTCAAATACAATTTTTAAATAAATACAAATATCATCTATTGTGATGGCTAACATCTCTCCAGCTACATCCCATCTAACCGGAATTCTCCAGAACATACTGACAAAGTTGAGATTTCCTAGTAAGCTCCAGCGTTCTTGCTGTGGAGCAGCACCCCGAGAGCCTCGTTCTGGGACAATATCCCACAGGCAACTGAACTTCCGACAGATTCCAACATTTGTAAGATGGCAGTTTGTTTCTTTGGTTTCTTTTTCTATTGTATAGCTCCTGTATTCTCACATGGACACAGATATATACTTTATCTGAAGATATAAAATGTTTGATAGTTCTATAGATGTCTGATTTCTAAATCATAAGCCAAATCTGAAGGATTGAGAAGTCCACAATCCTGTGGAATCCTAAACCATTTACTTTCTACAAAAAAGATACTAAAAGCGTGACTGGAGGAGAAGATATTCTGGGTTGTCTATTGAGATCCTAGAATAGTAGGGAAAGTTTAGAGTAAAACTCACACCCGTGTTTGGGGTATAAAAGCAACATGTACAAAATGAACAATTTTGAGATGGACAATAAAATAGGGATCCACTAAAAAGACATGGATCAATCGGCAAGAGGCAAATTTTAATGTTGCAATTAACGAAACAGTTTGTACACCATTTAAACACCTGATCTAAGAGCAAAGTTCAAACTACTTGATAAATTATTAAAGAATGATTAACCTCCTAATAGATGGCCTAAGATTCACATGAAAATGAAACATCACACGTTTTTGAGGAACCAACTTCATCTGTGTTGGTAATGATTTTTGTCTCTTTAATACATCCTAAGGAAAAGTGTGCACACACAATTATATCCATACTTTTTGCACCTAAAAATATTTTCCATGTATTCCCTGATGTCAAAGCCACTAAAGTATGCAAAAAGTAGAACAGAGAAGCAAAAAATAAAGCCTGTCCTCTATGCACTCAAAATCTAGACTGATACTACATGAATTTTGTAGTGTATCATGAACAGAAATTTTTATAATACTAAAATTAATTTCATTCCAGCTTGAGGCCCTGTCATGCTGTCATGAGGCATTTGGCGTAAGTGTCATTATAGGGGAGCCTCCAGCTTCCCAAAACCTCTCCGTGAACCCTATTTTGCTGTTGACTGGACGCACCTTGAAAGGGGCACTTTTGGGTGGTACGTAGTTAAGCATAATTATCATTTTTTATTTTTAACCTCAGATTTTGTTCTGTTTTATAAATGACAAAGCCAAGTTATGAAAAACAATGTGGTCAAAGTTAATTTAAAGTCCTGATGCGTTTTTAGTCTCCAATCCACTAATAGTGGAACTAGTGAAGACTGAAGCTCTTAAGACACAATTTCTGATATCCCAATAAACTAGCTAATACTTATAACAAACTTCTTTAGATACTGGTGGCTTTAAAATGAACTGAAATATACTGTAGGACTGACAAAATCCTTACCAATACACCATTTCCGCACTCTGTCCAATTTTAGACAACTGCTAAATTGGCTCCCTGAATTTGGACACAGTCATCTGCCTTATAATTACTCTATGAGAGAGCTGATAATGTAGGGCACTAACTTAAAAGGGATAAGCAACAAAAATGGTAAAATCACTGCAAAAGGATATTAAAGCACATGGTTTCTTATTAACCATAGTAATAGCAGTCTGTGGAATATACCTCATTTATATACTGATTTTAATTCTATTTGAAAATTCTCCTCTCCAGTTCTACTATGGTACACTGTCTGAATCTAACAATGATGTCTTCTTTCTAGGCTCTAAGAGTAAAGATTCTGTCCCCAAACTTGTGGCTGATTTTTTGGCCAACAAGTTTCCACTGGATCCATTAATAACCCATGTTTTACGTTTTGAAAAAATAAATGAAGGATTTGACCTGCTTCGCTCTGGAAAGAGGTAGATTTTCTTCTATACATATATATGGTAGGGGTTAGTCTAGCATGGAAAAAAATTTGTTCAGAGACTGACATATCTATGAGAAGGTGGAAAGTATGGTTTTCCTTTACAAGTTTGTTTACATGTAGAATATTTTAGATCTTACTTTCAGGCTGCAAGAGCAGTTGCTTTGCATTTGCAATTCTGCTAAAGACAAATTCTGTGGCTTTCCACAAATGTAACTGTGTGGAAAGCCACAGTCCAGCCTCTGGACAGGTGGGCACTCACCCTTGAAAGTAGAGAGGATTGGACTCACCCAGGCATCCTCTGACCATGGAGCCCCCACAGCCTCTGCCTGGCCCCTAATGCAGGCTGGCCTTCAATGCATGGAGGTTTAGATTATGATCAGGACGCCCAGAACTTTCATTATAGGAGAAGGTGGAGCTATACTGGAGCTGTTGTCTTTATAAATCTTCATAAAAGATACCACTTATTACTGTTATTTTTGAAGTATTCAAAGATATTCTCACAAACGAAAGCTATTGAAAAGGGGTAGCATTCAAAATCCTATTTTTAAAAATACCTTAAGAATATAAGCCAATACCATTTTGTACTTCTAAAATTTAAGTTTTACCATCAGCTAATGAGATGAATTTTGTTACCTGGATTGATAAAAGGCACAACTAGTAACAGCAATTTTTTTAACCTTCACCATCTAGCTCAACAGGCCATATCTTTCTGCAACTTGACACTGCTTCTCATGAGGGATCAGTTGAAATTCTTTATCTTAGGTAGCCAGATGCATATTATATTGTACTAAACACTATATCCAATAATAAATATATATAATATACATATATATGTATATATAATCTTGAGAAAACAAACATGAATCAACAAAACACCAGCCAATATATAAAGTCAGTATTATTTCATGTTACTCCTAGTGAATGCTGTTATCTAGTCTTAATTTCACTATTTAAGAATGGAGAAAACAAGACTCAGAGAGGACATGCAATTAGTGAACAAGTGAGACAGTATTCAAACTTAGACCTGTTTCTTAGCAAAGCTAATTTATTTTCTATTACACTGCACTGATTCACAATTCAGATATGCATACATAAATACACATATGTATGTATAGATGCACATATGTGTGTGTATATATATATAAATAATGTCATAGAACATAGTAAACAAAATTTATCCTTGTTTTTCACATGTTTATTTAGGTTGAGGTTTAAATGAAATAACCCATGAGAAACATCTACAAACTACATGGCAGAGAGCAAGAAACTGCTGCAATTACTACCCATTACCATTTTATATTCATTAATATGCAAGTCACTAGGGATTTCAAAAATGATTTTTGAAAGTGTTTCTGTAGAATTAAGTCTAAAAGAAGGTGTGACTGTGTTACGAGTGAGTCTTGTGTTTAAGAATACATCAGAGAGAAGGATTAAAAGATGAGCTTCCTTTATACGTGTTTGCACGTGAATGTATAGAGATGGGAAAGGAGTGACTGAAACACAGCCAGGTTTCCACAGAAAAACATCAAATACTATTGGATTCTCATGAAGAAGAGTATCAAATATGTTGTGCTAAAATAATTGATATTTTTCTTTTTTATATCAGTATCCGTACGGTGCTGACGTTCTGATCCACACAGACGCCTCCACCTGCATTCTGACTGCCCCCGGCCCTCCTCACCTAGGACAGCAGCCAAACAGCATTGACCCTGCCCTTCAGAGACGTTATCAATAAATACACGTGGGAGAATTTCCAGAGAAACAGAAATTGCTGGAAAACTTTACTTTGTGTGTGCGCGTGTTTTTAATATAAATGATTCTTAGAGCACTTTCAGTTTTAGAGAAAAATTGCACAGAAAGTTCTCTCTATATATTCACTCCCCACCATATCTATGAGCATTTTTCCTATTCCTATCATTGGCATTAGTGGGATATATATGTAAAAATTCATAACACAATATCGATACATTATTATTGTTAAAGTCCATGGGTTAATTTAGGTACACTCTTTATTTTGCATAGCTCTATGGGTTTTTATGAACGCATAATCTCACATCTCTACTATTACAGTAACATACAGAATTTTTTCACTGTCCAAAAATGCCCTGTGCTCCCTGAAATCATTTCTCAAGCAAATGTCTGAACTCCAAGTGAGAGACAGATGAAGTGAAAATCAAAATCAGTTGAGCAATGGAGAGAAGTAAATTTTCCTTCTTGATCATTTGATATGTGTTGTTCTTCTAACTGAGCAAAGATATTTCTTGTACTTCAAAGCCTTTATGCACCTTTGCTTCCCTTAGTCACTGAAGCCCAGTGAGAAGACCACTCATTATTTGTGCCCCCAACACACACCTATGGGCTATTGTGCTTGTAGCCATTGATTTTTATTTCTATAACCTCTGCCTGTATTTCCCTTCTTCTGAAATGTTCAAAACTTCTGGGGTAAAAACTGCAGCATGAGACTGTGTGGGCACGGATTTAAAAGGGGAGAAAATCAAGATCTAAATCCAGAGAATTCTTACTAAGTCAAGGGAAATGCTACACATTTTCATAAAGTAAAGGGAATTGGTTTTTACTGTTTCTACTGTTTACTTGAAGTAAATATAGGATATTTGCTTGAAATAAAGGCAGGATTCCTGCCACATGGGAAGTGATGTTGGATATTAAATGAAAACTGAACTATTTCTAGGACTATACTCAAAATGTCTGTAACTCTTACCAATAAAATGCTTAATGTGTTATTCTTGCTAATCACAATTGACTAAGAACCGAAGCATAAGATAATTTAGAAACTAATATAGTGAATTGAAGAAAAGGGATAGTAATGAAGCCATTGAGAACTCAGTGTGTAAACTGAGCTACTAAGAAATGACAGAAGCTTCTGGGAATAAAGATACATATACACATATACAGAGGTACATTTTTACAGGAATATTTTCATCTATTAACTATCATGTTGTAACTTATTTGATAATCCTGGAAGAAGTTGATAACTTATTTGATAATCCTGGAAGAAATATGAAACCCATGGCACCTGTTTAATATTGATTTGCCACTCACAGGGAAAGATTTATCATTTTGCTTTATCTTTAAGGTGTCATGAAAAGTTGCATTATAGTTATAATTTTATTTCTAAATGTGATATTTGTTGCCATATCGACTAAATACTTGATAATGTGCAGAGAATCCAAGTATTAGTGAAAATGACCTACTACTTACTTTGTGGCCTACTATAATTTAGTCAAACATTCTGAGCTAGTTTTATAATTTCATTGAAAAAATACAGTACCAACCTATGACATCATTATTAAGATTGTGGAGATAAATTTGGCTAACAGTCTTAAAAGATTAATAAAACAGAATTTGTGGATCTATATGCATGGTTATAAATTCTGACTTTTTCAACAAGCTAACTTATATTTGGATCTCCAAGCACCTCTATGGTATAATTAAAAATTTGGTTATTCTTTTTCCCTGGGGGGAAAAAACCTCAAAATTGTTGGAATTCCCTGTGAAAGGTGGTTGATACAGGGTAGTATAGGAAAAGGGAAGAAAGTTTAAGACCTCACTAAAAAAACCTCACCTGGAAATACTCTGAGGGAATGACTGCCACCAAGAAAGCTGCTGGAAGGACCCTACGAAAAACCCCATTTGCAACAAGACTGGAATGAGATCTTGTCCAGGTTTAAGAGAAACTCCAGGGTGAAGATTCACACAATAACTGAAAGAATATTGAATTCCCATCCTGAGGAGATCTGCCACATTCTCTGATGGAACAGCAAGAAACCCCTAAGTACAACTGCAGTGATTAGTGAAGGAGGATGGGTCCTTGATATTGTTAGCTGTGCCTCTGAACCTTTATACTTGAAATAGAAACTTAGCATAGTATTATAGGATGCCTAAGCATTACATCCTAAAAGCATCTTTAATGCTCAAATGAGGTCTCTCTCTAAGTCAAACTCAGCATATAAATGCAATAACTTTCCCCCAGTGCAGGACATGACTCCCTCAGATGATCCTCCTTGGCACCAAGTGATTAATACCAAGCACCACTAGCAATGCAACTGGAAAAACACCTTGGCCAAAGGGGAGAAAAGGTAAGGACAAATGAGGTTATATGGCTAAGAGACTTCAAATTGAGTTGGGGGTCATTCCAGAGTTTACACTTACGCACATCTCAGCAGGATCTCATTGACTGCTAAATTAGAAAATTATAGACTCTATCCTAAATAGCTGGGCTCCTGAGGGCTCTGAAGACACCCAAGAACTATGGTCAGGGTAGATAGCTCATGAGATTGGTACCTTGCCAGTGGGTCCCACTTTGGGGTTTGTGCTCCCAAGTGTGACAGAACTGGCCTTAGTTGTGGTTTCCCTACAAATGGCTCTTCAGTTCCTTCTATTTGAACCTACACTTGGTGCTGGAGTTGGTAGGTGCACATGCAAGAGACTAGAATCACTGAACTATCCATGTGCCAGGTGGGCCCTGATCCTCAATGGAGCTGCAATACCTATTCTCCAGTTCATTGGACTCACCCAGGACAACTAACAAGGAGGAACCAACATACCAAGGAACCAAGAGAGCCTACAACTGCAAATAAGAGAGTGCCATCTATCAGCCATATGGGACTAAAGCCCCCTCTCAATTAGAAGTGGAGTGGATATCACCATCAAGAATCCTCAGGATAGGGGAATGAACAATGGACTAGAGCGGACTTATATTCTACTATAGAATTATTGTGTTTCTAGCAATGGAAAAACTTATACCACTGATGTGGAGGAAATGGCCACTGGAGGTTCTGAGTCAGAAAGAGGGAAGACAGTTGTAATATGGGGACATTTTCAGTAATTGGGAATTGTCCTGAATGACATTGCAATGACAGATACAGGCGATTATATATCTTGCTATAAGTTACAGAATTGCATGGTAGAGAGTATATACTACACTGGAAACTATAATCTACACTTCATGGCAAAGCAACAAAATGTATTCAACAATTGCAAAGCATGTATCACACTAATGAGGGATGTTGTTAATGGAGGCAAATATGGGCCATGTGGGAAGTTGGGCATAGGGGAATTCCCTATATTTTTTATGTAACATTTATGTAACATTTATGTAATCTAAATATCTTTCTAAAAAACACAGTTTTTTTTTTTTTTTAAATGAAAGAGGGAAAGACCCAGATACCTTCCAGGGGCTTCACCATTAGGGTCCCTGGGAACTGATTGGTGGAGTAATCAATCAGAACAGCAAACAGCTGGAGCTCCCCCTAACATTAGCAATGGGAGGACTAATAAATAGCTCAAAATGTAACCACACAAGCCAAATCGCTTTCTTTGCCTAGAGGAGCTCACATCAAACCTCTGAGCATATTTCTGTCCTTCTCTCCCATTTCTCAGCAATCTCTGTTCTTTTCCCCCATTTCTCAAAAATTTCTTTTTACTGGCCTAATTAAACTCGCATGTTTTAAAATGATATAGCCAAGATCCTAGAGGAATCCAACTCTTCCCCAACCTCATTTTGTGAGTGTCAACCAGGAGTTCTAGAGACAGGCTACCCTCTCTGATGCCCAGCAAGGACTGGTGAGTCAAAACTTTTAATTAGAGCCTGTCTATGCCCTCCTTTGGTTCTGCCATTTTAAAGGGGTTCCTGGATAGGCTCCCACTAGACATAAACTCTGTCTGTCCAGACTTTCAGCTCCCTCTTCAGAGGTGGTAGGGGAGAGCCCTCACTCTGTGTAGATCCAAGGAAGTTCTGGGTGGAGGGTGAAAATGTCCTTGAGACCTGACTCGGCATTTGGCATAAGTTGAGCAGAGTCCCTTGGGAGTCTACCAGGCCCTCTCTGTGAGTTCAGAATAGCTATCACCTATTGTATCATTTGCTTAGGCCACTAGATAACTCCTTTTAATTAGAAGTGCCTTTCTTCTTCCAAATACTGCTGTCCTCATTTTGGATCTGAGAGATGCTTTAGAATGCCTTAGAAACTGTTTGAGGTTTGCAATAATTAGCAAGCTGTAGCTCGGTTTCCCCTGCTATTCACTGGGGAAAGTCTAACCCCATCCCCTATAAGCCTACGTGTCCAAGGAAATGGTGCTTCCCCACAGGTTAAATAAAGAAACCACACAGAGATGGGAGTAAAGGGAAATGGAAACCTTCCTTACCTACAAATCAAAGGGAGATAAAATTCCTACAGAACAAAGAAACATCTGCTCCTGCAGCATTCCAAGAAATCATAACTCCCTAACCCACTATCTTCCAGTCATTATCAGGAAAAAGTTATACCTTTTAGGGCTTCCTACTGGTTTCCTTTCATTCCTCTCGGACCCTCAATGCCCTCCCACCAACTATCATTTCCCTGCCTAGAAAAGTTCTGTATAAATCCAAATCCCCCCTTTGGGGGGGGAGGGGGAGGGTGCTGAAGTCTCTCTTCAGACCCCCACCATGCAGGTGAGGGGGCGGAAGTCTGTTCTTCTGACCCTGCTATTGGGAGAGCCTCTCAATAAATCTTTCTTTATCAATAGTCATTTCAGTCTCCATGTCCCAGTAAGCACTGTATTTTCTCCAACAGAAACTGAAAATGCATTTGTTCATGAGGCCTGAGTCCCCCCTTCAACCCTGGGAAGGTCCTGAGATTGCTTGGTGGGGAAGGAGGTGGGTAGGGCATCTGAGGCAATTTGTTTCTTATAGGCTGTGCTATGCAGAAAGAATCCACAGAGCACAGAGTAAGTACCCTCCCAAGGAGGAAGAAGATATTTAAATGACTTCCTTCTTAGAGGCCCACCTTGCCATGACCCATGTCCAGACCCGGAAGTCCCTTGAAGCGCACCTCCAGCAGGGGCTTCATCACCTCCATTGTATGAACCAAGACCTAGTCCAGTGGATCTAGCTGAAGTGGAACCTCATTCCAACGAAGGTCTCTTCCTTTTAAGGTAAGTAGCTAATGAGGCTGCAGGAACCATTAGGGTACATGCCCCTCCTCTATGGTCAAATAGGCACAGTACAAAGAGAAGTTAGGTCAGTTCTCTGAAGACCTGAGTGGTTCCAGAACTTCACAACAATCTTTGTACTAACATGGGGGGGGGATGGGTGAGGGAACATGAACATTGTTCTCTTAACTTACTTGAGTGTCTTAACTACCATGTTTATCCTTCTATAATTCTGGAATTACTTGAATATTTTGAATATATACAAGCTATGGTACCTATTTGGTCTTGATAACCCACTCAGAGGAAGAGATGCGCTTTAGCATCAAGTTTGTGTGAGTGGAGTACAAGGTTGAGTTGGGAGAATCAAGTCTGATTCCAATATGTGTGTCTTCGTCCTTTGGGTGTGGATCACCAACTTGGGCTCTAAACACCAGCTTGTGTTTCTATGGTGACTATTTTAATTTTGGCATTGAAATTGACAAGTTTGAAATAACTATAGAATGTTCAAATGAGTTTTCTAAATGAAGGCTAAAACCAAGCAATGTGTTCTGAGCAAAATATATAGATTTTGGGTCAATTCTGATACTAATGTTTCTGTACAAAATAAATCTTCCTTTCATAAGATTTAATTTTTTTAAAACTGCCAGGTACGTAAGTGTGATTTAATTTCTGCCAACCAAATACACCCATGGGAGACCATGATCCAGAACTGCTTTTGTCACAAAGAAACTGGAAAGGCAGTATCCATTCTAAAACAATGGAAGCAAGGGCAGCCCACTTATCAAAGCAAAGGCTCAGCTGACTTGGCAAACCAGGTATTAACTTTTATTCCTGAAATTTCAGCATAGAATGATTCTCAACCGTCTCAAAGATTCTGTGAGCTAAATATATATATCCTCAGTAAATGTCTTTTGGATAAACCGGCTGGGAGGAATCTGTTGTTTATAATGATGAAATTTGACCAGCACCATGTGTTCACTGAATTCCTGGGCATTGATACAATTGCTCAAGGAAAATTACAGGATGTCAGGGGAAGGATTCAGAAGATAGGTCCCTGAGGGAATGCAAAAGAGACCAAGGAAATACAAGTGACATGAAAATAAAGAGAATAACCAAGAGCAATTACTGTTAAGGAAAAATAACTTTCAAGATAGAACAACAGCACCAGGGTCAAGTGTTGTAAAGAAGTAAGATAAGGAAAGAAAAGGATCCACTGAGTTTGGTCAAGGTGTTACTGGTCACCTTAACAATAATAATATTCATGAAGTTTTCAGGTGGAAGCCCAGATGGAAGCATTTTGAAAATATTATTTTAACTTTTAATGGATTGTACTTTCCCATTAAATAGTCTAAAATGGGGGAACAGTTGTAATTCAGTGGTTGAGTACCTGCTTCCCAAGCATGAGATCTGGCCTTCATTCTTTGGTACCTTCTAAAAAATATTCTAAAATTATCCTGAGAGTGCCACAATAGTCAAGGAAATATGCTCAAACGTACTATGCCACTTATGAAGTATATTTGAAATAAGATTATTTTCTAACATTTTTTCTCACACCCTTATCATTTAACGGTGTTAGACAAGATTTTATTGAGTATCTATACATGCAAAGCACATTTCACATCTCTGAGGAAGTAACAGATTTACAACAAGTCCCTGATTTCAAAGAGTTTACAATCTATTGAGAAAACAGCAAAGCAAGGGCTGTAACAGTGGTAAGAATAGAAGAAGCTACAGCATGTAAGGAATGAAACTCACTGTGTGGCCTGAGATGACTATGTGGAGGAGAAAATATGTAATTGGGCCTTGAGAAGGATAGACTATAAATAAAGGAGAGTCAGAAGGGGCATTTAAGTAGGGCAGACAGAAATGGCTCAGGCCCAAAGGAAGAAGTGTTCACACTATTATCTATGGAACCATGAGTAACTTGCTTGACTGAGAAATATGAGATATGATTGGACAGGGAGAGTTACCAGGTTTAGGAGACCCTCAGTTCAGGATTTTGTTTTTTCCGCCACATAAAAGCCATTGAAGGAGTAACATATATGAAATCCAGTAATTTAAAGTAACAGTAGTGGTAGATAGACTGCAGGTGAATAAGGAGACCAACTAGGAAAAAAATACCACGAGACTTTTCTTAGAGAGATGACAAAGATTAGATGACAAGAGAGGGATGGACAAAAGCATCAGATAAGAATTATCAGTATTGGTGTCTGTCTTGTGAGAAAATTTGATGAGCATAGTTCTGCAGATCAGTGGAGAGGGTGAAGAAAAATAAACCTACTGACATATACAGATCATCAAAGGAAAACCACTTTAGAAAAGAAAAGGAAGCGGACCATATCTCAGAAACATGGATTTTTTTTTACATGAAAGGGACATTGAAAAGATGTCCAGTAAACACCCAGGGGCCTTCAGGTCCATGATGTCACAGGAGATGTGGTGGACATTCCTGACAGAGGCAACAGTAGAAAGTATGCAAATAAAGAGTATATCTCAGAGCAAAGGACAGGAAAATGTCCACCAATTTGAAAATGCTCTTGAATGCTGTTAACTTAATCTCCCTCTAATATTTAGTCTTGATAATTCTTATGCCACAGTTTGAACTTGAGCACCATTAGCTGACCTAGTCCTCCCTGATACAAGCTAACCACCCTAAAGTACCATGGAATACCACCCCACAGCATACTGCATGCACATAGTTAGTCAATGATAAATGATAGCTGTTATTATTAGTTTCCATACATTTTCAAGTAGAAATACAAAATTAAAAAACCAAATTGGCTACTAAAAATTTTGTAACAGAAACCAAATCTACTTAGTTGTGCCTACAGCTGCTCCAAAGTGAGAACAGGAAATCACAGGACAAGTAGCATGATGAGAGTCATTCTCTCTGAGCTCCTAACAGAGATTACAGTTTCCATGTTCAGTATTCTCTTACACATCATCTCTAATATTGCCTTGAACTATTACTCCTACATCACATTACAAGGCTTGAGTATTGCCATTGCAATTTCTCCCAGTACCTAACATAGTATGATATATACTTGTGAGAGGCAACAAATACTGATTTTTCAATTAATTTTGTGCCAGATTAGTCTTGTAGTTGATAATAATTCACATATTACTGTGGAGTAATGAAATTTCATTTTCTATCACACTGTATTAGTGAGCTAAAGTGTTGCTGATGCAAAGTACCAGAAATTTGTTGCTTTTTATAAAAAGCATTTATTTGGGGTAAATTCTTATAGTTACAAGGCCCTAAAGAGTCCAACTCAAGTTGTTTTTTCACCCAAGTCAGTTACCATGTGTTGAAGCAAGATGGAGGGCCTGGTCTGCTCAGCTGCTCTAGTCTCTACAGCAGCAGACTCCCAGGTGAATGGCTCATCTCACCCTGGGGCCACAGGATCAAAGTCCTCGTCCTTGTCTATGGGCAAGGCTTTCTCTCACTTTTTTCCTGTATCTGTTTCTGTGTGAGTGCCCTTTTATATGGCCCACCAAGGCAACAGGAACTCAAATCTGAGTCCCATTAATGAATGAAGTGGTCAAATCAAAGCCTAAATCTTGATTTAATTAAGTAAATATTAATCCTTAGAATTCAATACAATCGAAGGTTATCTGACCCAGAGACAGAGATCAGTTTACAAACATAATCTATATCTCTTTTTGGAATTCACAAATATCAAACTGGCACACACATCTAGGCTCAAATGTTACCAGAAAGATTAAACAACAGAAGTGGCAAGTACACTTATCGATCAGACTGAGCATGATGAAGGAAATATTCTCCTAACTTTGAATAGGTAACAGGCATTAATGCAAAGAGCTATAGCTAAGATGGAAGTGGCCTTTAGAAATCTAACCAAGAAGATAGGAACAGTTTCTTCCATACTTAGCAAAAAGATAGATGTTAAAATGAAAAGAGCCAGGCTTTGCATATTAGTTCAGCAAAAATTAAGCATGTAAATATCTACTAGCCAAACATGGTCAAAGTATGGTGAATTTATAGCATATGCCCTAAAACTACATATTAGAATATTTAGTTGGTATAGTTTTGATTATCAAAGTAAGCTATGGAGGTGTTGAACAGGTAGTGTTTTCAATGTTGCTGAGCTTATCTTTTCTTAAAGACACCTTGAGTGAGCCTTACTGCCTACCCAGCATCCTTATTTCTATTCAATTTCATTGCTGTCTGCACATCATTAGAGACCCTACCATTCCTGTGAAACAGCCATAAACTTTTATTTCCTGCAATATATTTTGCAAAGCGTTAAGTTACTCCAGAGGTAAGAAAAAAAAAGGAATTTCATTAGCTTATTAATTAAAGCTCTTTTACCTAAATAAAAGAATAATAATAATGAAAGTGATTTTATTGTGTGGTAACAAGTAACCCACCTTCTGGGTAATGTAGGAAATAAGAGGAAATCATTCATGAAACAGCATGTCCTAGTCAGTACCAAAATCAAACATGAAATGAGAAGAAACTCATAAAGTCTGAAAGAATTCACTTAACATTTTCAGTTACTCATTGCATTTTGGGATTGGGGAAATTTATGTAATGGACCTACAGAACTTGAACATTTGTGACACATTGGGAGTCCTCCTAGAATTCTGCCACACACAACCTGGCAGTACAATTCATATCTGGTAATCCATAAGGCCAAGCACTTATAATGTATTAAAGCATGAGATTTACAGTCATTTGAATGCCACGCCTTTGTTCAAGGCATTCAGGAATATCTGCTATAATGGTTAGTTTTATGCATCAACTAGGCTAGTTTCTATTATCCAGTCCTGCATCGAACATAAATCTAGGTGTTGCCGTGATGGTTAGTAGATGTGATGAATATTCACAAAGAGTTGTCTTTAAGAAAAGATTGCTTCAATAATGTGCATAGCACTTATTCAGTCAGTTACAAAGCCTTACAGGCAAAACTGAGGTTCCCTTTGAATTGCACTAACCTACATTCACACCCAAATTTAAAGTCAAACTTAACTAATTCAGAACTGATGGGATGATACTGAAGCAGGAGATTTAGGTGTCTCAGATTCACAAGACTTTGACTTGTGGGTTCTCCACTACTACTTCTCCTTCTTTCCTCCATCCTTTGAGTTTCCCATCTACTATGTCTTAGCTACACTAGGTAGGTGCTCATATAAATATTCTCCACACATACACTTTTAAAATGAAAGGCAGTGTTATTAGTAATTATGCTGAGACAAAAGGCACAAGCCATTAGTGTCCTAGAGAAAATAGAAAATATATTTACTCTGCATTTAGCTTTATATAATTTCAATTCCCTCTCTTGATTTTAGAGTTACCTTTAGAATGGGTCTTTTATTAGTCATTTATGTCTCTGCGAGACCAAACTACTTTTTCTCCCAGAGAAATTGTAAACATTACCACCATGGAAAAATAAATGAAATTGTCTCTCTTTAATAAAGGAGGTAAGGAAGATTGTCTTTGTTATGTTTAATTTTATGATGTTTGACTTTATGATTCAGTTCCTGGATTCAAGGACTTTCATTACTACAGCATGACATTTTTTATTTACTCTATTATCGGCCTGTGAATACTGCTGAAATAAGAAAGATAAAGATAAAGTGGTGATTGCCAGAGAAGTAATCAAATAAGATTTACCTGGATTACCCTCATAAGGTATAGGCAGGTCTTTGAAAAACTTTTATGAATTGTAATTGACATACACAAACTACACATATATAAACTATGCAATTGGGTAAATTTGGTATATTACAACCAGGAATATAAATACCATCACCCCCAAAAGGTTTCCTTGTGCTCCTTAGTAACCTTTCATTGCCATCCCACCTTGTTCTCCCCTATTCCAATTTACGACTAATGTTTTTTTCTGTCACTATAGACTTTCTGTTTTCCCTTTAATTTTTTTTGTACTGCAACTCTTATAATGCTGAATTCTTTCAGTCTTTGTACGCTGAAAAAAAAAGTCTTTGTTTGCTAGTGTCGTTGGGCCTCAAAGCTGGGCCTTTGGGGAACACCAGAGAAAAAACTTAAACATGAGTAGAAGTTTCATTTATTATGTCTGTAGTAGAGGTTGGTCTAAAGTGACTCAGACCAGACTCCCTGTGTTGTGGTATTACTCTTGCTTAAATACCTAAGTTACTACTTAGCATTTGCTTTGATTATGCATTAGCATGTATGTATATGATGAACACACATAGCTAGTTATATAATTGTATGATTAACATGTTCAGGAAATTATCTTGCACATACAGTACATAATCAAAAAAGGGGCAGATAACTCCATCCCTGGGTGGGTATTTTACTATGTTAATAAAGCAAGTTGAAGTGAGGATAGGAGAGGACTGCTTCTGTGCAGGTCTGGCCAACTGGTTGAAGCTGGTCTCTACTTCATTGCTTCAACAGGATACTCTTGACCACAAGAACTAGAACTTGGCACCAAGAATGGGTTGAATCTCATTTTCTTATAATTTGCATATAATTCTTTCCTTTGTATACTATCAACAGGGAGAGAAACAAGATACTTTCAGGTATTCAGTCATCCTATATCCATCAATTCCTTCCTTCCAGTTTTTGGCGATATTCTTATGGCAGGGGTAAGGGACTAAGCTCAGATCTTCTCTAACGACTTCCTACTGACATTATGGGCGTGGTGGATCTCTTAGAAAACTGTAGTAAGAGAGTGGTCTGAGGAGAAAATGTTAGTCTGTTAAGAGTTCACAATTACTTTTATATAAAGCTTTGCATGCATGATATGAGTATGGGTGCAACTTCCAAAAGAATTAAGGTAATAATTAATGAAGGGGAGCAGCCACTTGATTAAGCTGGATGGGTTCCAGAAAGATAAATTATTTCCCAGTGTTGTGAAGTTTTGGCTTTGTTTTTTAGTTTCTTAATGTTCTCACTTCTTTGGAGAGATTGGTGGCTAAGTATATGGATGTGGCTTTAATCCCAGCGAATGCTGTGATCCCTAAAATGGTAAACAAGGGGATTAATTGACTTTCTTTGATTATTTGTGGTATTACATGTTTTTGGGTCTGCTGTTATAGAAGCTTGTGGGTTTTTTTTGTTTAAGTAGGTTCTTCTGGGCATTGCTTTCAAGGTGTAGATGAACTGAAGCGTTCCACAGTTCAGCTGCTCCAGGTATTACTTTATACTGATTGTGAAATTTACACAGTACCAACATTTGGTTCTATTGTAGGGATTTTGGATGATTCACAAAAGAAGTGTGAGGGATGTTTAATATCTTTCCTCAGGGCTAGTTATTGGTAGGCTCTGTAAGAGAAAGAGCAGAACTAGTATCTGGTAGAGTTCTTTTACTTTCTGCATTGGTCTTGCTATTAGCCTTTCAATTGGGTTTTAATGGTATGGTTTCAGATCTTTGTGAGGGTGTCTGCCTCAACATTCCCAAGAGGGAAATTAGAGGAGTGGGCAGGGACGTGGTAGACAGTTACCTATCATTGCTGGCAGGTGTTTCATATATCCTTCCACAGATCTCTCCTTCACAGAGAGCAGCCCACAACAGTTCATTTTCCTGATTCATGTTTAGTATTTGCATTTCACCCCTGATAGGGATGGTAGTTTTCAGAGTTACCGGATACCATTGTGTTAAGCCCTCTTCTTGCAGTGGTATGGTATGTTGTACAAAGTTGACTCTGCAAGGGGCTACATCATAATTTAGCCCCCTTCCACAGTTGGCACCCAAGGGGTATTTGCTTAGAAATTTGTCTTTGCCACAAACCACACCCAAAGTTAATATTGGTGCTGATTACATCCAATTCAAAGATCAGTTAGGGTCCACCCCCCTTTAATGCTTGAGTCTGTGTTATTACTCTCTTTATTTTTTTACAGGCAGCTGCTGGGAGTTCTTCATTCCCAAGTATACTTTTTCTGATTAGTACATGCAAATTTAAGTTCAGTGAGGAATGAATGACTTCCAGTAACCCCAACAACCCCAAAATGTCTATTAATTGTTGTGGACCATCAGGACACAATAAGATTCAAGTACAAAAACCTACTTTGATAAAACAGACTCTCTGCTTTATATATTTTCATAGCACTTATTTAATTTTTTCTTTGCCATTTGAATAGAGTTCTTTTAAGAATTTTCATTTGTTAATTTAATATTACCATCTGAAGCTATGAAAATATACACTGAACAAACAGACAAACACAAAAGAGTTAAGATATAGCAACAGAAACAAAAATTTACTAATTTAACTATAAGTCTTACTCCTTTGGTACTTTGGTATGTTTGTTTCCAATCTTTCCATCATTTCACATATTTGATTTTTATTGCTTCTAAGATTTTTGACTGGAACTAAAGAGGACTCACACAGCATTAACTCCCAACTTTGTAGTTTCTTTATTTTTCTACAACTCAAAGAAGAATTGAATATCCAATGGGACTTTTTGCCGATTTTCTTGTTGTTTACAAAACAAGTTAATAACAACATAAAATAAAATTAAAAGACCCATATTTTTGGCTAAAATTTTTCTTTTATTTAGTTTATACTTAGGTTAAGATTCATTACTAAAAAATAATTTATGCTTCTGTAACCCAGATCTTCCAAAATTAGAACAATTTTTCAAATGCATCTTAGTCGTGAACAATTGTTCCCCACAGTGACAGAGAGAGAGAGAGAGAGAGAGAGAGAGAGAGAGAGAGAGAGAGAGAGAGAGAGAGAGAGAGAGAGAGAGAGAGAGAGAGAGAGAGAACTCATCTTTAAGGAAACCTGGGAGTGGGACTCAAACCCATGAAACCTCTCCCACTACCTTAGCGAAAGTATATACCAAATGCTAACTTGCAGTTAGCCAAAGACAAATAGTGGGTTTCCCATTTAAGGAAGTGAGAGAGTGGGACTCAAATGCACTAGCCTCTCCCACTATAACCAGACCTTCACTACTTTAGCAAAGGTAAACAAATTGCTAACTTGCAATTAGCCAAAGCCAGAAGGAAACACCAAAACTGAAACCAAATGCTAACTCATGGTTAGCCAGAAGAAAAACAACAAACAGAAGTAATAAATAAAGTAATGAAATCAACCTGCCAAAGGAAGCAGACAATCTGGTTCTTTGTCCTAAACTCGTGAATCGATTCCATGAGTTGCTGGAAAGGGACTCTGCACCAGGCAACCCCCAAGTCCTGAGGAAAATCCCTAGTGTCTACTGGAATTGGGGATGCCCTGGTAGAGACAACCCCTTCCACAGTCCACTTTGAAAGCGTTCTCTAGTTATCTTTTTATTTATTTATCCTGTTCCTGGTGGAGTTGTCAATTTGTTAGGCCTCAAAGCTGGGCCTTTGGGGATAACCAGAGAAAAAACTTAAACACTAGAGTTAGGCAGAACTTGCATTTATCATGGCTCCAGACAAGAGCCAAGGTCAGTCTGCAGTGACTCAGACCCCACTCCCTGTGCTGTGGTTTTACTCTTGCTTAAATATTTAAGTTACTACTTAGCATTTGCTTTGATTATATATTAGCTTTTATGCATATGATGAACACACATTGCTAGTTATATAATTCTATGATTAGTATGTGATTTCTGAAATATACATTGCATGATCAAAAAAAGGAGCAGATAACTCCACCAATGGGTGGGAATTTTACTACGTTACTTTTGTAAGTTGAAGTGAGGACAGCAAAGGGCTTCTTCTGCGCAGGTCTGGCCGACTGGTTGAAGCTGGTCTTTCTACTTCATTGCTTCAACAGAATACTCTCGGCCACAAGAACTGGATTTTGGCCCCAAGAATGGGTTGAATCTCATTTCCTTATAATTTACATATAATTCTTTCCTTTGTATCCTAGCAACAGGGACAGAAACAAGTTACTATAGGTGTTCAATCATCCTACATCATCAGTGTTTTGGAAAGGCATTTCCACTGCTTATAGAATTCTAGATACCAGTTATGTTCTTTAAATGTTTTAAAGACGTTGCTCCATCCTCTCTCTCTTGCATTGCTTCCATCAAGAAATCAGCTCTCTTCTTATCTTTGATCTTCTTTACCTAATGTATTTTTATTCTCTGGTTGTTTTTAAGATTTTCTCTTTCTCACTGCTTTGTATATTTTGCTTAAGGTGTACCTCAGTGTATTATTCTCCTTATTTCTTTTGCTTTGGCTTCATTGAGGTTTTAGATATGTGGGTTCATAATTTTCATTAAGTATAAAAATTACTCAATCATTACTTCTTCAAATATGTTTTCTTTCCCTCTCTCTTTTCTTTTCCAAGACTTCAGTTACACATATGTCTTAAAGTTGTCCTACCACTCAGTAATATTTTTATCATTTTTAAAATTTTAGATACTTACTATTGTTTTCTTTTCAAGCTCACTAACATATTCATTTCTCACACCTCTTTGTCTTGCACTCAACTCTGTATGATGTAACCATAATGCTCTTTGTCTAACAATATGTCTCAAGCATAGTATGTGCTCAATTAACATAAATTGAATGAATGGATTTGTGATCACCTATTCTTTTATTTCTAAGGCATTTAAAAATCTCTTCTTTTGGGTAAACACTTTCAGATCTCTTGATGAGTATTTCATATTTGTTTTCCACATTGATGAATTTGTCAGTAGTGTCTATTCTACTTTTACTATTAACTTTTTTAGATATTTCATTGGATTATTTAGTAGTATATCTCTAATTTGCTATATAAACTTCCTCTTCACTTGTATCTCAACCTCAGCCTACTAAATAAAAATGTCCTATTCATGTAGATGATTCACTTGTACCCTTGGTGAAGACCAATGAAGTAAATGCTTTCTTAAATTTTAATTTGTTTCTTAAATAGTTATTTTCTTCTTATATATTGGAGCACTGTTCCCCTGCTTTATGTTGAAGTATCATTTTTAAAATACTATTTTATTTTTTCTTTGTTTATGTTTTCTTTAATGACCTATATTCAAAATTCCATGTGTTGGAAAAATAGGGTGAGTGGAGTAGTTTTTTTGCCCTTCTATACATTGGGGTAATCCTGTTGTAGCTAAAGCTGAAGATTAATTTATGTGCACAGCTTCTAGTCTATTTTACTTCCTCAAACTTTTTATTTTGAAATTGTTCCAAACCTAAAGGAGAGGTGTTAAAATAACACAAAATCCACACAGTGAATCCCAACATACAACCACCGAGATACTCAAAATCACAAATTTTAACTTTTTGCCACATTTGCTGTGTCATTTGTTTTTCTGCCAATCTAGCTATCAATTTTCTAAATGTTTAAGAGAACATTGTAAACATCATGCTCCCTGAATACATAATATTTCCATGTATATTTCCTAAAAAAAGGATAGTCACATATGTAACCACATTAATTAAATTTATCACCTTCAAGAACTTGAACATTCATATAAATATTACAGTCCACATTCCAATATTTTTATTAGCACAATAAGGTCCTTTTGTGCCTTTTCTCTAACACTATTAGATCCAGTACAGGATCATGTCATTGCTTCTTTAATTGCTCTCTCTTTTTTATTTGTGGAAACACATATACAATACAATCTTTGTTATCTCAACCACTGTCAAACATACCATTCTACTAGGATTAATCACCTTCTCTATATTTGGCTAGTCTCACCACCATCCATTACCAGAACTTCACCATCACCTCAAATAGAAACCTTATACACATTACGGGTTAACCCTACCTTCCTCCTCACTACTGCTCCTGATTACCTATACTCTGTGTTCTGTTTCTGTGCATTTGTGTATTCTAGTGACTTCATATGACTGTCATATACTTTCATATACTATCCATCCATTTCTGTCTGACTTATCTCACTCAACCTGATGACATCTGGATTTAGCCATGTAGTGGCAAGTATCATAATATCATTCATTTTTAAGGGTGAGTAATAACCTGTTATAGTAATATACCATATTTTCTTTATCCATTTATCTGCTGATGGACATTTTAACTGCTTCTACCTTTTGATTATTGTGAGTAATGTTGCTATGAAAGTGGATGTAAAAAGATCTGTTTAAGTTCATGCTTTTAATTATTTTGGGGATTTGCATAGAAGTAGGATTGTTGGTCATATGATAGCTGTATATTTTACTTTTTAAAAAACAGACAAAATGTTTCCCACATTTTTTGTACCATTTTACATTCCCACCAACAGTGTGTAAGAATTCCTATTTATCTGCAACCTCATGTGCACCTATTATTTTCCTTTTTTTAGTAGTAGACATTCTAGTGTGTGTAATGTGATATCAAACTGAGGTTTTTCTTTGCATTTCCCTAATGACTAATGATGTTGATCATTTTTTTAATGTGCTTATTGGCCATTTGTATATTTTCTTGTGAAAAAAGTTTATTTAAGAAATTTGATCATGTATTAATTGGGTTAACTTTGTGTTGTTCACTAGTAGGATTTCTTTCTGTCTTGTCAATTTTAAACATTTAACACACATTGTTTCTGAATATTTTCTCCCATTCTGTAGGTTGTCTTTTTACTTTCTTGATAATATCCTTAGAAGAATAAAAGCTTTTCATTTTGATGAAGTCCAGTTCATTGATTTTTTTTTACTTCTGCTTTTAGTGTAATTACTAAGAATCTATTCAAATCTCTTGCTCATTTTTTAATAGGTAGTTTGCCTTTTAATTTTGAAGATATAAGATTTCTTTATATATGTTGGTTATTAGGCTTCTATCAGATATATGGTTATCAATTTTCTCCGATTACTTAGGCTGTATTTTCATTTTCTTGATAAACTCCTTTGAGGTGTGAAAGGCTTTAAGTTTGAGGAGATCCCATTTATCAATTTATTCTTTTGCTGCTTGGGATTTGGGTATGAAATTCATGAAGCCATTTCCTTTTACAAGGTCCTGTAGATTCTTCCCTACATTGTCTTCCAAGGTCTTTATGGTTTTAGTTCTTATATTTAGATCTTTGGTCCATCTTGAGTTGATTTTTGTATAAGGTATGAGATGGTAATCCTCTCTCATTCTTTTGCATATGGATATCCAATTCGCCAAGCGCCATTTGTTGAAGAGGCCATACTCTCTCAGTTGAGTGGACTTGATGACCTTGTCTAATATCAGATGACTGTATATGTGAGGGTCTATAGCCTAACTCTCAATTTGGTTCCATTGGTCAGTGTGTCTATCCTTGTGCCAATACCATGCTGTTTTAACCATTATAGCTTTGTAGTATGTTTTAAAGTCAGGTAGTGTGATTCGTCCAATTTCATTTTCTTTTTCAATATGTCTTTGGCTATTCAGGACCTCTTTGCCTTCCAAATAAATTTCATAGTTAGTTTTTCCAGTTCATTAAAAAAATGCTGTGTTAATTTTTATTGTGATTGCATTAAATCTCTAGATCAGTTTGGGTAGGATAGACATCTTAATGATATTTAGTCTTCCTATCCATGAACAGAGAATAGTCTTCCATTTATTTAAGACTTCTTTGATTTCCTTTAACAGTGTTGTATAGTTTTCTGTGTATAAGTCTTTTACATCTTTAGTTAAATTTATTCCTAAGTATTTGGTTTTTTTATTTACTATTGTAAATGGTATTTTTTTCTTGATTTTTTCCTTGGATTGCTTATTATTGGTGTACAGAAATGCTACTGCTTTTTGTGCGTTGATCTTATAACCTGTCACACTACTGAACTCATGTATAAGTCTAGAATCTTTGTTGTAGATTTCTCAGGGCTTTCTATGTATAGGATCATGTCATCTGCAAATAGTGAAATTTTCAATTCTTCCTTTCCAATTTAGATACTTTTATATCTGGTTCTTGCTTCAGTGCTCAAGCAAGTACTACTAATGCAATGTTAAATAGGAGGGGTGATTTTGGGCATCCTTGTCTTGTTCCTGATCTTACAGGTAAAGATTTTAGGATTTCCCCACTGTAAATGATGTTAGCTGTGGGTTTTTCATATATACCCTTTATCATGTTCAGAAAGTTTCCTTCAATTCCTATCTTTTGCTGCTTTTTTAAAAGGAAAGGGGATAGCAAGGTTTGATCTTGTAGCCTATGGAGAGAAGAGACATTCACCTGATAGTTACAGATGACCTTGTGAAAAGAATGGAGCAGTTGAGAATCCCTGAGAGACAAGCCCTATGCCAGCCTACAGATGAGATCAGAAGAAGCTGGGTCCATGGACCTTATGAATAAGGAAGAAGAGACCAGTAGAGATTGCTTAACATCTTCCTTCAATACAAAGAAACTGACTTTGGTGAGAAAGAAACCTAGAGTTGGACTCTTTAGGGCCTTGTTACTGTAAGCTTTTACCCAAATAAATATCCTTTAAAAAGCCAACAGATTTCTGGTACTTTGCATCAATATCTCTTAGACTGGCTAATACATCTTCTAAGCTCTAACTTCTAATCCATTTTTGCAGTAGTATGGGAGGAATAAAGCAGCAGCAGAGATGAGGTGGGAGAAATTGCTAAGCTCACTTCTTCAGAGCAGTGACATCAGATATCAAATGTCACTAGAATTTCTGCTCCACTCAATACCAGTCACCCTTGACTGTGCAAGTCCCTGTGCCAGGCTATGAAGATGCTGGCTATGAGAATGAAGAAGTGAAATACTCTACCCAGACCAAGAGGAATTCTGGAACAGTGGTTCTGTCATGGCCCTTGGGTTCAGGTAGACAATATAACTTGAACCTATTATTTAACTGTCCTTTGCCTTAATTTCCTTGTCTGTAAAACCAAATGAATGATACTACCCATGTCAATGTGCTGCTGCCTGAATAATGGTGATAATCTATGTACACCACATATACAAACTGGCAAATAGAAAAACCCTTAACAAATATTAGCTGCATATTATATTACTAAAAGAAAGGTCACAATCCATGAGGGGTATCAAATGTACCCAAATACCACAGTAATTGGTAATAGTCTGATGATGTTCTCTCATAATCTGCAACAAATGCTCCACAAAAATGTAATGTGTTGGTGGAGAGGTGTTGTATTAGTCAGCCAAAGGGGTGCTGATGCAAAATACAGAAACTGGTTGGTTTTTATAAAAGGTATTTATTTGGGGTAGGAGCTTACAGATACCAGGCCAAAAAGCATAAGTTACTTTCCTCATCAAAGTCTATCTTCCCGTGTTGGAACAAGATGGGTGCTGATGGCTGTAAGGGTTCAGGCTTCCTGAGTTCCTCCCTTCCTGGGTCTTGCTTCTCTCTGGGTTCAAGGTTCCTTTCTTCTGAGGGCTTGCTTCTTCCTGGCTCAGGGTTCCTCTCTTCCTGGGGCTGGCTTCTATTTCCTGTGTGAGCTTACTTCCCAGGGCTCCAGCTTAAGGCTTCAGCATCAAACTTCAACATCAAAACTCCAACATCAAAATCCCTCAATTCTGTCCTTTGCCAAGACTTTTATCTGTGAGTCCCCACACATCAAAGGGTGGAGACTCAATGGCCTACTGGAACAAGAGGTTTACGTAATTACTTAATCAAGTAAACCTATGAATCCAGTATAATCTAATATGCCCAGAGGAAAAGATCAGTTTACAAACATAGTCCAATATTTCTTTTTGGAATTCATCAATAATATCAAACTGCAACAGGTGTTGTATGGGAATTCTGCACATTGTTCATGATTTTTTTGTAAGTTCACAGCTTCTCAAAGGAAAATATATATGTTTAAAAATAATAGCAAACTGAACTCAACAGTGTATTAAAAGAATTATACATCATGATCAAGTGCGATTTCTCTCTCATAGGCAAGATTGGTTCAATATAAGAAAATCAATATATGTATTCACCACATTAACAGAACGAAGGAGAAAAAAAATGATCATCTCATTTGATGTAGAAAAGGCATTTGAGAAAATTCAACACCCCTTCTTGATAAAGGCAAACAAACAAGCAAACAAAATACAATTACAACACAAGGAACAGATGAAACTTCCTCAACATGATTATGAGCATGTATGAAATGCCCACAGCTAACAAATTACTTACTTACGAAGGACTGAAAACTTTCCCTCTAAGATAACAGTCCCAAGAAAAATGTCCACTGTCATCACTGTTACTGATCATTATACTGTAAGTTCTTGATAGAACAATAAGGTAAAAAGAATAAAAAGGCATCCAATTTGAAAGAAAGATGTAATCCTCCCTATTTGTGGATGACAATATTTATTTATACGAAAAATCCTTAAAAACCCACAACAAAGCTCTGACAGCTAAAAAACAAATTTAGTAAAGTGGCAGAGTACAACGCCCCTAACTCAGTAGTATTTATAAAATGAGCAACAAACAACAGGAAGAAGGTCAAGAAAAAAAATCCATTCATAATAACAATTGAAAGAATCAAATATCTAGGAACAATACTAAGCAAGATATAAAGAAAACTACAAAATGTTGATAAAAGATATCAAAAAACACCTAAATAAATGGACGATGATTCTGCTTTCATGGATTGGAGGACTAAATATTGTTAAGGTGTTGAACTTACCCAAAGTGATTTATGGGTATTTCTTCCCAATAGAAATTTCTTCCCAGTAGAAATTTCAACAAACTTCTTTGCATAAATGAAAAAGCCAATCAATATGTATATGGAAGCATTTAGAGCTCTTAGTAGCTACACTCTTCTAGAAATGAATGACATTGGAAGGCTCTCATTTCCCTATCTTAAAAGGAATTACATAGCCACAATAATCAAAACAAGTTAGTACTGGTACAAATAAAGACATGCAGATCAAATGAATTAAATTGAGAGATGAGAAATCAGCCCTCAGGTTTATGGGTAACTGATTTTTGAGAAGGGGGCAAATACCACAAAATTGGGAAAGAATAGTCATTTCAACAAATAGTGCTGGGAAAACAGGTTCTCCATTTGCAAAAAAAAGAAAAAAAAAAGAAAAAAACAGAAGGCTCCTATCTCTCACATCTTAAACAAAAATCAACTCAAAATGAATCAATCTAAATATATAAGTGAGAACTCTCAAATAGGAGAAAATATAAGAAAGTGTGTTCAGGACCTTGTGTTAAGCAATAGCTTCTTAGAATTTACCCCCGAAGCATAAGCAATAAAAAAATAATAGATAAATTGGACCTCATCAAAAATTAAAAGCTTTTGTGCCTCAAATGATTTATCATGAAGGTAAAATGGCAACCTACAGAATGGGAGGAAATCTTTGGATAACATTTTTCTGATACAGGTTTAATATACAGAAAATATAAAGGAATCCTTCAACTTTATAAAAAGACAAATAATCCAAATGACAAATGGGCAAAAGACTAGAATAAACATCTCACCAAAGAAAATATACCAATGGCAAAAAGTACATGAAAAGATGCTCAACATAATTAGTCATCAGGGAAATGCAAATCAAAACCAAAATGAGGTACCATTTCACACCGATCAGTATGGTTATTACTAAAACAAATTTTAAAAAAACAACAGAAACTAACATGTGTTGGACAGAATGTGAAGAAATAGGAATATAATTTCATTGGCAGTGGCAATGAAAATTGGGTGCAGCTGCTGTGGAAGACACATTGGCAGTTCCTCAGAAAGCTAAGATTAAAAGCACCATATTATCCAGCGATTCCACTACTACATATATCCCCCTGAGAAATGAATGCAGGACCTTAAGCAATATTTGCACACCAATGTTCTTAGCAGCATTATTCAAAATTGTCAAAGATGAAAGATCCTACGTGTTCATGAATGGATACTTACAATGGAATATTATTCAGCTGTAAACAGGTATGAAGTTATGATAAATGCAACAGTATGGATGAACTTTGAAGACATCTTGTTGTGTGGAAGGCAGGAGACACAAAAGTACAAATATTGTATGACTCCCTGATTTAAAATAATTAGAATAAGCAAGCTCATAGAGTTAGAATCTAGAATATAGGTTACTAGGGCATGGGATGGTGAAAGGGAAGGGAAATTCAGGCTTAAAATATATAGGATTCCTATCTGGAGTGATGGAAATGTTTTGGTAATGCATTGTGGTGATGGTAGCTCAAAATTGTAAATACAATTAACAGCACTGGAATATATTATATATCTGAATGTGTTTAAAGGGAGAAATATTAGATTGTGTGTATCTTAACAAAATGAATATTTTTTAAAAATCTGGAACTATGCTAAACAAATAATGAAACCTATTTAAACCATGGACTATAGATGATAGTACAGTAATAAAAATGTGTTATTATCAATTGTAATAAATGTTCCATACCCATACGCATCATTAATAGTAGGGTAGCATATGGGAATCCTGTATTTTATGCATGATTATTCCATAAACCCACAATTTCTATAATAAATGAGAAATCTAACCAGGGTGCTAGAAGCTATGCTTGGTAGTTTACATACACCACAGACTGCATATGACAGAGGCTGTCATGATTCATTCAGCTCCGCAAATGGCCAGAATTAGAGTTTCTGACTGTTCCTTTCTTGAACTCTGTGGTCAGTTCCACATATCTCCCTCTCAAATCTTTCCTTACTAATTGAGGCTACCAGTCAACTCCCCTATGATTAGTTCCAACACCTGAAGTCTCCAGTGAATATTCCAGTCACAACTAAAATTAGGATCACAGAACAACCATCAGCACTACTATTCCCAGTATATGTAAGAAAGGGCACACAATCCTGCTTTAATGAGGAGTGAGTAAATTTTCCAGGTACTCACATAGTTTAATTTCTGGGCTGCCCAAGCAAATACCTTGAAAGGAGTCAGATTAAAAATTTGAATTTATTTATTTTTTGGTTTTAAAGCTAAAAGAAAGTCCAAATGAAGGCATCATTGGTACAATGATTTTTCCCCAAACACTGACATACTGGAGCTGGCTGACTGTGATCCTTGATCCTTAGCTTGTCACATGGTAGGAACGTGGTAACCCCTTCTGGTCTCAACCATCTTTCTGAGTTCTATTGATGTTCTGCTTGTTGGTTCCAGTGGCTTTCTCTTCCTATATCTGTATTTCATTCTGCTTATAAAGGACTCCAATAATAGGATTAAGACACATTCCTGTCCCATAGGACCATGGATTGGGCCTTCCTGCTTGCAACTGTAGATCTCTAGGTTCCTTGGCATGGTTGTTGTCCATCATCACCTACATGTTAGATGTCCTAGGTGAGTCCAACAAACTTGAGAGTAAGTGTTGCAACTCCATTGTGGTTCATTGCAGAATTGACACATGGATGACCCAAAATTTAAGTCTCTTGGACCTACATCTACCAACTCTAGTACTAATTATAGGTTCAAATAGGACAGAGAGCCAGGGAAACCACAACTGAGTCAAACTATGCCACTCTAAGTAGTGTAAATTCCAAAGTAGGGCCCCCTGGCAGTCAATGAGATTCTTCTGAGACGTGCATAAGCGTAACCTTTAGAATGATCTCCCTACTCACTTTGAAGTCTCTTAACCGTATATGCATATTTGTCTTTATCTTTTCCCCTTTTTGGTCAAGGTCTTTTTCCAGTTGCATTGTTATTTTATGCTTGGTAGTAATTCATCAGTGCCAGGGAGACTCATCCCAGGAGTCATGTCCCATGTTGGTGGGGAAGATAATGTATTTATAAGCTGAGTTTTGCTTAGAGAGAGGCCACATTTGAGCACTGAGGAAAATCCCAGGAATCAACTCTCAGGCACCCTATAATATTAGGCTAAGTTCCAATTTCAAGAGTAAAGGTTCATATGCACAGTTGTTAATATCAAGGGTCTTTCAATGACCCATCTTCCTTCACTAGTCATTACCCTTGCATTTGAGATTTCTTCTTGCCCCATTAAAGAATGTTGCAGATCCCCTCATACTGGGAATTTGATATTCCTTCACTTATTATGTGAATGTCCATCCAAAGTGAAAATGCCCCATGAACATTTGAACACATATAAATGTCTTATATATATGCCCCTCTCAATTAGAGGTGGAGTGGTTATCACCATCCCAGAATCCTCAAGATTAGGGAATGAATGATGGGCTAAACTAGACTTAATGTTATTTTACTATAGTCTTATTGCGATTTTAGCAATGTAAGAAATATATCATTGACATGTGACAGTGGCCACTGGAGGTTCTGAGTTTAGAGAGAGAGAAAACAGGTGTAATATGGGAGTATTTTGGGGACTTGGGAATTGTCCTGAATAACTTTGCCATGACAGATATAGGCCAATTACCTACAGAATGGGGTGGGAGAGAATAGAACTTACAATATAAACTTTAATCCACACTTAGTGATAATGCTCCAAATTGTGTTCATCAATTGCAATGAATGTACCTCACTAATGAAGGATGTTGTTAATGTGGGAAAATGTGGGAGTTGTGGGGAATGTGGCTTATGGGAATCTCCTATATTTTTTATTTTACATTTTATAATTTAAGTATCTTAAATTTAAAAAGACACATTCTAATTGAAGTTGACCACACTTTAAAAAGTCTGACTTACAATGGTTTCATACCCACAGAATAGGATTAGATTTAAGACATGATTTTCTTGTTGTACACACAGTATCATACTACCACAATACCTGAGACATTGTTTGTACTTTGCATGATAGGACAGTGTAAACTGGTAGAGAGAGCACTAGATTTGGATGGAGTGAGAGAAACTACTTATTATTCCAGATTTGACACTTTCTAGCTTTGTGATCTTTTGGCGATTCCTAAAGTGTTGAGTCTCAGTGTCCTTATCTGAAAACCAACTCTAATCATAGAATCTGCCCTTCATAATTCACAAGGTTGTATCAAAGTAAAAAGAAATGATATATGAAATATAACTTGCTGTATGAATGTAAAGAGAAATAGTTATTAATCACAGAGTCTGACCTTATCCCTTAAGAATACAAATCCTATACAGAGAATTTCCTTACTCTGCATCTCTGCCTATGTTCTCTCTTGAAGCTCCATATAAAAGATGCATTGAGTTCAATGTTTTCAGCATCAAGTCTGACATGGAGTTGATCTTCAAAAAATGTCATTTCCCATTCCTTCCTTCTATGATTAGCTTTGCAAAATATCTTCCTTCTTTTAGTTTTACCATTTATACCCAAATTAAAAGCTTAATATTATTACTCTCCTTTTTTTCTTCATGGCCAGTTAAATACAGTTTTAATTTCTTAGCTTAACAATGGGGGATCATACACAGAAGTCAATGCATATACCTACACCCAGCATTTCACTGTAAGCTGGTCCACATATACAGCAAAAAATGATTACAAGGTATGGCCTAAAAATGGTAATGGGCCTTTTCATTTTTTTTAACCAAAAGTAATTTTTGCAAGTATAGAGTTTTACCTTGTACACTAAAGTCATCACCCATGCAGGGCAAAGTCACAGCTTTTATATGTAAGTTTATTCTTCATTTAACTTTTATTTATTTATTTTTAAAGATTTATTTATTTTATTTATTTCTCTCCCCTTCCCTCCTCCCATCCCAGTTGTCTGTTCTCTGTGTCTATTTGCTGTGTGTTCTTCTTTGTCTGCTTCTGTTGTTAGCAGCAGCACGGGAATCTGCATTTCTTTTTGTTGTGTCATCTTGCTGTCAGCTCTCCGTGTGTGCGGTGCCATTCCTGGGCAGGCTTCCCTTTCTTTCACACTGGGTGGCTCTCCTTATGGGGTGCACTCCTTGTGCGGGCTCCCCTACGTGGGGGACACCCCTGTGTGGCAGGGCACTCCTTGCGCGCATCAGCACTGCGCATGGGCCAGCTCCACACGGGTCAAGGAGGCCTGGGGTCTGAACCGCGGACCGCCCACGTGGTAGATGGATGCCCTAACCATTGGGCCAAGTCTGCTTCCCTTTATTTAACTTTTAAATCACTACTATTGTTGAGTATGAAAACAAAAATGATAGCAAGCAGTGAGCATATTATGCTTATAGTACTTCACTTACTCTCTATTGCATATAAAATACCAGTAATGAGTATTAGTCACTGGTTCCCACTAAGAAGTTTGACTGAACACCACCTCTGGGGTGATGTTCATCATTTTCTTATGCCTTTCTATTGTAATGATACTCTGAGAGTAGGATGTTTTAGTTAGAGATGAATTGAATGTGAGATTTTTAAAAAATCCTAATTTATAACAGATTAAACGAATAATAGTTCTAACAGAATCATGTCCTCACGATAGGCAGTTTTTTAATATGTTCAGTCACGAGATGATGTCAGGACTGGTCTTTTAGTTTGTCAGGATTGCTATGACAAATATCACACACTGGTTGGCTTAAAACACAGAAATGTAATAGCTTATTGTCTTGTAGGCTCAAAGTCCAACCTCAAAGTATTGTTAAATCCATGCTATCTTCTGGAGTCAGTAGCACACTGGTGATGTCAGGCTTCTATCACATCATGCTATTTCCCTCTAGCTTTTCTTTCTGGTGTTACTGACTTCTGGTTTCTGCTGATTGACTGCATTTGAATTTCCTCTGCTCATATGAGGACACCATTCATATGTATTAGCCTACATTGACCCAATTTGGCTTCATTGAAATATGATCTCTAGAGCTCCTTCTCACAAATGAATTTATACATTAAATAACAATAATGTCCTCGACAGTTCTATTTACAAATAGGTTCACATCCACAGGACGGGTATCCAAATTTTAACATGTCTTATGGAGGTCGTTATTTAATCCCCAATGACTGGTGTCTGTCTTTAGCTTCTCCCTAATGCTTGCCATCATTTAGTCCCAGGACAGCTTTCCCTGTTACAGGCTTTGCAATTGTGTTCAAGACAAGGAGCAGTGGAAAGAGAAGAAAGTGTGCCAGTGTTGGTCATATCTATACTTCACACACATACACATAAATATTCAAAACCCATCATTAAAATTTAGTTAATCTCTTATTGGCCAGAACTATGTTACATAGTTTCCAGGAAAGAGAACTAACAAAATATTTAATTTTTTCTATTTTGGAGAAAAAGATTGGGGATGACTGTTGGATTAATAAATGATCAATGTTTGCCAACAAGCCAAAACCTCCTGGAGTACTGGGGAAGAGAAGCTGGGTTTTACATGAATTTTCTTAATTAATTCTTATAAGAACCATAAGTAGCAGATGCCTTTATTTTCCCTATTTTATAGGTGAAAGGAACAAGATTTAGGGAATTTTGCTAACTTGCTCAAGACTAACTTGCATCAAATGAATATTGGAGCTGGAATTCATATCCAGGTCTAGATATCGTGTTCCTAATGATTATTGTTATTAAGCAGAGAAAGATAAAATACCTCAGATTCTTAATGAATTTCTCAGTTTGAATTCCTAAAATATCCAGAACATAATTAGAAAAATTATACTGCCTTCTTAATATAATTATATTATAGTTGCAATTGTCAGTTGGATATATATTTTGGTATCTTTTTAAAATTCCATCTCATTGTCATATAGTAACATCTCCTATTTGGAAGGGAGCTGAGCCCCTCAGCAATAGCTCAGTTCTTCTATGGCATGCTCAAGGTAGTAGTGCTTGGTAGAACTTACCATGAGCACAGTGAGAACTGAACACCCTGATGCTGGAGCAATAGCACCAATACTCCAGCAACAAACACTGCCAGATTTTTTCTACTGGACACTGAATGGATTGCAAACCACTAGTAGCCTTGGAAGGCTTACCACATTGGTAAGAAACAAACAGTGTAGTGTGTCAGTCTCCTATGAAGTTGGGAGCAAGTTTACTTAGTATTTTTAATTTTGAAAGGAGACAAAACAAAATGGACATAGCTTGACTTCGTAGAACTTGAATGAATTGAGTTTTAGTTTTATTTATTTAAATGTTCGTTTGGTTTTTGTTCTTAGTCCTGAAGTCCTGGTCATTTTTAGATGAATCTTGTTTCCATAACTAAATGTGTGCAGGACAATGTCCCAGTTTTGATCGCCATTACCTCCTAAAAACAAACAAACAAATGAAAAAATGGAAAAAACAACTCTCATTGGGAAGATGTTGCTCAGTGGTTGAGCACCTGTATGAGTTCCTGGGTTTCAATCCATGTTACCTCCTATAAAAAGAAGATGAGTGAGCCAAATTTGGCACATTGACCACAGAGTATCCAAGTTGCATAATGTACATGCCATGAAATCCTAGGACTCTCATTATATTTGTATATTGAATAATTCAGAGTTTAAAAAATTATTTACTTGGCAGCTGCTGTATTTCATTTCGTTCCTGTTATTCATAGTGCTGTAAAATCCACAATGTTTAAGGATGACTCTCATGTGGCTTCAAGTAGTCAGTGAGCTGCATTATAGTATTATAGTTGGGATACTCAGGTAGTTTGCTTATTTCTGCTTCATCTCACACCCTACAACAACATACCACTTTTTCTGCCAAAATGGCCTTCCTGACCCATCGTCCCTTTCCTCATCAACTTCTATGATCTGCTACTGTGGATTATATTTGTAACTTGTAGTGTTTTAGCATGGACTACAAGAAAGAGTTTTATGCAGCAGGAAGACATTCTTTTCTATTTATTTTTAAAAATTTAAAGGAGTTTTAGATTACAGAAAAGTTATACCAAAAATAGAGTATTCCCATAAACTCTACCTCCCCTATTAAGAACTTCTTTTTTGAATGTGGTAGATCTCATCATTTTTATTCATGAAACCTGTGTTTGTGAGAGATTTTTCTATGCTGAAGGTGGTATTTTTGCACTGTACTATTTAATAGGTTTTGACAAAATGTATAATGGACTGTATCTGTCATTGCAATATAATATAGAACAATTTCAATATCCCTCTAATACCCCATTTTATACCTATTCTTCCCTCCCCCTTTCCTCTAATCCTCAGATGATCACTATTTTTATATTAATGTTATAAGTTCTTCATTTACTAAAACAATATTAAATCTAGCATGGTCCATAGCTGCATTTCCCCCTTATGTTTTTTCATTCCTTAATATGAAGATTTGGGGATGGTGATGTCTACTTTGTTTATGATTGAGAGTGGGTTTAGATCCCATGGGACAGATGGAAGGAACTATCTTGCTTGTAGTTGTAGATACTCTGGGCTTTGTCTGTCATTATCTTTTTGTTAATTTTCCCAAACAAGACCAATGACCTGGAAAGTAGGTGTTGTTCTCAACTCTGCTGAGATTCACGGCTCAACCAGCACATGAACAGATGAAAGATTTTAGTCTCTGGGACATATAATAGATATAGTGTTAATTATACCTTCAAATAGAAGGGGCAGAAGAATCATTTGTAGGGAAATTATAAGTGAGTATAACTCTGTTACTTTAGGGAAATAGGTTATCAATTATTCCAAGGTAAGGCACTATGATGAAACACAAATTTCATGGAGTTGTGTGCTCTGCTATAGTGCCCAGATGTCTCTAGAGCTCTCAGGAGGACTCCTACATGAGGCACTGTTCACTATGGCAGTCAGTTGAGATCCTTCTGACATGTACATAATCGTAAACTTGGAATGACTGCCAGAGTCATTTAGATTAAATATTTATATTTAATATATATAATTTAATTTATATATACATAATAATAATATATATATTTATAACTCATTTATATTAAATATTTCCATCTTTTGGTCAATGTTTTCTCCAAATGCATCATTAGTTGGCACTTGGTAAGAATCCCTCAGTGCCAGGGAGGCCCTTCCCGGGGAGTCATGTCCAAAAACAGGGTGAAGGCAGTGAGCTTATATGCTTGGTTTGGTTTAGAAAGAGAAAGGCCACATTTGGGCGACATGGAGGTTCTCAGGAGATAACTCTTAGGCAATATATATTACTACAATTTTACAAGAGTAAGGTTGCAATTCTACAAGAATAATCATTAGTATCAAGGGTCTGGTGTATTGGACTGTCCACTTTCCCTAGACACTGCCTATGTACTCTAGAGATTCGAGCCACTCTAATAGAGAATGTTGCAGGACTCCCAAGAATGGGAATTTAATATTTTGTTGGTTATTGCGTGCATCTTCACCCACTGAGATAATACCCCATGTCCACATGAGCACATTCATATTCCACAGAGTCATACCCTGGGTACATCCTTCCCCACACAGTTCCCACTACCCACCAACAGCCTGCACCAGTAATACTCCTCTGCCTTAGTTGTAATTTTTTATATAATCAAAAACCTCCTCCAAAATAAACCAAAAGATATTTCTTACATTGGGCCTTTCATCACTGTAAACAGTTATCTTTTATGTATTTTTACAATTTCTTTTCATGTTTCCCCAGGGTTTTCCTATTTCTTTCATAGTTACATATATTAATATTAAGGGCTTGACTCATTGGTCTGTTTTGTGATTTTAGGTGCATCTTTTGTACTTGAGAGATTTTGGCCTTTTATTTGAGAATGTAGCAGGACACCCCCGAATGGGAGTTTAATACTTTCTTGTTTGTTGTGTGAGTCTCCACCCATTGAAATAATACCATATGACAAGATGAACACATGCATTTTCCATAAAATTATCCCTAGTTGCACCCTTTCTACACATCCTCCCTACCAACATCCTGTGCCATTCATCCTTCACTGCCATATTTGCCAAAAGAACATTCCCATAATTATATTTTCAACCACAGACTTACACCTACCAAGCCAGACTTCACCAGTTCCTTTCTCCAGTCCAAACACCTCTACCCTGCTCACACTCACATTCCAACACCATCAGTCACACTCACTTCCCCTCACCACTATGACCCTTATTCAATGCTAAACCACTCCATTATGCCTTATCATAGGTTCTGCCCAAATTGAGCATCAACTCACAACTCTTTACTCCCTTTCTGTCTCCTCCTGATAACCCATGCTCCAGACTGTAGCTCTGTGAGTCTGCTCAATGTGCTTAAGTCATATAAGTGAGATCATGCAATATTTATCCTTTAGTGACTGGCTTACTTCACACAATGTAAGATCTTTAAGTTTCATCCATGTTGTTGTGTATGTCAATACTTCATTCCTTCTTTCTGCTGAGAAATAGTCTATCATGTTTACATACCACATTTTATTTATTCATTCATTTCTTAATGGACACAGGTTGCTTCCAAATTTTGGTAACTGTGATAATGCTGCATTTTACACTGGTGTGCATATATCTGTTCATATCCCTGCTTTCAATTATTCTGGGTATATTCCTCATAGTGGGATTGCTCTGTCTTAGCTTCCTGATGAACCACCAAACCAAACTCTACAGTGGCTTTACCAGTCCATATTCCCACAAGCAGTAGGTGAGTGTTCCTATTCATCCACATGATCTTCAACATTAAATAGTTTTCTGTTTGTTTGTTTGTTTGTTTTATAAAGAGCATCTAGTGTAATGGATGTAAGATCATATCTCCTTGTAATTTTGATTTACATTTTCCTAATAGTGATGTTGAGCTTCTTTTCATGTGCTATTTAGCCATCTATATTTCCTGTTTGGAAAGGATCTATTCAAATCTCTTGCCCATTTTTCAAATGGGTTGTTTATTTTGCTTTAATGCTTGAGCAAGTACTTCTAATACAATGCTAAATAAGAATGAGGCTGTAGGCATGCTTGTCTTGTTCCAGATCTTAGAGGGAAAGCCTTTCACCTTTCAACACTGATGTGATATTAACTATGTGTTTTCATATATGCCCTTTATCATGTTGAAGAAGTTTCCTTCTAATCTTATATTTAAAATGTTTTTATCAAAAAGGACGCTGTATTTTGTTGAATGCCTTTTCTTCATCAATAGAGATGATCATGTGATTTTTTCCCTTCCATCTTATAATGAGGTGTATTACATTAATTGATTTCCTGCTGTTGAACCATCTTTGCATACTTGGAATAAAACCCACTTATTCATGGTGTATAAATTGATTGATGTGTTTTTTATTTGATAAGCAAGAATTTGTTGAGTTATTTTGCATCTAAGTTATTTAGAGAGATTGATATGTAGTTTTCTTGTACTGTCTTTATGTAGCATTGGTATTACATTAATGTTGCCACAATAGAATGAGTTAGGTAATGTTTCTTTTTCTTCTATTTTTCGGAAGGGCTAGTGAAAGATTGGTATTAGTTCTTTCCAGAATGATTTGTAGAATTAACCTGTGAATCCACTACTACCCAGCTTTTTTTGGTTTGCAGTTTTTAGATGTCTAGGTCAATCTCACTGTCAGTGATTGTTCTTTTGAGTTTTCTCTTTCTTCTCTCATCGATATAGGTTGCTTGTGTGTTACGAGAAATTCAATCATTTCATCTAAATTGTCCATCTTATTGGCACACAATTTTTCAAAATATTTTACTAGGGCATTTTTTATTTCTTTGGAGTCAATGGTGAATCTCCTTTCTTATTTCTAATTTTATTTATGTGCATCATCTCCCTTTTTTTTTTTTGTATCCCAGATAAATGTTTTTCAATTTCATTAATCTTCTCAAAGAACCAGCTTTTGGATTTGTTAATTAGTTCTGATGTTGTTTCTTATTCACAATTTCATTTAATTATGCTCTATTCTTTGTTATTTCCTTTCTTCTGCTTGTTTTGGGATTAGTTTGTTCTTGTTTTCCTAGTTCCTCCAGTTGTACATGATTTTAGTACTTTCTTCTTTTTTAGTATAGGCATTTGGAACTATGAATTTCACTGTCAGTACTCATTTAGTTGCATCCCATAAATTTTGTTATGTTGTTTCCTCATTTTTATATGCTTAGAGGTAGTTATTAATTTGGCAAATTCTTCCTAGACCCACTATTATTTAAGAGTCTGTTGCTTAACTCCATATATTTGTGTCTATTCCAGTTCTCTATCCTTTATCAATTTATAGCTTCGTTCCCTTTTGCTCTGAGAAAGTGATTTGTAGAATTTCAATCATTACAATTTCCTAGAGATTTGTTCTAACACCTGGGGTCTTAGAACATGTGGTCTCTCCTGCAGAATGATCCATGAGACCTCATGAAGAATGTACAGCCTACTGCTTTTGGGTGTAATGTTCAGTATTAGTCCATTAGGTTTAGTTCTCTAATGTATTATTCAAAGCCTCTGTTTTATATTGCCTCTGTTAGTTATTCTGTTTAATAATTTTTTTTTCAAATTCTACTCAATTTATTCATTTTTTAAAAAGATATTACATTAAAAAAATATGAGGCCCCCCTTCGCCCCCACCACCCCCAATAACACTCTCCCCCATCATCATGTCACATCCATTGCATCTGGTGAGTACATCTCCGGGCATCACTGCACCCCATGTCCCATGATCCACACCATAGCCCACACTTTCCCACGTTCCATCTAGTGGGCCATGGGAGGACATACAACATCCGGCAATTGTTCCTGGGGCACCACCCAGGACAATTCCAAGTCCCGAGAATGCCTCCACATCTCTTCTCTTCCTCCCCTTCCCCGCACCCAGCAGCCACCATGGCCACTTTTTCCACATCAATGCCACATTTTCTCGATTATTAACCACAATAGTTCATGAATAGAATATCATTAAGTCCATTCTGATCCTTACTGTATTCCTCCTTCCTATGAACCTTGGCTTGGTTGTGTCCATTCCACATCTATGTCAAGAGGGGGTTTAGATTCCACATGGATATTGGATGCAATCCTCCTGCTTTCAGTTGTAGGCACTCTAGGCTCCATGGTGTGGTGGTTGACATTCTTCAACTCCATGTTAGCTGAGTGGAGTAAGTCCAATAAATCAGAGTGTAGGAGCTGAAGTCTGTTGAGGTCAGGGCCTGGCTATCATATTGTCAGTCCAGAGATTCAAATCCCCTAGATATATCTTAAGCCCCAGTACCAACTACAATTCCAGTAAAGTAGCATGAAAGGCTTGTGAAAAGAGATCCCATCTGAGTCCAGCTCCATCACGCAGAAACACCAGTTTCAAAGAAGGGCCAACTGACATGGCAGTGAACCCCATCTGCCATGACCATAGAACCTGTGGGTTTCTTTATCCCTCAAAAGGACCAATACCTGGGGTTGTATCTACTTTATCTGTCTCTGAGACCCTGCTCAGGTGTGCATAAGGACAATCCTTCTGACAACCTCCAGACTCTTTTTTAGAGACTCATAGCCTTATGAACTCATTTTTCCTTTCCATTTCCCCCTTACTTTAGGTCAAACAGCATTTTTAAATCCTGTTATTATATGTAGACAGGGATATTCTGCTGGTCCACGTTGAACCTTTAATTCAAGGTCATTTTCTAGTTGCATCATCAGCTAGTACTTGGTAGTGATCCCTCGGTGCCAGGGAGGCTCATCCCCAGGTGTCATTTCCCACACTAGGGGGAAATCATTGCATTTACATGCTGAGTTTGGCTTTGAGACTGGCCACATTTGAGTAACACGGAGGCTGTCAGGAGGGAACTCCTAGGCACAGTGCTGCTCTAGGCCTTGTTCTTATTTCAGGCATACAGGCTCACAAGCATAGTCATTAGTATCAGGGGCTCACTGTTGGACCCTCATTCCTTCCTGATCCTTACCATTGCACCTGGGGGACTGCCGCTGCTCCCCTAGGGACCCCTAGGGACCACTGACCCCCGCCGGCCAGTAACCCAGTACCCCCCCAGCTGTTGTTTTTAATTGTTTCCACTATGAGTATATCCAAACATTTCCATGCCCCCTGGACATATGCCCTGTATAACTCCCTGTCAACCATATATCTCCTGTCCATAACATCCCATACCAGCATTCCTCCACTGCCATTGTTGAACCACTCTGTGATCCAAAACTTTCTGAAAAGCGAAGCCCAATATAATGTTAGGTTCCCTTACTAGTAAAATGGAATATAGCGATGAGTTTAAAGGTTAGATATAGAATACATATTGATTTGGAAAAATTCTACATCCTATCTTTTTCTTTTCTTTTTTCCTAATTATTGAGCTTCTCTTCACAGGGGCCCTAGAACACAGTAATTCATATATACAATATACAGTACTCCCACACATCCGCCATAAAACCTTTTCCCTTCCACAGTGATAATCTTTTAACTTATTCATATCATATTTACTGAAACTGATGTACAGACTCCAAGACTTAGCTTTCAAACAAGGTGACATCTGTGCTTACATTGTGGTCATACTTTAGGATATACAGTTTTCTAAATTTTTTAGTTATCCTATGTTTTACATTATGGTTTACATTATTAGTCTGTCATCCCCTGTATGTTTTTAGTGTAATATTACATGTTGTATATTCATCCTTGTGTACTCTCACGAAACTCCTCTCTTGCCCCCACATTTACCTTGGTTCCATCCATTCAACTTCCATTTTCCCCTCCCCTTGGGGCCCACAGCGACAGTCAATCTCCATTTCCCGAGGAGCCACATCCAGAGATACTTGCAACAGTGTTCAGGGCCTGACTTGCTCAACTGCCCTAATGCCCTGGGAGCCATGCTTTCTCTTGAGAGGTACAGTTCCCTCTATTTGATGGCATTAGTCCTCCCCAGGATGTGGGTCCACCCCAACTCTCACTACTTGGGTATCTACCCAATAGTACAACCCACCCTGGCCAAATGAGCATTCAGACATTCCCCAGGAGTCTGTCCCCTGTCAGACCATCCCCTCCGAGCATCCTAAACAGGTAACCCTCCTAATTATATTTTGATACGGTTTTCTCAGCATTTTACTCTCAACCAACACCTGGCACTCTCCTATGTTCATATGTTGCCTCTCCCTCCCCCCAATTTTTTGGGCAATATACCCATCCACCCATCCCCAGCCCCCCTTGCCCCCATTTTATCTCTTCTTTGTGCTCATACTTACCGCCAGCTCATCATAGATTCCACCTCTGCAGACGTCAGCTCACATCCTTCCTCTACCCCCCAATTTCCTGTAAGCCTATCTTCCAGTCTCTAGCTCTCTGAGGCAGCTTGCTTATTTCATATCATTGAGGTCATGTAGTATTTGTCCTTCAATGCCTGGGTTGCTTCATTCAGCATAAGGTTCTCAAGATTCATCCATGTTATCACGTGTGTTTGTAGTGTATTTATTATTACAGCCGAATAGTATTCCATTGTATGTATATACCACATTTTATTGAGCCACTCATCTGTTGATGGGCATTTGGGTTGATTCCAACTTTTGGCGATAGTGAACATGCTGCTATGAACATTGGTGTACATATATCAGTTTGTGTCCTTGTTTTCAGTTCTGGTAGGTATATACCCAGCAGTGGTATTGCTGGGTCATATGGCAAATCTATGGTTAGTTTTTTGAGAAACTGCCAAACTGTGCTCCAGAATGGTTGGATCCTTCTGCATTCCCACCAGCAGTGGATGAGTGTTCCCATTTCTTCACATACTCTCCAGCATTTGTATTCTTCTGTTTTTTTCATAGCTGATGATCTTATGGGAGTAAGATGGTATCTCATTGTAGTTTTGATTTGCATTTCCCTGATAGCTAGAGATTTGGAGCATTTTTTCATGTGCTTTTTAGCCATTTGTATTTCTTCTTTGGAGAAGTGTCTGTTTAAATCTTGTTCCCATTTTTTAAATGGGTTGTTTATCTTTTTATTTTCAAGATATAGGAGTTCTTTATATATGCAAGTTATAAGTCTCTTATCAGATATATGGTTGCCAAATATTTTCTCCCATTGTGTGGGTTCCCTTTTTACTTTCTTGACAAACTCCTTTGAGGTGCAGAAGGCTTTAATTTTGAGGAAGTCCCATTTATCTATTTGTTCTTTTGCTACTTGTGCTTTTGGTGTGATATTCATGAAGCCATTTCCTATTACAAGGTCGTGTAGATGTTTCCCTACACTGCTTTCCAAGGTCTTTATGGTCTTGGCTCTTATATTAAGGTCTTTGATCAATCTTGAGTTGATCTTTGCATAAGGTGTGAGATGATAATCCTCTTTTATTCTTCTACATATGGATATCCAGTTCTCTAGGCACCATTTGTTGAATAGGCCATTCTCTCCGAGTTGAGAGGGTTTGCTGGCTTTATCGAATATTATATGGCTATATATATGTGGTTCTATATCAGAACTTTCAATTCAATTCCATTGGTCTGTGTGTCTCTCCTTATGCCAATACCATGCTGTATACACTACTGTGGCTTTGTAGTATGTTTTGAATTCAGGTAGTGTGATTCCTCCAATTTCATTTTTCGTTTTCAACATGTCTTTGGCTATTTGGGGCCTCTTTCCTTTCCAAATAAATTTCATAGTTAGTTTTTCTAGTTCCTTAAAGAAGGCTATGTTGATTTTCATTGGGATTGCATTGAATGTGTAGATCAGTTTTGGTAGGATAGACATCTTAATAATATTTAGTCTTCCTATCCATGAACAGGGAATATTCTTCCATTTATTTAGATCTTCTTTGATTTCCTTGAAGAGTCTTGTATAGTTCTCAGTGTATAAGTTTTTTACATCTTTAGTTAAATTAATTCCTAAATACTTGATTTTTTTATTTACTATTGTGAATGGTATTTGTTTCTTGATTTCCTCCTGATCTTGCTCATTATTGGTGTACAGAAATGCTACTGATTTTTGCATATTCATCTTATAACCTGTGACTTTACTAAACTCATTTATGAGTTCTAGAAGCTTTGTTGTAGATCTCTCAGGGTTTTCTATGTATAGGATCATGTCATCTGCAAATAATGAAATTTTGACTTCTTCCTTTCCAATGTCAATGGCTTTTATATCTGGTTCTTGCCTCAGTGCTCGAGCAAGTACTTCTAAGATAATGTTAAATAGAAGGGGAGACAGTGGGCATCCTTATCTTGTTCCTGATTTTAGAGGGAAGGATTTTAGGATTTCTCCATTGTAAACAATGTTGGCTGTAGGTTTTTCATATATACTCCTTATCATGTTCAAAAAATTTCCTTGTATTCTGATCTTTTGGAGTGTTTTTATCAAGAAAGGGAGCTGTATTTTGTCAAATGCTTTTTCTGCATCTATAGATACAATCATGTGATTTTTTTCCTTCAATCTGTTTATGTGGTGTATTACATTGATTGATTTTCTTATGTTGAACCATTCTTGCATACATGGAATGAACTCCACTTGATTGTGGTGTATAATTCGTTTAATATTTTGTTGAATATGATTAACAAGTATTTTGTTAAGTATTTTTGCGTCTAGGTTCATTAGAGAAATTGGTCTGTAATTTTCCTTTCTTGTGGTGTCTTTGTTTGGCTTTAGTACTAGGGTAATGTTGGCATCATAGAAGGAGTTCGGCAATGTTCCTTCTGTTTCGATTTTTTGGAAGAGTTTCAGGAGGATTTGTGTTAGTTCTTTCCGGAATGTTTTGTAGAATTCACCTGTGAAGCCATCTGGCCCTGGGCTCTTCTTAGTTGGGAGGTTTTTAATGACTGATTCTATCTCTTTACTTGTGATTGGTTTGTTGAGATCATCGATTTCTTCTTTCGTCAATATGGGCTGCTTATGTGTTTCTAGGAATTTGTCCATTTCCTCTGAATTGTCATTTTTGTTGGAATATAGTTTTTCAAAGTATCCTCTTATGATTGTCTTTATTTCTGTGGGGTCAGTGGTGATATCTCCTTTCTCAGTTCTTATTTTGTGTATTTGCATCTTCTCTCTTTTTTTCTTTGTTAGTCTCACTAAAGGTTTGTCAATTTTATTGATCTTCTCAAAAAACCAGCTCTTGGTCTTGTTTATCTTTTCAAGTGCTTTCTTATTTTCTATTTCATTTAGTTCTGCTCTTACCTTTGTTATTTCCTTCCTTCTTCTTCCTGTTGGATTACTTTGTTGTTTTTTTCCTAATTCCTCCAAATGTGCAGTTAATTCTTCAATTTTTGCTCATTCTTCTTTTTTGTTATATGAATTTATCGCTATAAATTTCCCTCTCAGTACTGCTTTTGCTGCATCCCATAAATTTTGGTATGTTGTGTTATCATTATCATTTGTTTCAAGGTAGTCAAGATTTCTTTTGAGATTTCCTCTTTGACCCACTGCTTTTCTAAGAGTGTGCTGTTTAATTTCCAAATCATGGTGTGAAATCTGGGCCTCTGGCCCTTGCAAATTTCCAGCTTCACTCCACTGTGGTCAGAGATATTATTTTGTATGATTTTGATCTTTCTGAATTCATTAAGCCTTTCTTTGTGGCCTAGCATATAGTCTATCTTGGAGAATGATCCATGTGCACTTGAGAAGAATGTATATCCTGCTGTGTTTGGGTGTAATGATCTATATATGTCTATTAGATCCAGCTCCTCTAATAATCTGTTCAAATATTTTGTTTCTTTAGTGATCCTCTTTTGAGATGTTCTGTCCAGAGTTGATAGTGGTGTATTAAAATCTCCCACTATAATTGTAGATGCATCTATTCTTTCATGTAGTTTTTCCAGCTTTTGCCTCATGTATTTAGAGGCGCCCTTGTTAGGAGCATAAATATTTATGATTGTTCAATTTTCTTGACGGATTGTCCCTTTCACTAATATGTAGTATCCTTCTTTGTCTCTCACAATTGTTTCACATTTAAAGTCTATTTTGTCTGATATTAATATAGCTACTCCTGCCTTTTTTTGGTTATTGTTTGCTTGTTTGATTGTTTTCCAACCATTCACTTTCAGCCTCCATGAGTCTCTGGGTCTAAGATGTGTCTCTTGTAGACAGCATATAGATTGGTCATATTTCCTTATCCAAAGTCCCACTCTGAATCTTTTGATAGGTAAGTTTAATCTGTTGACATTCTGTGTTATTACTTCCAAAATATTATTTATGTTAGCCATAGTTTGATTGGACTTGTGTTTGTAATATTTTGTTTTTTTCCCTTCTCTTTTTGTCTTTTTTGTTGGTCTTACACTCTTCTCCAACTCTGCCTCTCCTGTTTCTTCCTTTCTTCCTACAGTACATCCTTTAGAATTTCTTGAAGGGGAGGATTCTTGTTGGCATATTCTTTCAGCTTCTGTTTATCTGTGAATATTTTGAACTCTCCATCATTTTTGAATACTAGTTCAGCTGGATAGAGTATTCTTGGTTGGAAATTTTTTTCTTTTAGTACCTTGACTATATCATACCACTGCCTTCTTGCCTCCATGGTTTCAGATGAGAAATCAGCACTTAATCTTATGGAGCTTCCCTTGTATGTGATAGTTTTCTTTTCTCTTGCTGCTTTTAGCATTTTCTCTTTGTCTTGAGCGTTGGATAATTTGACAAGTATATGTCTTGGGGTGGGCCTGTTGGGGTTTATGACAATTGGGGTGTGCTGTGCTTCTTGGATATGTACATCTGTCTCTTTCAGTAGATTTGGGAAGTTTTCAGCCATTATTTCCTGCAACACTCCTTCTGACCCCTTTCCCTTCTCTTCTGCTTCTGAGATGCCTATAATACGTATGTTTCAGCATTTTACATTGTCATTCAGGTCCCTAAGTCCTAGCTGGATTTTTTCTATCTTTTTATCACTCAATTCTACTATCTGTTTGATTTCCGATGTACTGTCTTCCACATCACTAATTCTCTGCTCTGGTTCTTCTAGTCTGCTGATACTTGCTGCAAGTGTATTTTTGATTTCTTGAACTGTGGTGTTCATTCCCATCATAATTTTTATCTTTTTGCATATGTCTGCAATTTCCCCTCCAAGTGTTGTCTTCATGTTGTTAACCTCTTCCTTCACTTCATTAAATTTGTCGGTGATAAATGTTCTGAGATCTTTAATTACTTGTGCGAAGTTCTGCTCCCCTTCCTGGTTTTTAGTTTGTTCATTGGATTCAGCCATGTTTTCCTGATTACTGGTTTGGTTTGTAGATTTTTGTTGCTATCTGGTCATCATTTTGTCTTGACAGGTTTAATCAGTTCCTTAGCTTCTTTGTCTAGTCTTGGGGATTAATTAGCTGTTGTTTTTGCGTAAGTGTTATATCTTCTCTTTGTCACTTTGTTCTTCTTATTCTAATTTCTTATTGCTGGTTGAGTTCACTTTAAAGGAAAGTATTAGGGCCATGGAAAGGCAATTGTGTAAGCAAGGAAAAAGTGTAAAGTAGTATTGGTGATAAATGTTAACAGAGCAACAATATGAGATCTGGGAGGATGGATATTAGATTCATGTAAGTTGTGTAGAGTTATAGCAGGAGGTAGAGTACCTATAATGAGGTAGTCGACTGAATATGGGAGGAATATGGTATGAATTAAAAAGCTAGTGTTTTCGTGAGAGAGTGAAAGAGAAAAGAAAGGCAATAGTTTCAAGAGTGGATAAAAGACAGAAAACAAAACAAAGGTATTAAAAATTAAGAGTTAGACACTTTAGGGATCAAAGAAAGGGAGGTGGGATATAGGAGAGACAGTAGATGATTGGGGATATCAAGATGTAGGGGAAAGGGGATAGTGTAGGTAGCCAAAATCAATTCACACAGAAATGAGGCAGTGGAGGATGAGGAAACCCAGCAAATGTGAGTTGTTCCCTGCAGCGCCTATTGTATAATTAAGATAAAATAAAATAAGAAGAAAATGAGGGACAAGAGAGAGAAGAAAAAAAAAAAAGAGAGAAGAAAGGAAGAAAGAAAAAGGGGGTGCGTAAATGGAGGGGAGCAAGTAGGGAAAAGAAAAAAAAGATATAGAACAACCACACAGCAACAACAACAACAAAAAAAACTCCCCTAAATAACTGGAAAAAACAAAACAAAAAAAAGACTTTGGGGGATACTCTGGGAGAAAAGACTAGGAGATAATGCAATGTTAGCAATCAGGACATTAAAAAAATAAAATAAAAAATAAAATAAAAATAAAAACAAAACAAAACAAAAAAGGAAAAATGCAAACGTTGAGGGCATGGACATTCAAGGCCCTCAGATGGATCTCAGGGCGTGATGGATTCAGGGATGGAAAGTCTGAGATATTGAAGACTCAAGAGGTGTGAGTCTCTGGGGTGTGGACCACCAGGGTTTAGGGGACTCAGACCTGGCAACTTCAAATCTGGTTAACAGGGAGCCTGGGAGTACCACAGTGCAACACAGCCTTCAGGGATCCCCGCAGCTGGGTGCCAGCCCTACGGGTGAGTTCGCATTCGCAAACTCTATCTTATGTGTCTGAACCCCGCAATTCACTCACTCACTGGGGTCTATTCTGTGGATGTATCACCAATTCGGCTTCAGGACACCTCCCACCTTGTAAGCCCCCAGAACGGCCACCTGGGGCGCCTCTACACTGCAGCCTATTTAATGACGCAGATCAGTAGCCAGGCCCGGGGGTGGGGCTCCAGCCAGAAATGCCAATAACAGTCCAAAACTGAAATTCCCACGCTTTGCAAAATATTCCCCTAATTGGCTTCCAGATGTCTCCCACCCTGCCAGACCCTGTAACAGCCTCCTGGTGACGTCTCCTTATTGCTAGCAATTTAAGTCCGCTGCAGATTGGCAGCCGGGCTTGGGGGGGCAGGGCTCTAGGTGGAAGCACTATTATTTGTGTCTGCAATCAAAAATTCCCCGCTTCGCAATAAAACTCCTGTTTGTCTCCCCAAATCAGTCTGCAAGGGCCTCCGGTCCTGTTAACCCCCCAATAACCTGCTCAGGGCTTATGAATTCCCCAGTACCGCAGAGCCTCCAGTAATCGCTGCTGCAGCGTCGGTGCCGCGGCTCCACCCACCTCAGGAGGGAGCGTCCCACGTGCAGCTCCCACTTCCGTGTAATAGAGTCTCAATTATATCTTATAGATGAATTTTCTCTGTTACCTTCCCACCAAATCAATGTCCAGACACCTCCTGCCCTGCAAAAATTCCGAAACAGCCTGGTCTCAAAGAACCTCCAACGCTGCCCAGCCACTTCTTTGCAGGAGAGATTATCAGGTAAGCTCACTCAGCCACCATCTTGCCCCCTCTGTTTAATAATTATGATGATATACTGAAGCCTCTCACTATGTTTGTAGAGGTGTCTACTTCTCCCTTTAGGTTTGCCAGTATTTGCTTCATGTATTTTGGGGCTCCCTGGTTAAGTGCATATATGTTTATGTTTGTTCTTTCTTCTTGGTTGAGTGCCCCTTTTATTAATATATTGCAACCTTCTTTGTCTTTCACAATAGTTTTTCATTTAAAGTCTCTTTTGTCTGATATTAGTATAACTGTTCCTGTTCTTTTTTGTTACTGTTTGCATGAAAAATCATTTTTCAGCCTTTTGCTTATAACCTGTTTGTTTCCCTGGGTCTAAATTAAGTTTTTTGTAGACAACACATAGATGGATCATATTTCCTTATCCAATAGGCCAATCTGCATCTTTTGAATGGAGAATTTAATCCATTAACATTCAATTGTATTACTGTAAAGACAGCACTTACTTTAGCCCTTTTTTCTTTGGGCTTATATATATCATAAATTATTTTTATTTATTTCTTTTCCTTTTAGTTATTTTTACAATTAATCTTCCTTTCCACATACTCATCTCCAACCCTTTCTTTCCTGTTTTTTTCCTTTCAACCTGCAGAACTCCCTTTCAAATATTTCTTGAAGGGCAGGACACTTGTTGACAAATTCTCTCAATTTCTATCTGGGAATATTTTGATCTCCCTCATTTTTGAGTGACTATTTTGCTGGTTACAAAGTTCTTGGTTGGCAGTTTTTTTTCTCTTAGCACCTTAACAAGGCTATACTACTACCTTCTCACCATCATGGATTCTGATGAAAAATCAGCACTTAAACTTATTGAGCTTCCCTTATATGTGGTGGATATCTTTTCTGTTCTGCTTTTAGGATTCTATATTTTTCTTGATTTTTTGACAATCTGCTAATTATGTGTCTCAGGATAGGTCTGCTAGGTTTTATGGTGCTTGGAGTACACTCTGGTTCCTAGACATATGTATCCATATTCCTCAAAAGAGATGTGAAAATTTTGGCCATTATTACTTAAACATTTCTACTGCTCCCTTTCCCTTCTTTTCTTCTGGGATGCCCCTAATATGTATGCTTGTGCATTAAGAGTAAATAATTATAATAATAATAATTAATAAATAAAAGATTAAATCAGAGGAAAAAAGAAAAAGAAAAGGGGGAAATAAAGGACAAGAGAAGTAAGAAGTGAAGAAAGAAAAGAAGAATAACAAGAGAAAAAGGAATACAAAAAAGGCATAGGAAAAGAAAAAACAAGCAAAACAAAACAAAATAAAACAAAAGGAATCCAATAATGACCATACCTTTGTGCTCTGACTTCCGTAACTTTGACTATCATTCTTGTCACACGTCCTTTGGTTGCTGCTTTCCTGTGCCTTACTGAACTTGTTTTCTCCCCACATGAGCTCATATCTCAATGTCAGTCACTGGTTCTAAGATATCACTTTTGTTCTCAAAGTTTCAACTCTGGCCTGGTAGATGAGAACATCACTCTGTTCCTCTCTGCTTCAACCTCCATGTTTGCTTCCCCACAACCTCTTTGATATCACTTTGTCACCTAAAAGGAGAAAAATAATTCTTTCACCATTTTAATTTGCTGCTCTATTTTTCCCACTGTCTCTCAATGGAGACCATATTTAGTATTTATCTATCATGATGATTTTTTCATCAAGTTTCATTCTCATTTAATTAATGACTCATTGTAACTATCCCTAATTGGTCTCCTTGTCCCTAATCAGTTTTATGCATTATTATCTTTAATTATCTTAAACCTTTCAGTTGGGCCATCACTCCCTTTTTACTAAACTTTCAAAGTCTTTTTCTATTAAAAAAAAATGAACTAAAGCCTAAAACTGTAATTAAAATTGTCTTCAGTCTAACAATTTTTTATCACTTGAATTTTATTTCTCCTTCCTTGACATTTCCAACCAGCCAAATCTTTTACTCATGGTTCCAGAGATAAATTGGAGAACATTTCTGTCTATGGCCTTTGCTTAAATAAGTCTTTCTCCTTGAAAAATCTTGACTTTCATTTTTAGTTTGGTTTTTTTTGCTGTTTATTTTTGCCTTTTGCCTTGCCCTTTTTCTTGCCTTTTGCCTTGTCTTTTGCCTTCCTACTCTCTCCATCTTCTCTTTCTTTTCTCTCTACCTAGGTGCTAACTATTCTTTGAAGCTCACTGACTCCATTGGGAAATTTTGTTTCCCATCTCTGAGGACCTCTAATTTTGCTATCTTTTTCAATGGCTTAGCATTTACCATGTAGTAGCTTAGATTGGTCTTTTCCTCTCTTTCTTTCTTTGTGTCTGTGTGTGTGTCAATGATGGTATGTATATATAAATTATTCAATATATACATTTATTTGTATGTACACACATCATTACCACTATAAATCTGTTGTAAGTTCTTTGAGAGCAAGAAATTCAAAAGTTTTAGAGAAAATGATAGAAAACAAAATTCTTTCATACTTCTGTTAGAAGTATTATGGTACAACACATTAGTGGAATGTTGTGTATTTAAGCATCGTATACTACAATGTTTATTGGGAAAACACAATCTACTAAGAGAATGCAACACTTTCAATCTACTTTCCTCTAGAATCAATCCTCAGAACTCCACAGATAGGGTGTTTCTGAAGGCCACCATTGTTCCAGGCACAAACTTGAGAGTCTGTCTGGATTCTTCTTTTTGCTTTCTTCCTACATCCCCTCAACTATGACACCCAGTTACTTATAACTCTTAGGGATGTCTTATCTGTCCATTCCTTTCCATAAACATCTCAATTGTTTTACCTTCGTCTTTTCTTGCCTGTACGACTTTAAGGACTTCCTTACTCCCATTTGAATCCATCCTCTACAATGTGAACAGAGTCTTTTTTCTCATGAAAAAAACTAATCATATTACATTGTGCTCAAAATTCTTTATTAGTTTTCTCAGGCCCACAGATAAAATCTAAAGTGTTTTTTAAGGGATTCAAAACTCTGTGTTTGGTGTCTCAGCAATTCCCATCCTGAAATGTATGTATCAGCTATCCTAAACTTGTGAATTCCCCCAAACACTATCCTCTTTCCTAATGTTTACAAAGACTGGAATGCCCTTCTCAGATTTCGCTTCTAGAGCATCATTCATCTTCCTTCTAATCTTAGTTTGAACAGTTGCTTTATCATGAAGCTTCCTCTGACTCTCCTTGGGAAGCTTAAAGACTCCTACATTCTCCAGGTTGTATTTCCAGTTTTTATAGAGTCTAAAACTCTATTAAATTTTGTACATACTTGGGCGAGAGACCAAGTCTTTTCACCATTTATCTAAGGAATCTATCAAAGTTTCCAAAACATACTTATCCCTCAGTAAACAACATCTTAATGGTTTAACTAAATTATAAATGAATGCAAAGTGAAAGGAAACAGAGAAAGAATTAATCTCCTCCTTAGATATGGATGAATTTTTCAATGACTTATTTTCTTTATCAAAAAGGAAAGCATATATTCCAGGTTAGTCCAACATCTTTTTACACCATTCATTAGGCCTTCCAAGTAGAAATCATTCTTTCTGGGTCCAGGTTTGTGTTAAGTTGCTTTATCTACTAAGAATGAAATGTATTAGTGATGAGCCAAAAAACATAATTTTTACTTTGCTAAAGATGAAAATAACACTTGATAGAAACATGGAATGCATATTTCAAATAAAATATTTCATTCCCTATTTTTCCCAAGGTCTTGGTTTTTAAATATAATTGTTATTTATGGTCCTCCCCCTTATTTAATTTTACAAAGATTTTTAAACCAATGTTACAATATAGTTAACACAAGATAATAACTAAAATAGCAGTAAGTCTTCCTTAGTCAGTGGTTACACTCTTCCACCTTCCATTTTTGTTCATATCACAATTTTGGGGAATTTGGGATGATGTCCCCTTTGAATGTTTCAGCCTGAGAAAGGACCTAGGTATAATAGGGCAGTGGAAAGGAATTATTTTGCTTTGAGTTGAAGATACTCCTTATTTTGGTGTGGGATGGTTCATCTTCACCACATGTGATCTATGCTTTGGAATTGGGTAATGGGTAAAGGCTGGAAGAATTGTGAGCTGTTTGATAGAAAGGGCCTAGATTGCCTTGGAGAAACTGTTCTTAGAAATAAGGATGATAAATGTACTTCCAATGAGGTCTTATAAGAAAATGATGAAGCATTATCAGAAACTGTAGGAAAGGTGACCATTGTTTTAAAGTGGCAAAGAAATAGGCAAAGTTGACTTTTGATGTCATAGGGAAGGAGATTGAGAGAGATGTACTTGGATTTTTAACAGAGGTTATGTCTGGTTATGAAAAGTGCAGTCTGGTTTCTACTTGAAGATTGTAGTGAAATGTTAGAGGAAAAAGATAGGCTGAGAACTGAATACCTATGCAATAGAAACCAAAACTGATGTTTGGAAAATTCGAAGCTTCCAGAAAGCAAGTCTCCAGATAATAGTGCTCTATGTGAGGGTTTAACTGAACTTGGAAGTAGTGAGCCATTTCATTGGCAGTCAGTATTGGAGGTGCAGTTATCTAGGAATGATCTGTGGAAAGTCCTAGTGTCTGATGGTTTGGACTCCTGTGTACTACAAGAAAAACTGAGTTTTTTGGTGAGATCTTTATAAAAGGACATACTACCAACCTGTTCTAACAAGGACAGAAAAGGGACCAATTCTAGGAAAAGTGATTTCAAAGTCAGAAAGATGGATGCTGAGGTATAACCTAAAGACATCTTCTTGGGCCGAGAGTGTGGCCCTTCATGTGTGTGATATGGGCGAGTCTTGGAGAAAGCCTATACTCCCTGACATTGTTCTGGAAAAGTGCTGCAGCCCAAATCATCAGAGAGGGCTGAGCATATTCCTTATGATTTCAGAAAGTCCAGTCACCACCCAAAAGTTATGAGAATATTGAGCCTACAACCCAGGGAATGAGGAAAGTCTGGCCATGCTGATTTTCTCAGAGGGTGGAATCTGTTTCTGGGGGATTGTGTAGAGCCTGAAAGTCAAGCTAATGCTTGAAGTGTGTGCACCTCCATCCCAGTGTTTATAGAATGAATGGGAAAGCGTGAGGCAGGGATGCCACTTCCTCAAAAATAGAGGACAGAACATCATTCTGTAGATGACTCACAACTTGCAATTTAGTGGTGTTTTGGGATTATTTGGGACCCATGTCCCTGTTTTCCTTCCAATTCTTCCAATTGGGAATGGAAATGCCTATCTTATGGCCATCCCTACAATGTATATTGGAAAAGAGATAACTTGCTCTTTAGAGTTTCAAAGTTCCACAGATGGAGAGGGATTGTGCCCAGGACAGACCACACCTATAACCTATTTTGATGTGACTTTGTATTTAGCATTGTTACTGAAATGACTTGAGGCTTTTGAATATTGTGATGGAATGGCTATTTTGCCTGTAGAAAGAACATGTCTTTTTTGGGTCCAGAGTGTAGAGGGTGGTGGTTTGAAGCTGTATTTGCCCCAGAAAAGCATGCTTTTAAATGTAATCATTTTTAAGGTGAGACCCACATCATTCAGGCAGAAACTTATTTCTATAGTAGTGTCCTTTATAAAAGAAATTATTAGAGAGAAAGAGTGAGGGAGTGAGAAAGAAACGGAAAGAGAGAGAAAGCCACAAAAGCAAGAAGCTGAAATGAACAAATTTGGAAGAGAAGAGAGAGACCAGCAGATGCTGCCATGTACCTTGCTATGTGACAGAGGAGCCACATAATGCCACAGACTTTGGGTAGACTGCATTGTATTGATGATGCCTTAATTTAGACATTTTCCTGTACTCTAACCAAAAGCAAATAAATTCCCATTGTTAAAGTCAAGCCCATTTCTTGGTATTGTTTGAGCAACCTAAACTAAAAAAGAGGCTTTGGTATAAAAACTTAGGATTCAGCCTGTGAGAAGGAAGAATTTCTAGCTCTACTTCAGGCAGAATGTTTCTCTTGGGTAATTCAACTTTACCTTCATTGAGTTTCCAACTTATGACCTGCCCTTCAGAATCTGGCCTTGCCAATTCTGGTGAAAATATGAACAATTGTTATAAGAAATATCTTTATATTTATATATACATGTGTGTGATATATATGTTTGTATAGATATGTGAATGAGTGTAAACATTCATAAAAATACATACATATACTTACACACATATATATCCTATCAGTTTTGGCTCTCTGGACAACCCTGAATAATACATTTTATATTATTCTCCACTTCCTCTCCTTGCTACTCGGGTCCCATAGAAGCAAAACAGGATGATATTTACCTTTGACAGTAGGGTAAACTAATATTAATTTTGTTTTGAACCTGTAATGATTTACTTTAAAGCAATCGAACACAGCCTAGGTTATTTTAGTTCAAGGATTTCAGAGTGAATGGTAGAGATAACGTAAAACTTACATAGTACAACTTGAATTTGTTTTCAATGATAAGAGAATTCTCAAATACTTCCTGACAGAATAATCAGCTTAAAGAGATTATCTAGACTGTACAGCTATCGAAACCAAGATTTTTAAATTCTATTAGCATGCATTTTAGGATAATAAAAAAATTATAGGTTTATTTGATGTTTGTGTTAGTAGGGCACAGAGCGACATGTGGATACTGAGTCCAAAAATACAAGTTCACATACATTGTCATTAATCTCTTCAAACACTAATTTGTTTAAAGCTATGGAACTACAATTATACTTTCATTCATTCTCAGCTCAGTGATTTTATCTGTCCTAATGCAATGGCCTACTTAAAGATTATTGAAGGGAAAATGTGTACAAATAAAATGAAGTACTTTAATACAATTGCGATAAATTTTTTTAGGGCACGCTTAAGTTTTGCACTAGTCATTTCCTAACAAATTTATATATTTAAATATGTTGTTATCATATATAGACTTTTATGCACTCTAAATCAGTTTGAGACTAATTTTCTTGTCATCTATCTTATGTTAATCTGATCTTTGCTTTAATTCTAAATTATCTTACATGATTTGTAAATAGCAAAGCTTAATTAATTAAACATTACTCTTTCAATTGATAGAATATTGCAGAAAAAAGACACCCTCATGAGAGATGGTGGTTAGATATTTAAAACCAAATTCTAACTTTTGATACTTTGGAGAGTTCTTTATTCCAAAAAAGTATTTTTCAAATAATTAAATCTAGACTTTCTCTTTTGTGGGTATACCCCAGTTCAGGTTCACATCTAGGTATAACTAGGGAGACTATGTAATTAACCACCTGAACTAGACCCCTACAGAGAGTGACAGGTAAGTTACTAACAATTACTCTGGGAAAGCAGTGATTGACCTCAGCAGAGCAAGATGTTACCCAACTGCAACCATTCAAACTGTAGCACAGGGGTTATATGGACCATTAACTTAACATCTCATAAATAACATTCATAATTTCTTAGAGGAAAAAAAAAACTTGCAAAGCAAAAATTAAGGGACCTTATTATCATGACATAAGGTGTGAAAATGCACAGGGTGACAACTTGGGGAAGACTTGTAAAAATGGAAGTTCTTGGCTTGAGTAAAATTTTTCATTTTGAGTTGCCAATAGAGCACCCTGATTATTGCAGACACATCTGTAGGCTTTGGATTTAACCCACCTCCTTCCTCACCACTGTTAACAAAATTTAAGTGCCAGTGCTGGGCATGAAGGTATCTTCCAACTTCTTGGAAGTCTCTTCCTAGCTCTTCAAATCCGGACTATTTCACCTGTGTCCAGAGCTCTACCGACCTTTATTTCTAGAGTGGATTTGGAGCTGGAGGAAGTTACTTAGCTTTTTATGACCCCAGTACTTCTACATGGCACTTAGAATTCCTGTACCTTTCTGTAGCTCACGCATAGTCAGTAGCATTAAATAATCATGGAGCTGTGTGCACAATGCTTTCTCAGGGGAATCCTGAAGAATTATCTAGTCCCCAAACATGTCTTTTGTTATGTTTGATATAATAATTACTATTATATTCTTCAAAGAAAAAACACTTTCACTAATGGGCTCTCATTCAACCTTTATCATTCTAATGGGGTTGAGGGAACTATGATTAAGTGTACATTCTTTTACAAATGAAGAAAAACAAGTTATATGACGTACTCAAGATCACACTGCATATGTGTGGTAGATCTTTTATTTAACTCCTGTGTCTTTCCTGCAAAAAAATAAAAAGCAAATTGCCATAGGAACTGTATTCTGTTGTAACTGAAATGTCTTTATATGTAACAAACCTTTCCCTATACATTTAGATAAAGAATTAATAAATTCTTCTTGAGGACCATAATTAATTTCGGAGTTTTTTCTAAGAGTGAGGTATTTGTAATGGTTAAACAACACAATTAATCAGGTAGCTTAGTTCAATATTAAGTCCAGGGACAAATGAAAAAAATTTATCTACTTCACAATTTTTTTCTTAGGCTCATCCTTGCTGGAACTAGTATTCTGGTAGAAACCATAAAATTAGTACAAAAGCCATGGCCTAAGTTTTAGTAATTTCCCTTGCTTGGTTTTGCTACTATTGAAAGATTTATTTTAAGCATCTTAATTATTTTGATTCTTCTTAGTTATTCGGTTTATTGATTCATTCATTTATTCAATAAGCATTTGTAACAAAGTTGAAAATTTATGCATACTATATCTCAGAGGTGCAGTTCAAATGTGTTTATTAAATTGCTTTTAAAAAATCTTATCTCATTACTCTTTATCTAGAAAATAAAGGGAAAAAGTAACTTCTATCTTATTTAGTGTTAAACTTGGATAACTAAAATAATTTATATTACCCCTTAAAGTTGTTTTATGCTCTTTATTTTTGGTGAAAAATGTTCCGTTTTCCCCAAATCTCCATGTCTCTCCAGGACTTTTGGAGGAAGGAGGACTATATGAACTGCTGGTATAGAAGTATACAAGTTTGTTAGCTTTTCAGGGTGCTTTCCCTTTACCCAGGCTTCAAGCTGATGCTACCGTCTCCCTGAGTGATACATGCCAACAGCACTGCAGCTGAGGTCCACACTTGCTTTACCTGTGGTCTGGTTGATCTTAGCTTATTAGAGCCCAGTATGACTTTACTGATTACTCAACTCATCTTACTTCTGCCTTGTGCAAACACCCTCATGTACTCCTGGCTTATTTCTCTGAATGATCCATCCCAAGCCAAGCCCAGGGAATCCCTTCCCATCTCACCAAATCATACTGGCACACCTTTCATTTACCCCTTAATTCAACTGATTAATGAGCCCCTTCCATCCTATGCCAAAACAATGAAATGAAGTAACATTTAGTCTCTATCCCTGTTTGGTATTAATAGAAAGAATTTGATACCAAATTAAACTATATGTCTCTGATCCACATTGCAAAGGGTAGCCTCCTGTTGGGTTCTTTAAATAGACTCAAAAGAGATCCAACAGCTCCCTTTTTCTCACAGTATGTATTCTGTCCTAAGACTTCAACTTAGGCAGAAAACCAGAGAGGAAAAGGCAGGACACTTACACATGATTGTTTTGGGATCTATGTCTTCTTTTCCTTTCTCCTACCCATAATTCCCTAGTACTAGAGGAATTGCATATTCTATCTTCATCTGCATCACATCTCCCTCCTCTCATCCTGTAGCAAAAGTCCTGGTATCATGTGCAGATAGTGTGTAGAAGTAATTGTTGTGTGAGAAATCTGAATCCTATCCAGGCTTAAAAAAAGGAAGAAAAAGGAATTTACAAAATTCTCTCCACTAAATAGCATGGCACTTAACTTTATTTTCTTACTTCAAAATTTTAGTTTCAATAGCAGGAATTGAATTGAAGCACTTTTAATTCGTATTCTCTGGCCACCAACCATATTGAAGTTTCAGGTCAGGTGAGAAGGTCTTGAAACAAGACAATGACATAAAGAATTCAAAAATTCTAATCCAGTAGACCAGCACTAGAATTCGTTGGAAAATTCTAATATCTTTCAGAACTTCTGTTTTTGACAAAGCTGAATGGAATCACTGTTGAATGGAAACATGAGGTTATTCTCTTCTGGGCTACATTGTCACTTTTAGCAGACATCATGCTACCTGAATGCCATCAAGCCCTTACTGAATGATTTTCAGTGATCACAAAACTCCAGGGTTTCTATGTGAAAAAATAATTGGAAAACTCCTGGTCCTTAGGAGACAAGTCCTGGTAGACATGCATATATACAAATTAAAGCACACAACCATCTGTGACATGTTCACTCTGTTTACATTGCTGCTCAAAGAAAAGAAAAAATACTTCTAATTCTAGGTGGCCATGTTACAACTGGAATACATTGCACATTTCAACTTCAATTCAAAACTCTGGCAGAAAGAAAGAGATAGAGATAGATGTAGAGATAGAGATAGAGATAGAGATAGAGACTGAGGGAGTGATAGAGGTAGAGGTAGTCGGAGGGAAGGGAGGAAGGGAGGAAGGGAGAAAGGGAGGAAGGGAGGAAGGGAGGAAGGAAGGAAGGAAAGAAGGAAGGAAGGAAAGAAGGAAGGAAAGAAAGAGGGAGGGAGGGAGGGAGAGAAAAAAATGGCTGGTTATAATTTGGCTTTCATGGGATTAAAAACTACTTGGAAAACGAAGCACTTAACAAAAACTGGCTTAGTACCAGGCAGAACACCCAAGTCACCAAGTCAGATTTTACTCAATCAGTATATTTCTTCACACTTATTACTCTTGGAATACCAAGTAAGCAAAAAAAATTTTTTTAATCAGAGAGTGCTTTTGAATTTTATATGAAACAATTTCCTCAAAAGTGTGAAAATAATATTCAGTAAAAGTTAATCATAAGTCAATTTGTAAAACTCATCTAAAAGCAAATAGATAATTAAAATGAATATGTATGTAGACATATTGTAAGAACATATTGTATAGAAAGTAATATCAAGAAATTGAATTAATCAAAAGAATATGCATATATTCTTTCTTCCATGAATTTATTTTAAAGGTTTGTCATCACTTCCATTTGCCTATTCTAGAAAATAAGAATTACGTAATTAGTTTTTCTGAATTTACTGTCAACAGTAAATAATATTCCACAAGGAATATCATGAATTCTAAGTGTTCTGCCTTTGAAATTTGAAAATATCTATTCTATATGTCCTTTCTGACTCCAAAATTCTATACACACACACATACACACACACACAAAGAAAACCAACTTATTTCATTTTGGGTTTTGTTAACAGAAATTCTAAAGTTGGATAGGACCATTTAATCTAAAGTTAAAGTTTTCATTTCACATATGCAAAAACAGAGGTCATCTGAGATAATATAAGATTTTTTCAGGACACACAGAGTGAAAGATATGGAACGAAACCCTCTACAATTTCCAGTATATCTCAAGTATGTGGGATTCTGATCACAGGTTTCTTAGTTCTCTAGGTTATTGCATCCTTGTGTCTGTTACTGTGTTAACCTGATAGGAGACTAGCCATACCTGCTACACCTTGCCTCAACAAATCAAAAATGACTACAGAACATTGATGTCTACAATATTAACTCAGTAGGTCAATATAGATTTTCTGTCTGTAATAGTAACACATTCTTTCACTCATACCACATACAATTATTAGCCTTTGAACCAGACTGAGATATAATGAAGTCAAGAAAGTATGGAAGGGTTTTATTTTATTTCTCTTTCTGTGCTTTTTTCAGGGTTCTGCCTCTAAAGGTCATTGAGAAATTTGGCCATTCTTGAAACTGACCATGACCTAATGTCTTTGTACATTAGAATTATTCTACTCTCCCCAACCACATGCTACAACATAAATATCTCCTTTTGTCTATCCAGGCTTTTCCTAGAAGACAATATATTGTATGAAAGAGGTCTGGCCACAGCACATGGCATCGGGATTGCATAGTGACTTAAAGAAAAGTGTTTTAGATGTGGATAGATTTAGAAAGGGTTGGGAAACAATTCATGAGAATGTCTAGTCTTATGTGCTATATTCACATAAGAACTGCACAGAACATGGTAGTTGTAATACCAGCCAATGCTAAATGTGTTAGTTTCCCGAGTAATCAGAACCATGAGGAATGAGAGGAACAAAGTTGTAGGATTAACACTTCTTGATTTCAACACTTATTATAAAGTTACCATATCCAAAACAGTGTAGTATTGGCACACACAAAAAAAGACATATAGACCAATATAATGGACTGAAAATGCAGAAATAAACCCCTTCATCTATGGCCAATTGAATTTTGACAAAGCTGCCATGATCACACAATTGGGAAAGAAGTGACTCTTAAACAAATGGTGTTGAGGATATCCCATGTCTTCAATGCAAAAGAATGAAAATGGACTCATACCACATAAAAAAATGAACTGAAAGTAGAAGAAATTCTCAAATATAAGAACAAATACTATAAAACTTTAGAGGAAAACATAGGTAAACAACTGCAGGGTCTTATATTATGCAATAGATTCTTAGAAATCACACTAAAAGCAGGAAGAACAAAAAAATCAATGAACTGGACTCCATTAAAATGAAAAATTTTTATTCTTTTAAGGATATTATCAAGAAAGTAAAAAGACGACCTGAAGAGTAGGAAAAAATATTCAGAAACAATGTGTGTTAAATGTTTAAAATTGACAATATAAAGATATCCAACAACTAAACAACAGAAAGATAACCCGATTAATAAATTATCAAAGTCCTGAATAAATTTTTTTCAAAGAAAATATATAAATGGCCAATAAGTTCATAAAAAAGATGATCAACATCATTAGCTATTAGGGAAATGAAAACCAAAACCTCAATGTGATATCATGTTATACACACTAGAATGTCTACTAATAAAATAATGAGAAATCATAGGTGCATGTGAGGTTGGAGATAAATAGGATTCCTTGTACATGATTGGTGTGAATGTATAATGGTGCAACAAATGTGGGAAACATTTTGTATGTTCTTCAAAAAGTAAAACATACAGCTATCATATGACCAGCAGTCGCACTTCTCTGTAAATCCCCAAAATAATTGAAAGCATGGACTTGGACAGGTCTTTTTACATCCACTTTCATAGTAGCATTACTCATATAACTTCAAAAGTTAGAAGCAATTCAAATGCCCATGGGCAGATAAATGAATAAACAAAATAAGGCCTATTAATATAGCAGGTTATTACTCATCCTTAAAAATGAATGATATTATGCACATCTCAGCAGGATCTCAGCGACAGAGATCATAGAGAGCAAGATGTACCCTGCTCAGCTCAGGTGGCTCACCAGCAGGTGGGGAGCACACAAGCAGAGACCTGTGGACTTGTGCCTTTCTTGTGATCCAGGGGTGGAAGTATGTATTAATAGTTATCCTGCAGGAGTCAAGAATTGATTATTTTAAATCAAAACTCTGTGGAAAGGGAAAGGGAGCAGGGTCATAGGTTAGTGGGGATGATAAGCTCATTATTTGGGACCAGCTCTGGGTATTGAGTGAGGTGTGTGCAGCGTGTTGGTGTTAGCTGCAGATGTGTGTTTGTGCTTAAAGGGAGTTTATGCTTCAGAGCATAAAAATAATATGCTTATTAACTAGATCAAATTTCAGCAATGAGCAAGTGGCTTAGCCAATGTAAGCTTGTTGCTGAGACAGCACATAAACCATTTTGTTGGTTACAACACCATCGACAGGGAAATAGTGAATCATTCGTGGAAGTGGAATTGACCCCCAATATTTCTCATGACTTACGGAGGAATCCAGGCTCCTATAAAGGAAAAACCAGCCAACTCAGACAAACAAGCAGATAAATCAAGAAGCAGCAGAATATTCTGTTCCGGGTTTCAGTTGTTGCTGAGGTCCAATAGTCTACATCTTCTGTTCATTGTTATTTTGTTCATTCTTCCTGGCATTCCGTAAGTTAAAGAAGTCACAATTTGTCATAGGCATCTGTGATCATTGAGTCTGGACCATTCCATTATTCCTTCTTTTAGAATTAAATCCCCTTCATTAGGGAATTACTCTTTCCTGACCTTGTTTTGGAAATGAGCTGCCTCTGCAATATGCTGGCCATGGGTCAATTACATCCTTCAGGCCAAAGATAACTGCTCAAGAAATAGACACATGACCCAAAGCTTGCTAGCGCTCCTCTTTGATTTTTAAACTAAGTATCTTAGTGAGGGAAGTTCACTTTCCTTTGGGATTGCTGTTTTCTGATGGCATGAGCATTGAGCTGTGTATATCCCTATCACCCACTGCACAGAAAACATGTGTTTGCAGTGGGAAGAAATGCCAACAACATATGGAGACTTGGTAAACAGAGCCTGAGAGTGGATTTTCATTTGTAACTCTGCAACTAGGGAGACCACAATATATCAATAGATCATCATAAAAATGCTAAGAGTATTTATATTAGGCTCCTCTTCTACACAGAAGGAATTGAAGCTGAAGGACATTAAATAACTCTTCCAAAGATTAGTGTGGTATATTAAATTATATATCACAGCAAAGACATATTTTTAACCTTAATACTCAATCTTTGGATGTGAGCCCATGTATAAATAGGACATCTAGAAAAATTTATTTTAGTTAGGTGTGGCCCCAAAAGTAAGTATTACTAGAATCCTTTATAAACAGGTGAAATTTAGACATGGGAACTCAAAATAAACTATACAGGATAAACTTGAAGTCAGTGTAAATCAGGAGAATAGACATAAAGAGGAGATTGCCATGTAACATGGGGCAGAGATGCAAGCCAAGAGAGCCAGAGGATTGCGGCAAGCCAGCATCAGAATGCTACAAAGTTTGGTACAAAAATAGTGGTCTTTACAGTACCTCCACTGTGGGCATCAAGCCTCTGAAATCATAAACCAGTAAATTTCTGTTATAAAGCAAGCCCTCTTTGTGGTAGTTTTGTTCTAGCAGCCTGGCAAAATAACACAATGAGAGGTAGAATGTATATTTGAACTCCAAAGCCCAGTCTTCCCACCTTTCCACTTTGTTTCCCGGAGCAAGTTAACTCTGGATGAACTTGTAATACACACTGGCCATCATTTTAGGAAAAGTCACTGTATTTGTATAACTTACATTCTAGTGAGTGGTTACTCATTGTTTATTTTCTAAAGAACGTGAATAAATAAATTACATGATAAGTTAGAAATGATATGTTTCCCAGTATCCTGGGAAAAGAGTTTGGAGAGAGAATCTGAGAAAGGGGCATGGGCTGGAAGTGGGAAAAGACAGTTGACAGCCACCAATCATCTGAAGAAGTACTGGAATGTGATTAAATTGTCACTGTTTTCTGTGGCATGAGATGCATAGTAAAGGTCATGTCTTTGCCAGGGCAAAGGCAAAGATTTAGACAGAGGCAGGGTTAATGAACAACTTCCCTAGATTGGCTGTTCTGCAATAGAACATGTTTGTTTGCACAGCAAAGTTTAACCAGACTGGGATATGTCCCAGCAGAGATTATGTAACTCCTAGGTAGATCATAGTGGAGAGTAGCCAACATCAGAGGAAAGGGCTTGTCATGTCAGATGATTATAAAGCCCTTTGAACAAAGAACTTCAAATTCTCTGGTTACTGGCAGACACACATTGTTGAGACCTTTACACAATATAGAAGAGAATAGTTTCTTCCTTATGAAGCTTAATAATGAGAACACCCATCTGCTCCTATGTAGTGCCCAACCAAAATGAGTGGAAGAAACTACAATATCCAAAGACCATGGTTTCCTATTCTACTTCAAACAAATCATCTTAGATGACTTTATTTTCCATATGCCTCAGCTAAAAATAATGAGTCTAAAGTTAGGGTATCATTGATCTAATGTCAGGAGAATGTTAGGCCTGGAATATCATGAAGATTGTCTAATTGCAGTCCTGTAAACCTCTCAAGGTTCACAGAGTGTCATGCTCCTTTACTTCTCTCCCTCACTGTACCCCAATCCTAGTTTCACGTAAAACTTCAAGTATCTATTAGCCAGTGATTTCAGATTCTCAGGAGGGAGGATATAATTGGCTCAGCTTGGTCAGGGAATCCTTATGTGTATGCAGACAATGGTGCTCAAATATTACTGCATCTTCATCTCTGGAACCTGTGAAAGTGTTGCCTTACATGCAAAAGTTCTTTTGTAGACGTGATTAAGTTAAGACTTTAAATAGGCCGAGTTATCCTGAATTATCCAGGTAAACCCAGTCTAGTCATAATGGTCACAAAATTGGAGGACCATTCCAGGCTCTGATCAGAGAACAGATGTGATTAGATGGCAATGTTGACATGATTCATTATTCTACGGTTGTTGTGACAAAATACCACACCACTCTCAGTAGGTTAGTTGAAAGAGAAGAAATGGTATCCAACAATGTCTGATCTATTTCAATTCTTCGATTTAAGTTATAAGATAGACACCATCACTGCACACATTTTATAGATGACAATGCTAATGCATCCCTAAATTTCCCAGAGTAACATAACTAGTAGAGGAGTCAGAATTTCCAGAGGCCAAACTCCAGGTTCTATGCACCTACCACTATTCATAATCATCAGCATCATAGCCAATACCATTTTCACTCTATTTTTATGCCCTATTTCAATTGCTTTATATTTATCAAGTGATTTACGTTTCACTATTTGCACTATATGAGGGAAATCGCTTTATACAGATGTATGTTACAAATAGTGTCTGTGTCATCATTAAATTCATTATTTTGCTCTTCTAGCACAGTTTTCCTGATCATTTCAAGACTTCTTCCAATAAATACAGTGCTTAAGACACAATTCATTTTCAATTAAGAGTTGATATAATCTTGGAAATTTTATACCCAGCTACTAATCTTCCTCAAAGCTTTGACTTGCTACAGTATTGCCTGGGTGTTGGCTGCTTTGGGCAATATCTGTCTTGGATGCTTCCCAGGATTTTTGGTGAATCTCCATACTTTCTCTAGGGTGAGCAGCATCTTTCCAGAAACCATATTTCTGGGAAATAACTGATCTCTTTCCTGAATTAAGTGATCAATCAGCAGCCACATCCTCACAGGAATGGTGGACCGGAAGATATTTTTTTTTTTTGTTATCTATTGGATTTTTATTCCTGCTATGACTATTGTTAATACCTAAGAGCTTTTTTATATTGTGCATTTATTTTTTAAGGCAGCTACTTGAATTCATGAATACAATTATTTCTTTGTCACTTTGAGAAAATAACAGTTTTTGGAAAAACTTGAATCACCATCATTGTCTGGTGATCTGATGATTTGTCCTTTTCTGCTTCTGTCAAATAATCAAAACTAAATCTGTCAATGAATGATTTCATGGGTGCAACTGTTGACAGTGGGACTCATCACTGAGTCATCAACTGCGCTTTATTGTTGGAGAATCTGCAATATGAAGACATTTAGATCTTTTCTGTTGAGGTCTCTAGATTTTTCAGAGGGTGTTCCAATATCCAGTGCTCAACTACCAGCCCTCTGGTAGGTCAACAGTGAAAGTTACAGAAATTTCTGCAACTTTCACAAGTCCTTCAAAGACAATTTTTGACAACAACTCTAAATAGTGAAGTCACACAATAAAACGCTGACTCTAACTAACAGTTAGTAGGCCAGATTCCAAAGGTTAAGGAGAATCCACTACAAAGTGCCTTTCAGGTATCAGTCACAATTACTGGGGCTCAGGCCATGCACACATCTGACCAACTCACTATAAATCAGGGGTTCCCAACGTCCTCAATGTTTAAAATTTGATAGAATGACTCACAGAACTCACTGAAATCACTATTCTGACAATTACAGTTTTATTATAGTAAAAGAATGTAAGTAAGAAGAAGCCAAAGAGAGCATGGAGAATGGATTAGAGTGGTCTTGAATATAAGCTTCCTTGTCCACCACACCTAGAGTTAGAAGACCTCCCCCTCTTGACAGAATGATCTACCTTATCCTCTTGTAGGCTCCTACTATCCTGAGTTTCTGTTGGTCTCATTACATAAGCATGACTGATAGAATCAATGACTGCTTTGTTGCATTCAATTTGCAGCCTCTTCCCTTCCCAGAGGTGAGAGCTGTGGGCTGACACAACCTGTCTCTAAGCCCCAAACCCCTAATCACAGTTGGTCTTTCTGGCCTGACCAAGCCTACCCCAAGACCACAGGTTTGGCTGGCCCCACCCTGTAACTCTCCGTGATCTCCTGGGCCCACCTTGAAGAATAAAACACCCTTCTCTCATAGAAAATTCCAAAGAGTTTTTTTCCTCAGGAATGGGGGACAAGGACTTGTTTATCTTTTCATTATATCACAGGGGTACTTGGAGATTCAAGTGTAAATCATCTGTAGAAAAAGATAGAATTGAGAACCATCCAGGTAGATACAGGAAATCTGGGATATTAATCTCTTAAATCTATTAGCCATTTCTAAGAGACATATTAATCTCATGTTTAATAGCTTTCAATGTTTTCTTTTAAAATCTGTGAAAATTTTCATATAACTTGCCTTATATATCTGCTTTAGTTAAGCTAAGCTTCATCTGTCATGCTGGGCTGACTTTAATTAAACAATTTCATCTGCCATACAGGAATGTCTGCCTTGGCCCCCCTCTCCTCCCTGGTTTTCTGGCAGAAATACTCTTTTCTGAGGATCGTGCTATTCCTGATTTTCTGTGATTTTTGAGGGAGGAGAAGTTTGTCAAGTCAAATGGGCAGAGAAATATACTTAATCAAAGATATGCGAAGTGTAGCAGTTTGATATAATTGATGAATTCCAAAAAGAAATATTGAATTATGCTTGTAATCTGATCTGTACCTGGGCATGATTGAGTTGTGTAGTTATTGCATTTATATGTTGAGTTTGGATTAAAGAGAGACCATATTTGAGCATCAAGGAGGCTCTCAGGAGGTAATGCTTAGCATATAATAGTACGCTAAGTTTTCAGTTTCAAGCATAAAGATTCATACACACAGTCATCAATATCAAGGGGCTGTCAATGGATCATCCTTCTTCACTGTATTTGGGAAATTCTTGCTATTCCATCAGAATGTGGCAGAGCTCCCCAGGATGGGAGTTCAATATTCTTTCAGTTTTTGTGTGAATATCCTTCTTGGGGTTTCTCCTAACCCTGGATGAGATCTTGTTCCAGTGTCGTACCAAACGGGGTTTTTGTGGGGTCCTTCCAGCAGCCTCTTGGTGGCTGTCCTTCCCTCAGGGTATTTTGGGGTTCCATGGCCACATGTTTCATGACCTTGTTTTTCAGTGAACTCTTAAATTTGTGTCCCCTTTTCCTACATTAGCCTGCATCACCTCCTTTTTAAGGAATTCCAACATTTTAGAAGTTTCTTCCCTGGAAATTGGCAACAAAGACTAGCCAAATTTTTCATTATACCATTGGGGTGCTTGGAGATCCAAAGTAATTAGGGAGTTGAAAAATTCAGAATTAGTAACTCTGTGCATAGTTCTGGAAATTCTGTTCTCTTTCTCTCTTAAGACTGCTAGGCAAATCTAGAAGAGATGAAAACAATATCACATTTAATAGTTCTAAACTTTTTTGTATAAGATCTGAAAATTTTCATTTATCTTACCTCATATTTCAGCTTTAGATAACCTCAGTTTCTTAAATGACCTAGTGAGAAAATAAATATATGTTCTTGCCAGGTTTTCTATGGTGTTTGTACCCTCCTAAGAATATGGCACAGAGAAGTCAGAAAATAATGAGCTTTTCAGTTCTGCCTAATACCTCCAATGAAGTTATTTTTTCTGAAGTAAAACATTTATTCAGGAAGCTGTGTTAGCCATCCCAATATGTCTACCTGCTCCTCTCTTTTCTCAGGTTTCTGGTGGGACTAGGCTTTCTGAAGTTTCTGCTATTTCTGAGACTCTACAATTCCTGAGGAGGCAAAATTTTGTTGCTTCAAATGGACAGAGAATATTGTTCAATCTGGAGACAGTGTTGAAAAACAGTGGAGACAGTGGGTTTATTAGTCTGCCAAAGGATGCTGATGCAAAGTACCAGAATCTATTGGCTTTTGTAAAGGATATTTATTTGGGATAGAAGCTTACAGTTGCCAGGCCTTGAAGTGTAATGTACTTCCCTCTCCATAGTCTGTGTCCACATGATGAAGCAAGATGGCTGCCAACATCTGCAAGTGTTCTGCCTTCTTTCTCTGAAGTCTCTTTGTTTCTCAACTCTACGTTAGCATAAGGCTTGTCTCTCGCCTTAGGACTCATTTCTTTCCATGCTTAGCTGCTCTGTTTTCTCCACAATGTCAGCTATAGACTGACAGGTTCTCTCTCTTCCCAGGGCCTCTGCTGTGTCCACAGAGCCACCTCTATTCCTCTGTGTTCTTCTCCTAGGTGTTTACTTCCTGGGGCTCCAGCATCAAACACTCTTACACTCTCTTCTGCCTTGTGTTTTCTTTGTGGATCCCCACCCATCAAGGGGATGGGAACTGGACATCCTACGGATGTGACCCCATCAAAGCTTCAATCAAAATTTGATCAAGTGAAAGCTCTGAATTTAATACATTCCCAGAGGAACAGACCAGTTTACAAACACATAATCCAATATCTGTTTTTGGAATTCATAAACAATATCAAACTGCCATAGTGGGATTGTATTGTTCCTGATCTCAGAGGGAAAACTTTCATTGTTTCATCATTAAGTAGTACATTAGGTGTGAGCTTTTCATATATGCCCTTTATCATGTTGAGGAAGTGTCATTCTATTCCTTGAGTTCTAAGTATTTTTTATTTTGATTAAGAGAGTTGTATTTTTTCAAATGTTTCTTCTGCATTAATTGAGATGATACTGTGTTTATTTTTCTTCATGGTGTTAATGTGTTGTATTACATTAATTCATTTTCTTATGTTGAACCATCTTTGTACAGCATAAATAAATCCCACTTCATCATAGTGTATAATTCCTATATTATACTGTTGGATTCATCTTCCTAGTATTCTTTTGAGAATTGCTGCTTCTATGTTCATAAGGTATTTGGGGCTGTAGTTTTATTTTCTGTCATATCTTTATCTTAAAGAACATCTGTATACATAACCGTTAATCTCATCTTAAAACATTTTAGTCCAAACTATAGAAACTCCATTCTATTTCTATTATATTTTTGTCCCACCAATTTTCATTTCTCTCCTTATGCAATGGGCCATTCTTAAATATTGTGAGATATTTGATAGAATAGAATTTAACCCACTTCAATACAATTGTTACTTTTAAATTTTCAGAGGACTGAACAGATTTAATTTGTGCAATAATCATTTGCTAAAGAACTAAATGTTAGGAATTTTGGTATTTAATGACCAAATATAAATTTTCCCTCACTATACCTCAATTTCTGCATAATTTCTTATTGATTTTCCCAAACTGACTCCTTCTAATTATAGAACAGTTCATGTGATTTGTAAACTATCAAAGGATAATCCAGAGTTCTTCTCTATGTATGTTACATGTTTATGTAATATTGCTTGAGAGATTTAGTCAGTGTATCAGCTGCTTATTAAACTATGAACATGTAATTCCATATCTTCAAACTTTGAAATTTTTCTTCCCTCTGCCTAAGCACTCAATGGAGGCTGAGAGTATAAGCTGTATGCACATTCGCAGAGTGACGTATTTTTGGGTAGACCAGTAAATATGAAATATCTTGATTCCAGAATAAACAAAATTCTAAAATAAAATAAAATTTAAGGAAGTTATTAGTTCACCCTGACTACATACCTGTAACAGGCCCAATGGATTAGACCAATTCTAGGGTTCCCTTTTTACTTTGACTTTAACCTGTGTTCTTCTCTAACAATGTTAATGACCGTAGACAGTCATATTTGAGTGTGAAATGGACCTATGACCCCACCCTGCACACTCCATGGAGGCCTTTTCCAGTCTGTGTGTCCACTGACAGTGCCCTTCTACTCTCCAGTGTTTTCTACTGTCTACAATTTCTGAGATAGGTGGGTTGGAGTTGGATATAGCCTTTGTACAACCAGAAGGATTTTATGCCCTTTGTCTTCTACTGTACATTTAGAAAACCCTCCTCTTTCTCTGGATCCCACTTCATCAACACCAATATAAAAATCTCGTGATTTATTTTAGGGACATCTGAAGACTGCCATGACCCTCAATATCTCCCTCAGCATCTTTGGTCACAAAAGTACACTATTCCTACATTTACATGGTACTTCCCATTTACACAATCCTTATATCACCATCATCTCCATTATCTTCATAATGATGTCACGGGTTGGTAATGTATTTCTTCAAAGAAATGTTAAAACAGGGTTAGAATGTTGACTGACTTACAGAAGGTCACAATAAGTACTAGGTCATTTTCTCTAATGCTTAGGTACGCTTCACCTTATTAAGTAGTTAGTCGATATGGCAAACAATACCACATTTAGAAATAAAGATATAACTGTAACTAAACTTTTCATGACACCTTAAAGATAAAGCAAAAATGATAAATTATTCCCTGAGAGTGGCAAAGCAATATCCAACCAGGTGCCATGAGTTTCATATATTCACTTTATTAAACAACTTACAAGGTTATCGAATAAGTTACAACATCGTTGTTAATAGACAAAAACATTCCTGTAAAATGTACCTCTGTATATGTGCGTATGTATCTTTATGCCTGGAAGTTTGGGTCATTTCACAGTAACTCAGTTTACATGCTGAGTTCACAATAGCTTCATTACAATCCCTTTTTGTCAATCCATTTTATTAGTTTTTAGTTATCTTATACCTCAGTCATAGTCCATTGTAATTAGCCAGGCTAATCAATTAAGGATTTTATTGAGTAAAGGGTTACAGATATTTTGAGTATAGTCCTGGAAATCATTCAGTTTTCTCTTTAATATCCAACATCACTTGCCATGTAGCAGGAAATCTGTCTTTATTTCAAGTGTATATCTTACATTCACTGCAGATAAACTGTATAAACAGCAAAAACAAATTCCCTTTACTTTAGGAAAATAGGTAGCATTTCCCTTAAGTTAGTAAGAATTCTCTGGATTTAGATGTGGATCTTTTCCACTTTTACATCTGTGACCATACAGTCTCATGCTGCAGTTTTTTTCCCCAGATCTTTTGAACATTTCATAAGATACAAAATATAGGCAGAGGCTATAGAAGTAGAACTTGATTGCTAGAAGCACAATAGCACATCGGGTGTGTTTTGGGGTCACAGATATTGAGTGTTCCTGTCACTGGGTTTCAATGACTAAGAGAAGCATAGGTGCATAAAGGCTTTGAAATACAAAAATGTCTTTGCTCAATGGGAGAGACAACATACAGAATGATCAAGAAGGAAATTTTACTTGCCTCCATTGTTCAACTGTTTTGATTTTCACTTCATCTGTCTCTCACTTTGAGTTCAGACATTTGTTTTAGAAGTGCTTTCAGGGAGCACAGGGCATTTTTGGACGTGAAAAAATTCTGTATGATATTGTAATAGTAGATATGTGAAATTATGCATTCATAAAAACCCACAGAACTGTGCAACACAAAGAGTGTACCTAAAGTAACCCATAGACTTTAGTTAATAATAATAATGTATCAATATTGTGTCCCGAATTTTTACAAATATATCCCACTAATGCAAATGATAGGAATAGGAGAAATTGCCCATAGATGTGGTAGAGGAGTACATAGAGAAAACTTTCTATGCAATTTTTCTCTAAAACTAAAAGTGCTCTAGGAATGACTTATATTAAAAACACACAGATACAAATAAAAGTCTTCCCAGCAATTTCTGTTTCTCTGGGAATGCGCCCTATGTATTTATTGACAACGTCTCTGAAGGGCAAAGTCAATGCCATTTGGCTGGTATCCTAGGTGCTGAGGGCCTGGGGCTTCTCAGAAGGCCAGTGTAAGCCAAGGTGTCCTCGTGGATACTGAAATTTAAAAAAATTATTTCCCCACAAGATATTTGATACTGTTCTTTATGAGAGTCCAAAGAGTATTTTAAGGTTTTTTTGTGGAAATCTGGTTATGTTTCCAATCACTCAGTTCCTGTCTCTATATATTCAAGTGCAAAACGTAAAAAGGAAGCTCAGCTTTTAATCCTTCTCTCTGATGTTTTAACACAAGCCTCACTCATAACATTGTAATATGCCTTCCTTTAGACTTCATTCTACAGAAACACTTTCAAAAATCATTTTTGAAATCCCTAGTGACTTACTTATTAACGAATATAAAACGGTAATGGGTAGCAACTTGCAATAGTTTCTGCTCTCTGCCATGCAGTTTCAAGATGTTTTTCATGGACTATCTCATTTAAACCTCAACCAAAACAAACATGCAAAAAACAATGATAAAATTTGTGATTATGGTCTATATATATGTATACATATATATATTATCGCATGGAGTATTTAGTGCAACATTATATGCCTCTGGCTGCCTAAGATTACAGTATTTAAACTGAAACCCTCGTGAGAAGCAGTGTCTGGTTGCAGAAGGATATGGCTTGTAGAGCTAGATGGTGAAGGTTAAAAAAAACCTGCCTATTTCTAATTGTGCCTGGTATCAAAATAGGGAACAAAATTCATCTTATTAGATGATGGCAAATTTTAAATGTTAGAAGTAAAAAATGGTATTAGTTTATATTCTTAAGCTATTTTAAAAATTGGATTTTGGATGCTATCCCTTTTCAATAACTCTCATTTGTGGGAATATCTTTGAATACTTCAGAAAGAAACAGTATTAGGTGTGTCTTTTATGAAAAATCACAAAGATTCGTAGTGACAACACCCCATTGTAGCTCCACCTTCTCCTATAATGAAAGTTCTGGGCATCCTGATCATAATCTAAATCTCCATGCATTGAAGATCAGCCTGCATTAGGGGCAGGCAGAGGCTGTGGGGGCTCCATGGTCTGAGGATGACTGGGTAAATCTGATCTCTTTCCTTTCAAGGGTGAGTGTCCTCCTGTCCAGAGGCTGGAGTGCTCTACCAAGCAGGTTTGTGGAAAGTCACAGAATCTAGCTTTAGCAGAATAGGAAATGCAAAGCAACTACTCTTGGAGTCTCACTATAAGATATAAGAAGTTCTACATGTCAATGAACTGCTAAGAGAAAAGCTTACTTGCAAACTTTTCATGATAAGTCATATCTCTAAGCAAACTTCTTTTTCCATGTTAGCTTAACATGGAAGAGGTATATATAAATCTACCTCTTTCCAGAGCAAAGCAGGTCAAATCCTTCATTTGTTTTTTCAAAAGGTAAAACATGGGTTATTAATTGATCCACTGGAAACTTGTTGGCCAAAAAATCAGCCACAAGTTTGAGGGCAGAATCTTTACCCTAAAGTCAGAAAGAGGAAGACATCATTATTAGATTCAGAGTGTCAAATATTAGAATTGGAGAGAAGGAGACTTTTCAGGTAGAATTAAAATCAAAGTGTATAAAATGAGTTATATTCCACAGACTACTATCACTAGGATTACTAAGAGATTATGTGCTTTAATATTCTTTTGCAGTGATTTTACTTTTTTTGTTGTGGTTTAGTCCCCTTAAGTTAGAGCCCTTCATTATCAGCTCTCCAAAAGAGTAATTATAGTACAGGGAGCCAATTTAGCAGTTGTTTAAACTTGAGCAAAGAGTGTAGAAATGGACTATTGCAATGGATTTCGTCATTCTTATGGAATATTTCAGTACATTTTACAGGCACCAGTATCTAAAGAAGTTTAGCTATAGGTATTAGCTAGTTATTTGGGATATCAAAGATTGTGTCCTGAGAATTTCAGTCCACATTTGTTCCACTCTTAGTGGATTGGAGACTAAAAATACTTCAGGACTTTTAATTATCTTTGATCACATTGTTTTTCAAAATCTGGCTTTGATATTTATAAGACAGAATAAAACCTGAGGTTAATAAGAATTAATAATAATTAAGCTTTACTACCTACCACCAAAAACTGACCCTTTCCAGGAATGTCCAGTCAACAGCAAAATAGGGTTCACGGAGAGGTTTGGGGAAGCTGGAGGCTCCCCTATAATGACACTTATGCCAAATGCCTCATGACAGCATGACAGGGCCTCAAGCTGGAATGAAATTAATTTTAGCATTATAATAATAGGTTCTCTGATAGCTGTTGTTCATGTTACACTCTGAGAATTCATCTAGATTTTGAGTGCATTTAGGACAGGTTTGTCTTTTGCTTCTCTGTTCTTCTTTTTTCATACTTTAGTGACTGTGACATTAGGGAATACACAGATAATATTTTTGGGTGAGATTGTGTGTACACACTTTTTTTGCTAGAATGTATTAAGGAGACAAGCATCATTACAAACATAGATGAAGTCTATTTCTCAAAAGGTGTAATGTTTCATCATTGTGTACACCTTAGGCCATCTATGAGTTGATTAATCATTTCTTATTTATTTATTTATCAGGTAGTTTGAACCTTGTACTTAGATTAGATATTTCAATTGTGTACAAGCTGTTCCATTCACTGCAACATCAAAATTTTCCTCTTGTCTAGTTGATGCATGTGATTTTAGTAGATTCTTATTTTATTGTCCAACTCTAAATTGTACATTTTGTACATGTCACTTTTACCTCCCAAAAACATGTATTGGTTTTACATTAAACTTCTCCTATTATTCTAAAAACTCAAAAGAATATCCAGAAGGTCTTGTCTTCCACTCAGGTTTTTAGTACATTTTGTAGAAAGAAAATGGCTCAGGATTCCACAGGAATGTGGATTGTAAATATTTCTGGTTTGGTATATGAGTTAAAAGATTAGACATCCATAGAACTTGTGGTTATCAGACATTTGGTATCCTCAAATAAAGTCATCATCTATGTCTCCATGAGAATACAGAAGAAAAACAATAGAAAAAGAACCCAAGGAAACAAACAGCCATCTTACAATTGTTGGATTCCATCGTAAGTTCAGTTGCCTGTGGGATATTGTCCCAGGTCAAGGCTACAAAGATCCTTATCTCAGGGTGCTGCCCCACAGCAAGAACAATGCTACTGGAGCTTACTGGGGAATCTCAACTTTGTCAGTAAATTCTAGAGAATTCTGGTTAGGTGGGATGTAGCTGGAGAGATGGTAATATAGCCTGTGCATAAATTCAAACTTATTTTATATCCAAATATGCCTAGAAAGCCAATTAAGAAGTATAAACTCTATAGACTTTAGATATTCAGGGAGGATGCAAGCCAAATGTGTCAAGCCTACCTGGAATATGGGGGTTCATGCTAAAAGCTTACCTGGAATGTAGGGGATATACCTTAACTCAAGCCTACCTGGAATGTGGGGGATATATGTTAAGTCAAGCTTACCTGTAGGAAATAACATATCTAATACTCAGATAAAACACTTGAAGAAACTAACAAAAAGTCCTTTTGCTTACAAGCACCGTTTGACTCCCCACTCATTTCTTCTGTATAAAAGGGACCCAAAAATTCTATTCAGGGCTCAGTTTTTATCAGAACAGGAGTCCCCCAAGTCCATCTGGTTGAAATAATTCATCTTCCTTCTCAGAATTCTCCAGTTCTGGCCTTCAATACTGTGTATCCCTGACTTCTCTCTGCTACTGCAATTGTAGCCATCACAATAGATGATAGTTGTATTTATTTGAAAGCAATATAATGAGCATTCCAAAGATGATGTAAGCATTTCAAGATCAGAAAGAGTGTTTTAATATAACACCAGCTAAAATTAACTGAGTGCTTATCCCTAGCCTGATGGTAATATGCTAAGTAGTTGATATTTGTGTAACAGTATTTAATGCTATTTTATGTTTGTAATAATTATGAGAAATGTGTGCTTTTTAGTGCTATTATACATGCTATGATACTATTAGGTATTTTGCATTAAATTTCTTTGGTAGGAAAATCTGTCAAATGTTTGTAAGTTTCAGTCTCACACATGGATATTGGGTGCCAATTAAATGACAGGCCCTGTGTTAACTGCTGTGGGAATATCTGGTGATGCATTAAAACGGTAACTTCCTTTAGGTCACATATTTTTTTATAACAAAATGTGGGGTTTTTTTGCCTATATTTGATCATTATTCCATTTGATCAAAGTATGATATATAAAAGTAAATAAATTCATCAAACCTAAAAATTATTATATCATGTTTGTTAAGTATGTGGGGAAAATAAAAAATTAGTTTGAGAATATAAATTTGTATTATTTATATTATCTTAATTTTGAATTTGTTTATTACAATTCAATAAAAATATGTTTATAATGATCTAATATAAAATAACCTCTAAAGGGGAACTATGATGAGAGGCATATTTGCTTAGCCAAATGAATGAAAGTTGCCTTATAATCATGAATAAAGTAATCATAGGTAAGAAACAGGAGATAGAATATTGCAATTCATAATTTAATAAGGGTACTTATATATATTTATATTCTGTTCTTTAAAAACATACCCTTGATCCACACTGGGGAACAGATAGTAAGATGACTTTGTCACAGGGAAGAGGATAATGCAATATATTTCTAAATTTCTACCCAAGAATTAGTGGAACAAGAAATTGAGCTTAGGTGTATATATTAGAGGCACGTGTCCTAAAAAGGTCTCCCAAGAAATAGAGTGTAATAACACTGTGTCATTGGTGATTGTTTATCCATTTGATTTTTTCTTTTTTTAATTTTATAGTCCTAAAGATTCCCAAAGAAGAAATGCAAATATGGAAAACAACATAAATTTGTATTATTTTACTGTATGAATAATTATCTTTTACCATATGTAGATTTCTATTACTGTTTTATACTCTTCATCTCATTTAATCTTTAGTTAATTCTTAAATAATTTCACTATAAGAATTAAATAAATTTTAGTTGCATGCTGACCATCATAATGGTGATATGATATTTTGTAATAGTCTGACTATAATAGTGTTTTGATAGCAATGATTTTTTAAATCTCTGATTATCTTTACTAGGAAATGAATGCTTATATTTTATTTAGTGATTTTGAAGGGATATTAAAAAGTATGAGAAAAATGAGCAATTTGAAAAATTTCTCCTAATTTTCAATCATTCCTCAGGCAGGCACTTTCTTGTAGAATAAGAAATTCTGCCTTAAGTGGATTTAGGCAGATAATTTGTGAATTATCTCTTTTTATCCATTGGTGTTAGGAGCAGGGGTGAAAGTAAGGGTGTCATTTTGTTATTTTTTTTTGTAAAAAGGAAATAATACAAGTTCAAACTTAAAGCAGACAATACCTTTTTTTCTGTTCATGGGTCAGTTAAATATTTGGTAATGAAAGAGACTGTATATACTGACTGAAGAAATTTTTAAAATTATACATAATTTTTATTTTTAATCAATCATACCACCCCTTATATACAATCAAAATAATGATTTACTAAACACATTAAGTAATCTTCAGGTGGAATTGATAGCATGGAAATTTTTATTGAATTCACCCCTTACCTCTAAATTATTCATCTATGTCAATATACAATGCAAGCAGTATAAATTCAATGCTAAAAATAAATATTTTGTCAATAATTCATAATCAGGCATTTTTAGCTGTTCTTAAAGGTAACAAAATAAACACTCTTTTGGAGGATTCTTTCTGCCAGGTCTCCTCCCTCTGGTCTGTTCATTTGCTCCGTGTTCAAGAAGGGAGACCACATAGGAAGATGATTCAGTGGATAGGCTCCAGTCCTGGACATAAAAGATACCATAATGATTCCACCAGAGCCTCACAGCCCCATATTATGAATTCAGAAAATCCAGTTAACATATACTAATCCATATATCGACATATTTTAGTTCTCTTATATTAATGCTTCCTTCTGTTCTCTTGTAGTTTTCCCTTGTCCCATCTGTGGTTCTATTCTGGGCCTTGAAAGTAGACAGTGCTCAAGAATACTAAAATGGCAGTTGTTAGAGTGTGAACCTCAGGAGGCAGTTACTCTCTCTCCTTTGCTCCAGTATCCCCAGGATCTACCCTGGAACCTGATATCTAGGGGGAACTCCACAAGTCATGTTTAAGGAGAGAATCAGGAGGTCAGTCCTGCAGATGTGCCTGGACACAGGAAGCATGTCAGGCAGGGAGAGGAACAAGGACATCCCCGCCTGGTCCCGGCTCTACCATTTGTTGCTGCTGGGACCTCGGGCAGGTCTTTCATCTTTCCCTGCCTCTGTTTCCTCATCCAGACAGGATGATCCTGGGGGGCCTGAACTGAGACACATTCCCTGAGTGTGATTTCTGAACCTGGTCTGACTGCAGTCACCCTCTCCCCGATGCTCTCCACAATGCCGGCTGCCCCATGGTCTAAGATCACAGGAAATGGTACAACAAAATCACCATTTATCACCTGGTCATCTGTTTGATAGATCCCTGTAGCCACCATCTGTTGCGGAAAAGTAGAGTGATTTGGTTCAGATAAATGTATGGCCCACAGATAGTTCCCTGAAGTTGGATTTCTAGAAGTTTCAGATTTTTGCTAATCCTTACTCTTCCAGATATAAAATTCAGTCACCCCTCAGATTATTTAGTCTAAAATTATCACTTTCCTTTTTCTTCCATTAGACAATTTGGAATAATTGCAAAAGAATTGTTTCTGTAACACATAAGTCTCATATAATATACTATAATGCACTCTTTCTATAGAACTAGAAGTTGCATATTATCACCAAGAAAATACTCCTTCATATTCTCACATAAACTATTTTTAAGTTCTCAGAATTATACTATACATTTTTAGTGGGATTCCTTTGGTCAATTTAAAGATTTTAATGACATATGCCATTTGTATCTTTTCTTGATAACGAATGTATTTCCATTGGGATTATCATAATTTATATAAAAAGCTTCACAGCGGATTTTTCATAGTTTCTAGTTTTAATATATTTTATTAATATTTTTTATTTTTAAAATACTTTAGGCTACATAAATGTTACATAAAAAATGAAGGAATTCCCATATGCCTCACTCCCTACCACTCCCACACATTCCCATACTAACAAAAAGCTTCATTAGTGTGTACACTTTTTACAGTTGATGAGCACACATTGGAATATTACCAGGAAACACGGATTATAGTTTTCATTATAGTTTATACTCTGCCCCTCACAATTTTGTAAGTTATAACATATATAATCATTTGCATCCATCATTGCAACATCATTCTGGAGAATTCCAACATCTCAAAAATTCTTCTACATTAAATTTGTTTTTCCCTCTGCCTGCCCTGAAATCCTCCAATGGTCATGGCCTTCACATCAATGATGAAAGTTCTTCTATTGCTGGAATAACAATAAGTTTATAGTAGAATAACTGTAAGTGTACACAAGTCCATCATTCAGAAAAGAGGGTAACTGGGGGGCAATGGAAGAGTTCTGCATGATCGGGCAATGATGGTACAGATCATGTTAAAATTCACTGAAAATGTATAAAAGGCTATAGCCTAAAATGTATACCATACTGTAAACCATAATGTAACCAAAAATTTATAAAAGTGTATAGTCTAAAATGTAAACCATAATGTAAACCATACTGTACCCATGGTTAGCAGCTATGTTTCAAAATTTGTACCTCAGTTGTAGCAAGTGTAATGCCCACAAGTAAAAAGATCATTGCTGGGGCAGGGGTAAAAGGGGGATGATGTTGGGTATATGGGAGTCCCCTACATTCTATATGTGACTTTACTGTGACCTAAAACTTTTTTTAAGACATAATTTTTTAAAAATGATGTAAGACACTGAGGAAGGAATGGAAAAGATTGCCTTGCCACTGCACATACAGGGCAACACCCATTACAGTGATGAAAGCAAAACATCAAAAAGAATTTTTTAGGATTTTTTTTTTTAATACCTCAATTTACTTTTTACTTTTAGTTTTTATAAACTATTGTATATTTTATTTCTAATCTAATCATTACTACTTCATTTTCCTATTAATTGAATTTGGCAATATATTATATATATATTCATTTTTGAAGAAGTTTTGGACTACAGAGAGGTTCAACCATGGCAGAGGAGGAACACTGGTATGGGCTGTTATTGATGGGGGGCATGTGGTTGGGAAAGAGTTCTCCAGGGCATGTATATAGGGTAAATAAAAATATTCAGATATATGTTGGTTATTTTCATAGTAGTTACAAGCAACAACTGAAGGAGTGCTGAATTCCTACCAAGGGGAGCTCTGTCACATTCCCCAGTGCAACAGTAACAATCCCCCAAGTGCAAGACCAGTGAAGAAAGATGGTCCTATGATGGGCCTTTGATACTGATGACTATGCTTATGAGCCTGTGTGCTTGAAATTTCAACTAGACCTAGTGCTATATGGTGCCTAAACATTATCTCCTGAGAAGCTTGATGTTGCTCAAATGTGACCACTCTCTAACCAAACTCAGCTTATAAATGCATTACCTTTCCTCCAGTGTGGGACATGACTCCTGGGGATGAGCCTCCCTGGCACCAAGAGATTACTACCAAACACTGGCTAATGATGCAACTAGGAAAAAACCTTAAACAAAAGGGGAAATGGTAAAGACAGATGAGTTTATATGGCTAAAAGTCTTTAAAGAGTAGGAAGGTCATCAGATAAGAATCATCAGTATTGGTGTCTGCCACAAGAATATTCAAAGATGACCATAGCTCTGCAGGCCAAGGCAGAGGTGAAGAAAATAAGCCCTCAGGAGCTCCACTATTTGAGGCAATATTTACAGTGGCAGTCAATGAGATGTGCATAAGCGTAACCTCTGGAATGACCTCATGACTCACTTTGAAATCTCTTAGCCATAAAAACTCATTTGTGTTCACCTTTTCCTCCTTTTGTTCAAGGCCTTTTCCAGTTGCATTGTTCATTGGTGCTTGGTAATAATCCCTTGGTTCCAGGGAATCTCATCCCAGGGAGTCAGGTCCCATACTGTGTGAGGGAGAGAGAAGATAATGCAGATATATGCTGAGTTTGACTTAGAAAGAGACCACATTTAAGCTTCACTGAGGCTTTCAGGAGGTACTACGTAGGCAACATATAATACAAGGCTAAGTTTCAATTTCAAGAGAAAAGTTTCCTAAGTATAGTCATCAATATCAAGGGCCAACTTATTAATAAATTAAATAGAGACAGAAAACGGTTCACATTATTACGAACTTCATAGGCCTTGGTGGGTACAACCTCCACTTCCTCAATGGACAAGGGTTTCTTTTTTTTTTTTTTTTTTTTTTTTTTTTTTTTAATTTTTTTATTTTTTATTGACTTTGTAATAATATTACCTTAAAAATATATATGTGAGGTCCCATTCAACCCCACCCCCCCACCCCCCCTCTCCCCCCCCCCAACAACACTCGTTCCCATCATCATGACACATCCATTGGATTTGGTTAAGTACATCTTTGGGCACCTCTGCACCTCATATACATTGGTTCACATCATGGCCCATACTCTCCTCTATTCCATCATGTAGGCCCTGTGAGGATTTACAATGTCCGGTGATTACCTCTGAAGCACCATCCAGGGTAGCTCCATGTCCCGAAGATGCCTCCACCTCTCATCTCTTCCTGCCTTTCCCCATACCCTTTGTCCATTATGTCCACTTTTCCCAATCCAATGCCACCTCTTCTATGTGGACACTGGATTGGTTGTGTCCATTGCACCTTTATGTCAAGAGGAGGCTCAGATTCCACCTGGATGCTGGATGCAATCCTCGGACAAGGGTTTCTTTAGCTCCAAAAGCCCAGATGCTTTGCATTTTATTACCTGTAAAATCAAACACAAGATAATATCTGTTTTCAATCAAATGAAGTCACAGGTTTTGTTTTTAACTTTTATTGCCACATTTATACCATGTCTGGAACGAGTAACTCCTATGTTGAAATGAACTAGTTCTGGATGGGAAAAGTAATAAAAATCATTGAAATAAAAATAAAAAACATTTAAAGCATTAAAATGGGGAGGTAAAAACAGAATTAGCCATAATGAGACAGTGAGATAAATTTGAATAAACTTTTCTAGGTCATTTTTGCGTTTATTTTTTCATCCTCAAATATTCATTCCTGATATATTCTAATGCTGACCTACAATGGGCTCTTGACTTACAATTGTTGGCTTGTGCATGAAATTCTGAGTCATTTTTAGTTCATGGAAGTTGCAGAAGGTTGTCTATTCACTTAAAACCTACTAATGTAATACTGAAATTTTTGGCTATGCCAAAACAATCTGAATTTATGAGAACAGGTAATATTTGCCTACTGCTTAGAAAAACTTTTTTGTCTCATTGTTTCTCTGTTTGCCCTTTTATTAATATTATTTTTTCCTTCCTATCACTTGTTGTTGCATTACTCACTTGGGACATTGCCTTTGCCTCTCTGTTTTATTATCTGATTTATGTGTAGCATCTCCTTTCAGAGCACATTTGAACCAAAAGTACATGGATTAAAATACAAGTGACAAATGCAAACCCACTCCCATATGAACACATAAATAACTAAAAATTAGGAGAACTGTGCTTGTTTTGATGTGGGCTTGGGTGGGAGTCTGTTCATCTCTTCCTAGATAACCTAAGCTGTGTGTGTCCTGAGCTGTGGGTGTGGGACAGTGAGAGGCTTCAACCCTGCCCTTGGTGACCATGGCAATGACTCCAGTCCAGGGAGGCAATTGAGCAATGCAAAATTTATATACATACCAGTCAGTCCAGGGAGACTCTGATGGTGGTGATGCCGAAGCTTAAGTGGATGTGAATTTGGCCTCAAATAGGGAAATATATAGGTTGTGCATGAATTCAAAATTAACTATTCAGTGTCCAAGTGTGCCTAGAAATCCAATTAAGTAATATAGGCCCATTAGACTTTGAATGTTCTGAAAGGATGTGTATTCAAGGTTGTATCCAGATGGAATGTGGGTGATATGTTAATTCAAAACCTATCTGGTACTCAGACAAACATTTAACTAACAAAGAAAGTAGTTTTATTTCATAAAAGCACAATTTGACTCCCCACCCTGTATTAAAGGAACTTGAAAATCTTGTTCAAGACTGGGGGTTTGGAACAGAAAGCGCTGGAGTCTGCTGGCCGTAAATAAATCTTTTTTCCTTCCCAAAATTATTCCTGAGTCCTGGCCTTTCTATATGCAAATAATTGAACCTATCTTGACTTCTACAACAGTTTGACTAGCAAGTGCAGATAGCTTAACATCAGGTGTTCTTCAAAAGAAGAGTTAAATACTTATTTTCACTGTTGTGAAATGTATGTAAACCCTGTTTTCAAGGTGGCAAACCTTGTACAGATCAAGTGCTTCTGTAATAGTGAAATGACATATCTGCAAATGTGATCAAATCAATTCGATGGGTATTTTTTCCTCTGAAAAATAATTTCCATTATTTAGTTATCAAATATTGAAAATTTTCAGGCTTTGTGCTATGGGCAATGCCACAGCAACTGAGAGGACTTGGAAAATGTGCACTAATCACAGCAGGTCCTGAGTGTGGATGCCCATGAGGTGATAGGCTCTCTGTGGCCTGCTTGGGCCTTGACGTTAACCTTACAGGGATGCTATCGGGGGAAACTATTGGAATACTGGCCTTATTTTACAGATGCAAATATTGAGGGCAGAAAAACTGAGTAGTTTTCCCAAAGACATAAATCTGGCTTTTGAGAATTAAAATGCCTCCATCATTATCTTTTTGTGACCACAAAAGACCACTCATTTTAATTACGGTTTTTGAATATGAAGATACTTCTTTTTTGTTCCTCAGAGGTCTCAGGGTGAAAATGTCATACCATAACCCCAGATCCCAGCCCTTCCATCAACCAAAATCCCTTTGAAAATAATTAAGATTCTGACCTGACAGGGAATCAATGAGAGTCAGGGATCCTTTTATCCATCATGGCAGAACATGAAGAAAGGATTAAGATAACTTCTTGTAAAATATTTCTAACTTTGGTTTACAAATTGTCAAAATAGACTCAGATAAAATATCAATCTAACTAAAGCACATTTTTGTAAAGGAAGGAGAGAAAAATTAATTAAGACAATATACATTCTGGTAGAGATAATTGGGTAAGGCTTATTTCCATTGTACTTTAGGATTGTATTTTATTTTCATACTTAATGTTTATAATTGATAATTATAATTAAATTATTGATTAAATACTGTAACCATTTATTTATAATAAAATAAACATAAAATATTATTTATTTTATAATAGAGAAAATATTTTACAAATAAAATGGTGTTTTTTTGCTTACTTTTCCTGCTGTGCTCATGTTGTTTCTTTCTACTCAGCAGTCCAGGTACTGGTCAATTCTTGTGGACTTCCCCTTGTTTGAGGACACAGAGCAGATATATTACCAGATATTTTTTTTGCCTTAGTAACACCTAATTCTGCTCATATGATCTGGGTTTTTTTAAGCCACACACTAAGTTCTTTCTCAGACCAAGTTGAATCATTTATGAAAGGACACCAGACCAGGATTCAAAACTGAACTTTGTTTGCAATATGCCAATTTCAGATACAGTATATGGATTTCATTAGGTTCAATACTTCCAATCAAATAAAATTTTATCACTCTCTCTTCATTGTGCTTCATCTTTTTCCCTCTCCAATCTAACAAAGGTAGTTCAGAGTTCTGGCTTTTCTAATCTGTTTAACCTCCAACTTTCAGACATTTGTTCCAGGTAGACAGGGAGGTGAAAAGCAGAACAGATGAGGCAGGGCAGCAAGAGCCAGCAAGCTGAGGAAGGAGACGGATTCAGCAGTCTCCTCTTCAGAGCAGAGAAGTTTTAAACCCAGAAGTTCACAGCAAAGAGGCTCTCTGTCCTAGTGTTTCTGCTCCAATCAATACCAGTCAGTCTTGACTAAAGGCCTCCCCTTGTCAGACAGTAATCCAGGTACCCCGGGGATAGCAAAGGCAAAAAATATATCAACTCTACCCAGACCCAGAGGCAGTGTGGGGCAGTAGCTGTGTTCATGGCCTTCGGGTTTAGGCACACCCCGTTCCTCAGAAGCTTTGTGGACTAGGTCACGCGGTTTATCTGGTTTGCGTCTCAGTTTCCTTATTTTTAAGATGAGCATGAATAATAGTACCCACTTCGAAGGACTGTTTGTCGAATAAATGAGAAAATACTTAAAGCACTTTTTATCTAGGCCAGAAGAAAGAAAACCCCTCAGTAAGTGTAGGCCACAATTATTATTCCTGAAAGAAAGGTTACAGTCTATGGACAGCAGTGACAGGCAGGCCACTAAGTCTTTTCATATCAACTGCCTAGAAAGTACTGTATATTAGGTATAAGATGGCAGTTTGGTAGCAGAGGGGTTGGAGGTTGGTGATGTGCCCAGAATAAAGTAATTTTAGTTGGAAAAGATGGCTTTTTAGAGCAGCAGGCATTTAAATCAGACTTTGCATTATCTTGAAAAACAGAAAACTCCTCTCTTTGGCATTTCTGTTGTCTTAGATTCCCTTTAACAGGTATGTATAGAATGTGCAGAGAATTTGAATTTGAATTTTCTTTTATCCACGCTTAGAAGCCCTGTAACACATAGTACATATAATTATTTATTGGGTGTAATCTGCCTCATGGATATTTTAACATATAGGACACAGCTCTCTACTCTTCCTGGGAACAATTTCAAGGCTAATTCATGTATAGTCAGAAACATTTTATGACCTAGTTGTTGCAAGTTACACAAGGGCTGGAAACCATTTCCCAGGTATAGCGGCAAGTGAGTTCCTATGATTTACGGTGCTACTAGTTGGGAAAGGTTTGAGGTAAGTGGAAATTCCCAAACCTTATTTGTGGATTTCAAGTCCCTTCTCCATCTACTCTCAAGTTCACATCTACATTGCTCATTATTAGTACCATTGTTGTAGAAGTCAAGAGAGGTTCAATTATTTGAGTATAGAAAGGCCAGGACTCAGGAATGATTTTGAGAAGGAAAAATGATTTATTGACAGCCATCTGGACTAGGAAGTTTCCTGTTTCAAACCTGAGCCCTGAACAAGAATTCTGAGTTCCTTTTATACAGAGAGGAAAGCCCAAATGGGTCTTTTGTTTCAATTCTCAATAGGCTTGAATTAGCATATATCTTCCACATCCTAGGTAAGCTTTTGGCATGGACTTCATACATTCTAGATAAGCTTTTAGCACATTTGGTTTGCATTTTCCTGAATATTTAAAGTTTCTTGAGTTTGCATTGCTAAACTTGTTTCTCTGGAACTAGAGTCATTGCCATGGTCACCAAGGGCAGGGCTGCAGCCTCTCACTGTCCCACACCCACACACAGGTCAGGACATAGACTGCTTAGATTATCTATGAAGAGATGAAGAGGCTCCCACTCATAGCCCACATCACCATGTTCTTTAAAAATTTGTGTCTCCATTGTCCCCCAAATCTGAGTCCATTTCTCACTCTAGACCTTGCTCACCCTTTCCTTTCTACCCAATTTCTCACCCCTTGGATCCATCAAATTTGACCCAAACTGCAACCCAGGTCAAGGTTCTGCTCATGGAGATGTGATCACTCCATCTCACATCACCCATCTGTCCCTGTATCCCTTTAGCACCAGCATCCCTCTGCTGGGACCCATTCCCTTCTGTTGCTGCCTTTGTTTGCTGTGGAGATCAATCTCTCAAACTCTACTGGAAATTTCTGGTCAGAGGACTTCTTATATTTAATACATATATCTTCTTTGAAGAGATATCTATTCAAATCTTTTGCTCAGTTTTAAATTGTGTTGGTTGTTTTTATGTTGTTAAGTAGAAGACTTTCTTTATGTACACTGGATATTAAATCTTTTTTGGGATATGTGGTTTCCAAATATTTTCTCTGATTCTATAGGTTGCCATTTTACTCTCATGATTAAATCTTTTGAAGCACTAAAATTTATAAATATGATGAAGTTTCATTTATCTATTATTTCTTTTGTTGCTGGGCTTTGGGTATAAAGTCTACGAAACCACTGCCTAACACAAGCTCCTGAAGATGCTTCCCTACATTTTCTTATGAGGTTTGACAATTCTGGCTCTTATATTTAGTTTCTGGTCAATTTTGATTTGATTTTTGTGTATGGTTTGAGCAGGGGTTCTCCTCCTTTTTTGTAAATGAAGATCCAGTTTTCCCAGCACCACTTGGTGAACAACCATCTGATAGTGTTGTAGAGAAGTCGGGTGTACATGGTATCAAAGGCCAGGACATGAGAACTCTGAGAAGGAAGTTGATTTATTTCAACCAGCCAGACTTGGCAGACTCCTGTCCTAATAAAAACTGACCCCCAAATAGAAATTTTGGGCTCCCTTTTATGCAGAGAAGATATAAGGTTTAGGAGTTAAATGGTGCCTTTTTTAAAGAAAATGACTTTCCTTGTTTTGTTAAGCGTTTGTCTGAGTACTAGATAAGTTTTGAATTAAAGTCCCCCCCACATTTCAGGGGAGCTTGAATTAGCATATCCCCCACATTTCAGATAAGCTTGAATTAAAATCCCCCACATTCCATCTGGATGCAACTTTGGAAACACATTCAGTCTTACATCCTTTCTGAACATTCAAAGACTGTAGGGCCTATATTACTTATTTGGATTTCTAGAGACTAGGTACACTTGGAAATAATTTTGAATTTATACACAAGCTATATTAATAGATCATTTCTTGTGTGTGTACACACTACTGGTTTTACATGTTGATCTTGTACCCCACAACTTCAATGACCTCATTTATTAGCTCTGAACTTTGTTGCTGCTTTTCAGGATTTTCTTTACGTAAGATCATGTCATTGGCAAATAGAGAATATTTTATTTCTTCATATACAATGTGAATGCCTTTTTTTTCTTTCCTAATTGCTCTGGCAAGAATATCCAGTACAGTGTTTATTAACTGTTGTAACAGTGGGCATCTTTATTTTGCTCCTGATCTATAGGGAAAGCTTCCATTCTTTCACTATTAAGTAAGTAGGATGTTAGTTGTGGGCTTTTTGTTTATTCCCTTTGTCATGTTCAAGAAGTTTCATCATATTCTTGTGTTCTAAGTGTTTTTATCAAGAAGGCATGCTGTACTTGGTCAAATGCATTGTCTGCATCAACTGAGATGTTCATGTGTATTTTCCATTTATTGTTTTAATTTGATAGATCATGTTAATTGATTTTTGTATGTTGAAACAACATTGTATACCAGGGATAAATCCCACTTCATAATGGTATTGATGTGGGCTATGGGTGGGAGGCTGTTCGTCTTTTCATAGATAACCTAAGCTGATGTGTCCTGATGTGGGTGTGGGAGAGTGAGAGGCTGCAGCCCTGCCCTCGGTGACCATGGCAACTGTTGTAGAATTTGAGAGAGGTTCAATTATTTGCATATAGAAAGGCCAGGACTCAGGAATGATTTTGAGAAGGAAAAATGGTTTATTGACAGCTGGCCGGACTCAGGAGTTTTCTGTTTCAATCCCGAGCCCTGAACAAGATTTTTGAGTCCCTTTTATACAGAGAGGAAAGGCCAAATGGTCCTTTTGTTTCAGTTCTCAATAGGCTTGAATTAGCATATATCTTCCACATCCTAGGTAAGTTTAGCATGTACTTCATACATTCTAGATAAGCTTTTAGCACATTTGGTTTGCATTTCCTTGAATATTTAAAGTTTATAGACTTTGCATTGTTAAACTGTTTCCTGGGACTGGAGTCATTGCCATGGTCACCAAAGGCAGGATTGCAGCCTCTTACCATTCCATACCCACAAGTCAGGACAGACAGCTTAGATTAAGATTATCTCTGAAGAGACAAAGAGCCTCCCACCCATAGCCCACATCATTTCCCCCCTTATGCCAAAGTTTAACTTGCTAAGCTTTGGCATAATTTTTGTTGGAGCTATGAGGTGGGTGGCTGTTTGTTCTTTTGATTGATTACTTTACAACAACTTCAATTCTGGAGAAATAGTTCAGCAATGCAAACTCTAAAAACTTTAAATATTCAGGGAAAATGAAAACCAAATGTGCTAAAAGCTTACCTAGGATGTAGAAGATATATGCTAATTCAAATCTATTGAGCACTGAAACAAAGAATGATTTATCCCTTACCCTGTATAAAAGGAACTTGAAAATCTTGTTGTGGGCTCAGGTTTGAAACAGAAAGGTCCCCAGTCCAGTCAGCCATCAATAAATCATTTTTCCTTCTCAAAATCATTCCTGAGTCCTGGCCTTTCTATACTCAAGTAATTGAACCTCTCTCAACTTCTACAACAGTATATAATTATTTTAATGTGTTTTTGGATTCAGTTTGCCAGTATTTTTTTGTAGATTTTTTGCATCTATATTCTTAAGAGATATTGATCTGTAGTTTTCTTTTCTTGTATCTTTATCTGGCTTTGGTATGAGGGTGGTGATGGCCTCATAAAATAAATTAAGGAGTGTACCCAGCTCTTCAAGTTTTTTAGAAGAGTTTGAGTGGAATTGGTGTGAAGTTTTCTTGGAAAGTTTACTAAAATTCCTCTATAAGCAATGCGGTCCTGGGCTTTTCTTTCTTTTGAGGTTTGTGGTCACTGTATCACTCTCTAAACTAATGACTGGTTTGTTGAGATATCCTTTTTCTAGTGTTGATGTAGGGGGTTTCTAAGAATTTGTTCATTTTAATTGGATTATCTAAATTATTGATATATAGTTTTTCATAGTGTTCTCTTCCACTTATAGTCCTTATTTCAGTGGGATTGGTAGTAATGTTGTTGTAAAAGTTGAGAGAGGTTCAATTATTTGCGTATAAAAAGGCCAGGACTCAGGAATGATTTTGAGAAGGAAAAATGATTTATTGACGGCCAGGTGGACTTGGGCGCTTTCTGTTTCAAACCCAAGCCTCGGTCAAGATGTTCAAGGTCCTTTTAAACAGGGTGTGGAGTCAAATGGTGCTTTTTTTCAAAGAAAACTACTTTCTTTGTTAAGTGTTTGCCTGAGTACCAGGTAGGTTTTGAATTAACATATCGCCCACACCTCAGGTGAGCTTGAATTAGCATCTTGCCCATATTCTGTCTGGATGCAACCTTGAATACACATTCAGTCTTACATCCTTTCTGAACATTCAAAGCCCATATCACTTAACTGGATATCTAGAGACTAGGCACATTTGGATACAGAATTAAGATGATTTTGAATTTATGCACAGGCTATATTATTTTCCCATTTGAGGCCAAGTCCAGGTTCCCTTAAGTTTCAGCATCACCACCATCAGAGTTTCTCTGGACTGACTGGTATGTACATAGAGTTTGCATTGCTAAATGGCCTCCTGGGACTGGAGTTGTTGCCATGGTCACCAAGGGCAGGACTGCAGCCTTTCACCATCCCACACCCACAAATCAGGACTCAAAGGGACGGACAGCCTCCCGCCCATAGCCCACATCAATGTCCCACATTTAATTTCTGATTTTAACTAATTGTACTGTTTATTTGTTTTTATTTACCAATCTAGTCAAAGGTTTGTCAATTTAATTGATCCTCTCAAAGAAGCAACTTTCTGTTTTTTGAATCTATTGTTTTTGTTTTCTCTTTATTTCTGTTCTCATATTTACTACTTGTTTCCTCCTTCTTGCTTTGCCTTTACTTTTTTTTCTTTTTTTCTCTAGTTCTTCCCGTTTTGATGTAGATCTCTGATTTGAAGCCTTACATTTTTAATGTAAGCTCTTAGAGCTATAATTTTCCCTCTTAGCAGTACCTTTGTTGTAGAAGTTGAGAGAGGTTCAATTATTTGCATACAGAAAGGCCAGGACTGAGGAATGATTTTGAGATGGAAAAACGATTTGCTGACAGCCGGTGGGACTCAGGAGCTTTGTTTCAAACCCGAGCCTCGAACAAGATTTTCAAGTCCCTTTTAGACAGGGTGGGGAGTCAAATGGTGCCATTATCACAGAAAACTACTTTCTTTGTTAAATCTTTGCCTGAGTACTGGATAGGTTTTGAATTAACATATCGCCCACATTTCAGGTGAGCTTGAATTAGCATCTTGCCCACATTCTGTCTGGATGCAACCTTGAATACACATTCAGTCTTACATCCCTTCTGAACATTCAAAGCCCATATCACTTAACTGAATTTCTAGAGACTAGGCACACTTGGATACAGAATGAGATGATTTTGAATTTATGCACAGGCTATATTATATTTCCCATTCAAGACCAATTCTAAGTTCCCTTAAGTTTCAGCAACACTGCCATCAGAGTTTCCCTGGACTGACTGGTATGTATATACAGTTTGCATTGCTAAATGGCCTCCCAGGAATGGAGTCGTTGCCATGGTCACCAAGGGCAAGACCGTAGCTTCTTACTGTCCCACACACACAAGTCAGGACAGGCAGATTAGTTATCTCTGAAGAGACAAAGAGTGTCCCACCCAAATCACATCATTTCCTCCCCTTATGCCAAAGCTTAATTTGCTAAGCTTTGGCATAATTATTGGTGGAGCTATGAGGTGGATGGCTGTTTGTTGTTTTGATTGATTACTTTACTTATTAATTTTCAGTGTAGCATCCAGGATCCTGTTTTTAGAAGTTCAGACGTTTTCATTCTGGACAGCAGAATCCTGGGGCAGGGACCTCCTGCAGTCATCTTGGGGACACTGGCACTCAGGTGGATTTTTAGTCAGGCTCCAGATTCATCTACTAATTTTGTTTTACCCTTAAAGAGTTTATGCCTTTACTCTTAAAGGGAGATGATCTCTTTTCTGTACAGCTCTGCTGGCCATGGGCTATAGTCATTACCTAACAAGGTATAAAACTTTTATTTTATTTTATTTTAACTGGAGGAAGATGGATCTAGCATTCTGTATGAAGTTGGATGAAATTTTCATATGGTTAGTAAGATGTTCACTGTGAAAGAAACAAACTTAATTAAAATTTTGGAATACCTGTTTTTAAAAGAGGACATTGGATTACAGAGGTAGACAAGGTTAGGTGCTAATAAAGATGGCACCCCTTTTTAAAAGCTGGTGGGAATGTTGTAGAATTTGAGAGAGGTTCAATTATTTGCATATAGAAAGGCCAGGACTCAGGAAAGATTTTGAGAAGGAAAAATGGTTTATTGATGGCTGGCTGGACTAGGGAGCTTTCTGTTTCTAACCCAAGCCCTGAACAAGAATTTTGAGTTCCTTTTATACAGAGAGTGCTCAACAGGTTTGAATTAGCATATATTGTCCACATCCTAGGTAAGCTTTTAGCGTGGACTTTACATGTTCTCGATAAGCTTTTAGCACATTTGGTTTGCATTTTCCATGAACATTTAAAGTTTATAGACTTTGCATTGTTAGACTGTTTCCTGGGACTGGAGTTGTTGCCATGGTCACCAAGGGCAGGACTGCAGTCTCTTACAGTCCCACACTCACAAGTCACAAACAGCTAAGGTTATCTACAAAGAGATGAAGAACCTCCCACCCCCATAGCCCACATGATGCATTTCAGGCTGTTTAATAATTGGCACTTGTGTTCTGTTAGATGCTCCTGGTGAACTGGCATCTTTTGGACAGTTGGTTTCATTCAGGATTAGTGTACTAAGATGGAAATTTTCTTAGTTTTTAGCTGTGGGAGCAGATCAGAACTACAGAATAAAGGGGATTTTTTTGCATTTCAATTTTAATTGTACAATTTCTGGTAATTTTGACTGTTTAATAGATGACCCATTATTAGCAAGCAAGCCTCATTTTTGCTACACAGTAGAGTACAGTAGAAAATTTAGTTGACTGAGCCTGGCAGAGACTGCCACCTTATTCTGTAGACATGTTTATTAACTGTTTAGACAATGAATTTACCAGGAATTTAACATGTCTAATATACTTTTGCACTTGATCCAAAATAGAAAAGATAATGTTATAATTATTAGGCATATATTTAGTACAGGATAAAAGTACAGCACTTTACTATTAATTAATGTATTAACGCATAAGGATTCTGAGTTGCAATTAATAGTTTTAAATCTCAAGATTGTAATACTTTACATATTATCTCTCCATGGGAGCAGGCCATAATGCCAATTGTGTTTAAGTTTTACTTACAGTATTCTGGTATCATGGCTCCTTTTAGCATGTTCTTCACACAGTAAGCAAGTCGCAGCATCGTTGATCCTAGAGAGAGTTTCCAGTATTCTACTAGCCTGGTGCATAGTGCTCTCTGGCACTATGGAACAGTGCCAGTCTGGAGGCGATATCCATTGTACACTTGGCTGTACCAAGTCATCATTGGCTGCTGCAGGAGCTTGAAACTGCAACATAGTTTCCATTGACTTCAGAAGTAGAACCAGAGGCTGAGATAGCAAACATTTCTAATTGAGGGGTCAGTGACCAGCCTAGCTAATTACTCACATGGAGAGGCAACCTGCAATGTATTCAAGGCCTGGTTTGAATGCACAAAAGAGTTTGACAATGATAAAGTTTATTCCTTGTTTTTACATATGTTCTAAACAATTTAATGCAACATATCATATATCAAATGACTGTTTACTCATACAATTTTACCATTAAGATAATAGTAGGTATTTTACTTTAGTAATAGAGGGAAAAAACTATATTTCATTGTTAATTTGAAAACGAAGATTCCCAATAGAATCAAGATAACTTTTTATTATCATTTACTTAAATATGCACCTTGTGGTGACCTTCAAGCAGGTTTTATTACCACGAAGTTATTCTTTGCCACCAATACCAATCCAAGTTTTTAGTTAACAATGACTTCTAGAACTAGAACTATTTAAACACTTTCAGTTTGGAAGATGTTTTACAAACTCTTTATAATTGACTACAACCACATTGACTAATTACCTTATGTTTAAATAAACTTATTAAATTACAATTACTAACCAAAGAAATTTACTTTATTTAAGAAAGCATATTTACAATCTTTCTTCTTTAGCTTAATTTCATTAATGTGAAATTACAATTTTTATTACTCTAAAGATTTTGTACATATAATGTTAAATTATTTAATGGGTATTTTATAAACTAAGGGAGATTACACTCAAGCTAAATAAAATTGAAACCATTATAGTTTATGCAAGGAATATTCTCTTTTTTTTCTTTACAGGAAACTAAAACTTTTCTTTGTTTAAGTTATGAAAACAAATAATTTTTAAAAGCATACTGACTACCAGGTTTCAAAACACATTACTCAATTACCTAATTTGTTTAATCATAATCCAGGAAAGATCTCTCCCATAGTTTTTATGGACTTTCCTTTACTTAGTGAAATTTGTCAACAGAACTACTAACTACCCTTATTTTATGGCTGTCAAAAGGTTTAAACTGGAAAATTACAGGGCAAACTGATTCTTAATTCCCCAGCCTAGTAGATAGGTTTAATCTCCCACAACCTAGTCCTGCCCTCAAAGCTCTTGCAAAGAGGAGGCCCATTCTCAATAATTCCTATAATCAGATTTCTATATGACTTTTCCATCCTGCTTAGTCTAATTTGGGCTCCAAGAACATTTATTCATATATATAACTACATATTTAATTTTTGACAATTTGAATAGAGCTCTTTTAAGTATTTTCATTTGTTAATTTGATATTATCATCTGATATATGAAGACATACACTGAGCAAATGGACAGACACAAATAGAGTTAGACACAGAAACACAACTTATTGATGTTACTTATAATTTGCATTATTTTATATACTGTTTATCTTAATTTGGGTTCCAGAAATATGTCTATAACTGCATATTTAACTTCAACAATTTGAGCAAATAGGCAGACATGAATAGTTTGACCAAAAAACATAACTTTAGTTACTTAAAACTTCCATTTTTTTACAAAGTCAGTGTGACTGCAAAACATTTCAAAGACTCCTGAAACTTTTCTTAATTTTCATTATGACTGTGCAGTTTTGCACAAGAATTTTGTTTCTTTACTAGTGGCTTGCAACCAAAATGTTCCCAATGCTTTAGCACCATTTTCTTTTGTTTCA